>NC_059166.1:70153131-70805897 GCF_019923935.1 Bubalus bubalis | reverse complement strand
CTTCTGATAGTTCCATGCAGCCAGTGACACAGCACAGAGAGGGGACAGTGGCCTCCCATTTGTTGGCAAGACGTCTCCTTTGATGAGACAAAATGAGTGAGTAGAATGGCCACTGTCCTAATCATATCATCAGGTTAACCCTGGCCGATTAAGGGGTAACAGGCCCAATTATCCTTCCACTCAAGGTGAAGCTGTAGATAAGTTTACTGAAAGTCCTTTGTTTGCCCTTGCTGATGTCATCCTGGTCAGTAATATTGTTTAACTCTTCCGCATAGGTCCTTCTGCCTGGCAGGACTGGACTTATGAGGTGAAAGTATCAACCCAAGACCTTCCTGAAACCACTCACGTGTTCTCTAATATAAGTGGGACCATCCTTAATGTACATGACCTTCAGAGTGCTACAAAATATGAGGTTTCTGTGAGAGCGAGTTCTCCCAAGGGGCCAGGCCCTTGGTCAGAGCCCTCAGTGGGAACTACCCTGGTACCAGGTGAGAGAATGCTCTTGATTTAGGGAGTGATTCTGACAAAAAAGGCTTTCTGCCTGTCTTCTTTAAAATTTCTCACCTTAGATGTGGTAAAGAAATGAGAATGAGGGTGCATTGACCCTTGAGCACGTTTCTTGTCTGAGATTAGGAAAGTAAGTGAAGCACAGTGTGATATTAATGTTTCTAACGTTCTATTTTATACTGTCCAAGATGTTTTTGAACAAACAATATAATTTTATTCTTCTTCGTGGTTTTCTCCTTTCTCATGGCTTATTAAGCTGTAGCAGTGCTTGGATGCTGAAAGTCTCGACGAGAGAAGTTGAGGGGCTGTGAATTATGTTGAATTCTGTCCTCTTGGTTGAAAGAAAACGGAAAGAACTGAACCATTTATACTACTGTTGCTTCTGAATATCACCAATAGCTAAAGCAAAACAACAAAAAAATTTGCCATGATGTGACATTGCTGTAGTGGCAGCATCATACACATTTCTCTTCACGTTCAATTACAAATATTTACATAAAAATCAAAGTGTGTTTAATATGATACAGTATTCTTCTAAGCAGATATGATTATTCGTATACTTCCAGTGTATTTTTCAAAATGCTGATTTACTTTATAAAAGAAATCTAACAAACAAGATGTGTACCTAAAAATGTGTGTTTTCTGTGATATTTCTTTCAATTTTTTTTTAAACCAAACAGCTGCAGAACCACCATTTATCATGGCCGTGAAAGAAGATGGACTTTGGAGTAAGCCATTAAATAGCTTTGGCCCAGGAGAATTCCTATCCTCTGATATAGGAAATGTGTCAGGTAAACATCAAGTTCCCTGTACACTTGGATGGCAGGTTTCTACTTATTAGACTTCCTGAGATATTCGACCAATCAGAAGAATTGAGTGTTTTAATATTAGGTCAATAAGGAAAGGAAAAAATATTGAATTATACTGCCCATGACATGATGAAGAAAATGTCTGTTCTCAAGGAGGAGGGCCATTTATTACTCCACAAAATGTGAGGTTATTTAATGATGTATGCCCATTTCAGGAAGGCTTTGATACACTTCTCGTGTGTTTTAATCTCTCAGTGTCATCTCAAAGTAACAGCCTATCCTGTTCTATGAAGATAGCTATAGTTAAGTAATTTGTTATGAGTTTGCTATAAGACTGGAGCACAGAACAGCTATATGAAGTTCTAAATAAAACATAAGAAAGAATTTCATGGCAAAGAAGATTATGTAATAAATGCCTAAGGCAAAACTACCCATTTATTACTTAATGGCGTCTTCTGTAATTATCTAATTATTTGATTTCTTTATTTGGTCATTAAAAATTACCATAGCACTTCTGACCAAAATGAGTTGGACTTAGGAGGTAGTGTGGTACTAATGGAAAGAATGATACTTTGAAGTTGGTTCAAGTCTGGGTTCCTCCTCTTTTCATCTGTGAGACCTTGGGCAAAATAGATAATTTCACCTAGTCTTGGGTTTGCTATGTCAAAAAATGGAAATGATTTCTACTTTAGAGCTTTAGGAGTTGAGTGAGATATATAAAAGTGCCCAGGACAATGTTGGCAAAGAGGAGATGCTCAATGAATATTAGTTCCTGTGTCTAGTTCCAGGCCTTAAGATTTTAGATTAATGTTATTGAAGCATTCTTGACACATCTCTGAAGCTCTAGTGAATATCCATGTTATTGCTGACGTGCATGTGTGATTTGCTGACACACTATGTTTACACTGGCATACACGAGAAAATAACTGCTACCAATTCACTTTGTTTTGAGACATGGATTGGTATAACAACAGCCTCTACTACAGCGACATGAAAGGTGATGTTTATGTATGGCTGCTGAATGGGACAGACGTCTCAGAGAATTATCACATACCCAACATTGCAGGAGCAGGGGCTTTAGCTTTTGAGTGGCTGGGTCACTTTCTCTACTGGGCTGGAAAGACCTATGTGGTAAGTTGAAGCCTGACATCCTACATGCTCTCAAACAATGCCTACCCACTTCAGTGACTGGAATGTCATTTTCTTGATTTTTTTCATACTTGTGTTTCACCTATGTTATTATTTACTTAATATTTGTCTCTAAGCCTACTCACCTTTTAATTAAAATATTCATGTAGAAAGGAAAGTCTATATCAGTATTTGATTAGTTATGTATTTTCAATAATATCTTGAAATAAATATATTAAAATGTTCACCAGTGGAGTAGTGTCCTGGGGAAGACGGCACACCCCAAAGGCATAATGAAAAGAAACTAAGCGAGGGGACTATTTTCAAAGCATGGACAGGGCTAAGGAAATGAGCATAGGACGGTGAAGCATGCTCTGGGCTAGCAAGTGTGGGAGGATATTACTGCCTCTAGGCAGAGAGGACAAGGGAAAGAAGGGAAAGAATGGTGAGGGCTGTAGCTTTAGCAGAGTTGCCAATATGAAAACCAGCCATTGTCAAAAGGTATAGTCCAGCAAGGAGTGATACGATAGTACACATGTACCTCCATCCCTCTTTTCTTCTGCCCTCTGATCTTCTGCCACTGCTTCCATTGGCTGCACCTCCCTGGAAGCCAGAGAACAGGGAGCTAGGTTGATGCAGTCCATCACTGTCAGGCTCAGGGGGCACTGAGGAGGGTAGACAGGGTGGGATTTGGGGACCAGAGGAAGACATCCTGTGCATTGTGCACACTGAAGAAAAGAACGGTTGATGATGAGATCAACGGTCTAATAGATCAAGAAAAAAATTGCTTCAGTTTTACGATACAAAAAAGTCATTTTGGTTTTATGGTACAAAATTGTTTCCTAATCAGGAGGGCACATATCCATTTGTTTATTTATTCATTATCTGTTACCAGTATGTTTAGAGCCTTGACAATTGGCATAGTAGAGAATATGAGGAAAATAGTAGTCATGTCTCTGCCCTTGAAAAAAATATATCAGCTTTGTTGAGATATAATTTATGTACCATAAAACTCAACCTTCGATTATATAAAATGCAGTGGTTTTTAGTGTGTTTGCTGCACAACCATCACCACTTGCCCCTGCTCTTTTCATGACATAGAAATAAATTCATGGGGACTTCCTTGGTGGTCCAGTGGCTAAGACATTCCCAATTCCTGGGGGGCCTGGGTTCGATTCCTGGTCAGGAAACTAGATCCCACATACCATAACTAAGACCAGTGCCAAAAAGAAAACATTGTGAATCATTAGAAGAAGCACACAGAGCATTGTTGTTGTGTGTGCTCAGTCGTGTCCGACTCTTTGTGACTCCATAGACTGTAGCCCACCAGGCTCCTCTGTCCATGGGATTTTCCAGGCAAGTATACTAGAGTGGGTTGCCATTTCTCCAGGGACAGAGCATTGTATTTAGAAGCAAAGTAATATGGTATAGTCTGAATTCATAAGTGCCAGTGACTTGTAGGCAGAATGGAGCTGAGTGGGGTTAATCAGAGAATGATTCCCAAAATGGATTAGTATGAAAATAGTTTTGAAGGAGGAAGTGGTAGAGTAGTATAAAAACTGGTTTCAAGTATTTGCTCTGTTTCTTATAAAATGATTTAACTTCTTGAAAAATCACTTCACCTCTTTGAACCCAGCTTTACTTGTGAAAAAGTAGGAAATGGAAATTCTTTACAGGCTTAATGTGAGGGTTATAATAACTAATATTTTAAAGATAAAAAAGAAGTACAGTGCCTAGCATATAATAGGTACTTAATTATAGTAATTAATATTAGGGAGATTAAACAGACAGAGAGGAGCAAGGAGAGACATCACTATTTGGAGTATACATCTTTGGGAATCTAATCAAATACATTCTTATGTTTTGATTATGTGTTGATTGTCTAGGTGTATGATTAGAAACAGCAAGTATTAACTCAAAATAAGTGTATCTCCTTTCTCTTTGGAGACATGAAAAGGAGTAAGCTTCCTTGTAATTACATTCCCAAAGCTAGGTGCATGACTCAGCACAAAGTGCCAGTAAATATTTATGGTTGGAGAAATGAATGGATGAATGCAGTAATTTACTAACAATTGCAATAAACTATTCAGAAATAATGATGCCATTGAAAAATCACTAAAACTGAGTTATGATTATTTTATAGATTCAAAGGCAGTCTGTGCTGACAGGACGCACAGACGTTGTGACTCACGTGAAGTTGCTGGTAAATGATATGGCGGTGGACTCAGTTGGTGGATATCTCTATTGGACCACGTTATATTCAGTGGAAAGTACCAGGCTAAATGGAGAAAGTCCACTTGTATTACAGGCACAGCCTTGGTTTTCTGGGAAAAAGGTGAAAGTTAAAAACATAAGATCTGATCATTTAATTATACTAAATAATGCTGTTGTATGGTTATAATAATACTATTTCCACTTGTTGTGAATACTTCAGGTAGACTCTGAAAGGAAATACTACTATGGTAAAATCTTGGTATAACCAAATTTCTCTAAGTCTTATTTGATTGTCATAATTGATTAAATAAAATATAATATGAAGATTTTTATATTTTGCTTTATCTTGAATGGACTCACACTTTAAGAGCATCTTAATTTGTCCATTTTTATAGTCTTTAGGAATTCTATCGGATATTTGAGAACGTCTTCTTGGGTGATTATTAGGTGTTTTATTATTTTTAGTCAATTTCTGGTACTGACTGCTCTAATAACTATGCAGCTCCTAGGAAAGTTATTTGACTTCTCTGTGACTGCTTCATTAACTGAGTAATGGGAATATTAACAATTGTCCTCCTTCTTAGGGTTGTTGTGATGATTAAATGAGATAATTCACGGGAAGTAGTGAGAACAACCACTCAATAGTTGTTATATTTTGTAACTCAATCTAAAAAATGCAGTAATATATTAAGAGAAATGATTCTAAGGCAAATTTTTTTTTACTTCCTCAACTTCTAGAAGCAATATGTATTTTTCTTGATCCTGTTTAGGTTCCCTCTAGCTATCCATCTATATTTTGAAATTTTATTTTTTCTGATGATCTTAAGAATATGTCTACTGTAGAAATTTTAGAAATTACTGAAAAGTGGAGGAAGTAATAAATCATTCATACTATTTCTATCTATTTAATATTTCTTAAAATTTTTATCCCTTTTTGTTGTCAATAGAGATAAAACATACATAGTATAGGTATACCAGATCATTTATAAACAAACAAATTGTTGAGTCATTCGATCCTTAATTCCAAAAGACATGCTAGTTATAATTCCTAAGATTTTCATATACAGATTATAACACAGGTATTTAAAAGAAATAGAAGTTTACACACCAGAGATTATTCATTTCTGTCAAATAATGAAAAGATCTCTTAATTGTATTTTGGGGCCGCTTGAGTCTGAATACAAAGTATATTTTTTATGTTTCGATAAAAAAATTTTAGGGGAAAAACTCTTGTTTTAAAGGCATATTAAAGATAATAGTCTCTCAAGAGTAACTTCCTATTCATCCCCTTGACTTCGTCTGTAATCACCCTGCTGTCCTGATCTCGTCCTTTGGGATACATCTACTCAGGATAGCCCTGGAGTGGCCCTGGGGACTTTTCTATAAATGAGTGAATTTTTAGAGTTCTCAGCATGTTTGAGGAAATACATTTTTGTTTAAAATCCACTCCAAATTCTCTCACAGGCTGGCTAATGGTGCTGCTGCTTGTGCCAATATGTGTTCTGGTTCCGCTGTTTGATGTTTTATTCATCTGTCTCTGTTAATGCTAGAGAGTGTTTTGAAGGTAATATGTTTTACATTGAGTAAAGCCTTCCCTCTCATTGTCATTCCTTTACATGCTACTCACAAATTTATCGTGGAGTCATAAGATAACTTTGAAATCAACAGGTATAATAAAAGTCATTTATAGAAAGACTCATTTGTATGATGAAAAGGGAAAATGAAATGAGATATTCCTTTAAAGTGAAAAGATGTAGGACTCATAGTATATAGTACATTTTACCACAGGATTAAACTTCAAGGTTTTAATTTAGATCAAAGGGATTATTTCCAAGGGATGGGCTTTGTTAGACATAATGATGGTTACCAAAGGTTTATGGAACACCCTCTGACACTCTTTAACCATGGGCTCCAATGGCTGGTGTAAAGGAATGGGGTAATGACCCATCCCCTGAATTTGACTTATGGCTGACATAGTTTGTCGTATTTCAGCAAAGGGAGTTGTAGAATCTTCTTTTTTAAGAGATAAAGTAGAGTTAATCTGTGATTTATAAAACTCTAGGGCATCTCATTATAGATAAAAAGCAATATTAACTTGGTTTCACTTTAACTGGAAAAATTATCAATAAATCTCTTTTAGCCTGAAGCAAGGACATAATTCAATTCCCCAAAGGCTGGAAATTGCTAGAATAGTTTTCTACCTTTTGGAAAAAGAGTAGGTTGAGTTTTCTTAAAGACAAAAGACTGTGATTCATACGATGACTGAAGGTTCTGGCAGCCATGAAACTCGAGATTATTTCTTTATAGCAAGTCTTGGGTAACCAAGTACTTTTAGTTCTTGGATACTTCATTGTATTCTTTTTATATTTTTCCCTGATTGATGCTTTTGTTTATATGCTGTTATATCTTGCTAAAGGTATAGTCATCAACTTTATTTTATCTGATACCTCTTAGTCTCCAGGTCTGCTCTAGAAAGACTCCACTACTCTGAGGTCAGACTCCTTGTAATCTCAATACCTATAAAGCCAAAGAAAGCAAAAAAGATCCCTTGGATTGTAAATTCTATCTCTTGCACTCTATTTCATAGGAGACTCAGTCTTTCCACAGGTCTTACCTAATCAACTGGACTTAAGACACAAATTGTAACAAGAAGACAAAGAAAGGGTAATAAAAAGTGGTTGTAAGATGTCAGCTGGAAATGGGACTAAAGTTCCATATGTACACAACTCTATCCAATTGTATCACGTGAAAACCATGTCTATATTGTATTTTAGAAAATTATCAGTATGTTTTCGGTTATAATTAACAGATATTAATATAATTTAAAATGGCTTGAATGGTTGGTTCTCAAACTTGGTGACACATTGGAATTATCTGGGGAATTTGAAGACACACTGGAGACTGGGTACCATCTCCAGAGATCAAAATTTAACAGAATGCCAGACTGGAAATTGATGTATTTAAAGAATCACAGGTAATTCTAATCTGCAGCAATGTTTGAGAACAACTGATTTAAACAACGATCAGATTCACTGACTTACGTGGCTGAAGAGTCCAAAGTTGTGCTAGCTTTAGACAAGGCTTGGCACAGTGGTTCAAATTTCCTCATTCAGTAGGACCTGGAGTGTGGTCGAAAATTTGTATTTGTAACAAGTTCCCAGGTGATGCTGATCCTGGTAGTCCAAAAATCAAACTTTGAGAACCACTAGAGATAAGAATATAGAAGTGAATAATAGATAGTTCCTGCCATTTGAGGATTTTTAGGAAACCAGTGCTTATATCCAAACTACATAGTAATAAGCATATTTACATGATATTTATACTCAGTAAAAGGTAAAAATCACTAAGTTTATTATTCCAAAAAGGATGCTAAAGAGAAATCTGTAGCTTAAGCTTGATGTAATCACAAAGATTAAACATGTATTTGATTTGTTTTCTTTCCTTATTTTCTATTTAGGTAATTGCTTTAACTTTAGACCTTAGTGATGGGTTCCTATATTGGTTGGTTCAAGACAGTCAGTGTATTCACCTGTATACAGCTGTTCTTCGGGGTCAAAGGTGAGTAATACTGAAGGTAATTGGTTGAAAAAGAGAAAGTAACTTGCCCCTTAGTTATAAATGATAGTGCTTAAGAATTCATTTATTCTTTCAATAAACATTCACTAATTATCCACTGTGTTTGCAGACATTGTGCTTGCAAGGAAAGATGAGTTTGTAAACAACTAATTAGTGTAGAACATGGTGAATATTCTACGGCTTTCCTCTTAGCTCAGTTGGTAAAGAATCTACCTGCAATGACAGAGACTTGGGTTCGATTCCTGGGTTGGAAAGATCTCCTGGAGAAGGAAATGGCACCCCACTCCAGTGTTCTTGCCTGGAGAATCCTATGGACAGAGGAACCTGGTGGGCTACAGTCCATGAGATCACAAGAGTGAGACATGACTTAGCTGACTAAACTGCCACCAGGGTGAATATGGCAATGGGGTATAAAGAGAGTCCAGTAGAGGCACTGAGGAGCATGCCCCTCAAGAGCCTAGGAAATGAATGGATAGGTTTCTATGCTTCTTAACACAGTCTCTAACTATGATTATAGACAGGCATGTAGACATCTTTTGGAGAAGGAAATGGCAACCCACTCCAGTGTTCTTGCCTGGAGAATCCCAGGGACGGCAGAGCCTGGTGGGCTGCCGTCTATGGGGTCGCACAGAGTTGGACACGACTGAAGTGACTTAGCAGCAGCAGCAGCAGTAGACCTCTTTAGTTGATCTATCTGAATGCTTTGTGTTTAGTATTCTTATCTATATACTTGATTATATTTCCTTTTGTCACTATAAAATATTCTCATTAATCTATGGTAATACTCTTAATCTTTAAGACTATTTTGGTATTCAGTTCAGTTCAGCTCAGTTCAGTCACTCAGTCATGTCCGACTCTTTGCACCCCATGAACTGCAGCACGCCAGGCCTCCCTGTCCATCACCAGCTCCTGGAGTTCACCCAAACCCATGTCCATTGAGTCAATGATGCCATCCAACCATCTCATCCTCTGTCATCCCCTTCTCCTGCCCTCAATCTTTCCCAGGATTATGGTCTTCTGCAGTGAGTCAGCTCTTCACATGAGGTGGCCAAAGTATTGGAGTTTCAGCTTCAACATCAGTCCTTCCAATGAACACCCAGGACTGATCTCCTTTAGGATGGACTGGTTGGATCTCCTTGCAGTCTAAGGGACTCTCAAGAGTCTTCTCCAACACCACAGTTGAAAAGCATCAAGATCAAAAGCATCTTTTGCACTCAACCCTCTTTATAGTCCAAATCTCACATCCATACATGACCACTGGAAAAACCATAGCTTTGACTAGACGGACCTTTGTTGGCAAAGTAATGTCTCTACTTTTTAATATGCTATCTAGGATGGTCATAACTTTCTTTCTAAGGAGCAAGCGTCTTTTAATTTCATGGCTGCAATCACCATCTGCAGTGATTTTGGAGCCCAGAAAAATAAAGTCTGACACTGTTTCCACTCTTTCCCCATTTATTTGCCATGAAGTGATGGGACCGGATGCCATGACCTTAGTTTTCTGAATGTGAGCTTTAAGCCAACTTTTTTCACTCTCCTCTTTCACTTTCCTCAAGAGGCTCTTTAGTTCCTCTTCACTTTCTGCCATAAGGGTGGTGTCATCTGCATATCTGAGGTTATAGATATTTCTCCCAGCAATCTTGATTCCAGCTTGTGCTTCTTCCAGCCCAGCGTTTCTCATGATGTACTCTGCATATAAGTTAAATAAGCAGGGTGACAATATACAGCCTTGACATACTCATTTTCCTCTGTGGAACCAGTCTGTTGTTCCATGTCCAGTTCTAACTGTTGCTTCCTGACCTGCATACAAATTTCTCAAGAGGCAGGTCAGGTGTTCTGGTATTCCCATCCCTTTCAGAATTTTCCACAGTTTATTGTGATCCACACAGTCAAAGGCTTTGGCATAGTCAATAAAGCAGAAATAGATGTTTTTCTGGAACTCTCTTGCTTTTTCGATAATCTAGCGGATGTTGGCAATTTGATCTCTGGTTCCTCTGCCTTTTCTAAAACCAGCTTGAACATCTGGAAGTTCACAGTTCTATTGCTGAAGCCTGGCTTGGAGAATTTTGAGCATTACTTTACTAGCGTGTGAGATGAGTGCAATTATGTGGTAGTTGGAGCATTCTTTGGCATTGCCTTTCTTTGGGATTGGAATGAAAACTGACCTTTTCCAGTCCTGTGGCCACTGCTGAGTTTTCCAAATTTGCTGGTATATTGAGTGCAGCACTTTCACCAGCATCATCTTTTAGGATTTGAAAGAGCTCAACTGGAATTCCATCATCTCCACTAGCTTTGTTCATAGTGATGCTTTCTAAGGCCCACTTGACTTCACATTCCAGGATGTCTGGCTCTAGGTGAGTGATCACACCATTGTGATTATCTGGGTCGTGAAGATCTTTTTTGTACAGTTCTTCTGTGTGTTCTTGCACCTCTTCTTAATATCTTCTGCTTCTGTTAGGTCCCTATCATTTCTGTCCTTTATCGAGCCCATCTTTGCATAAAATGTTCCCTTGGTATCTCTAATTGTCTTGAAGAGATCTAGTCTTTCCCATTCTATTGTTTTCCTCTATTTCTTTGCATTGATCTCTGAAGAAGGCTTTCTTATCTCCCCTTGCTATTCTTTAGAACTCTGCATTCAAATGGTTATATCTTTCCTTTTCCCCTTTGCTTTTTACTTCCCTCTTTTCACAGCTATTTGCAAGGCCTCTTCAAACAGCCATTTTGCTTTTTTGCATTTTTTTTCTTCGGGATTGTCCTAATTCCTGTCTCCTGTACAATGTCACGAACCTCCATCCATAGTTCATCAGGGACTCTGTCTATCAGATCTAGTCCTTTAAATCTATTTCTCACTTCCACTGTATAATCATAAGGGATTTGATTTAGGTCTGCCTGAATGGCCTAGTGGTTTTCTCCACTTTCTTCAATTTCAGTCTGAATTTGGCAATAAGGAGTTCATGACCTGAGCCACAGTCAGCTCCCGGTCTTGTTTTTGCTGACTGTATAGAGCTTCTCTCTCTTTGGATGCAAAGAATATAATCAATCTGATTTCAGTGTTGACCATCTGGTGATGTCCATGTGTAGAGTCTTCTCTTGTGTTGTTGGAAGAGGGTGTTTGCTATGACCAGTGCATTCTCTTGGCAGAACTCTATTAGCCTTTGCCCTGCTTCATTCTGTATTCCAAGGCCAAATTTGCCTGTTACTCCAGGTATTTATTGACTTTCTACTTTTGCATTCCAGTCCCCTATAATGAAAAGGACATCTTTTTTGGGTGTTAGTTCTAGAAGGTCTTGTAGATCTTCATAGAACTGTTCAACTTCAGCTTCTTCAGCATTACTGGTCGGGGCATAGACTTGGATTACCGTGATATTGAATGGTTTGCCTTGGAAATGCAGAGATCATTCTGTAGTTTTTGAGATTGCATCCAAAAGATGCATTTGAGTACTGCATTTCGGACTCTCTTATTGACCATGATGGCTACTCCATTACTTCTAAGGGATTCCTGTCCACAGTAGTAGATATAATGGTCATCTGAGTTAAATTCACCCATTCCAGTCCATCTTAGTTTGCTGATTCCTAGAATGTCGATGTTCACTCTTGCCATCTCTTGTTTGACCACTTCCAATTTGCCTTGATTCATGGACCTGACATTCCAGGTTCCTATGCAATATTGCTCTTTACAGCATCAGACCTTGCTTCTATCACCAGTCACATCCACAGCTGGGTATTGTTTTTGCTTTGGCTCCATCCCTTCATTCTTTCTGGAATTATTTCTCCACTGATCTCCAGTAGCATATTGGGCACCTACTGACCTGGGGAGTTCCTCTTTCAGTGTCCTATTTTTGCCTTTTCATACTATTCATGGGGTTCTCAAGGCAAGAATACTCAAGTGGTTTGCCATTCCCTTCTCCAGTGGACCACATTCTGTCAGGTCTCTCCACCATGACCCATCTGTCTTGGGTGGCCCCACACGGCATGGTTTAGTTTCACTGAGTTAGACAAGGCTGTGGTCCATGTGATCAGATTGGCTAGCTGTCTGTGATTGTGGTTTCTGTCTGTCTGCCCTCTGATGCCCTCTCTCAGTGCCTACCATCTTACATGGGTTTCTCTTACCTTGGATGGGGTATCTCTTCATGGCTGCTCCAGCAAAGCACAGCCGCTGCTTTTTACCTTGGACATTAATATTTTGATATTAGGATATTAAGAAAGTCATAGCAGCATTCTTATGCTTAGTTTGCTGGGCACAGCTCTTTATCTCTTTACTTTCAATTTTTGTCTTTACCCTTAAAGTGTGTTCCTTGTAAACAGCATATAAGTTTTTGCTTTTTTATGCAGTCTGACAGTTTCTGCCTTTTAATTCGGGTGTTTGGTTCATTTACATCTAATATAATTATTTATTGATATGCTTGGATTTAAGTCTACCATCTTGGTGTTTGACTTCAATTAGTCTCATCAGCTGTTTATTCCTCTATTCTACTTTACGCATTTTTGACAGTGAATAAAATACTATTTTAGTATTCCATTTTATCTCTTCTCATGACATTTAAATTATGTGTATTTATAATTTTCTTTAGATTGCTTTAAAGAGTAAAATAAGCACTTTTATTTTATTTATTTATTTATTTTTTTTAGTCTCTTTTATTTTTATTTTTTATTGAAATGAATCCACCACAGGTATACATGTGTTCCCCAATCTGAACCCTCCTCCCTCCTCCCTCCCCATACCATCCCTCTGGGTCGTCCCATTGCACCAGCCCCAAGCATCCAGCATCGTGCATTGAACCTGGACTAGTGACTCGTTTCATACATGATATTATACATGTTTTAACAGTAAACATCTTCAACTTACTATTGTCATATTCAAAGTGTTCTTATTTCATAAATGATTTTATTTTATTATATTTTTTAGTTTTTATGTTGCACTTTTATTTTTTTATTTTTTTTTATTTATTACTTTACAGTATTGTATCGGTTTTGCCATACATCAACATGAATCCACCATGGGTATACACGTGTTCCCCATCCTGAACCCCCCTCCCTCCTCCCTCCCCATACCATCCCTCTGGGTCATGCCAGTGCACCAGCCCCAAGCATCCTGTATCATACATCGAACCTGGACTGGAAATTCATTTCATATATTTTATTATACATGTTTCAATGTCATTCTCCCAAATCATCCCACTCTCTCCCTCTCCCACAGAGTCCAAAAGACTGTTCTATACATCTGTGTCTCTTTTGCTGTCTCGCATACAGGGTTATCATTACCATCTTTGTAAATTCCATATATATGCGTTAGTATACTGTATTGGTGTTTTTCTTTCTGGCTTACTTCACTCTGTATAATAGGCTCCAGTTTCATCCACTTCATTAGAACTGATTCAAATGTATTCTTTTTAATGGCTGAATAATACTCCATTGTGTATATGTACCACAGCTTTCTTATCCATTCATCTGTTGATGGACATCTAGGTTGCTTCCATGTCCTGGCTATTATAAACAGTGCTGCGATGAACATTGGGGTACATGTGTCTCTTTCAGTTCTGGTTTCCTCAGTGTGTATGCCCAGCAGTGGGATTGCTGGGTCATAAGGCAGTTCTATTTCCAGTTTTTTAAGGAATCTCCACACTGTTCTCCATAGTGGCTGTACTAGTTTGCATTCCCACCAACAGTGTAAGAGGGTTCCCTTTTCTCCACACCCTCTCCAGCATTTATTGCTTGTAGACTTTTGGATCGCAGCCATTCTGACTGGCATGAAATGGTACCTCATAGTGGTTTTGATTTGCATTTCTCTGATAATGAGTGATGCTGAGCATCTTTTCATGTGTTTGTTAGCCATCTGTATGTCTTCTTTGGAGAAATGTCTATTTAGTTCTTTGGCCCATTTTTTGATTGGGTCATTTATTTTTCTGGAATTGAGCTGTAGGAGTTGCTTGTATATTTTTGAGATTAGTTGTTTGTCAGTTGCTTCATTTGCTGTTATTTTCTCCCATTCTGAAGGCTGTCTTTTCACCTTACTTATAGTTTCCTTTGATGTGCAGAAGCTTTTAAGGTTAATTAGGTCCCATTTGTTTATTTTTGCTTTTATTTCCAATATTCTGGGAGGTGGGTCATAGAGGATCCTGCTGTGATGTATGTCAGAGAGTGTTTTGCCTATGTTCTCCTCTAGGAGTTTTATAGTTTCTGGTCTTACGTTTAGATCTTTAATCCATTTTGAGTTTATTTTTGTGTATGGTGTTAGAAAGTGTTCTAGTTTCATTCTTTCACAAGTGGTTGACCAGTTTTCCCAGCACCACTTGTTAAAGAGATGATTTAAAACTTTATAATGATATGTTTCCAATTATTACCCTCCACTCTTTGTGCTCTTGTTGTCATATATTTTACTTTTACCTATACTATAAAATCCATGTTTATTACTATTTTTAGTTTAAACAGCCAATAGTTTTTAACTTCAAGGAAACAGTTACATATCTCAAATTAAAATAAGGACAAAAAGTCATTAGAGAACAGCAGTCAGAGGGAGAATTTAGAGGTCATATTATTTCATAGACGAGGACATTGAAACAGAGATGTGTATAAATTTGCTGACTGTCACACAGTAAATTGGAGAGGTAGTCAGGAAAAGGTTAAAGTAAAGCAAAAGGTCCTGCTCTAGGGCAGAGATTTCTAATGCTGGGTTCTTGGACCCCCATTCATGGCTGGCGTTAGGATGTGTGTGAGTGCTTGGAAGCTGAGCATCCATCATTTCATCAAAATTTCAAGAGAGTCTAATCTTACAAAGGCCAAAAGTTCCTGTTCTATAAATACAATTTCAAGATTACTTTTAGATTAAAAAATACTTTTGTTTGGTTTATGGAAAAATTCTTAATCATAGAGAATATGAAAAAGGAATATGTATACATATATAAACATATAATGGAGTGTATATGTGTGTGTATATATATATATAAATATGTATATAAAGGTGTATGTATCCTCAGTCACTCAGTTGTGTAAAACTCTTTGTGACCCCATGGACTATAGCCTGCCAGGCTCCTCTGTCCTGGAATTCTCCAGGCAAGAATACTGGAGTGGGTAGCCATTCCCTTCTCCAGGGGATATTCCCAACTCAGGAATCGAACTCAGGTCTGCATTGCAGGCAGATTTTTGCCATCTGAGCCACCAGGAAGCCTATATATATGTGTGTGTGTGTATACCTATAATGCATATAAGCGTATACAGAGCAATCTGATTAATCATTTATTTTATATCAGCTATAACGTATAGCTCTAGCTAGTTTCCCAGTTGTGAACCATAGAAAACTGGCTGTTCCTTTTCCTAGAAATTGTGAAGCACTGGCAATCTGATTATCAAAAGAATCTGTCTGTGTGATATAGACAGTGCTCAAATGACAGTGTCCTGAAGGATCACGATTCTCTGTACGCGTCTGCACATCTCAGAGGACAGTCTAACTGGCGTTGTTTGAGAGTCCTGCTCTTAAGTGTCCAGAAAATCAATACTATTGGATTCAGCAGATGAGAGAAGGGAGTTTCTCCTTTAAAGATGCATTTCTTTATCTCAAGGTTAATTTTCCTTGTATGCATGCCCAATGGAGTGCAGCAGATCTTGACAAGGTTATACAAATGACAGGCATTTTGCCCTCCAAGTAAGTGTTGCCTTTTTATCACACCAGAAAAAATGAGTGGTAGATAAAGATAGGAACTCCAGAACCATCTTACAAGCAGAAAATTTTCCCTAATTCAAAACCAAAATTCCTTCTTCGGCATTTCAAGTTCCTTACCTCTGGTCTAGATCATCACTGCCCAATACAAATAATGTGAGCTACATACATAATTATAAACTTCCTAGTTGCTTCATTTTAAAAAGTAAAAACATAGGTAAATTATTAATGAGATATTTGCATTTTTTTCACATTAATTCTAATTAATAGCCTGGGTATATTTTATAGACATAGCACATCTCAATTTGCACACTAAATTTTTATAGGAAATATTTGATCTGCAGTTAGATTTTATAAAATTTACAGTTGAAAAAGTTGATTTATGTACCCAAGTTTTTCCAAAATACTTAAAAGTTTTCTAGTAAATCATATATATGATTTATAATATATAAATAAAATATTAGCTTAAAATTTTAACCTAGGTTAACTAAGATTAAATAACATAAAAATTCAGTTCCTTAATTTTGGTAGCTAAGGGCTCAGTAGTCACCTGTAGCCTACCTTATTGAACAGTAGAGATGAGATTGGGCTTCCCTGGTGGCTCAGTGGTAAAGAATCTACCTGCCAATTCAGGAGACGCAGGTTTGATCCCTGGGTCAGAAAGATTGCCTGGAGAAGGAAATGGCAACCCACTCCAATATTCTTGCCTGGAGAAATCCCATGGACAGAGAAGCCTGGTAGGCTGCAATCCATGGAGTCACAAAGAGTCAGATATGACTTAGTGACTAAACAACAATAGAGATGAGATTAGCTGTTTACTGTCTTTCAGCATACTCTGAACTTGATGACAACTCTAAGTGGCTTTTCAGACTGTTCTTTCCTCTGCTATGTACAACCATTCCCTTTGGTTTATTAAATAGTGAATCTATTATCAGTATAACACCGTATCTGTCTTGGAGGTTAAAAAGGGTGCATCTGTTGTAAAAGTTCAGGCATATTTAGTCATGTCAGAACTGAGTATATTGCTCTAAAGGTGCCTACACCCTGCTGTTCTCTCTGAATAAAATGGTCCCCAAACCTGCTTCTCTTGGTTACTTTGTGTTCAGACTGCATGGCTCAGCTTAAACATGGTTTTCTCTAAGAGAGACTTTCTCTGACCAGACCCTATTAGGTCTCCTTGTTAAGGAGCCCATTCTATCTTTCCATTTAAAGTGTCATTCAATGATGTAGTTATTTGCTTCTTACCTGCCTGTTCTACTAGGCTGTATATTCTAGGAGGGCAGGAATTGCATTTGTCTTATTTACCGCTGTATTCCTAGTGGCCACCACAGAACTGGCACCCAACATCTGCGAAATAAATGAGTAAACCTCCAGTAGAGTAACCTCAGCTGACCTCTATACATATCTCATGCTTCATGGAAGGATTTACCTTTTAGTGATTTTTTTTGTTGAGCTTAGATTTAAATCCAGCTTTACCTGTTGCTGTGGACTGAAGGGTTTGAGGTACTGACTTCCTGCAAGTGAGGAGGTTGTGCTGAAATTGTGATGAACACCAGATGTCAAGAATTTTTGGATTGGCCCAGAAGATATTCACAGAATAAAAGTCTTCAGCTGGGCATGAGGGGCAATCCCAGCCAATGACAATTAAGGGATTTCCAGTCTCAGCCTGGGTTCTTTACTGTCTCAGAGGTTAAAGTGTCTGCCTGCAATGCGGGAGACCTGGGTTCGATTGCTGGGTCAGGAAGATTCCCTGGAGAAGGAAATGGCAACTCACTCCAGTATTCTTGCCTGGAGAATCCTATGGACGGAGGAGCCTGGTGGGCTACAGTCCATCGGGTCGCAAAGAGTCGGACACGACTGAGGGACTTCACTTCACGTCACTTCAGTCTCAGCCTGCAGGGAAGTCTCTGTCCCGGAGGCTGTTTTGGGAATGCTGAATAAACCACTTGTGAACAAGGCTAACAGGAACGTATCTGTAGGATGTAGGCTGCAGCAGCCCTGTGTATGGTCCAGAAGTGCCGGCCTTCTCAGGTCAAGTGCATCCTGCTCGGTGAGCTTCCTTCCGTATGGAATTTGGTTTTATATATCTCACCAAGAGATATACTGGAAAGGTCTCATGAGAAGTGGAAACAAGAAAGTGTAAAATTAGAAGAGGTACAAGTCCAAAAGGCAAGCCAGGTGCTGTCTTCACATCTGAATAGGTATGAATAAAGAATCTTTTACAAGAAAAAGGACTATGGGAATAGTACACGTGAATGTAGTTTTTCTTTATAAGGCTCACAACTCCCAGGTCCTCTGAGGTAATTTTGGTTTTCTCAAGGAGGTATTATGAAACTCTCAAAACAAAACTTTTATTTATTTTGATTTTAAGTGCCATATTTTTCTAAAAAGGGGAATGTCAACACTTTAAAAGATTTAGAGAAATCATTTCTTTTTTTTTTTTTTAATGAAATGACTACTCCAAAAGGCTGAGAATCATTGAGATAGTTATTATTGAGTACTAGAAAACTGGAGTAATTAGTACTAGAAAACCGGAGTAAACCAAGCAGATTTTTAAAGTAAAAATCATTATAAAATTCCTCATCATTGAGAAAAAACTTTAAAAGCAATTTTAAATGACATTCTGTTTACTTGAATTCCCTGGTCTGAAACAGAGCATTTGGACTAAACTGTGGAAATTGGTAAGTATCAATGAAGCAACAGACAGTTGTGAATAGCATAAAGCAAAGGATCAAACAGCTTAGAATAAAGATTGGTGAGTAAATAGTATGACTAACCAAGAACAAGTGGAAGGCAGTGAGGAGAAACCAATCAGTGGGCTGTGCCTTCGATGTGGGGTTATTATGAAAAATCATGAGGACTTATTAAGATCTGTGTAACACTTGCTATTGCAATATCACATTCGTAAGGAAAGCCCTGGAAAATCTACTTTAGGAATACTTCCTGAAAAAAATGCAAAAAGTCAACTTTACATAGAATTAAGAATAATGAGAATTATTGTCGCAAAGTTTGTTCTCAAACACACACACTAAACAAACACACATTCTCTCCTCTTGAATTCTCTACTTGAATGTACCAACCCTTATCCCACTCCAGACACACACGCTAATTGGCGTCCTGTTTCAGCAGTGCTGGGGATACCACCATCACAGAATTCGCAGCCTGGAGCACCTCTGACATTTCCCAGAATGCACTGATGTACTACAGTGGTCGGCTGTTCTGGATCAATGGTTTTCGGATTATCACAGCTCAGGAAATTGGTCAGAGGACCAGCGTCTCTGTTTTGGAACCAGCCAAATTTAATCAGTTCACAATTGTTCAGACATCCCTCAAGCCTCTGCCAGGTACGATATTTTATTCTTGCTTACCCTCTCTTCTCCATACTTTCTGTTAAATAAATTTTAAGGTTGGGTTTTTTTTTCCTTTAAAATTATGTTTTAAGAGGGAAAAAAGGCTTTAGTAGTTTCTGTTGATTTGCTTGCAATCCTTTTAACTCTTAACCCAAATTTACAGCCTGAAACAGTCAGAAAAAGATGATTTTCAGAGTATATTAAAGGAAAGAAAAATTTATTTTGGTTCTAATTATCAGTGATTTCTATTAATATTCCATGTGTCTGCAATAATTGATAATCCCCCCCCCTTTTTTTTTTCTCTCTGTTCTTTCTTTCATCCCATAGGGAACTTTTCCTTTACCCCTAAGGTTATCCCAGATGCCATTCCAGAGTCTTCATTTATGATTGAAGGAAATGCTTCGAGATTTCACATCCTCTGGAATGCTCCCCCAGCAGTGGATTGGGGCATAATTTTCTACAGTGTGGAATTTAGTGCTCATTCTAAGGTATGGCATTGGTTCTAGTAACTTCTAGTTTTCAAACAGACTGTACCATCTTCATCAGGCCTGCCTGTACTGATTTGCACTTTCTTTACTTAGCTGAGTCCATCTCCCTCACTGTTCCTGTAGCATTTGGTTATAAAGATTATTCCTGAGAATTCTGTTTTACAGCTAGTGTCTGATTGCTTTATGGTTAGTGTTAACGATTCGTGTGTTACATACACTAGTGTTGTGGAACAACATGGAACTTACCAACATTAGCATTTCCAAAATTGCAAGGTTAACTTTCATGTGGACCAAAGTTTAAAGATTGTAATTTGGAAAAAAAATGTTATGATTCTCTTCCTAAGAAAATAATATTTTGTGCTTATATTTTAGCTCCTGACTAGTGAACAACAGTCTAAACCTGTATTTACTGTGGAAGGGCTGGAGCCCTATGCCTTATTTAATCTCTCTGTCATTCCGTATACCTATTGGGGAAAGGGTCCCAAAACGTCTCTATCACTCCGAACACCCGAAACAGGTACAGGGGCTAAAATCTCATTTTAAAAAAGGTAAAATCTTGCTTTCCATGATCTAGAATGGATAATTAATCATTTTTAACAATAATTTTTAGCTTTGTGTAGATGTATTTAGATTCAATACTCTTTCAGTGACTTTTTGGGGATTAGAATAGCACAATTAAATCTGCATAATTCATTTCAAAACAATATTTCAGATTCCTTAAAGACTGTTTCACTTGACTGTGATGATGTATGTATGTAATGCAGAAATATTAAAATTTCAGGTTATTTGTGAAATGCTTCATAAGGACAAAGGGGATTTAAGAATGTAAAAATTTCCTGGAAGGCAGGTTTACCAGGAAGTGTTCTTACAGATGGTAATTCAGAATCTTCTGTAGGTGAAAAACCAATGTCTAAACTTTTAAAAAAATGTTTTTCTTTGGAATATATTTTTAAAAAGAAAATTAGCCACATCTTTACATGTGTATATCACTTAAAAAATGTACAAAGTACATTTATATGTATCATTTCTTTATTAAACATTTATTACATCCCTATCATGTGTCAGAAACATCATTGTATCATTTATTTGATCCTTACATAGCTCTGCTGTAGGTAGAACAGGTGTTGTTATCTCCATTATGCTAAGAGATAACAATCTCTTAGCAGGTTATTATGTTATGTTAAGCCTAGAAGTTGCCCCATGTAAGAGTTAGTAAGTGGCGGGGCTGGGACTTACTCTGAACTTTTCACTCTAGTTTCTTCAAATCTCCATTCAGTCATTTTTGTAAACATTGGCAAATGATCATATCATGTTAATTTAATTTATATAAACTTCCCAGCATGGGACCTGGCAGGCAATAAGAGCTCAATAAACATAGAAATACATTTGCCATTGCATTTTTTTTTAACTGTTAAGATTTTATCAGCAGTATTTATTCATGAGTCTCATAACAGGAGCATAGTGGAACCTGGGCAGGTTCCGGAGCAGTTAGTGTTTGGATCCAGGTGTGCACTCTTTGAGATTGTCTTGGAATGTTAGCTTTGGTAGAATTCTTCTGTGGAAATGGACTTGACTGCATCCATCAGGGGATGCACTGAAAGCAACGGATCTTCAGTACTCAGGAATAAGGAAGAATGATACGATTTGGCGCTTGCCTTGGGGGAAATTTATAATATAGTTGGAAATTATTCAAATTGACAAATATTTATTAAGGACTTACTGTGTGCCAGTCCTCTACTAGATTTGGGGGGATTTAATAAGGATCAAGAAAAGGTGCTTTCTCTCTTTCTCTGATGAAGCTCATAAAACAGTTATGAGTTCTGGGGATCAATGTACATCATGGTAACTGTAGTCAACAATACTGTATCATATACCTGAAAGTTGCTCAGAGAGTAGATAGTAAATATTATCACCACATCAAACAATTATAATTATGTAAGTTGATGTGTTAATTGACCTTAATCATTTTGTAGTATATATGTGTGTATCACACCATCACACTACACCTTAAACCTAAACGTTATATGTCTATTGAAAGTATTAGTCACTCAGTCGTATACAACTCTTTGCAACCCCATGAACTCTAGCCTGCCAGGCTCTTCTGTCCATGCAATTCTCCAGGCAAGAATACTGCAGTGGGTGCCATTCCCTTCTCCAGGAGACTTTCCTGACTCAGGGATTGAATCTGGGTCTCCTGTATTGCAGGAGATTCTTTACCACCTAGGAAAGAATTCTTTGCCACCATCTGAGCCACCAGGGAAGCCCATATATCAATTATATCTTAATAAAGCTGGGGGGAAAAGTTAAAAAAGACACAGAGAGAAAAACACAGATACTGCTAATAATAATAGAAATGAGACAGTGACAGTTGACTAGCAATAGCATAGAGCGAATAAACAAGCCACAAAACCTTCACCTCTATCAAGTGAAGCATTCTTAAGAGAGGGCCATGCTTGTGGACTGGTGTGACCAGGGAAAGCCTTCCTTCGGGGAGTGGAAACTTTAGCTGGGTTCTAAGGGATGAAGCAAGAAGAAGTTTATCCCATGTACATACAATCTAAGAAGGCCTGGGGATTGGATAATGATGTGAGGGCTGAACATTAAGGAGCAAGGGGATTGGAGTGACAGACTGGGAGAAGACCTTGTGGGGGAATCCTGAGAAAGAAGAGGAATGTCTTGGATGGCACGACTTGGAAAACGGGCAGAAGAGTTTCTCTTGATTGACATACACACAGAGAGAGAAATTAATTAAAGGACTGTGAGAGGCTCAGTTGCTTGGTTTGGCTCTAGAATAGATGGCAACAGTCAAGCCATACTCTCAGAGAGGGTTCAAGATGAGATGATCTGGACCCAGGATATGCTTTATTTTATACCCTGAACTGGCTAAAATCTAGGTAGAGATAGTGTCTTCCTTCCAATGGAGACTGCCATTTCCACGTCCAGAATGAGGGTAAATACTGTATTTTATAAGGAGAACTAGCCAGCTTCCATGTACACAAACACAGACTAGAAAGATGAGCCTCAATCATAGTAAGCAGGATTTGGGTTGGAGAAAAGGAAGACTAGCAGAAATATCAGGATAGGTTCCTGAAGAAATCTACGGCATATTCTCTCCAGAAGAACTTTAAGGACAAGACAGATACACCTTACCTGTCTGGAATGAGAAATATTTATTACTATGTTGCTCCGTACCCTCATCGTGAGTGATAGAAGTTGACCTTATATTCTTTTCTGCCCTGTATCTCTGCTTTTCAGTTCCATCAGCACCAGAGAATCCCAGAATATTTATATTACCAAGTGAAAAACACTGTAACAAGAATGTAGTTGTGGTGGAATTTAGATGGAATAAGCCTCAGCATGAAAATGGTGTGTTAACAAGATTCGAAATTTTCTACCAAATATCCAACCAAAATGACACGAACAAAACAGTTGAAGACTGGATTGCTGTCAATGTTACTCCCTCAGTGATGTCTTTTCAACTTGAGGGCATGAGTCCTGGGTACAGTATTGCCTTCCAGGTACGAGAGTGAAAATGGGGATACGGGGGTCTTAGTGTAAACAGCTGCTGCTGCTGAGTCACTTCAGTCGTGTCTGACTCTGCGACCCCATAGATGGCAGAGAGTGGATTAAAGGACCAGGTTAAGAAGTCTGCTCTGTTAATAATCTGATGTATGCTATAATCACAGAGGTCAAGTGGGCAGCAAATATAGAGCAGGGAGAGGGTACAGCTAGGATAAAGGACATCTTGACACTTTCTTGCTTCCAGATTCAGAACAAATCATTATTTTTGGCTCCATCACTAAAGGCCATGTATCACGGTAGGTGCTTTTATATTGATTATCTCATTCGATCTTCACATCGTCTGTGAAGAAAAAGCCATGTCCCTGGGTGCATCGGTGAGGTACCAAAGCTGTGTGGTTGGGAAGTAGTGTGCTGTTTGGTCTGGCTCCTAGAATCCTCTCCATCACATCACATCAATTCCTGGGAGGCATCCAACAAGTGGGGATGCCCTTACTTCCAGTTATAGAAGGAAATAAAAGCTGAGGGTCTAGGTAGTTGACATCTCACATTTTTCACCTGGCTGCTGAGAGAGAAGAAAGTGAAAGAGAGTGGGAGTCAAAAGGAAAAAGCTACTGCCACCTGTTGGGGCATTTTTAATTTAATATGACAAAGCTTTCCCCTTATGGTAGATGGCTTGATGATTTTTACATCCTCATTATATATCAGACTAGTGACAAAGTTGTGCATATTTAGAGTTATTTTCCATCCTTTTTGGGAAACATATGGTTTTGGGAGAGTTTTAGAGATCTGTGGTTTCCAGAAGATCTATTTTATTTTTATAAAATTTTAATTCAATTATTTTTATAATAGGTTAACATATACTAATAAAAATTATACATAAAAGTGAGAGATGATACACATTCTTATTTGTTAAGAATTATGTGTGTTTCAATTAAACAAATATTCTGGTTGAGTGTACTTGCCTCTATGGTTTGTTGATGTTGTTTAGCCTCACAGTTGTGTCCGACTCACTTGTGACCCTGTGGACTGTATCTCACCAGACTTCTCTGTCCATGGGATAGCCCAGGCAAGAATGTTGGAGTGGCTTGCCATTTCCTCCTCCAGGGGCTCTTCCCACGTCTCCTGCCTTGGCAGGCAGATTCTTTACTGCTGAGCCTATATGGTTACAGTGGTTCAGATCTCAGTCAGCACAGAACTTTGCAAAGTGACACACATGCATAGGCATAAGTTTTACTTGAATAGTCCAGTACAAAAGTGAAGGCTGCTTGATATACATAAAATATATGTGTATATATATATGCACCACATTACACACACACATACACACACACACCAGGGATAGATAGTAATAAATAGAATACAGTAGAATTGATTTAATAGAGGTATAATAAAAATGAACCAATATTTTGTTGATTGAGAGAACACTTGAGGATCTGTCTTTTCCAGGTCATCATTATGGACGGCAATTTTCTCGTAGGCTATAGTACACAGGCAAGGTTTGGAAGTGGAAATAATTATTATATAGTAAAAGACATTTAATAAAAATTGTTAAAAGATGTTGCTATTGGAATGCAATGTGGCGCAGTGGGAAGAAATGCACACAGACCTCAGAAGACGTAGTTCTCATGCCAGTCCCTACCTGTGTCCTTTTGGGTGGGTTACCTACCCCGATGATGATCTTTGTCCAGTTTCTACTCTCAGTAGTTGTGGAGATGATCTATGTAAAAGTGGTTTGAAGCACACTATTCCTTTTTAAACATGAGGGTTAATTACTATTTTCTTTTCATAAATCCCCTTTTTAAAAAGTACAGGAAATTCAGTTATCTGAAGCTTCATGTTGATTTCATGATAAGTGGAAGTTTACCATAATCTATATAGTTTTGTTTCTGTTAAATATTCCATGTAACTTAATTTTGGAAATAGCTAAAAACCTTTTTAAAAAACTTTAGATCTTCTGCAATAGGGATTTGTGCCATTACTTTGTACTTTTCTGGACAAAAAAGCCCTAGAAATAGTAGTTTAGGACAATATTTTTCCTCATAGTTTATTGCTGTATACTTAGATGTGACTAACTGAAACTATTCATAATGTATCTCATAACTCTGAAATGAAGCATTCAATAATTTATCAGTCTCGGAACTCAATTATTGTCACTCAGGACACTTCTGAAGGCACTTCTTTTATTCTTTTCTTTCTTTAGGTTCGAGTCTTCACATCCAAAGGACCTGGACCATTTTCTGACATAGTAAAGTCCAAAACATCAGGTATTTATTATCTGAAACCTGTACAAATGTTAATAACAATTAGTGATTTAATTATAAAATATCAATATTATATCAATTTTATAAAAGTATTAATAGTATATTAATTTTATACAATATAAATTTGATTTGATTATCAAATATTAATAACAATTAGTGATTTAATTATCAGGAACTTCCCTGATAGCTCTGGGTTTGATCCCAAGGGTTGGGAAGATTGCCTGGAGAAGGGAACGGCTACCCACTCCAGTATTCTGGCTTGGAGAATTCCATGGACAGTCCATGGGGTCACAAAGAGTCAGGCACGACTGAGTGACTTTCATTTCACTCTCTCTCTAGTGATTTAAAAACATTTTAACCCTTAGTATTCTCAGGGATACCCACGTACTATCTCTGAGCTGAAATTAAAGTCAAACAAAGTAATCGACTTTTATCATCACCTAAGCTTAGAGTGCCTGGGCAGTCTCCACTGAAACAGGTATAGGTGTAATCCATGAGCCCAGAGACTCATGGGTTTCAAAATGGTCTGATACTGAATCAAGGGGTTTTGCTAAAGTTCTTTTTCTCATACATATTATCTACATGTTTGTTTTTAGAAATTAACCCATTTCCATACCTCATAACTCTCGTTGACAACAAGATAACTTTGTTAGATATGGATCGAAATCAGGTCGCATGGACGTTTTCGGCAGAAGGCGATGTCGGTGCCATGGGCTACACAGCTGATGATGCAGTGGGGTACTGTGCTCAGGGAGACTCCCTCATCCTCCTCAGAATGGACAACCGGTCCAGCACTAAGGTATTTTGCTATGTAATTCCTTTGAACGAAAGTGGAGTATCTGCCTATCACACAAGCCTGTGATTAAAATCACTGGCCAGTGGTTGAGACATTAAGATTAGAATGGCTGAAAAAGACAGGTGTTGTACAATTATTTAGTTACAAATGATTTCAGGTTATATTTGGGGCAAATGTGATTCAGGCTTAATTTAGCAAACAGTGGGTTTAAGGCACTGTGTTACCTGAGATAGAGGTAAAAAAAAAAAAAAGTCACTGTCTTTGAGCAAACCCAGTCTTGTATTAGTCTAAGATAAGGAAGACAGGGTTGCATAGTGGTTAAGAGGGTGAGCTTTGAAATCTGACAAGCTAGGGTTTAATTCTGACTCTATTACTGCTAGATCTGTGACCGTCAGCAGTTTCTTTAACCACTGTGGTTGCATAGTTTCTCATCTTAGGGTGAAGATTAATGAGCTAAGCCTTGGAAGGCACTTGGCACAATGCCTGGCCTGTGGTAGGCATTCACTGAATTTAGCTAGTGGAGGGGCTAGGCAGAAGACTGTAAGTGCTGTGCTGAGGGCAGGATGCAATGGGACTGCAGAGAATGGATACTTAACCCAGGGTGGAATGGTGGTGATAGTGGCAGAGTGGAAAGACATCTTGGGTACAAAGATGATGAATCAGGTGAAAGTGGGGCATGGCTGAGAGATCAGCAAAGTCTGGGAAACCAGAGAGTCACAGCCTGTTTGGGGAGCTGTAAATAGAAGGAGGTCTTCCCTGGTGGCTCAGCAGTAAAGAATCCGCCTGCAATGCAGGAAACATGGGTTTGATCCCTGGGTTGGGATGATCCCCTGGAGAAGGAAATGGCAACCCACTCCTGTATTCTTGCCTGAGAAATCCCACAGACAGAGGAGCCTGGCGGGCTACAGTTCATGGGGTGGCAAAAGAATTGAACATGATTTGGTGGCTGCACAACAAGTAGAAGGAACTTGGAATGGAGATGGAGGTGAGGGGGCACAGTGAAAGGCAGGTGTTAAAGCTGAAGAGGTGGGCAGGGGCCTGAATGTAATGGGCCTTCTTTATTGTGCTAAGGAGTTGAGTGTCAATTTTAAAGCCAGCATTAAGCTGTTCAAGACATTTAGTGGATTATTAATGCAATCAACTAGTGTTTCAGGAAGACCTCTCTGTTACCTGTCTCAATAACCTTAGAGAAGGTTAAGTCGGAGGCAGTCGGGAGGCTATCACAGAAATCCAGATGGGAAATGTTAAGCAGGAAACGAGAGACAATGAGTGAGAGAGGAGAGGATAAATTGGAAGATATTTAAAATAGGACTAATTCACTATGGGTAAATGACAATTGTCAAGATTGTTCCTCAGGTGAGTCTTGGAAATCCATAATAATATAAAATGCAGGAGAAAAGGAGATTTGGGGGTGGAGTGATGCATTCTGTTTCCTGGGATCATTCATTTGAAGATTTTCAGTAGGTAGTTTGATATTTGAATCAGTAACTCAATGAGCCATCTTGCCTGAAAATGTAGATTTGTAGCACTGGTCTGTGGATTACAGTTGAAGCCATGGTGATTGAAATTAACCACGTGTGAAAAGAGGTCCAGTGTTACAACGATACACAATCCAGAGTTATCAAGATTTGATATTACAAAAGAGAAGTGCAGCCAATAAGTAAAATGACCACTATCTTCTTGATTGTGCTTACTACCTGTTGTTAAGATTTTCAGAGATGCACGGGTTTTCGATATCACATTTATTACAATTGACTGGATTTCAAGGCACCTCTACTTTGTGCTGAAAGAATCACAGAACAGAATGCAAATATTTGATATGGATCTTGAGAACAAGGTGAAATATCCCAGGAAGCTGAAATTTTGCAACAGAAATTCAACAATAACTTCCTTTTCTGTGTATCCTTTTTTAAGGTATGTGAAGTGTATCTGTTTCTATTGTGATGAAATAGACATAAACATATTTAATGTGATATCTTTGGTTTAATATCAGAGTCAATGATGGGACAATAAGATGCTTAATGTTCTTGATGTTAACTTACAGTAAGTAATTCTATGTATGAATAATGAGCCCATAACCACCAATATATAAAATTAATCCATACTGAGAACTCCTTTAACCTAAAGTTAGATTAATTACCAGCAGGAAACTGGAGTGTATTTTTAATCCAGTGAATTTAATAAATATCCCCAGTTGGTAAGGACAGGAATGGGATTGAGACAGTGGTAGGAAATGAGCAGGAGATAGGCAGTTTGTTTTGCACAGTAAATGATATTCTGGGCTCATTTGTCTTTAATTAATGTCTTCATTAGATGAATTTTAAGACCTCCATTCAGCACCTGAAGGGAAGTTTTTCAGGCTGCTTATGTTTGTGCCATTACCATGGTTATAGTCTGTCTTGAAACTAGATTGGTAACTAGTATTAAGAAGTAGAAACAAACTTAAGAAGAGAGGGATGGCAATGGTGTTGATGCAAAGTATGCAAATTTATTTCATATTTAGAGGCTTTAACAAACTATTTAATACAATACCTAAGATCATTAAGGCTTCCCTGGTGACTCAGACGGTAAAAAATTCACCTGCAATTCAGAAGATATGGGTTTGATCCCTGGGAAGATCCCCTGGACGAGGGAATGGCTATTCGCTGCAGTATTGTTGCCTGGAGAATTCCATGGATGGAGGAGCCTGATGGGCTATAGTCCATGGGGCCACAAAGAGTCAGACACAAATGAGTGACTAACACACACTTACAAGGTCATTATAGTCCAAGGCTTTTGTTGTAAACACATTTATTGAGAAATTGTTGGAAAATGCTACATACTGGACTTCATGTGACCTTTTCCATCAGAAGGTTTTTGAGCTCTGAGACATGTCCTCTCTAGAGGTGGCATTTGTTCCCACAGTCATTAGAAATGAGTTCTCTTCATTAGAAAGTGATATGTGTGATGGTAGGTTTAACTGATTAAATTGGAGGGTCTTTTTTTCCCCCAATAGTCGCCTATATTGGACAGAAGTTTTTTATTCTGGATCTCAGATGTTCTACTACAGTATTATCAACCAGACCGTGCACCGAATTCTGCAACCCCCAGTCATAAACCATCCAAACGGAAGCCAATGTTCTTGCAACGTGACTGAATCTGAGTTGAGTGGAGCAATGACTATTGACACCTCTGACCTAAAGAAACCACAGATATACTTTGTCAAAGGTCAAGAGATCTGGGCAACAGATCTAGAAGCATGTCAGTGTTGGCAAGTTATCATCCTGCCTGCTCCACTTGGTAAGACACTTGTGTGTATGTAGATCTTCACTGGCGATGGGAGACCTTCCTACCCCATTAAAAAGGGGTTACATTCAACATATACTCAAATGGATATATATATGTATATACATACAAATAATATATGTATATGGTATTTACTCCAAACCATGCCAAATGTTTTTGTGGATTTCAAGTTGTATTCAGGCAAATTGTACACAGGCATTGGCATAATTTTCTGGACTGGTAGGAAACTTTTTTCTTCTTGTCATTTTATAGTTAACAGAACTATTAATACAACTCATTGAGCTCAATTACATATTCTAAACAGGTTACTAAATGCATTATTGCATTTGATCTTCAAAATACCTCAAGGAAGTAGATATTAATATATGCGTTTTACAGATAGGGAAACTGAGGCTGAGGCTGTCTGTAGGGTTAAAATTAATACAGGAGCTGGTGTTTGAAACTGGGCCTAACTACAGCATCCCTGATCTTCCTGCCAGTACTTCACTTCCATGTTGATGATCTCATTGCCTTCACATTTAGTGTGACTTGGTCAATATTTGACAGGTCTGTTTGCTGAAATTCACAAGCTTATGGAGGAAATATTTTAAAGTCATTTGGTAGTCTCCTAATTAGGAGTACTTGTAAAATTTTAAAAAATACCCTAAACATCCCCATATATTCTTAAGGCTCTAGTCCTCACCATCCGATATAGTAATTGCTCATCACATGTGGTGATTTAAGTTTAAATTAATTAAAATTAAATTCTAAATTTAATTCCTCAGCCATACTAGTCACATTTCAAATGCTTAAAACCCATTAAGTGGCTAATAGTTACTGTATTGGGCAGCATAGATATAAAATATTTCCATCGCCAAAAGTGCTATTGGGCATTTTGAAACTGCACATGTGTGTGTGTGTCTGTGTGGTATAACTGAGTGTATGGTTTTGTTGACATGTCCCAGAGCATTCTAGAAACAATTGCAATGTACTTTCAGTGGGCTTCAGATTAGAGATAATGATTTGAACTTCTCTTACTAGGAGAATAACTTGCTTCTGTTGAGTCTGTGACAAAAGATTCACAAAGACACTCACAAAGACTCACAAAGATAAAGACTCCTTGGTCAAAGTTTAATTCCTTTTTTTTTTTGGTCTGTGCCTTGTGACGTGCTGGATCTTAGTTCCTGGACCAGGAGTCCAGCCAGTGCTTCATGCTGTAGAGCATGGAGTCCAGGGTCTTAACCACTGGACCACCAGGGAAGTCCCTGATTAAACTTCAGTTCCACTCTTGTGAGGAGTGTGAATAAACTAGGCCTCACACTTGACCTAGCACGGCCATCCTTGCTGAGTCCAAGAAGCTTGCCAAATCAGTTTACAGCGAGTCCCTCCCACTCAGTATCTGACTAAGTTCTTTATCCCCCACTGTTGATGTTGTTGGCTTGCCTTTAGCAAAAACCCTATTGGACCAGTTTAGCAGGAATTCCCCGCCCCTGCCCCTTGATGTTTCCTCTCCTTGTTGGGTTCCGCCCCCAGTTGTCATGGTTGTATTTGAGTTGTGCACATCTCCCTCCCCATTGCAATATTACAACAGCCTTGATTAAAGTCTTCCTGACCATTTAAACAAGTGTCAGAATAACTTTCCTTACCATCTGATACACAAGAATTATCTAATGGGCCCTTATCTTATAGAACTAGTCAGTCTTTCATGAAGCCACAATTGAAATCCATAATCCCAAAATTGGAAAATTAGAATGACTTTAGAGATCATTTAGCTGACATAATATTGGAAGAAATCTCCTTTACAAAAACAGCCTTGAGCTCTTGTTTATAAAACATTTACTACCTTATAAAGAGGTCTGTTTAATTTTTGTGCAATTCTAAATATTATATTTTTTTCTTATGTTTAACCAAAGTTTTCTCCCATTCCTCTATTCACTGACCTGAATTCTGACCTTTAAATTTACAAAGAATAAGTCAGTCACTTTCCACATGATAGCCGCTTAACTGTACAAACAGCTGTCATAGCCCATGCTAAGCAGTTCCTTTAGAGGAAAAAAATCAAGTATCTATAAATACTCCTTAGGCAGTGTGGCTTCTAGATCTTTCTTTGCCCTGGTCACCCTCCTGAGATTTTACTCTAGCTGCTTAATCCTCTTAAATGTTGCCCCATAATAACTCACTGAACTTTGAATGTGTTTTGGTCAGCGCAGAGGACCTCTGACTACCCAGGTCTTCTTTTGCTGCAGCTGAAAGTAACATTAGGCCTTTGAGCTGCCTGCCATTTGAAGAACTCATGGCCTTCTTTATGTTTTAATGATTATTAAGCCAGATTTCTTTCATTCCTAATTTACAGACTTAATTTTAACCTTGAATTTAGGATGTTATATTTGTTATTAAATTAAATGCTATTAAATTTCCATCCATTTCATGATTCTGCTGTGATATTTTTCATTGGTAAGCCAAACACTGAATGCACTAGCAACAGTATGATTCATGTATTATCTGCAAACTTGATAAATATGCTTGTTCTGCATTCATTCTCAATTATTGATAAAAATATTGAGCAAGGCATTGAGTCCTGAGCCTCTTCTCTTACCTCCCTTCAGTCAGTGTTGTTTGATGTGAAATCACACAGTTTAGTTCAGTCGCTCAGTCGTGTCCGACTCTTTGCGACCCCATGAATCGCAGCACGCCAGGCCTCCCTGTCCATCACCAACTCCCGGAGTTCACTCAAACTCATGTCCATCAAGTCGGTGATGCCATACAGCCATCTCATCCTCTGTTGTCCCCTTCTCCTCCTGCCCCCAATCCCTCCCAGCATCAGGGTCTTTTCCAATGAGTCAACTCTTTGCATGAGGTGGCCAAAGTATTGGAGTTTCAGCTTCAGCATCAGTCCTTCCAATGAACACCCAGGGACTGATCTCCTTTAGCATGGACTGGTTGGATCTCCTTGCAGTCCAAGGGTCTGTCAAGAGTCTTCTCCAACACCACAGTTCAAAAGCATCAATTCTTTGGCACTCAGCTTTCTTCACAGTCCAGCTCTCACATTCATACATGACCACTGGAAAAACAATAGCCTTGACTAGACGGACCTTTGTTGGCAAAGTAATATCTCTGCTTTTGAATATGCTGTCTAGGTTGGTCATAACTTTCCTTACAAGGAGTAAGCGTCTTTTAATTTCATGGCTGCAGTCACCATCTGCAGTGATTTTGGAGCCCAGAAAAATAAAGTCTGACACTGTTTCCACTGTTTCCCCATCTATTTCCCATGAAGTGATGGGACCAGATGCCATGATCTTTGTTTTCTGAATGTTGAGCTTTAAGCCAACTTTTTCACTCTCCACTTTCACTTTCATCAAGAGGCTTTTTAGTTCCTCTTCACTTTCTGCCATAAGGGTGGTGTCATCTACATATCTGAGGTTATTGATATTTCTCCCGGCAATCTTGATTCCAGCTTGTGCTTCTTCCAGCCCAGCGTTTCTCATGATGTACTCTGCATAGAAGTTAAATAAGCAAGGTAACAATATACAGCCTTGACGTACTCCTTTTCCTATTTGGAACCAGTCTGTTGTTCCATGTCCAGTTCTAACTGTTACTTCCTGACCTGCATACAGGTTTCTCAAGAGGCAGGTCAGGTGGTCTGGGATTCCCATCCCTTTCAGAATTTTCCACAGTTTATTGTGATCCACACAGTCAAAGCCTTTGGCATAGTCAATAAAGCAGAAATAGATGTTTTTCTGGAACTCTCTTGCTTTTTCGATGATCCATAAGTGAGTTTTAAATACTGGTTCTGCCCTTGGATAACTTTGTAGCCTTGAGGGGATTATTTCACCCCTCCAAGCCTCAGTTTCCTAATTACAAAATTAGACTAATAATAATAGTATTTGCTTTGATATGGCTTGATATGGCAAGTTGGCTTGATATGGCACTACAATGAGAAAATATCTGGAAAATTCTTAGGCTAAAAACTCAAAATAAAATTATTTTTTATACTGAAATAATACTTTCAAAATTGATCAGAAAAATTTCATATATTGCTTAGAGCAGAAAATGTCAGCTATGTATTGTGTTCTTTACGTTCTTTCTTTCACTTATGTTTTTCATCAGCAGGAAAAATGCTTGTTAGCTTGACTGTGGATGGGGAATTTCTATATTGGATCTCCAAAGTAGAGGACAGCACACAGATTTATCAAGCAAAGAAAAGCAATGGGGCCATCCTTTCCCAGGTGGAAGCCCCAAGGAGTAAACATATTTTGGTTTACAGTTCAGTTCTACAGCCTTTTCCAGGTAGGAAAGTCACATTTTTTATAAGCTTGTTCTCCCAGTTTAGGGTCAGGAAAATCTCATAATGTCTCCTCCTCCAGGGCAGTCCTTCCAGCTCATCACTGTGCTCTCAGCATTGCTCCAAATGGTCAGGGTTTGGTGCACACTGCAATTGCTATTTGCCTGGGTCACAGTTTATCTCTATGTGTACTCGTGGCTTGGGCTGTGGCAGGCCACTTTAGATGTGGGAAACCCTCGGCCTGTCAATCTCTCTGTTCTCTTTCTCTTCTCAGTCACATAACTTCCCTTCTTTTTGTCTTGTGTCTCCCCTGATGGTATTTTAGACTTCCCAGTGGTGTCAGAAAGCTTTGCATTTAATTTCAGGTCTTTTTCAAGGTGAAGTGACTTATGTATTATAGCATTATATATGTCAACTATTTAACGTGTGTACACGTGTGCTACTATTTTTATTGTTTCCATCTTGCTTATTTCATGTGTCACTCATGAAGTTTTCTAGTGTTGTGCTCCTAAATCTATTTTCCCCACAAACCTTCTGGAATTTGTTTAATGCAATGACTTTTAGAAATGTATGTATCAAATTATCCGGGCTAGACCCACGAAGTGGAGAAGGCAGTGGCACCCCACTCCAGTACTCTTGCCCTGGAAAATCCCATGGATGGAGGAGCCTGGTGGGCTGCAGTCCATGGGGTCGCTAAGAGTCGGACACGGCTGAGCGACTTCACTTTCATTTTTCACTTTCATGCATTGGAGAAGGAAATGGCAACCCACTCTAGTGTTCTTGCCTGGAGAATCCCAGGGACAGGGTCGCACAGAGTCGGACACGACTGAAGTGACTTAGCAGCAGCAGTATCATATTATGGTGGAACTGACTATATTTCTTGCTGAGAGTCATAATAAAAAATGTTTGAAATATAAAAACCAACCAAACAAGAACAAAAACAGCATCACATAGCCTTATGGGTGACATTCAAACCTAAAGTGGTTTTCTCAAGTTCTCTCTTCCATTAAAGTCACAATGTCATTCTAAATTCAGTATAATTCCCTCTTAGAGACGGACAGAAATGAATAAAAGAAACTCTCTTTGCTTAAATGTATTCAGTTATAAAATATGTAAGTTATACAGTATGAAAAATGGGAGAATTCATAAATAAGCTGAATGTCTATTTTGGTAAATAATTCATTAAGAGATTCAAAAGGCACGTGCAATATCTGGTTGAGGTTGAGCACACAGGCATATCTGTAGAATGAAAGTCCTAAAGGTGACATCAGTTTTCATCATAGGAGTGCACTGAAAAATGTGATTGATAGAATACTCTCATTGCTTTCTTCAAATAAAAAAGGGTCCATTTTGCTACTGTCTAGGTACATAATTAAGGCTTCCCTGGTGGCTCAGTGGTAAAGAATCTACCTGCAATGCAGGAGACCCAGATTCGATCCCTGGGTTGGGAAGATCCCCTGGAGAAGGGCGTGGCAACCCACTCCAGTACTCTTGCCTGGAGAATCCCATGGACAGAGGAGTCTGGCGGGCTCTAAGCCATAGGGTCGCACAGTCGGACACAACTGAAGTGACTAAGCAGCAGCAGGTACATAATTAAGCGTACTTTAGCTCCATCTGCTGGAAATTATAAGCAATTACCAGTTACTTTGCTCTCTTTTCCCCAGGCATTTATCATCTTCAAAACACATGGGAGGAAAAAAAAAGTGTCTTCCTGTCCAGAATAACATTTCCAACACTCCAATATATCACACCTTATCAGTTAAATAAAAATGAAATGCGACATTATCTTTGATGTTAGATAAATCTGCTATTTCTCTCTTATCCATGTGTATATATATTTAATCATTTTTATTATTATTTTAGATAGAGCATTTCTGTCTCTAGCTTCTGATATTGCAGAGCCAACTATACTTAACACTACTAACACCAGCCTCACAATCAAATTACCACCTGCCCGGACAAAACTCACATGGGATGGCATCATGAGTCCCACTCCCACATACCTGGTTTATTACAAAGAAGTAACTGACATGAAGAACAGCTCTGAATTGAGAGATAAAATGCTGGTAAGGCTGAAGCCAGTTGTCTTGTCTTTTCCCAAGATGCCCTATTTTGATATAAAATCTTCAGCCGAAGTATTTTCTGTATAATGTTCTGAAATATGCTATTACTCTGATTTTTAGAGCTGAATCATCAAACCATTCTGGATTCTAGTCTCTTGCCTAGGAGTAAGTTAAGCTCTAAGGAAGTACATTAACTCTAACCAATGGTAGATTGCCTTATAGTAACCGTTCCCTGAGTGTCCTAAAAGAGCTGGGTTTGTTGGCTCTCTAATTTTATCTAATTATATGCAGAAATTGATAGAGACCTGTTTTTGTGGCCATCCCAACAGATTGTGGGGTAAGAAGTAAATTGGACAGAAAGAACATTATTGTGTACCTCTCTTCCATCATATATAGCTAATATACAAATTGTACATTATATTTTTATTTTCTATATGTTGTGAAATGTGCGATTAGGCAGGGACTACTATTTTATCCGGGCTTCTCTGGTGGCTCAGAGGTTAAAGTGTCTGGAGACCTGGGTTCGATCCCTGGGTTGGGAAGATCCCCTGGAGAAGGAAATGGCAACCCACTCCAGTATTCTTGCCTGGAGAATCCCATGGACAGAGGAGCCTGGTGGGCTACAGTCCACGGGGTCACAAAGAGTCAGACAAGACTGAGCAACTTCACTCACTCACTCACCTTTTTATCCACCATTGTATTCCTAGCATAATACTTGCCATTGTATAGGCATTTACTAGGTATTTCTTGAATGAATGAATGGACACAATTCATTCCATCACTGATCCATGATGGAACCCAGTGATTCCATCACTGATGTTCCAATGCCATGTGATGGAATCATGTGTTTCTAGTATTTTTCTTTGTACTTATATTTTGATCAAGTCAAAAGGTGAAATTGACCATCATCTATTGGAGGTAACAAGCACTGTACTCTTTGACAGAAAGTACATCTGATTCTTGTTACTTCATTTATCTATTTTAAAAATTACATTATTTATTTTTCAATTTTGTCTATTTTAATCTTCTTTACACATTTCTAAAAGGAGTTGTTTCAGAGACAGATTAATCATTTGGCTGACTAAGACTGGGCTTCTGGCATTGGCATTTCTCTTATTAGAGGTAATCTATCATTTTGGCTTCACAGCGATTAATAGGGATCAAAGGCAGTGAGTGGTTCTCAACTCTGATGGTTCACTGGAGTTTGTAAAGTCTTTGAGCACATGCTTCACCTAAGACTAATGCGATCAGATCTCTAGGGGTGGGACCCAGGCCTCAGTGTTTTCTTAAAGTTTCCCAGATGATTCCAAAGTATAACCAAAATTGAGAATCGCTGGTCTAAGGAGAGCCTTTTCAGTTTCCTAAGCTTTATTTCTAAGAATGATTAGGTAACATAGCTTACTGTATTAACTTATGTGTCACATTCTCACAATACCTTCCTGCTGAATTTCTAATGCAAGGCTAATAAGACAGTTTTGTCCTCTGGGAATTTAACATCCTACATGAAATAATTAAGTCACAATTGACTGAGGGCTGCCAATCATTTGGCATTTATTCCTGGAAACATTAAACAACTCAGGTCTGGGCAGATTAGGACAATGAAGACCATCAGTCATGATCCAAGATTTAAAAATAAATTAAAAATTTTGAGTCTTTTCCTTTTTCTCTCTTTGATTAAATAATTTCTCCCCATTTGTACAAAAAATAAGAATAAGATATTGATTTTTTTAAATTAATTACAGGAATTTCAGGGGAGTATAGCCCTTATTGAAGGTTTACAACCATTTTCAACATATATGATACAGATAGCTGTAAAGAATTATTATTCAGATCCTTTGGAACAAATACCTCTGGGAAAAGAGATTTGGGGAAAAACTAAAAGTGGAGGTGAGTTATGGGCATGGTGTGGGTTTCTAGAGTGGGATTTTGCAATTAATGTGATGTGTGAGCCTATATTCGTTTTTTATCTGGATGTTAAGAAATCTTTCTTATGTGAGTTTTTTTAAGCTTAGTAAGAAGAATGTGTTTGTAGACGAATATTCTGATGGCATCCTTACTCTAACACCAGAAGATGATGGATAATATTCCATCAAAATGAAAAGCAACTATATAGCAAAACATCATAACCAATTCTGTTACTAGAAACACATTCTTTGGTCTCACCACACAGTGTCACTCTCTTCCTGTATATTTATAGACCTCTGTACACGTGGTGAGACCCAGGAAAGTCAAACTTTTTCTCTATGTGAATTTTTAAAATTTTGTTTATTTTTTAATTGAAGTTTTAATTTAGTTGCTTTACAGAATTTTGTTGTTTTCTGTCACACCTCAACATGAATCAGCCATAGATCTATGTGAATTTTACCGAGGGCTACTGAGATGCAAAGTCATGGAACCTCATTAAATGGATTTAGAGTCTGAAAATGTGTTGTAAGAGGTGACGGTTATGATGAGGAAATGCCATTTCTTTCACATGTCTCCGATGGCATTCACAAAACTCACCAGAATTGCCCAGATCCTCGAGCTGGAGTTAGAGAATGATTTAGTCATTAGTCAAAAATAAGCGAGAGCCTTTCAGGCAGCCTGGTCACTTACCGTTATATAAGAGGCTGGCTTTCCCTCGGAACATCTGTCATTCATTCTGCTCACATGATACGCTTATTCCTCAACCAAGGCCCTGTGATTCTTTCCATCTTGCAGTGCTGTTGCAACATCCCTTATTGTGCGCCGCTATTTATTTCAGTACCGGAGGCAGTTTGGCTCATGAACACAACCGTGCAGTCAGACACCAGCCTCGTTATATCCTGGCGGGAATCTCACAAGCCAAATGGACCGAGCGAGTCCGTCCGCTATCAGGTGGCAATCTCTCATCTGGCTCCCATTCCAGAGATTCCACTAAGGCAAAGTGAATATCCAGATGGAAGTCTCTCTCTCCTCGTTACTAGACTGTCTGGTAGAAAACTCTATGTGTTAAAGGTACGGCCAGTGGATTGGGCACTTTAATTACCACTCTCGAGAGCAAGGTTCGAGAAAGGTTAAGCAATTGTTCTTTTTTACTAAAAGGTTCTGGCCTGCCATGCTGAGGAAATGTGGTGTGCGGAGAGTCACCCTGTCACTGTGGAAACATTTGACTCGCCAGAGAAACCTTACGCCTTTCTTCCAGAGAACACTAGTTTGCAGTTACATTGGAAGGCTCCATCAAATGTTCACCTCATCAGATTTTGGTTTGAACTCCAAAAGGTACATCTCAACATACACTTTTAATGCAAATCTTTGTTTTATGCTACAGAATAAATCAAAAGGCTTTTTCCAAAAAATATCTTGAGGGCATTCACTTGTATTAAATGAGTGATATATTTGACAACATTCATTGGTTCAGATTTTCCAGATAGATGTGGTAAGCTATCTAGACTGATTTCTGATGGAAAAAATTCCCAGAGAGTTTAATTTGCTCTTAAAAGGCTCCACATAAAAGAGTATAAATTACGGTTTACTGGTTTCATAATATTTTACTTACTTTAGATGTTATCAGCATGGTTCTCTGGTTTGAAATCCATAGCAATTTGTTTTATTTTATGGAAAAAAAATGGAAAAAACTGAACAAGCATAAACCTAAAACCTGTTTATAAATGTTCTTTCAACCATTTAAGGACTGTATAGCAACAGGAAAGAAGAAAGTGATAAACTGGTTTATTCTAAAGTAGTTGGATCTTGCCTTGAAAACTTTAAATAGTTCCTCATTCAAAAATCTTCATGCATTAACCAATGTAAATAGATCCACTGAATTTAAGCATCAATTAATTTAATTAATTCACTTCTAAGGAAAATCTACACTGATTTTTATACTGATACACTTAATAGATTATTAAGTTTTTATAATTGTGACATTTCATTTTTCACTACTATATATTTGTGTGTCCATGTTTATAAAGACTGGTTAGGAGTGTTTTGTAAAAACAAATCAGTATGGTCATGACCTCATTTTTTTTAAAAATGAAGTTGCTCCCCAGAGGTTTTAAAATTTTACTATATAAACTATTTTTTAGAATCTTGTACTTTTAGAATCTTTGTACTTTTAGATAAAAACTATGAAAAATAAGCAACAGCAGTGATAAGTTGCTCTAAGTATTAAGTTGATAAGACCAAGACTATAGTTTAATTTGATTTTTTCCATTGAGCATGTTTATGATGATTTGTTACCTATTTAGAAAATAGTCATTTCATAAAAATTCAGTTTTAAATTGGAGAAATTGAAGGATCATCTTTTTGGGGGACATCTATTTAAGTAAGAGACATTACTTTGCCAACAAAGGTCCGTCTAGTCAAGGCTATGTTTTTTTCAGTGGTCATGTATAGATGTGAGAGTTGGACTGGGAAGAAAGCTGAGCGCCAAAGAATTGATGCTTTTGATCTGTGGTGTTGGAGAAGACTCATGAGAGTCCCTTGGACTGCAAGGAGCTCCAACCAGTCCATTCTAAAGGAGATCAGTCCTGGATGTTCATTGGAAGGACTGATGCTAAAGCTGAAACTCCAATACTTGGGCCACCTCATGAGAAGAGTTGACTCATTGGAAAAACCCTGATGCTGGGAGGGATTGGGGGCAGGAGGAGAAGGGGATGACTGAGGATGAGATGGCTGGCTGGCATCACTGACTTGATGGGCATGAGTTTAAGTAAACTCCAGGGGTTGGTGATGGACAGGGAGGCCTGGCGTGCTGCGATTCATGGGGTCGCAAAGAGTTGGACACGACTGAGCGACTGAACTGCACTGAACTGAATGCGGTTCAGCTTGAAGTCAAGGGGAGGGATGTAAAGTTCATTTCCCATATCAAAGGTGTGAACTGAGGAAGGATCTTAGAGGTGATTCCAGCCTCTCATGTTACTGATGAGAGGCTAGACACTCAGGCAGGTGGCCCAATGAGTCAGAATCACAGCTGGGCAGGGGAGGACCCTCTGCCTCATTGCTGACTCATCACTACAGAGGCTTTCCTTAGTCCATCTGCAGAAGGAACATGAGTCATCACCATCCACCCCACTTCTTTTTTTTTTTTAATTTTATTTTATTTTTAAACTTTACAAAATTGTATTAGTTTTGCCAAATATCAAAATGAATCCACCACAGGTATACATGTGTTCCCCATCCTGAACCCTCCTCCCTCCTCCCTCCCCATTCCATCCCTCTGGGTCGTCCCAGTGCACCAGCCCCAAGCATCCAGTATAGTGCATCGAACCTGGACTGGCAACTCATTTCATACATGATATTTTACATGTTTCAATGCCATTCTCCCAAATCTTCCCACCCTCTCCCTCTCTCACAGAGTCCATAAGACTGTCCTATACATCAGTGTCTCTTTTGCTGTCTCGTACACAGGGTTATTGTTACCATCTTTCTAAATTCCACATATATGCGTTAGTATACTGTATTGGTGTTTTTCTTTCTGGCTTACCTCACTCTGTATAATAGGCTCCAGTTTCATCCACCTCATTAGAACTGATTCAAATGTATTCTTTTAAATGGCTGAGTAATACTCCATTGTGTATATGTACCACAGCTTTCTTATCCATTCATCTGCTGATGGACATCTAGGTTGCTTCCATGTCCTGGCTATTATAAACAGTGCTGCGATGAACATTGGGGTACACGTGTCTCTTTCCCTTCTGGTTTCCTCAGTGTGTATGCCCAGCAGTGGGATTGCTAGATCATAAGGCAGTTCTATTTCCAGTTTTTTAAGGAATCTCCACACTGTTCTCCATAGTGGCTGTACTAGTTTGCATTCCCACCAACAGTGTAAGAGGGTTCCCTTTTCTCCACACCCTCTCCAGCATTTATTGCTTGTAGACTTTTGGATCGCAGCCATTCTGACTGGTGTGAAATGGTACCTCATAGTGGTTTTGATTTGCATTTCTCTGATAATGAATGATGTTGAGCATCTTTTCATGTGTTTGTTAGCCATCTGTATGTCTTCTTTGGAAAAATGTCTATTTAGTTCTTTGGCCCATTTTTTGATTGGGTCATTTATTTTTCTGGAGTTGAGCTGTAGGAGTTGCTTTCCACCCCACTTCTTAAAGTTTAGGAAAGGAGCAGCAGACAGGGGCCACCTGGTTCTGTCCTCATGAGTTTCATATGATACTTTTGTTTCAAGACCTCCTCTACCCTTGCTCAGAACAGGTTTTTAGATAGACCGCTTGAGAAATCATGAAGCTGAAAATGTAAGATGGTAACTTCTACATGCATGATCACCTACAAGTACTAATGTAGAAGGCTGTGTTCTGAGAGGGTTGGTGATGCCATCTAGTTGGAAAGGTCTATTTCTTTTGAGCAAGTTGAACCTACCTCATCATGGTAGGAAGTTAGAAATAGTCTTGTAACTCCACACTGAAACTCTGAGGGGTGAGTGACAAAGGTGAATATGCATATTTTAATTAATCTTTTTTGTTCCTTTCCATCTCTGCCCTTCTCCTTTCTGAAAAAGGATAAAAAGATAAACTTCCAATCTTCATCTTTTCCTTACATGGAAAAATGAGAGTCTTTGAGCACAAGGGCTAAATTTTTATCTTGGTCTTTAGATTTCATAAATTCTTTATTATAATAATGTGTAGAAAAAGAACACATTCAATTTAAGATTGAGGAGAAATAAATAATTTTGCTTTGGTAAATTTTTTTCATGAAAATTCATTAAAATTGTCTTTTTCTTAGCTGTCCAGGGGAATCCCTACCAGAACTGGACATTTCCGAAGTTTCTGTCTCTGAGACATAGTCTGCACCATTTCCCCCACACCCTTGCTCAATAATTTGGAAATCCTCTCTGGTAGCCTTCCCCCCTGCACTTGTTGGCCTATGATGAATGAAGATCCCAACTCCCTTGACATTTACTGGGGTAGCCCATGGCATCTCTATAAGTTAGTGATCTGCCCAGAACATTCATTGCTGTGGTGAGGTCAATACTCTACAGTTTTCCAGCAAAACCCTTGGCCAAATATCTCCCTGACATTCCAAGGAGTTATGATTTCTGGGTGGTGTGGAATGTTGGGCCATCTAGACTACTCACTGAAGGAGGCATTAAGGAGGCAGGACCAAAAAGGGCTAAAATTTTTCAGCCAGGACTCAACATCTCCCTTCCTCCTTCCCCCTTACCTCCCTCAGAAGGTTCAGAATAAATATTATTCTGCATCTGCATCTATTTCATTAGGCTATATGAATCAGTGAGACTGAGACATTTATGAGTTTAACAGGCAATGTCTCTGACATCAGCATTTCTGGTTTTTCTTTTCGTTCCTTCTGTTCCTCTTTCTTTCTGTAGTAAGGTAATCTACTTCCTGAAGGTGCTATAGTGAATTATTTCTAACTGAATAGAAAACTAATATAAAGTGCCCATCCAATGAAATGGCATGACCTTGGGAGTGCTAAATGAAAAAGGAGATGTAAAGTAAGGTTTATTTATGGAAACTGATCTTCTTAGGAAACTGTACTGGGGAAAATACATGAAGAACCCTTGACAGAATGTCGTATCCTCTGTCTTCTCCTATTTGTATGTTGAAAAAAGTCATCATTTTCATATAAGATATTAAGGATCTTGTATCTTATTTAAAATACACAGATATTTAAAAACACACAGATTCTTTAAAAGCAGTGCTTCAGAGAAAGAATTTTAATATAGCTTTAATTACAGACCGAGTAAAATGAAAGTAACATTTCCTATATTTAACTTCTAACCTTGCTACTTAGTGATTGAGTGACAATAGGCAAAGATTTCCTTCTTTTAGGGGACTAGGCTTCCTATGTAGAAAAATAAGGAATGTTGCTTAGATGCCTGAAGAAGGTTTGGGGAGGAAAAACTAAATGTTTTCATTTATAAATCACTGTGGACTTCTTCAATATGTGAAATATTGTGAAAATATGTGAAAATATTACTACTTTGAAATCAGCAAATGTGTGGACTTGAAAATATCACAGTTTTAATCCATCATTTCCCTTCAGCTATGAATTTGCATCCTCAGCCATCCTGATTCGATAAAGAGGCCTATGATTAGGGATACCGAGAAGCCAAACAATCCTTCCGATGATAAACAGTCAGAGGTGCTCGTCTCACCTTGGACTTATCCTCGGGACCATCGTTCAAGTAACTTACAGCTTGTCATAAAAAATAAAATTGCTGTTGGTGGAAGGGGATACTATCTGGGACCCGACACTCACAAAAAAGCTCCTATTTTAGTATAAACTTTAAGCTTTAATGCTTGCTACAGGCTTTTGAATTTCTATGTTTAAGAAGTTTTTCTTAAAGAAACAAAAATGTTAATTGAGACTTCTTTTCCTAGTGGAAGCACAATGAGTTTTACCATGTTAAAGCTTCGTGCAGCCAAGGTCCTGCTTATGTCTGTAACATCACAGACTTACAGCCTTATGCGTTTTATAATGTCCGAGCAGTGGTGGTGTACAGGACAGGAGCAAACAGCACCTCGCTTCCGGGAAGTTTTAAGACTAGAGGTGAGTACTAACATAGTCAATACTTAGGAAACTCTGGACATTTCTCAATTCTTTTCTCATCGCTTACTTTACTAATCCTAGAGGTTGAGATTTTTCTTAAAAGAGTAAATGATTATCTTTAGAGACTGACTGAAGAAATTGAGAAGGGGTGGGGGTTTCTTACAGGCAGTAATGAGATAATACTCTTCTGGTTTTGCAGGATCCTAAACTGGGAAAAATTATTTCACCTTTCATTATTCTGATTTTCTGTCTAGCTATGATATTTTGTAGTAAGAAGTAAATGAAAACAGTGTCACTGGGTGTTCACATATTTACGTATAGACTACTACAACCAGATGTTAAAAATAAAAAATCTAACAAGTATATTAAATTAACCAATGTTTTAACAGCTATACCATAATTCCAAGTTGATCCCTGTAAGAATCAGTGAAAAATGCTCCAAATCTTACAATCATCTTTTTTACTTGCATCACTTACTTTGTGTCAGGCTAAGATCTATTGTTGCTACTGCTAAGTCACTTCAGTCATGTCCGACTCTGTTTGACCCCATAGACAGCAGCCCACTAGGCTCTCCCATCCCTGGGATTCTCCAGGCAAGAACACTGGAGTGGGTTGCCATTTCCCTCTCCAATGCATGAAAGTGAAAAGTGAAAGTGAAGTCGCTCAGTCATGTCCAACTCTTCGCTACCCCATGGACTGCAGCCTACCAGGCTCCTCGATCCATGGGATTTTCCAGGCAAGAGTCCTGGAGTGGGGTGCCATCGCCTTCTCCAAAGATCTAATGTTACTCCTATCATAAATCTATCTAATCCATCACTAATAAAAATCTTCACGTACTCACTTAAACATATGCACTCATATGAACGTATTTCTGAATATTTCTTTAATGTATTTGGCTTTTCTCTTACTAAATGTTGTCTATAGAAAGATGTTATGCAGAATATTTTATACTTCTAACATATCAATCAAATTTTCTTTTGTTTCCAAAGCTGGAGTCCCAAGTAAACCAGGGATTCCAAAATTATTAGAAGGGAGTAAAAATTCAATACAGTGGGAAAAATCTGATGATAATGGAAGCAGACTTATGTACTATATCCTTGAAATCAGGTATGTCTGTTTACAAAAGTGCTTTGTAAATTACAAAGACCTAAGCAGTTGATTGTAAGGTATTATTAGATCAAAATTAACAATATTTATGAATGTGTATTTATAAGTAAACATAAGGGATCTTTAGTTTAAGGGCCTTGCATGCCTCATTACATTCTTTGCACAATTCCTAGTGGTCAGCCTTGGCATTCAGTTACAAGGCAGATAGTCATTCTTCTCAGAAATCTGCAACAGCTTGTCAGTGGAAACAACTCAGTCTTTTGAGCATGCACCTAATATTGACTTGATATCAATTCTGTTTAAGAAGCTAAATTGATGTTTGATGTTAGATGATGGTATGTATATAAATTTCTGAGACTGATTTGTTTTAGAAAGATGAATAAGATCTAGTGAGAACTGACAATGAGCTGGTATATTTCAGAAGGTAAAGTCAAGTCAAGACCTGAAATGGTCTGGTGTGTACAGGCAACCCAGGATTCTCTCTCCATTTTCAAGGTTACAGTTTGTAGTGTGTTCCCAGGGACTAAAATTGTGCCTTCGATGAAAACCTGATGAACATATGCAACCTCAGATCCGGCCAGTATGGGGAGCTCTGTGAATCATAACGGGCTCGGATGAGCTGATTTCATGCCAACTTGAGGAGAGAATTCCAAATTCCACAGACACTCCCCTCACGGGACTATGAAACCATCTTTTAAGAAGCTCCAAGGACAAAAGTCACTTCCATAATTATAGTCCTGGCAACTTGAGCTTTAGATCTATTTTTGCTTCATCTTGCTCTGGCATTCCCATAACCTTAAAAAAATTTCCTGCTCACACTAGAGAATTATGTTTGCTTATTTCTAACTGAAAACTTCTTGAAATTTCTGGTACTTTTTAAAGACAAAATGCAGAGTGAAGTACATTCTGACCTGTAGAACTGTCTTGGTGGTCTATGACTGTAGGTATGTTCACCAACCAGGCCACACCATAGTCTTACTGTAGCCTTGCTAGGAGCACTGCAGTGTATTCCCCTCAGTAACATGTTTAGCGCATAGCTCCATAAATACTCTGCATTTCCTTGCCCCCAAGTCTCTACTCTCAGGAGAGGGACTGTAGATATAAAGTGTGATCTATCTCAGAGGATCTCATAGTATCTCAGAGTAAGTTCTTCGGTCAGGACATTTGTGTGTATTTGCTCATGGTGTACTGGTGGTCTTAGTGCAAAGTGCATGCACTTGGGAGCTGAGTAGATTGCATGAGTTTCCCAGGGCAGTTTCCCAGGGCAGCCAGAACAAAGTACCACCAACTAGGTGGCTTAAAACAACAGATATATATTCTCTCACAGTTCTGGAGACTGGAAGTCTTAAGTCAAGGTCTTGGCAGGATGGATTCTAGGGAAGCATCCTTCCTTGCCTCTTCTCAGCTTTTGGTGATGGACCACAATCCTTGGCTTTCCTTGGTTTGTACATGCATCGCTCCAGTCTCTGGCTCTGTCATCTCATGGTGTTCTCCTTGTGTGTGTCTCTTCTTAAGAGGGCACTGGTCATTGGATTTAGGGCCCACCCTAAACTAGGACCATCTCATCTTGGCTTAATTACATTGGAAAAGACTCTGTTTCCAAGCACGGTCACATTCACAAGGTCTGGGTGGCATGAATTTTGAGGGGGATTAGCCAACCCAGTACATAGACTATTTAAAATCCTTGCTCTATTTCTTTTTTGAACTTGAGCTTTCTCATCTGTAAAACGAGATGATGATATCTACCTCTTCAGGTTGTTGTGAAGATTCAGTGAAATGATACAGCATAGGAAAAGCCCCCGTATGATGTGTTGTAAACAGAAGGTGCTCAACCAATATAAAAGTCTTCCTTCTCTTCCTTAGTGGCCAATGTCTGTGAAGAGCCACTTTATACATTTAAAAAATATATTTATTTTTAACTGAAGGATAATTGTTTTACCACTTTATACATGTTTAAAGGTCTTCTTTCTTTTGGATCAGAGTTGTTTGGGTTGAAAATTGAAATTGCCAGTTCCCAACATGAGGCTTCACACGATGCAGGAGAAACACTGTCCCACAGCTTTACTTAGGATGGTCCCAAGGACACTTAGCTGCTGGTCACAGTTGTAACCATCGCTGCTGTCTTGGTCCTCCTGATGTCCTAGCTCATCCTCTGTCCCTTGGAGGCTCAGCTATTGCTGTCCTTGGTACTCTTGCAGAACAGTCATTCAGTTAGTGGGAGCAGAACTGGCTTCCATTATTTATCTTCAAGCTGACTGTGGGTTGGTACCATGTCCTAAAACTGCTGTGGTCTGAAAAGTTTTAGACGTTCCCAGACTTGAAAAGGTCATTGTCAGAAAAGACATAATGGGAAGGCCTTGAGCTTACCTTCAGTCTATGATTCTGTTAAAAGTCATTTTAGTATATGTCTTTTGAACCCAGCTCTGTTCTCTTCCCGTTTCATTAGGAAGAGTAATGAGAACTGATACTGAGGTAGGGTGTAGGCTAATTGGAAGCAATGAGGCTCGGAATCTCAGATACAATGATAATTTTGGTAGCCGAACTATTTTATTTTCTTTTTCAATTTTATGTTCTGTGTTTTATCCAGATATGGTATCAGTAAATGACAGATAGCATAAGAGACTGAAAATTAAGAAAAATTTAAAAATTTCCAGTTAAAAAGTATGAAATCATTGTCTTATGTGTTAGGAGTTCTGAAGAAAGTTTGCACACTCCAATAGTAAGAAGAGGCTCTTCAGCTGTCTCTCAGCCATTGATTATTCGTCATTTTCCAGATGGGCTGAGTTGGTTGGCTCCAGGCATTGCTGGGATGACTTTATAAGACTCTGCTATGTTCTGTAGCCAAACCATGTGAGAGGAATGAGATCAAGGGCAAAGTGTGCAACAGGAGACGCTCTGGAGTTCTGTCATTAAAATGATATATGAGCATCTAGAAATAACACATATATTGTCTTGTATATTTCCTATATTTATGATTCTGCTCTTTTTTTTTTTTTTTTGCAGAAAGAGCACTTCAAATGATTCACAGAACCAGAATTTAACATGGAAGATGGCATTTAATGGCTCATGCAATAGCATTTGTACATGGAAGTCCAAAAACCTGAAAGGAACATTTCAGTTCAGAGTAGCAGCTGTAAATCATCTGGGGTTTGGTGAATATAGTGGAATCAGTGAGGATATTATATTAGTTGGAGGTATGTTACCATGTCTGTCTACATACTAGCTTATTACACAAGGATTCAGAGATAAAGATAAATGTATTCTCAGCATTAGCAGTAATTGAGTGACTATATAACTTCACCAAACTACCATAGAAACTATTGAACTATTCATTTTATGTGATGAGAGCTTCCTGAAACATCAATATCAACATGTCCTTTTTCTCCTCAGTAACTGTCAGCTCATCTTTAACGCCTACTGCATGAAGTCCATGCTCCTAGATGGACTTCCAAGGTTGTTTGCAGTCTGGTTTTTATCCAGCCTTATTTTTCTGTTCCTGGTTCTCTCATCTGCTACACAACACACCTGAAACTCAACTTTGTCTCTTCCCCAATATCTACATCTTCCACTGGGTAGCCTATTTTTGTGTATAATGCTTCATCTTTCTGATCACATAGGTTAGAAATCTCAGTACCATGTTTGATTTTCCCCTCTATTCAGTCACCAAGTCCTGTTGACTTTATTATCTTGATTTCTATCTACTAAGTTCCCTTCTTCCTGTTTCTACTTTGGCTTTCCTAACTTAAGCTACCACTTCTTGCCCGTGCTCTTGGCTTAACCCCACTCCTGACAGCTAATCCAGCTGAAGCACAAGCTGGATCACTGCACCGCTCTCTGAAAATCTTGAAAAGGCTCTCCATTCACTGCCTTCAGAATCAAGTACAAACTTTTCTGTGGCATTTAAGGCCTTCCATGATTTGCCCTCCAATTGTGGTTCCTCTTTCCCAATATTTATCCTTACGGCTATAGCCATACCAAACTGGTAAACAAATAAACAAACTTCCATGACACCATGTTCCCTCAGCCTCAAATGCAGGCTTGCACCACCTACCACTTGCCCTTAATGGGGATTTTCTTTCCCTCACTTTGTCAATTGAAATTCTTCTCATCCATCAGTACCCATTGTGATGCTTATCTGCTGCTCCTTAGACACACACAGCACATTACTCTATGCAAAACTGAAGTCATTCTTATTTGTATTATAGTTAGTTACCTGGAGAAGAGCTCCACAAACCTTTTCCGAAAGAACCAAATAGTAAATATTTTAAGCTTTTCAGGCTACATTCGGTCTCTGTAGCATCTTCTTTTTTTTCCTGATAATATGTATATATTTTTTTAAAGTATTTTTTTGCTTTATTATTTTTTAAATTTTATTTTATTTTTAAACTTTACATAATTGTATTAGTTTTGCCAAATATCAAAATGAATCCACCACAGGTATACATGTGTTCCCCATCCTGAACCCTCCTCCCTCCTCCCTCCCCATACCATCCCTCTGGGTCATCCCAGTGCACCAGCCCCAAGCATCCAGTATCGTGCATGGAACCTGGACTGGCAACTCATTTCATACATGATATTTTACATGTTTCAATGCCATTCTCCCAAATCTTCCCACCCTCTCCCTCTCCCACAGAGTCCATAAGACTGTCCTATACATCAGTGTCTCTTTTGCTGTCTCGTACACAGGGTTATTGTTACCATCTTTGTAAATTCCATATATATGCGTTAGTATACTGTATTGGTGTTTTTCTTTCTGGCTTACTTCACTCTGTACAATAGGCTCCAGTTTCATCCACCTCATTAGAACTGATTCAAATGTATTCTTTTAAATGGCTGAGTAATACTCCATTGTGTATATGTACCACAGCTTTCTTATCCATTCATCTGCTGATGGACATCTAGGTTGCTTCCATGTCCTGGCAATTATAAAATATTTTTAAAATGTAAAAATTATTCTTGGTTCATGAGCAGTACAAAATCAGGTTACTATGGCCACATGTGGCCTGCACGCCATAGATTGCCTAGCTCTGGTCCCCAAGTCTTCTCTTCTCAGTGAAACTAAGAGCAGGTGCCATGTTTTCACCAGGTGGTGCTAGTGGCAAAGAACCCGCCTGCCAGCGCAGGAGATGTGAGAGATGCGGGCTTGATCCCTGGCTCAGAAGATCCCTTGGAGGAGGGCACGTCAACCCACTCCAGTATTCTTGCCTCAAGAATCCCATGGACAGAGGAGCCTGGCAGTCTGCAGTACATAGGGTCCCACAGAGTCAGCCATGAGACAAAAGTGACTTAGCAAGCACACACACACACACATCATGTTTTCATGTTTATATTCCTCAGTTAAATACTCATGGAATTAAATGTATATGAAGACGTTATAGAGGAAATAATGCTCCCAACTATATGATAAATGAAAGTTGGGACTTCTTTGTCCCAAATTCATTAAAAAGATTATTCATGTTTTATCAACCATTTTAAGTAGAAAATAGGGTGGGTATATCCCAATGATATATTGGAAACCAGATCACTGGAAATGAAAAAAGAGGAAAAAAAAACCCTTGACTTTGATTACTCACAGTGTAAATATACTCTCTCCATGGATGATTTCAAGCTACTGATGGTTTAACTACTGGCTTGCAAAAATTCAGTAGGGGCTAACTTTGGCATATTCTGGCATAATACTGAGACAATCGAGTTTTACTCTTTGAATTATGTTCTTTTTCTCATTTATTTTATTAGATGGTTTTTGGATACCAGAAACAAGCTTTATACTTACTATTATAATTGGAATATTTCTGGTTATTACAATCCCATTAATCTTTGGTAAGTATAATAGATTTAAAAATACATCAATAGGTAATAAACTGCTTACTTGATCATATTAATTGATTTATCTGAGTTTAATTTATATCTGATTAACTTTCTACATGAAATAGATTCATGAAATTCACAATGTTACCTTTGACTATGCTTCAATAACCACTAAACCCTGTGAATTTTTTTTTCTAATCTGGGGTAACCATTTTATGAAAAATATATCCGTATTTATACTTCACAGTATTCTTTAGGTAAAACCACTTGCTAAGGCACCAACTTCTGGCCTTTTTTAAAACAGTATTACGGATTGGCTATATAACAAGTGTTTGTAACTTATAGTTTGAAAAAAGTAAAAGAAAAATAACTCTGGGTATAAAAAAAGTGGAGGATTAAAGGGAGACCAGTGACACCCTTGTTCAGGATAGTCTGGGTCTCCAAGCAGACAGCCCAGTTTAAAATGAACAGGGCCTCTTGCAGAAGATCCATTTCTGGCTTGTAGCATTCACTCTCACTTTTGGATGTCTGGTCTATTTGTTTCAAATCTCTACTCATTTGTAAATAACCAGGAAAGTAGAGCAGTTTGGCTAGATTGATAGAAAGCTAGCTATTTCTCATCACTAATTTTATACTAAGGTGTTAGTCTTAAAAGTCTTTATTTAAACATTTAATAATGAGAAAATACAGGGACAAGCCCCCAAAAGGTGATTAAAACATTAGACCTATCAGGTTATCATACATCAGGGCTTCCCTGGTAGCTCAGTTGGTAAAGAATCTGCCTGCAATGCAGGAGATCCTGGTTTGATTCCTGGGTTGGGAAGATCTGCTGGAGAAGGGATAGGCTACTCACTCTAGTATTCTTGGGCTTCCCTTTTGGCTCAGCTGGTAAAGAATCCGCCTGCAATGCAGGAGACCTGGGTTTGATCCCTGGGTTGGGGAGATCCCCTGTAGAAGGAAAATGCTATCCAGTATTCTGGCCTGGAGAATTCCATGGACTATATAGTCCATGGGGTCACAAAGAGTCGGACATGACCGAGAGACTTTCACTCTCAGGTTATCATAGTGGATTATGCATCCTGCTTTATCCCCATCATTCCATTATAGTCATTACTACTATTTTCTTTCAGTCTCCTAAAATGTCCTGATTTGGATTATAAGATACACAGTCACTCTGTCATTAACATATGAGCCTCTGACATGCTGAAGCATTACAAAAAAGACATGATATTTACCAGAAACCAACACTCAAGCATATAGTCAGGAAATTGGGGCTTCTTTTTTTTTTTTAATAAATAGCGAAAAGTTTAAGGAAAAGTTACAAACATAAAGTTGAACTCTCAGGATAAAGAAAGTCAATATTTCACTCCATGTCCTAAATCTGTATTATTTCCCCAAACTGATTAGAGTCATAGCTATTAGCATGTTGAAACTTGAATTGAGATTTCTTTTCAAACATTCCACAGCAGACAATATATGGAATATATGATTCCTTCAGCTAACTTGGAAAGCTAAAAATTTCATCTGACCCTGCCAGGATTTTAACCTGTGGTTCCAGGAAGTCTAAGTACTGCACAGCTGATGTTTGTGCCACTAAGCCAGCCCCTCCAGAATTATGCATATGACTGTAGTATATTTGGCAGTTGGCATATAGGCTTGACTATTTGTCTGCTTTCCTACTGGGAAGGAGTATTATGTGAAGGATCCTTCATCTGACTTTTGCCTGCCTACTTGTACATCATTGTCTAAACTCATGACTCTAGTGGATGAACATGAGATAATTTCAGACAACCTATTGTGCTTTCAAGACACTTCATGGATATCTGACTTTCTCAGGACTTAAAGGTCTTTATTCTACGTGGAACTCATGCATTTTTGAGTAGAGCTAAGCTAATTTGGTTCTTTTGCTTTTAGTAATAGTGCATGTGGTTTTACGGGTAGGATTGTGTGAGTGCATGAGGAAAGATTGAGTTATTCAAATAATGAAAATACCAATTGTTTAAAAATTTGAATTGTGCTGAGGGTTCTCATCAGTCATACTTATAAATACAAAATTGAAACAAAGATTTTAAAATAAGCATCAACAGCCTACTCTTTGGTGAGTGGTTATATCTACTGTGCAACATGAGCCTTACACTGGGAGCAAAGGAAAATAAGCTGTAATGGTGCTCTGTGATAACCTAGAGGAGTGTGATGGGGAATGGGAGGAAAGTTCAAGAGGGAAGGGATATATGTATATTTATGGCTGATTCATGTTGTTGAATGGCAGAAACCAACACAACATTATAAAGCAAGTGTCCTCCAATTAAAAATGAATTAAAAATTTTAATTGCTGACCTCAGGAGCTTGTCGTTTAATGGGGGAGGTAAGACATATTGGTTTCCCTTGTGGCTCAGCTGGTAAAGAATCCACCTGGGTGGTAAAGAACCCAGGGAGACCTGGGTTCGATCCCTGGGTTGGGAAGATCCCCTGGAGAAGGGAAAGGCTACCCACTCCAGTATTCTGGCCTAGAGAATTCTGTGGACTGTATTATAGTCCATGGGGTCACAAAGAGTTGTACATGACTGAGTGACTTTCACTTTCACTTTCAAGACACATCCTGTGCAGAAAGTAAAATAATGAGAGATGTGTTAAACAGCAATAAAAGGAAGTAGTAAATGGAATGTAGAAGACAGTGACACAGCCGTGCTGACTGAGAGCCACAGTTGGTCTTATAAGTTCAGAGATGAGATATCAACAGAGGTTGCAGAGGTCTTGGACAGCATCCCTGAGGATATGGAGTCTTGAGCTGGGTCTTTAAAAATGAAGGACGGGTGGTAAGAGCATTTCAGGTTTAGAAAAATTGTATTAGCATAGGTACTTAAGATCTTTTCCTGTGTGGTCCCTCAGATGAAATTTCACTTGCGTAAAACTCTCACCTGTTGGGTGCAGAAGCTACTGCGGAATAAAGTTCAAATTTTAAGCATCATCTTGCAAAGCATCCTTACTGTTTTCAACTTTTGTGTCAATATTCTAGTATAGATGGGCAATCTTAATGACATATGTATTTTAATCTTTGAAAAATAGAACATGCTTTATGGTTATAAAAATAATATTTGCCCATTGTATGAAGAAAACAATACAAATTACCTATGATTCCACAACTAGGGAGGAGCCCTGCTAACACTTGGTAGATTTCATTCTAATAATCTTTCTATATACGTGAGTATGTGTGTTATGAAAGACAATGAATATACACTCTGTACTCTGCATTTTAAAATAAAGCATGCCGTTATATAGAAAGCATCCTTTAGGTCTGCTGAGGAGAATAACCTGGATGTATCTGGATTCAAAAATGAATTTGTTCACTAACAACTGTCATGCAAATTTGTTTTGGTTTATTTTGATTCTAGACTATGAGTGACTTTGTGAAATAAGTTCTGATAGTAAGATACTTCCACGTGTTTATAACAGCAATTGGAAATATATTAAGATTTACACTGAGAAGTGAGATAAAATGTGATGTGGTATAAATTATACATTTTCATATGACTTTTTACCTGGATTTAGTTAGTTTTTCTATTATGGGCCTATTTTTTTTCAATCAAATTTGGTTATTCTATCAATAATGTTGTTCAGTATAAACTTTAAAAATGTATTGTTAGCAGCCTTTTCTAAAGAAAAAGAAAGCAATATTTCATTTGGTAAATTATGCTGTTTTTTCTTGATAGTCTGGCATAGATTAAAGAATCAAAGCACTCCCAAGGAAGGGCTGACGGTTCTCATAAATGAAGACAAAGAATTGGCTGAACTTCGAAGCCTGGCCACTGGAGTAGGGCTGGCAAACGCCTGCTATGCGATACAGTATGTAACCTGTGCTGGCATTACGGGACACCTAGATGAAAAGTGTGTGCGTGCTGGGGCGCTTCCGTCATGTTGGACTCTGTGATCCTATTGTGGGCTACTCTAAAAAGAGTGTCCATGAGTGCCACGTTGCCCAGGACTGTCCTGGTTTATGCTCATTTTTCTGGCATATTCAAAAATAACATCCCCTTTCATTCTCAAATGTGACCTGGGATGGATGGCAAATTATGTTGTTATCCTATCCTAAGAAACATGAACAAAAATCAAATGTTTCCTAGTGTTTTAGCACATAATTTAAAAATAAGTAAAACAAAGAGATAAATACTACGTGGAAGGGAGTAGATGGTAATATGGTTGATTCAACAAGAAGAGACGGATTCTCTTGTGTGTGCTATTAAGTCAATTTTTTAATGTTTTCAGAAATTGTATGGTGATTGTCTACAAAACTTCTCTAAAATATATGAGGTTTTAACTTTCATTGTCATCATAATTTAAGGCAATATTTAAATGTCTCATTTAAAAGACAGACACTATATTATGCTCCATGCAAAAAGGATTGTATATAGTCATAGGCCTTGTTTCTAGAAATTTATTTAAAGACATGAGAACACAGGACTTGGAGTAGACACAGAGGTGACTTAAATATGCTTTTCAGAGATGACTTTTCCTTGAGAAAATATGCAGTGTATCTGATTTTCAAGATTCTCTTTTAAAAGCTCAAAGCATTTTTAATGCTGATGAATTTTCTCCTGCTCATAATGTTCCAAGTGAGAAACTTGACTTTCTAAAAGTTAATCTGATGGACAAGAAATGATGTTGCGATCATAGTAAATTTTGTATTACATGAGAGATTAGGTGTATGAAGTAAAGTAAAAGCTTTGAGCTCATAAGCCAAGCTGTATTTATTACTAATTTGCAATAGCTTTTTATACAAATAGGTGACCTGAAGAAAATACGAACTGATCATTTTAACAAAACAAACTACAGTGAAAAATTTTGAGGCAATGAACTCACAGCCATGTTATCAAAAGGAAGCTGCCTAGAAGTAAAGTAATCTACTCTGTCTGGGTTTCAGAAGACAGAAGGAATATTCTAGAAGGTGGAATAGGACTGGAATAGGAATGTAGACACAACACCATGTCACACTGAAGGCATACAGTGTTGCCAAGCCATGAGATTTCTCTTCCCTTTCTCCTCCTTTTTTATTCTCAAACACTAACACCCACATCCACTTATAAACCGTATGCATTTTGGGAGACCAAAAATAACGTTATTTTCCAGTACTCTTCCGACCCAAGAGGAGATTGAAAATCTTCCTGCCTTCCCTCGGGAAAAACTGACTCTGTGTCTCCTGCTGGGAAGCGGGGCCTTTGGAGAAGTGTATGAAGGGACAGCGGTAGACATCTTAGGCGTTGGAAGTGGAGAAACCAAAGTAGCTGTGAAGGTAATGTGGCTCTTTTAACTCCTCGGCTTGTTATGTCTGCATTATTGACAGGGACTTATTTAAATATAACAATGAGAAAAAAGGAGTGATCTTGACTGAAAAGATGACTAGGAGAAGGTAGAAGTCTATCCGTGGCTACGGAAATCACAGTACTTTTTCCATTTCCTGCAAAAGTTCTGTTATGAACAGTTACCTCTGAGGTTACTAATTCACTAAGGCCAGCAGAGAGTTTTTCCCTTCAAATATACTCTAAGAGAACTGTGGTGCTTGGGGCTAGAGCAGATGGTAAATATTTTAGACTTGCTAGCCAGATGGTGTCAGTTCTGGCTATGCAGCCCTGGCACTGCAGTGTGAAATCAGCCACAGTCAATATGTGAATGAATGGCTGTCGTTGTGTTCCAGTAAAACTTTATTTATAAAAATGGAAATTTTCATTTCACATAATTTTCTTGTGTTATGCAGTCCTCTTATTTTTTTATGACTTTTTTCAATCATTTCAAAATGTAACAAGTTAATTATACCTCAATAAAACTAGAAAAATAAAAATGTAACACCTATTTTCAGATTATAACTGTACAAAAATAGATGATAGGCTAGAATTGGCCCACAGGTTGTAGTTTGCTGACCCCTGTACTACAAAATTATTCATCATAGTGTATTCGATGCAGTCAAAAGGAAGCACTGGATATACTCTTGTATTTTTGTAAAACTTTCTTTTGATCAACAGGTGACATATCTTTTATGTAATTGAGTAATATCCTGATTATTGCTTGTTATGAATTTATTGCTTTGAGAAATTGTCAGAGAAGTTGCAAATTTCTCTCCATTTCCAGTTGATAGAATTTTAACATACTTTAATCTCAAGCGGTTTAAACAAGTGTTTCTTTTTCTTACATAACAAGATGACTTCTGGCTTTGGTATAGTGCTGTGTCAAGCCAGAGCTAGTATATCTGAAGTTCTCTTGACTTTGTACGTGTGTGGTGCCTCATGGTTCCAAGATGGCTGCCAAAGAATCAAGCATCACATCTTCATTCAGGATATGGAAAGGGGGAAGGATAGTGTTAGATGTATATGTTCAGGAAAGTAAAAAATTTCCACACACCTCCTCAACAATTTACCCCTTACATTTCATTGATCAGGACTGAGTCATATGACCACCCTTGCTTGCAAGAAAGGCTGGGAAATTGGAGAACATAGTTTAAGATAAAGGTGGCTATTACAAAACAAAGGTTGTCTCCATTAACCTACTTAGCTCACAGAAATGTCTGCTGTACTGATTCCTGGCTTGTTTTATGTTGCGCAGACTTTGAAGAAGGGCTCCACAGACCAGGAGAAGATTGAATTCCTGAAGGAAGCACATCTGATGAGGTATTAGGCAGTTCTGAAATAATTTTCCCTTGGTATGGGTAGGAAGCTTTTACATATGATTCGTGGATTTTTAACTTTCAAAATCAGCTGACATCACAGATTAAGTTCAAAATAAGCATGGCTGAAATTTAAAAGGAAGTATGTCTGGAGTGACAAGTATTCTGGAGAATAGATTTTTATGATAGATTCTCTGAGTCTGGGCACAGGCAGTCCTTAGACAATAGGTCTTTTCTTTTACCTCCAATAAGAAGCATGTTTTGCAACGGATTTCTGAGGCTGATAAGCTTTAAATATGCTTATGTTCTTCTAAATGTGTAATCATAAGTCAAGTAGACCAAGTAAGGGAGAGTTCTCTTAAGCACGGTGACATCAGTGAAAATATCCTTGGTCTTGGTAAATTTGTCTTCAAGTTAGAGTTAGTTGATAGTAATGAAAACGACTCAGGTACATTTTAATAACCCTGAGGCGATGGTCGACAGGGTCCCAGGTTGTGGGTTCTGACCATTTGACTGGGGCTTATTTGCTTTGACCTCTTGAGAAAACAATTGTAGCCAAAACTGCGTGTCTGAATTGTTTCTCTAAAAGGGAGAGAATTATTTCATATTTGTCATGACCAAAAATGAAGTGTTTTTTAAAATGTCTTTTGAAGAAAGGTATTAGTTAAAGTTACTTTTTTTTCCCCCAAACATAAAATACTTGATATAAATGCCACTTCTTCTGAAACTACCCCTATTCTATGCACATGTCTTGGCCACTAGGGGTTGCAATATTACCTCTGTAAGGCAGGCATGAAAAGGAGGCTTTCATTTATTAGAGGGAGAAAAAAAATCAGGGGTTGAAAGGAAATCAGAGATAAAGATTTGCTGTTTCACAAAGGCCTTCACAAGACTTCTGTTGCTGACATGTCAACCTGCCTGTCTGTTTCCACCTTTTAGCAAGTTTAATCATCCCAACATTCTGAAGCAGCTTGGAGTTTGTCTGCTGAATGAACCCCAGTACATTATTCTGGAACTGATGGAAGGAGGAGACCTTCTTACCTATTTGCGTAAAGCCCGGATGACGCCGGTAGGAAATGGGGTCCACACTATTGGTTTGGTAATGCAGATGACCTTTAAGTTCCTTTTAATCTTCTTTTAAATTCAATAGACTGCAGTTTTGCCTGATGGTAGAAATTTAGATGACTTCCATCAGAAAAATTCTTGTATTTACTTCATGTTGGATTACTCAAACTAGAACCCTGGGCTAATGTCTGGCCTTTTCTGGCTGATTGAGCCTGTTTTTAGTATCCAATGGAAAAATAGGTTCCCCACCACCACCATGCTGCCAGAATCGTGTTCTCTCAAGAACAGAGACTGTGTGGAGTTTCTCTGTACTTAATTTACCTGCCTTTATGTCATAAATTGAAATTTCCAGCCCTCATTTCTTTACCAAGTACTAGGTTATACGTCCCTCCCCAGCTGACATTTTCCGAATGGATTTTCACAGGCATCTCAAAAACAGATCTCTTGATGTCATGCATCCTCCTTCATGCCCCCCATCCAGCTCCTTACTTTCTCTTTTCCTACCATCATGCTAAGAGGTCCTGTCTGCTCTGGGGTTCCTCTTACAACACGCAGCCCCAGTGCATGGTCCCCGTCTCCCCCGGGCCGAGAGCAGCACCCTGCACAGGTGGTCGCTGGAAATCCTGTGGCCTGCGTGTTGAATCAGGCTCGGGGGCAGGGGCGGTGTCTCAGCTCCTGTGGAATTTGCTTTAGGTCTCAGATGAGAAACACCTGAGACAAAACAAGTAACTAAAATTTAAATCTGTAGTTTTAAAAATTCTGTTTTTTATTTCTATCAAAGTACATGTGCGTGCATGCGTGCTAAGTTGCTTCAGTTGTGTCCGACTCTTGCCACCCTATGGACTGTAGCCTGCCAGGCTCCTCTGTCCGTGGGATTCTCCAGGCAGAAATACTGGAGTGGGTAGCCATTACCATCTCCAGGGGATCTTCCCAACTCAGGGATCGAACCCAGGTCTCCTGCATTGCAGGCAGATTCTTTACCGTCTGAGCCACTAGGGAAACCCAGCAAAGTACACATTATATGCGTAAAAAACTGAACTATATGACAAGGTTTATGGTGAAAAATAGGTGTCTGCTCATTCCTTCTGGTGTTTACCTCTGCGTTCCTAAGTGCTCTGCATATATGGTACACAGTGAGTTTTCAGCCTTGGGGGAAATCTATTGACTGTCTACCATGAGAGGCAAAGATTTAACCTAAGAGTAGTCATGACTACTACTCTTGACTAAAAGCAGTCATGTACCAGCCCAGCCCCATCAGCTCTACACATAGAAAAACTTCATTTTCCCCATTCTTTGACAGTCACCCCAATTTGCAGATAAATCACCTTTGCAGGTTTACATTGCTATGCCTATTTAATTATTATTTGCTAAGATACTCAAATACTATGATTGTGATTTTTCTCTCGAGTAGTTTAATAAATGCCTCTTTCCCCCCATTTGCTTAGCTTTCTATATACCTAAACTTTCTGGCAGAACTGTAATCCTTTCTCAACATGGTTAAATGTATCAGATAATCCAGCTCCTCACAATTTTTCCCCTGGACACTTCCCTCAAGGAGTTGATATGGGCACTTTGTCTTCTGGTCTCTACAGTGCTGTTATCTAGGGGTTTCCTTCACGTTTACCCTGGTAATTTCCATGTTGGGCCCTTATTTCCTCAATTCCATGATTTTATTCTATTTTAGAAAAGAGAAAGCACAAGAGGCAAAAATCTCCTTTTTTTTTCCACTTTGAGGAAACGTTCTTTTTCATTCCCTCACACTGGATTAATGATTTGCTGTGTTCTAGGTTGAGAATCCCTTTTCCTCAAAACTAAATCCTCTTTGTCTTTGTTTTCTAGCTTCTATAATTGTCTTTAAAACCTTTTATGCCATTCTGATTCCTGGACAAATGATCAGTGACCTGCTTTTTTGCCCTTCTCTTTGGAAAATTTTAGGAACTTCTCCTTATCTGTGGTACTTTTTACTCATCTGGATGCTCAGCCTGGAAAATCATGCCTTTCAGTTCTGGGATTTTTTCATATCATTTCTTTGGCAACTAACTCTTTGTTTTCTTTATTTCTTTGTTCTAAAAATCCTATTATTTGGATAACAGTCATCTTTGTTTTATCTTTTTATTAACTATTTCCTCCTATTTTCTACTCTGCATTTTTGCTCTCAATTCTGGTATATTTCCTCAACTTTGAAATAGAATTTAAAAATTTAATTTTCCACAGACTCATTCTTATATTTTGACTGCCTCTTAAAATAGTATTCTGATTTTTCCATACATGCAAAATCTTCTTTTATCTTTCCTAGGATACTAATTATAGTGTTTTTTTTAAAGTGTTAATTTGCTTCCTACATTGTCTTGACTTCCTTTTTGCCTCTTTGTTCTGGGATCTGTTTGTAATGTGAGAAGCTTTTCTCAAATGTGTGGTAATTTGTGGCCAGTCTGCATATTTAATAGTGAGCCCTAAGAAGCTGATTGGAGCCTATGTGTCCAAGCAGCTTCCTTTTGTTGTCAGGTGGGACCCTGCTGTTCTGTTGGGGTCCCCTAATGACAGCATCTGGATGTCTTCCCTGGCATGTGCCAGTTTCCCCCAGAGAGGAGTCTGCTGGTCTCCTGCTTGGGCAGTAAATGCATGAGCCTCAGTTCAGGGAACCAAAGCAGGGAAGAGAGCTGGGGGGTCTCAAGGCTCGGAATGAGGATGCTTGTTTAATTCCCTTCTCCATTTTCAGCACAGAGCCTCAGCATGACTGGTATCTTTGAACCTGGAATTGTTTTGGTTCTGTTTGTATGTGTGTGTGTGGTGGGGGTGCGGTTTGCAGAGGAAAGCCTCCTGATGCAGTGAGGGGCTCTAGTTAGCCCATAAACAAGCTTTTAAGTATTCACCCTGCTCTTCACCCTACTCCTCACCCCTGCATTCAGAGATACTTGCTGCCTTCAATGCCAGAGTACTTATAGGGTTCTATAGTGAAAAAACAGAGAAGGCAATGGCACCCCACTCCAGTACTCTTGCCTGGAGAGTCCCATGGATGGAGGAGCCTGGTAGGCTGTAGTACATGGTGTCGTGAAGAGTCGGACATAACTGAGCGACTTCACTTTCACTTTTCACTTTCATGCATTGGAGAAGGAAATGGCAACCCACTCCAGTGTTCTTGCCTGGAGAATCCCAGGGACGGGGGAGCCTGGTGGGCTGCCGTCTATGGGGTCGCACAGAGTCAAACACGACTGAAGCGACTTAGCAGCAGCATAGTAAAAAAAAATCTCTTAATTCTTGTCTTCTTATCTGCAGGCAGCTAGCTTTCATTTCTATGGGCTCTGCTAAATGACCATGCCTCCATCTGCTTTCCTTCCCCCAAAACGTTGGCTCGTGCTCTATCTATTCTCATCTGTTCATCCTCATGAGATTATAATATTCCCTCTACAAGGTCACTTTAGTAAGGTTTGGGAAGAGACTTTAATAAGAAAGTTTTTCTGTAGATTTCTTCTTTTAGTTTTTGTTGGAGACAGAAGAGACAATGAAGATGGGCTGAAAGAACTCACAGCGCTGCTTTTCTCTAATGAATCCTACTCAGCTAGCGTCCTAGTGGCTCTGATGATCGGTTTTCAAGTGCATGTCAGTCCTTCTGTTGTCTTTCCTGCTGGCTACCCAGGCAGCTTCCATGCTTGTCTCCCTTGCCAGGACCCTATAGGACAGGGTGCCCTTAGGTGCTCAGTGCTAGAATTAAGGTCTGGGGTCCGCAGCAGAGCACTACAGGCTCTAAGCTCTCACCAGGTTAAGTTCATGTGGGGCCAGCCGTCTCTCCACAGAGGGTACTCAGAGACACCTTTCTAGATTTGCCACAAGCATCCTTCTCCCCGTCCCTGCTCTGAGACTGTTTTGTTGAGTTGAATGCCTAAGGATTGACTGCAACTGGGTTTATAAACCTTAGGCTAGTCCTTCATTTTCAGGACACTCAGTTTCTGCATCTGTAAAATGGAATATTGAATCCAAAACTTTCTCAGCTCCTTTTAACTTTGACATTCTAAGATAGAACTAACATTCTAAAATGTACTAAGATAGAAAAAGTGAAAAAACAAAAAGTGAAAAAAGAAAAAAAAAACAAAGCTCTATCAAAAAAAGCTCTATAGATACAAATCTATTATTTGTATCTATAATACAAATCCATAGCCAGATACAATTCAATTCATGAAATTTCTGCTGCATATTTATTTCATTCAATACAGCAGTGGGGAATGTGGCAGTTGCTTTCAAGGACCTCGCCAGTGTGGTAGGGTGGGTAAGTCACGTGTGAATAACTCTTTAAGGTAGAATATAAGGTAGAAAGAGGGAAGGTTCATTAGAATGGAGTAGAGAATATGCTGCTGAAGCTCAGATAAGAGAGAGAGATGTTACCTACTGGGAAGATGCAAGAAGGGTGCATGATGGAGGTCTTCTGTTTGGGACACAACCAAGGTGCGAGAGAACAGTTTCTGAAACTACACCCATATGAGTTATAAAAGGCTTTGACTAGCGATAGACTGAGATAGAGATTCGATACATCTGGAGAGTTGGCAAGACAGATGCCCAGGGTAGCATCTGGAGTTAAAGAGGCCTGACATGGGGTGATGAGGTGTCCCAATAGGTTGTCAGAGGGACTAATAGGTGTAAGTTATAGTTAGAGATCCAGGCAGGCAAGGAGCATCTGAAAATCTGTCAGCAGAGAACAAGGCACCAGCCATCAGACTGTCATTCAAGAGGAGTATTCTCTGGGAAGAAAGTCTTTAAGAGTAGAGTAGGTTTTGCCAGGAGTAAAGCAGTTCTGTTTGTCGAGGAACCAGTGAACCTGGGAGGACACCCAGCAGGGACTCAGACACAAGGCTGTGAGACAGGCATCTGGTGGACCATAAAGGGGCTGCAGGGGACAGATTCTTGGGAGTAAAATCGGGTTGAGTTATAAGATGTAGGTGTGGTTGAGTGGGATCATGGCAATACTGAGTCCCAGATCATCAGGATTCTTCCTACTCTGGGGACAAGACATGAGCTTGTCAGAGGTGGCAGAGGGAACGATATTTAAGAGCACCCGTCTATGAGGAATCAAGGGATTTCAAGGTTGTGAATCCTTTGAGATGCTCAGTGAAGGATGTTGATGGAAATCAAGCATAGGGAAGGCCTTCCAGAAATGAGAGCAGAAATAATGTACAGAGGCTGAGAAATGCAGAGCAGGTATAAGGAGCTGCAAATGGCCCAGTGTGACCGAAGCACAGATCGTGGGAGGAGAATCTATGGAAAATAAATAGATATGAGGAAAGGCTGGTGCAGCCTGGGGCTTCCACGGAGGCTGTGCTCAGGGGTCTCTAATAGACTCTGCAGGCAGTGGATCACAACAAAGTGAGCTAATTAAAGCACAGGGGGCTGGAGACATGGGAAGTTTGGGAAGCGTCAGATAGGGATGATAAAGGCTTGAAATAGGGTAATTTCAGGGAAATAGTAAGGAACAGACATATGAATATAGCCTCCAGGAAGGGACTTTGAATTTTTTCCATATGGTCTTAATAAAAACTCCAACTGGCTTTTTTCATGTAGAAATCATTGCAGCTAGTACAGGCTCAACTATGTGTTTGTGCTGGTTCTCCTAGATGAGAGGAGTAATCTGTGACCTTGAAATGGAGGATTGCTCACAGTTTCTATGCGGCTCATCTGGAGAACAAGCCCATTCTCATGATGGACATTATTGCATGACATTGGGCCAGTAATTAAACTATCATAATTACTACTTATGAGAGCAGCTACTGTTTATTAAGTTCCTGGTATGTCTCACCAGATTACATATCTCATCTCAGATCCAGCACAATCAGTCTTATTGTTCCCATTTTATACATGAGAAGGTTGTTTAGTGCGTTAAGCCCTGTAAGCAAGTTCACACAACTTTTAAGTAGCAGAAATAGGTTTTAGCATAGTCCATTTGACTAACACCCTAAGAGCTTTCCGATGAAGATTCTACATTGCCTTGGCTTATTAAACATAGTCTTATTTATGTATATTTTGGTGGAAAGCCTATAAATATAGCTCTTTTCCTCTGTTTGAATTCCTTAACTGTAACTAAAAATTCCTTTAAAACATCATATATATGCAGTCATATGAATGCGTGAATGCTAAGTCACTTCAGTAGTGTCCGAGTCTTTGCGATCCTATGGACCCCCCAGGCTCCTCTGTTCGTGGGATTCTCCAGGCAAGAATACTGGAGTGGGTTGCCATGACCTCTTCCAGGGGATCTTCCTGACCCAGGGATCAACCTATGTCTCTTAAACCTGTCTCCTGCTTTGGCAGGAGGGTTCTTTACCACTACTGCCACCTGGGAAGCCCAGCCATATTTATATATAGTGCAAACTGGAAAAGTGCCTATAATTTTTCTTTTGTTTCCTGCAGTTTCATGGTCCTTTACTCACCTTGGTTGACCTTGTGGACCTATGTGTAGAGATTTCAAAAGGCTGCGTCTACTTGGAGCAGATGCACTTCATTCATAGGTATAGTGACTTTCTGGATACTGGGTTCTTATGAATATTGACACATAATCACCTTAGTTTGGGTGAAACTTACAAGATAATTAACATTTTCATTCCTTCAAGATAGCAATACTTTCTATTAAAATCTCTCTTCTCTCCAGACCTACTAGTGTTGCTTGTCTGATCTCTGGAACTTCATTGTTATTATTATTATTAAATATAGCTTCTGCTCTAGGGATCTGGCAGCTCGGAATTGCCTTGTCTCCATGAAAGACTATACCAGTCCATCACGGATAGTGAAAATTGGGGACTTTGGACTTGCGAGGGACATCTATAAAAACGATTACTATAGGAAGAGAGGAGAAGGTCTGCTCCCTGTTCGGTGGATGGCTCCAGAAAGTTTGATGGATGGAATCTTCACTACTCAGTCTGATGTATGGTGAGCTCACAGGGCACAGGGAAACGTGGGCAGCACCATCAAATATCAGAGCCCGAAGGGACCTTAAAAGGTCTTCTTGTTTCGTATGTGAGAAAACACAAGACCATAGAGGTTGAGTGATTTTCCTCAAGCTAAAGTGACAGCTAGAGGGCAAGAAGGGGCTATTCCTGGGTCTCAGCAGTTTATACCAATTCTTTTTGATCCGTTAGCTTACTGGTGTGTGTTCAAGAGATCCATTTACTTCAGCTATCTTATTACTCTTCAAAAATGTAGAGGCTGTGACTAATAGGAATTGGCACCTATGAATTAATGTCCAAGTTTGTGTCCAAACGCCTACTATTTTGGGATGTTTAGTCATTAATTTATAAGCAGAATTTCAATCATAGATCTCAAAAAGATTAGGACATGAGGGAGGTTTGGACAGCTCTTTATTATTTGAATAGAACCCCTCATTTTTGCTTGCTGACTCCAAACTTTTGATTAGAGATGCTCAAAATGTAGAGATGTATCCAGTAACTTAAAAAGTGATTTTATTTATTTATTTATTTGGCTATGCTGGGTCTTTGTTAATGCTTGCATTTTTCTCTAGATATGGTGAGTGGGGGCTACTGGAACGGGGGCTGCTACCTAATTGTGGTGTGCGGGCTTCTCCTTGCGGTGGTTTCTCCTGTTGCGGAGCACAGGCTCTAGGGTGCTCGGGCTTCAGTAGTTGTGCTTGTGGGCTCAGTAGTTGTGGCTTCCGGACTCAAGGGTGTCACAGACTCAGTAGTTGTGGCACACAGGCTTAGTTACCCTGAGGCATGTGGAATCTTTCTGGACCAGGAATTAAACCCATGCAAATCCTTGCATTGCATGGGTTTGCATTGCAAATTAAACCCTTGCATTGGCAGACAGATTTTTCACCAGGGAAGCCCTCCAATAACTTTTAAGCTAGACTGGACCTCTGCAAAATCGGGGATAAGATAAAGCTGGCCCTTGGTTTGCCAGTTTTTATTCATGCCTTCCCTCTCCACTTTTGCTAGCACTCAAACTCAAGTAGATGAAACGCTTTCTTGCTCACCCCTAGTGTGTTTACATAATGAAGCTATGAAAGCCATAGGTAATGGAGGTCTGCAGTGCAGGTTCAGCCAGGGAGGAGGAGCAAAGTGTGTGTGTGTGGGGGGGGCGGTGTGTGCCCCTACTAAGCCTTCCTATCACCTTTGAAGTGTTGGTAGTAGGCAGTTGCTTGTTCTACTTTTTCTTGAGGTTGACTTGCTTTTAAGTCTCCCATTTGCCTTTTATGGGGCCAATAATGCCAATCACAAAGTAGACTCTTGATAGCCCCAGGAATAATTATGTTGGAAAAACTACTGTAAACATGATGTTTGTAATAAGTATAATTAAAGCAAACTGTTTAATATCCTTAGGTCTTTTGGAATTCTGATTTGGGAAATTTTAACTCTTGGTCATCAACCTTACCCAGCTCATTCCAACCTTGATGTTTTAAACTATGTGCAAACAGGAGGAAGACTGGAGCCACCAAGAAATTGTCCTGACGATCTGTAAGTTAATTATGTCCCCATAAGCGTCTCAGAAACAAAAACACATGTACATGCATTCTTATGCTTCATTGGTATGGTATTTTTAAATAAAAACTGGAGTTCATATATTTGTATATCCTATTTAAAATGTAAATTGATTGTGACATTTAACTCACTAAATATATGATGATTTCTTTTTATTTATATAGATATACACACACTTTACTTCAGAAGCAAAATCTAGAACAACAATATGTTTACTCTTGGTTAAGTGAATTTTAATAAGTAAACAAAAGTGCTTTGTGTGTTTGTGTGTGTATCACATACATACTTATTTTATTTTGGAACATCTGATTTGGCTAACATCTTAACCTACATATTTAAAGGTTCTCTTAAATAGGAGTATATTGTTTAAAAGCTGAATTGCTTTTGTTAATAAAGCTGATATTGGGATATACTACTACTAAAAATATATAACAACCTATATAGGTTGTTATCTATTTATGAACTTAACATAGAGTAAGTATTAGAGATTCTATCCAATTGGTCCTGGCAGCTCCTGAATTCTAATAGATTTGTGATCCTTGGAACAGTTGGTGATTTTAATCTAATTATAAAGGGAAAACAAACCAGGTTATTTTGCTGTGTACTAACTACCTTCTTGTGAACAACCTTTTAGCAGAAATAGGAAGTCTTGATACTTTTTCTAAAAGGTGTCTTACCCATGATGTTTCTGAAAGAACATAGAATCAACAAGTATAAACTCCTCTGTTGTATGTACTACACCATGCTACAGATTGCGTGGAATACAGAGGTGTTTCAGCCAGAGCCACAGCTCTTCAGCATCTCCAAATGTATTTTGAAAGGACAGACATGCACATGGAGCAGTTGGATAAGAAGCCAACATGTAATAAAGTGCTTAACTGTGCGGTACAGACAAGTGCAAAAGGAATTAGCAGTATGCGGATACACACCATGGCTGCACGGCCTTGACCATGCTGTGTTATTTAGAGGATTGTTCAGACTGGAGCCAAAAGATGATTAAGAACTGGGCACCTTGGTTGGATGTTCTGTGGGTGAATGTTTTTGTATTATTTAAATCTTCCAGCTCGAAGAAGATTGGAATCACTGTCTGTTTCTGATTTAGCTTTTATAGCCTCGGGGATATTTACAGAAGGATCAGTTATACACATATCTGAACGAGTTTGGTGGCAGTGCCTAAAAATATGACTCATGATCCTTTTGGGGCAGATGGAAAAACTTCTGTAAGTTAGGGGTAAGAAATTTATATAAAATTTTTAAAAAGTTAGTCTAGGGCTTGAGGGGGAAAAAAAAAACAAACGTAGCATTCCTAAGTATGAAATACATTTGTATCAAGTGGTTAGCAAACTAACCACTGTTTTGCACCTCTTATACATCTATTGAATACTCAGAAGATTTCCCCCAAATTTCAGTTGCACAAAACTTTCCTTGTGCTGTTAGAATTCTATTTGGCATATCTTCCCCTCTAGGGAGTAATGTATCTCATCATAATTATGCATTTCTTTTTTTGATAGGCACTCTAGGAATCACTGAATTATACATTTTGATTAATGTGTTCATTTATTCTGTTTGGGGAGGAAGAAGGTAGATAATTAATTGTCCTATTGTAAGGAAGAAAAATGCGGTTATGTTGAACTTTGCCCTCTCCAAAGGTATCCAGAAATTTAACTAGAAGGAGGAGGAAGAAGGAGTGCTAGAAAAGTTCTAGAAAAATATTCCTCATTACGAGTGAAAAAAGATAATGTTCCATATGATTTTATCTTGAGTAATTATTCATTTGGATATATTATTGCTCTAATTTTATGAAAGTATAGTTTCCTTGAAGCCAAAATTTCCATTGCTGATTTTGAAGTTCATTTGAACATCAGTAATTAAAAAGCAAACAATGCTCTACACCCTCCAAAGGCCGCCTGCTTCAGATCCCCAGGAAGGGTTAACGATCCATGGCCGACTAGGGAGACAAGCCCTGCTAAGGAAATGGAGCTCTCAGCGATGCCATTCATCTGGCCACGGCCTTAAGTTGTCATGATAAAGATTAACTACTCTCCTTAGAGTACAGAGGAAACTGATTTTTATTTGAAGCCTTTCTCTGAGATCACAGGCCCAGCTTAGAGGGTTGAAAGTCTGCGCTGAGCCGGTCTGCACCTTCTATTCACTGCTTAAATACTCAGCACCTGGATGCACTCTGGGTCAGGTGAGCCCATAGATGGCTACGCTGTGCTTAGCTATTAATGGAATGTGAAAGTTCAGAGCATTCCCGCCCTTCTTTCCATAGTCTGGGATGTACGGTGCAAAGCCCAGGCCTCAGCGTTCTCTTCAGCTTTTAGTTTGCACAACAACCTTAACACTCTCAGGAATAAATGGGATCAAAGGGCAATCTACATCAAGTGAGAGCTCTTTGGGGTTCTCGGCCACAGGTATCACAGGGGAAACTGAAATTACTGGAGAGTTTCTCCAATGCAGGAGGTCACAATAGAGAACATGGAGCCTCACCATCTTATTTTTACCCTTTAAGAATATGTATAAGTGTTAGTTGCTCTGTCATGTCTGATTCTTTGGGACCCCATGGACTGTAGCCTGCCAGGCTCCTCTGTCCATGGAATTCTCCAGGCAAGAATACTGGACTGGGTGGCCTTTTCCTTCTCCAGGGGATCTTCCTGACCCAGGGATCGAATCCGGGTCTCTTGCATTGCAGGCAGATTCTTTACCATCTGAACCACCAGGGAAGCCCAAGAATATGTATATCTGGATGTTAATTGCATCTTTCCAGGAGTGCATATAGTGAGTAAGGGAGTTTTTCAAATCTGAATTTTATATGATTCGCTTAAATGCCTATTAATTAACCTGCCCTTAATTCTGAAAGATGCCATGGAGTTTTCATCTGTTAAATTTCAATTGCTTTATGAATCCAAGAACTTAACTCATAAAAACTAATAATGAACATGGTTAATGAGTTTTGTGCTATTTTGGAAGAAATTGAAGCAAAGAGGAGTAAAAGGGTTGGTATGGTGAATGGAAGAATTTGAACTGCAACACTTAGCTAAATGAGATATTTCAAGTATCAGAGTATCTGTTCAGAGGTAGAACCATCCCAGGTAAATTTTAACAAAATTTAAGGACCTGTCACTTTATTTAGATTAATATGATTGAATATTTGTAACTATAACTTGGTAAAAGTATTTAATGCATGATACTGAATTGCGACAAGTAAGGAAAGACCCCTTTTTGTAAGGAAAGACCCCTATACCAAAGAAATAGTTGTTAATTTACAAGATGCAAGAAATGCATTTTGGGGGGTTTGATAATATTTAAAAGCCTAGTCATTTATTCCATTGCCATTTTAATATTGTTTAAGAGTACAAGTTGTGTGTGTGCTCAGTTGTGTCTGACTCTTTGCGACCCCATGGACTGTAACCTGCCCTGCTCCTTGGTCTATAGGATTTCCCAGGCAAGAATACTGGAGTGGGTTGCCATTTCCTTCTCCAGGGGATCTTCCCGACCCAGGGATCGAACCCACATCTCTTGTGTCTCCTCCATTGGCAGGCAGGTTCTTTACCACCGCACCACCTGGGAAGCCTGAACAAGTTGTACTCTTTACTTTTAAATGACTATTGCTTTATGGAGTGTGCCTCTTTTCTTAATCTAGGGCAATCCAGTACTCATTTGACCCTGGACAGTGGGAGAGAAAGGTTTTATATATTTATCAGGTCACTTGTTTTTGCCATTAGAGAGTTAAGAAGAATAATGTAAATTAAAGCCTCCATAGATGAAAAATTAGGAATATCTGCTTAAATAACTTACATAAATTAAACTTTTGCAGGAACGTAGGAGTGGGTGAGGTACAGAGTGGAGAAGGGGCAATTGTCTGGGTGCTTTCTCTCCTCTCTCCCTCCTTCCTTTTCCTCCTTCCTTCTCACTATATCATCTTCGTTAAGTGTCTTGAATACTTTGTAGAATGAAGTGTATTATAAATAAAGTAAAAACTTCATAATTGAAATATGACAAGTCTTGAGAGATTCAACGTATCCTTTGATAGTATCTCAGAATTACAACTTTGTTTTTAGAAGAGGTTAGGTTTCTTGTGGCAAGTTACACTTTACTTTCTCCTTTCACCTGTGTGCTGTTCGCTCAGTTGTGTCCAACCCTCTGTGGCCCCACAGACTGTAGCCCACCAGTCCATGGAATTTTCCAGGCTAGAATACTGGAGGGGGTTGTCATTTCCTACTCCACAGAACCTTCCTGACCCAGGAATCGAACCTGCATCTCTTGCGCCTCCTACATTGGCAGGTGGATTCTTTACTGGTAGCAGCAACTTAGAGGTCCGCCCTTAGGTTTGTCATTAAGATTCTATTTTAAAATTGGTTTAAGTTCCATGATCGGGGTATCAGTTACATGATATTATTTCAGAGTCGAATTGTCCTTCTTTGAGTTATTTGTTTCATTCCTGTTGCTAAATGCCAAAGATTATAAAGCAATATGTAAAGGATTAGGTTCTTAGTGATGATTCTAATCTATAAAAAATACAGCCATGCTCAGTACTCTATATCCAGAATGTAAATTGTAATATAAATGAAAAGTCATCAGATCAATACTGAAAAAGATCAATATTAGGTTTCTCTATAATACTCTGATATTAACACTGACATGAGGTGCTTGTCAAGAAATAAAAGAGATAGAAGTGGAATTTTTGTGCCACATACAGATATTACTATTCAATCAACACCTATGATGGTTTCTGGGTCATTGTCACCTAGAGATTGAATGTATTTTCACTCCATTGTCATTGCTTTAGTCCAAACTACCATCGTCTCTCACCTGCTGCTGCTGCTGCTGCTGCTAAGTCACTTCAGCCGTGTCTGACTCCGTGTGACCCCATAGACGGCAGCCCACCAGGCTCCCTCATCCCTGGGATTCTCCAGGCAAGAACACTGGAGTGGGTTGCCATTTCCTTCTCCAATGCATGAAAGTGAAAAGTGAAAGTAAAGTCACTCAGTCATGTCCGACTCTTCGTGACCCGATGGACTGCAGCCTACCAGGCTCCTCCATCCATGGGGTTTTCCACCTAGTCTTCTCTAATAACTTCCTTGCTTCCAACTTGCCCCTCTACAATCAATTCTCTCTATATATCAGCTAGAGTCATCCTTTAAAAATGTAAAGATCATGTTCCCTTAAAAATCTTTGACAGCTTCCATTGTGTTGCATAAAATCTAGCGCCTAGGCTGATCTTTGACTTTTGTGATCTCGCCTTCCTCTCTGGCCTCATCTCTTATACTCTCCCCCTCAGTGAGTGCTCTACAGCCATACTGGCTGTCCTTCACATTCTAAAATGTGCCAAGTTCTTTCCAAAGTTAGGAATTTACACATGCTTTTGCCTCTTCTAGTGTGTTCCCTGACTTTCATCCCCACCCAGTTCCCATGGCTAGCATCTTATTTTTCTACAGAGTTCATCAGCTTAAACGCCACCTCCACAGAAGTTCTTCTACAAGCAACTTACCGAAAATGTTCCATCTCTAATTAGCGTTCACATTTGTTTTCTCGCACAAAAGTCGGACATGACTGAAGCGACTTAGCAGCAGCAGCAGCAGCAGTACCATTTTTAGAACTTATAAGTTTTAATTGTATATTTATCTGTCGATATGGTAATACTAAAATTTTTAAACACTTCCCAGTTTATGTTTCTTTATTAGCCTTTCTCTCTCTGCCCCCAGTCAGCCTTCTAGCTCCAGAGAGTGAAAGAGGAGAGCGGGCACTTGACCTTTTTAGTGAGTCAGCAGACTTGGAAACGATGCTTAGAGCAGAGAGAGGCTTATGTAGAATCCTTTTGCTCCTTGTTAGTCTGCTAAATGGCAACTTTGAGCTACTAAACCTATAATTCTATATAATCTAACAAACAAGAAGAAGAGAAGCTCCACTCCTTCTAAGCCCTGGACAAGGGTAGGAAGAAGAAACCTTGACAAGATAAGAGGGTGAAGATGTTGGATATTTAGGTCCTGAAACCTCTGCAGGCTTCAGTTAGATGAGGTGACACCAAACACAGGGAGCAACTGCCTACTCCTCCCAGCCTGGCAGGATGGCAAGGAGATCCCTGAGCACGGGACCCCCTGCGTTGACAGGGACACTCAGCATCCTGAATAGGATGGACTCCATGTCCAGAAAGAGAACATGTAGCTTTTGCTTCCAAGCCTCCTTTGTTTCCCTGTGTAAAGTGAACATTTTGTTAAAAGCTTGAACTTTGGCTAGGGAGCATCCTGTAGGCAAGCAGCAGAAACAGGAAAGGGTTCCCTGAGCCTTGTCAGCAGATGTAGGATGTGATGCAGTCTCAGAGAGGCCTGCAGCTAGAGAGAGAAACGGGAGGACCAGTTCTGTGAGAAGGACCAAAAGAGCAGGTAAACAGATCATGGATTGCAGATAGCAGTCGATGCCTGCAGGAAGGACCAGACCAGTCGCTCCTTATGGAATTCCTCATCATTCCACTCTGAGACTAGAGAAGGCCTGGAGGGCACAGTGGGGCCCAAAGCATCCTTCACGGGGCCAGTACAGCTCATGCAAATCCTGACACCACCTTGGAGAGGAAGACAGAGAGAGTAGGAATGGCCTGAAGATAAGAGACAGCAAGTTATTAGCCATAAAAGACCAAGGATTACCCAAAAAGGGTGGTTTTCAGAACAGACTAGTTCATAACTGGCATTGTTCTAAATGAAGTTAATTTTCTTCTGCTGGGTGAGGCTTTGCGAATAAGTTACAAAGCTATCAAAAGAGCTACGTTTTCCCCCTGTTCCTGTGAGTTGTAGTGGGTAAATTTTGCCACCCTCTTATATGTGCTTTATATATCATATGAGGACAGGAGCCACACTGCCACATCACTTGCTCTTGATATCCTGCTCGTATATAATGTGTCCAACAGATCTTTGCTGAATGAATGAATGAACAGTCATTGAGAGTTCTGCACAGACATGTCTTAGACAGTCATTAAGGAAAAGATAATATTGAACAACCAGCTATTTATGGCCAGGGGAACTGAGCATCTTATTTAACCTGACAGTGAAGAACTGGATCTGATTTCTGCTTCTGGTTCTGCCACTAAATATCTGTGTGGCTTGGAGTACATCTTAGATTTTGTTTCAGATATCAGTGTATAAATGTAAAATTTAATCTCAGCTTCTTCAGTAATTTAGCTGTTGGTTTTCTTATTGGTTCGGTAAACATTTTCTAACCATATATTTATCTATCTATTTATTTGATTAATAACTGTTAAATGTTGGCCTTTCAGAAGGAAGATGTTTTCTAATAAAGGTAGTTATATTGTCAGCAACTGTTATCTTCCTGACCCATGGCTCAGCGGTTAAAGAATCCGCCTGCAGTACAGGAGACATGGGTTTGACTCCTGGGTCAGGAAGATCCCCTGGAGAAGGAAATGTATTCCTGCCTGGGAAATCCTACGGACAGAGGCACCTGGCGGGCCACAATCTGTGGGGTTGCAAAAGAGTCAGACTCGACTGAGCAACTAAACAACAACAACAAATTAAATAAATAAGAAACAAAAGCTTTTGTTCTGGTTCAGTTATATTAATTGTGAAAAACTGGCAATAATTCAAATTCTTTTCTGTCTGAAATGACCTTACCCAGGTTATCCGTAATGGCTACCTAATGATATCCAGTCACCATTTACTTTCATGTCTTTACTCATATATCCAGGTGGAATTTAATGACCCAGTGCTGGGCTCAAGAACCTGACCAAAGACCTACCTTCCATAAAATTCAAGAACAGCTTCAGTTATTCAGAAATTTTTCCTTAAATAGTATTTCTCAATGCAGAGGAGAAGCAAACCCCAGTGGAGTCATAAATGAAGGCTTTGAAGGTAAGTTTGATTCTTCTTCAGAATTTCTGGGTTTTCTCTCCAGTGTTAACTGAACAAGGTCAAAATGGGATGTACCTGGAAGATATCTTACAGTGCACAGGAGGAATAATACACTGGCTCCATCCTCATAATTAAGTATTTATTATCCTCCTCTTTGAAAGTAATTTTGGTTTGTTCATTACATTAAAAAAAAGAATAATGATATGGCCCCTGGATTTATAACCTAAGATAGTAAGAAAGAGAATTAACATGTTAGACTATATTTTCATGGGGCCTGTTCTCTTCATTCTCCACTTCTCATGCCAGTTTGGACCTCAGTGGCAGAGCTGAGTTAATTACAGTTGGTGGTGCATTATCATCATTGGTCTATGCAGGGTTTCTCTTTCATTTGTTTGTTTAGCCCCTTATTTCCATATTCCTCTTCTGTTCTAGTTCCTCTCTCTACCTGCCAGGTAGCCATTTAATGTGTCTCTGTTAATTTGTATGTTTTCTACAAAATGTGTATTGTATGCATGGATACGTTAGTGTTATACAGTGCTTCTTTTCTTCCGTTTTACATTAATACTGTGTTTTTAAAAGCCATCCATGTGTATATATCTAATCTAGTACTTCAAACTGCCTAGTTAGTTTGCTGTGATTATTGTAGTGGGTCATACCCTGATAAAGGCTAGTGTAATTCCACTTCAGTATTTTGGTATTAAAACACAATAGTCACTTAATTCATTTCCAAAGACAGATTTATAATACATTTGCCTAATTGGCTGCAGAAAAATAAATTTTAAAATGATCCTTTCCAGCTGTTCTTAAACTCCATCCCATAATTAAAAGTTCACAGGACTCTTTTCTTTTTTTTCAAATGCAAACATTCTTGCTGAGAAATAAACCTGGCAAGATGGACCATGACTCAGAATCCCTCAGAAATTAAGCCTCTTGGCTCAGCACTGATTGATTATTCAATGGCTGATCGTTGCCCTGGAGGCATCTCTCTACAGCGAGACCTTCACCTTGAGTGATGCACTTGACTAATAATAGCAGGGAAAAATAAGAAGCCCAGGATGATTATCTGCTTGTCTTGTTTGCGGTGTTTCTAACTACACATTTTGAGTAAATTTCCATCCATGACATGAATGCAGATTAGACTCTGATCGTGACACATCTTTAACATGAACAGCTAAGCGACAATTTGGAAAGAGATGTGCTTTGAGCATACATCCCGATCCTCCTCAGAATAAGCCAGTTTCACATTGGTGCTACCTGCTATCTCATCATGAGGCTGAGCTGATGATTCTCAGAGTGTCAGTGGTAGAAGACAGAAGACTGACTGACTTTTCTTGGTGGGCACTGAGAGAAGTCAGAATGGGAAGAGGAAGATTGTCATGGAAATTGAAAAGAGAGAGGCTCACAGTCAGGAATGGTCAAATGCTGCAGAGAAAAAGAGTTCTGTGGGGATATGAGGAATTTACTTGTGTTGTGTTGACTTGTGTTATATTTCAAAATTCAACTCTGCTCACAGAAGCCTTTCCTTCTAATATGTACAGACATTTGTAAAAAAAAAAAAAAAAATAGCAAAGGCTGCCATAATGGGTGTTAGAAGACCTGAGAGCTTAGCTTTACCTTAGGGTCTACCAGATGTCTCCATGAACCCTTACAGAAATCTTTTTTCCATGTACCATTACCTAGTTCATCTATGAAGCTGAGGTAAGTACCAAACTGCTCACGGTATCTATAAAGGACAACCCCCTTTTAATGAATGGCTTTTAATTTCAATATTATGTAACTTTATTTCTAGCACTTTTAAATATACCACTTGTGCTATTTAACTCATTAAATCCTTACAATAGCCCTATGAAGTAGGCATTATAATATTACCATTTTACAGATGAAAAGACTGAGGTTAGTAACTTGCCCATGGTCATCCTGCTGGATGGGGCTGGAGCAGGATTCTATTCTAGAGCCTTTGCTCTCAGCCTTCACAGAGTGGTAGCAAAGGCAAGGAAACTTTGTTATCTTTAGCATTCTGCATAGCTAGGGGTGGTGAAAGAATTTGCTACTTTTGGCCTGCTAGAAAAGATATAATAATCTTTCCTGGTTATATCTAATTTATTGAGGAGCCAAGTTGTTGACAGACTGAATTAAAATTCTAAAGGATATTTTAAAAAAAATAGAGAAGCAGACATAACTAGGCAGAATAAGGATACTGGAAGAGGTTAACAGGGAATATAATCAAGCTCTAATAATTTTTTAGAAACAAGTTTGTGCCATGACAGATATATGATTTTGGTAACAAGAGAAATTCACATTCTGAAATCTACAACAAATGTAAATTGTGACCATAAGGAATGGAAAGATATATGGGGATCACCAACATTTTTGATAATTGGCATGTGACTGAAAAAAAGTGACAGAGAAGCGAGAAGAAATAGAATGAAAAACAGAGTTTGAATATTTGCAAAGGATAGAAATCATAGAACAGTCACTTTAAGGCAAGCTTAAACTTAATTAACTTTTAAGTAAAAGAATGTGTTTAATAATAGTTTGCTGTTTTGCAGACTGGTGGATGTATTTAACAAAACAGTAAGAAGTCTTTGTTATTGTCAGAGATATATAAGAAGACAAGTAAAGCCACTGGGAGGACTTTTTTGAAAAAAAGAAAAAAAGGAGGGGGGCAATAGGATTAAGGGAGCAATAATACCATGCCTATGCTATGGTCCTACTGACCTAATGGGGTGGAGAGGGGATAGAGAGAAGATTAGTAACATATCTGGGCATCTAGTAAAAATATCCCAGTGACTTCATCCAAACATTTGTGTAAACATCACCTCATCAGTCCCAGAGAGTTCTACAGGAAACAAATCTAAATGCTTCTCTGCTGTTCTAAACATAGCCAGTCAGCCGGCATATGTCTCGTCTGTAAATACCCTGTCTTACTTGGAAGTCTTTATTTTAATATTTCCCTCTTAAACCAAGAGTTGCCAAGTGCATGCCGTCTTTGCTCAGGATCTCTGCTGTAAGGACCTGCAAGTTTTCTATTCAGTAGTTTTTAAATCAAAATAAACAAGCTGCCCCATCTCTCATAAATTCCTTATGCAATAAGAAGATGTACTCATTGCTGAAAGCTTGCCAGGGTCAAGTTACTAAATATTGTCCTAAGTACTATGAAGCGATGAAATAGTGAGCTAATGATTTTTCTTTGACATATTGCACCAGAATTTGTAAAAATAGAATTTATTTGACTTATGGAAAAGAATTTTTTTCCAATGTAGGCAAAAAAATTAAATCATGTTTCCCAATATGCTATTTAATGAGCCAAAGGTATGGCAATGCAGCGGCTGATAATGTGAGTACCTAGACCTATGTTATAAGCATATGTTTTTGTTGAAATTTTAAACTCCTTTAGCCTAATTTCTTTAAGCCCTTCAGGAATATCATCCTAATTTCCTCAATAATCTGGGCCACTGGGCAATTTAATCCTATTTCTTCCTATCATTTTTTGATATTTGTATTGCTATTTTCATGCATAGCAAGTTATTCTTATGCATTTCTCAGTGGCTATCAGTACATATTGACAATAATCATAACAGTTGGATTCTTCCATTGATATTCAGCACATAGGCACTAACCAAACTCAACATCTGATAAGCTTATTTTTATGGGGGAGATATTTTAGAAAAACTGACTATTCACATGGTTTGAAATATACTAGAATGGTGTTGGAATAATGAAGAGGAACATGGAATGATAACAAAGAGCCTGCAGCCTGGCCTCTGTGTTATTCAGCAGTGGGTGAGGGCCTGAAAAACTAAATAAACACCTACTAAGACAGGGCAAGAACAGTGATTCATATTTTTTGATAATAACATAAGCTTTGTAGTTCAGATTTGGAACTTGGTAATAGGTGTGTGCATGCGTGCTAAGTCCTCAGTCATGTCTGACTCTTTGGGATCTAATGGACTGTTAGCCTGCCAGGCTCCTCTGTCCATGGGGATTCTCCAGGCAAAAATACTGGAGTGGGTTGCCATGCCCTCCTCCAGAGGATCTTCCTGACTCAGGGATCAAAACCGTATCTCCTGTGTCTCCTGCATCGCAGGCAGATTCTTTACCCCTGAACCACTGGGGAAGCCCTGGTTAATAGGTAGATCCATTAGATTCCATCAGGGAATAAATAGGTGCAATGGTGCTTCCCTTCATCCTTTGAAATTGTTTAAATTTTTCCGATATTTCAATTTAAATGCATTCCAAATAAATCCAGCCTGGGGTATGCACAGAAGCTTGGCAACCAGACTGGTCTCACCCACACATTTGGACACTCTTGTGCTGGAAGTATCATTAGGAGAAAGGGAGGGACCTTCATCTATTGACTGAAATGGTTCTGATTTGTAAAATGTGATGCTGAGTGAAAGGACAGTTATATTTCTGACTGTAAACTTTTCATCCAGGCAGTAACACTCAGGGACTGGAAAACATGGATAAAAAACAAATAATTCCTTCAATATGTTTGTATGTTTATCTTGTAGAGTCCCTAGAATTTTGTGGAATGTTTCAGAAGCTCTGCTATTAGGTTTCAGTAGAATTCTTATACGTTTCTAAGTAAGAAGGTCAGCCTTTAAGTAGAGAAAGACAAAATAATATGAGCACAGTTGTGAAGAAGGTCAGATTCCCTCTGACTATCTGTTTTTCTGCAGGCACCCCCACCTCACACATGTGTGTCTGGAGTCAGTCCCTCTCAAGGACTCCTGTAGGGCACACTGCCCACCACCTCCTCTGCACACAGCACGGCAGCTCCTCTCTCTGCTTGGGGAGGTGAACGTGAGGACCGACTAGAGCCAGACAATTTGGGTTCAAATTCTAGTTGTGTGACCTTGGGCAAGCATTAAGCTCCTCTGTCCTCAATTTCCACATGTGTTGAAAGCAGATACTGCCAGTACTTACTTAATAGGGGAAGAATGAGTTAATATATGCATATAGCTTAGAATAGTGCCTGGTATGTAATTAGCACTCTATAAGTATTAATAACAGTTATTATGATTATATTTCATATCAGTGTTTATTGCCACCTGACATAGATTTAGTTGTCCACTACTTTATTGTCTGTACCCCCCCCATTAGAGTGTAAACCCCAACTAGCAACAAATGTGTTTCGTGCACAGCTATCTCATCAATACCTAGGACACGGCCGGGTATGCAGGATGCAGGCAATAAATATTAGCTTAATAAATGATTGAATTTCCTTGACCTAAAAAAGTACATCTTTAAAGGTAGATCTTTTAGCCAATGTGGCAAGATGAAAGGGTAAGCACTTTATACAAAAGGGCCATCCTAGGGCCACTTAATTCCTGTCACAAAGACCAGACCTGTGTCACCTGTTATGCAGTTACCTCTATATGCTCTTACTGCTTCGCGTATTCCTTTCTTACATAAGCACATGTAACCTTCCATCACATTTTATTACTTCTGCTCTCCTACTGGCCTGTAGTAGTTATCAAGGACAGGGAACATGTCTTTTATCTTTGTGTTCCCTCAGTGGTCATCATAAATGTTTACTGAACCAATAAGCAAGGCTGGTGTTTTTCTAATTTTCATAGAACCTGGATATTACAAATACAAGAAACCAAATACATGCTAGAATAATGTTTGTATTTTTTTCACAGATGAAGATGGTCATCCAATTTGTTTGAATTCAGATGACGTTACGTTGGTTGCTTTAATGGAAACCAAGAACCAAGAAGGGTTAAACTACATGGTACTTGCTACAGAATGCAGACAAGGTGAAACCAATTCTGAGGGTCCTCTAGGCTCTAAGGAATCTGAATCCTGTGGTCTGAGGAAAGAAGAGAAGGAACCACATGCAGACATAGCTATCTGCCAAGAAAAACAAGTGGCTTACTGCCTTCCTGGCAAGCCTGAAGGCCTGAACTATGCCTGCCTCACTCACAGTGGATATGGAGATGGGTTTGATTAATAGCTCTGTTTGGGACATGCAGGGTTGAGATAAACACTCCTCCCATTAAGTGGTCATGGAAAGAAAACCTAGTAGAGTGATAGATGTTGTGGTGTGGTGGTCTGTGACTCCAAATTAACACCAGAAGTTCCTGTATTCTAATTTTGGTTCTAAGAGCCATTTGGTTTAGGTTGAGACAATCTCCATACCAACAGTCTAACCTTGAGCAGAATTCTGTGGTGAACCTCTGAGCATTTGAAAAGCTTAGAAAGACTAATGAGTCTGGAAATGAAACTGTGATTCTTTGCCCCGAGGTCTCTTAGGCCACTTCCCACCCTTCAGTCTGGGCTCTAAGAGAAACATCTTAGTTAGAAAGAAAACACATATGTTCAAAGACCTGAAGGAGGAGAACAAGTGTGCTCAGGTGGCCAAGTGAACTACAGATTATCCCAAGCAGGACAAAGGAAATGACTAAATAACTCTACACATACAGAAGGAACCAGCACCCGAGACACGAGTCATTAAGAAAGCTATTAATACAATAAAATATTGTCCTTAATGACTACTATAAAATATTTTGTTTTTTGGAGTCTTGGAACAGCAGTTTCAATCATATTGCAAACAAGACCATGAAGATCTCTGTGTCCTAAAGTTTAGCATTCCATGCTTTGGATCATATACAAATGACTCTGTGATTTTTGTGCTATTAATATTATAGAAATTAGCTAATATAGAGATTTTTAATTTGCCATATCTATTTTCTACATAAAATACTTAAGATTACATTTACTATGAAATTATCCTTAAAATTAAATATAAATGACAATATAATGTTAATTCAAGCTATATGATTTTCAGCAACCATACAAAATAATAAGCACCTAAATGAGAACTATTAAAAAATTGCTTCAGGGAAACACTGATTTAAAGCCAGTCATTCTTTGCAGTTACCCATTTAAATCTGAAAGCCTCAAGCGTTCTAACAACAGATCTAATGAAAGTATTCGATGTGTTATTTAATTGCAGCATACAGAGTGCTCACAAGACACAAAGAACACTTTGATTATACTAATAACATTTGCTAAAAACTATTGTGGAAGCAGAACATGGATCTGTTTCCGCTTTGAATCATTTAGTTCATTTTTAAACGTATCCACTGCCTGGGAACTTGCAGAGATGACAGGCTGTATGGTTAGGTACACAGGGAGGTCGGTGTGTTTGTTCTGTGGTGAACAGCCCCCAAGTAAAGGTCCAGGATTTATGGCCACTCTATCACATCTAGTATCCACTGAACAAGGCAGAATATTTTCCCTCCGATCTTCAGACTTTTTAATGGGCATTGATCATTCTTTTTGTTGGCCTACCATATGACGCCCCTTCCCCTGTTGCGGAGTTCCTCTACCTTTATCTTCAGATGGGGAGCCGTGTTCTATTTGCTTCCCTAAGATCTCATGCAATATGAAGGCAGGCAGTGACCCTAGCCCCCACCTCTCAGACACACCCACCACAGGCTTCTAATTGAGAGAGAAGGAAGCAAAGAAACAGGGACCCCGGTGAGTCAAGCCTGGTCATGGTGGCAAGTGGAGTTAGTCTGGCTCCCAGAACGCAGCGTCCAGGGCTAGGGGAGCCCGGAGAGCAAGCCTGGAGCCTGGTGCCTCTGGCAACCGGGGCAGGCAGACTGGGGACTTGGTTCTGCTGTCTGCTTCTAGCAAAGGTTCCCGGCTCCATAGCCTCAGTTCGGTTCTCAAGCCCTCCCAATGATTCTGTGACTTATCTCCATATCCTTTTAATAAATGTTTTTCTTATAAGTCAGTCAGAGTAAGCTTCTGTTTTTTGTATCTATGACTTTTGCTCTGCCAAAATAATACAGAAACTTTATTTTGGAATGCACAAAGAAACGTATAGAAGAATTGGATTTTTGGTACAATACACTTGCATTACAATCTGGATAATAGAGAAATTTACAGAATATCTGAGGAGAACAGCCCATAAAGTGTCATGCTTTAGCTAGGATATAAATGCAAATTATTAGACTTTTAAAAGTAATTCATAATAAATTATATTGGTAGAAATATTTACTACAACATAAAATAGTGGCTGAAATCGCATAGGAAAATTTATTATAGATCAAAGTAATTGATAAAAATACAAATGGCTGATAATATTGAAAACTGTAAGTTTATTCTGGAAAAATTAGATTTCGTAATCAAGAGGGAAAAATTGGCTATGGCTAAAATCTGCAATGTGTTATTCACTAAATTAAAATGTGTTATTCACTAAAAAAAAAAAAAAATTGGGCTTCCCTGGTGGCTCAGACGGTAAAATGTCTGCCTGCAATGCGGGAGACCTGGGTTTGATTCCTGGGTTGGGAAGATGCCCTGGAGAAGGAAAGGGCAACCCACTCCAGCACTCTCACCTGGAAAATCCCATGGACGGAGGAGCATGATAGGCTACAGTCCATGGGGTCACAGAGTCGGACACGACTGAGCAACTTCACTTTCACTAAAAACTAACAGAAGAATAAAATCTCATTGACAAATTTTTTATCTGCAAAAATGACCTGGAAATATTAGACTTGAGAGAATTTATGGCTCCCAAAGGCAGAAGTTATCATTGGTATAAACAAAACAAAACAATACAAAGCCAATCAATAACTCTAACCTTAATTTTAAATTGTTCAAGGAAAAGAAACAGTCTGTAAGAAAAATATTTAGGTTGAAAATGAAAGACATTTTTTTAATGTTGCCAGTTGAACAAAGATTCACCTAGAGAAAATTAATATGTCGCTATAATTCTGCTTCAAATGCTTTATTCAGAATGTCCTGGAGAAAAGAACCTGTCCTTGATCTCAGATATCCTGTGTTGCTTATGCATCCTGGTTTTCCCTGGCCTATTGGAATGTTCTCACCTATTCTTCTCTACTTATCTAAATTCCAGACATCCTTTAGGGTCAGCTCATATTCCAACTTGTTGGAAAGGCTTGTCTCTAACTCCCTCCCCTCCTTCTTATCAGAATTATTGCTGCTCTTGTCTTTATGCCTTGTTAACTGGCAATTATGGTATTGTGGTATGGTATTTCTACCTTATTTCTATGTGTTTTATTAACTTGAATAAATTGCAAACTTTCCAAACTCAGGTGGTATCGTTTAACCCTTTGTATCTTTAATATAAAGTAAGTATTCATATTTAATGGGTGAATTGGCTTTCTCAGGACTTCCCTGGTGGCTCAGATGGTAAAGCATCTGCCTACAATGTGGGAGACCCAGGTTTAATCCCTGGGTCGGGAAGATCTCTTGGAGAAGGAAATGGTAACCCACTCTAGTACTCTTGCCTGGAAAATCCCATGGACCAAGAAGCCTGGTAGGCTACAGGCCATGGGGTCGCAAAGAGTCAGACACGACTAAGCGACTTCACTTTCACTTTTGGCTTTTACATCATCCTTTTCCAACACATTTCACAAGTTTTCACTTTTAGCTCATAAAAGAGATGCCAGAAGACTGGTATATTGCTGAGAGGAATACTTATGAGGACTCTTTTGATTCTGAGTTATCTGAGACCTAGATATATTACAGAAGTTTGTGGACTGCTTTGAGTTTCAGATCAGACTTAGATGAGCCTGAAATGCTGAAAGTCCTTGAAATGATGGTAAAGGATATTAAAGAAGACAAAAAGTTATTTTTCTCCCTCATTGTAAACTCAACTTTTATCCTCAGAATGGCCTTATGGATGCAAAATAAATGTTAAGTTGTCCTTTATTTCTCCTTGATTTTCTCTCTTTGGTAAAGAGGAGCCCATTCAGTTTTGCTTTTCACAGTTTATCAAGGCTCTGGGTTGCCCAAACTAGAAGACCTATTGCAATCCTTCTAGGCTTCTTCACAACCAGAAGAAACAAAGGGCCAACATATACAACCCAAATGCCATTGTATATAAGTCAGAATATTTCCTTTTAGGTTTCTTTTTCTCTTCCTCAATGTGAGCTTATTTTCATGGCTGGGTTAGTTTCTCTTTTTTTTTTCCCCACTTTTTTGCACATGCTGTCTCTCTTATCATTAAAAATTCCTTGTTTTTCTAATAACTGCATACAACCCCTTAGGATGGATACACTGTAGTTTAGTGTTCCCATGTAGATTCATTCATTCGTAAATATTTATTGAATGCTTATTGCACAGAAAGCATAGGTGCTAGGAATAGAACAATAAACAAAGCTAAGTCTCTGCCTTGATGGTGGCTACATTCTAGCATTCTAGATGGGGAGAAGACATAGTAAATAAAAAATAAAAGTATGTATGACAATACATTAAAAGGATGATACATCATGATCAAGTGGGCTTTATTCCAGGCTGCAAAGATGGTTTAAACATTCACAAATGAGTCAGTGTGATATACGGAATTAACAAAATGACAGATAAACATCATATCGTCATCTCAGTAGATGTAGAAAAAGCATTTGACAAAACTCAGCAATATGTGAACCGTGAACTTCCAGATGTTCAAGCTGGTTTTAGAACAGGCAGAGGAACCAGAGATCAAATTGCCAACATCCACTGGATCATGGAAAAAGCAGGAGAGTTCCAGAAAAACATCTATTTCTGCTTTATTGACTATGCCAAAGCCTTTGACTGTGTAGATCACAATAAACTGTGGAAAAATCTGAAAGAGATGGGAATACCAGACCACCTGATCTGCCTCTTGAGAAACCTATATTCAGGTCAGGGAGCAACAGTTAGAACTGGACATGGAACAACAGACTTGTTCCAAATAGGAAAAGGAGTACGTCAAGGCTGTATACTGTCACCCCGCTTATTTAACTTATATGCAGAGTACATCATGAGACACGCTGGGCTGGAAGAAGCATAAGCTGGAATCAAGATTGCCGGGAGAAATACCAATCACCTCAGATATGCAGATGACACCACCCTTATGGCAGAAAGTGAAGAGGAACTCAAAAGCCTCTTGATGAAAGTGAAAGAGGAGAGTGAAAAAGTTGGCTTAAAGCTCAACATTCAGAAAACGAAGATCATGGCATCTGGTCCCATCACTTCATGAGAAATAGATGGGGAAACAGTGGAAACAGTGGCAGACTTTATTTTTGGCGCTCCAAAATCACTGCAGATGGTGATTGCAGCCATGAAATTAAAAGACGCTTACTCCTTGGAAAGAAAGTTATAACCAACCTAGATAGCATATTGAAAAGCAGAGATATTACTTTGCCAACAAAGGTCCGTCTAGTCAAGGCTATGGTTTTTCCAGTGGTCATGTATGGATGTGAGAGTTGGACTGTGAAGAAAGCTGAGCGCCGAAGAATTGTTGCTTTTGAACTGTGGTGTTGGAGAAGACTCTTGAGACTCCCTTGGACTGCAAGGAGATCTATTCTAAAGGAGATCAGCCCTGGGTGTTCTTTGGAAGGAATGATGCTGAAGCTGAAACTCCAGTACTTTGGCTACCTCATGCGAAGAGTTGACTCATTGGAAAAGACTCTGATGCTGAGAGGTATTGGGGGCAGGAGGAAAAGGGGATGACAGAGGATGAGATGGCTGGATGGCATCACCGACTTGATGGATGTAAGTTTGAGTGAACTCCGGGAGTTGGTGATGGACAGGGGGGCCTGGAGTGCTGTGATTCATGGGGTCGCAAAGAGTCGGACACGACTGAGAGACTGAACTGAACTGAACTGAAGCATCCATTTATGATTAAAAACTCAGCAAAGTGGGCATAGAGGGAATGTACCTTAACATAATAAAGACAGTATATGACAAACTCAGTTAACATCATAATCAACAGTGAAAAGCTGAAACTTTTTCCTCTAAGGTCAGAAACAAGACAGGGATGACCACTCTCATTACTTTTATCCAGAATAGTACTGGAGTCCTGCTGCTGCTGCTGCTGCTGCTAAGTTGCTTCAGTCGTGTCCGGCTCTGTGCAACCCCATAGATGGAAGCCCACCAGGCTCCCCCGTCCCTGGGATTCTCCAAGCAAGAACACTGGAGTGGGTTGCCATTCCTTCCCCAATGATGAAAGTGAAAAGTGAAAGTGAAGTCGCTCAGTCGTGCCCGACTCTTAACGATCCCATGGACTGCAGCCCACCAGGCTCCTCCGTCCATGGGATTTTCCAGGTGCCTCTGTCCATGGAAATCTCCAGGCAAGAATGCTGGAGTAGGGAGTGGGTAGCCTTTCCCTTCTCCAGGGGATTTCCCGACCCAGGGATCAAACCTGGGTCGCCTGCATTGCAGGCAGATTCTTTACTGTCTGAGCCACCAGGGAAGCCTATGTTTGGGGTATTAGCCCTTTATCACATTTATAATTCCAATTATTTTCTCACATCCAGTAGATTGCTTTTTAATTTTGTTGATTTTTTTCATAAAACTTAACAGCAAGTAAAAAGAAAGGATGGAGAGGAGAGTGCTAGTGGGGGTTAGACCATGCAGGCCACTGTATGGACTTTGGCTTTTTACCTGATAGGAAGACACTGGGGGGTTCTGAACATACAAAATGCATGATTTGACTTTGGTCTTAAAAGAATCTTTCAGAGCCTGTGTGAAGAAGGGACTGAGAGTAGAGTGGGACAGAGAGGTAAAAATAGGAAAATCAGAAAGTTATGATGATTAACCATGAGGTGATGATGGCTTGGCAGGGAAGGAGATGAAACAGCAGTAAAAGTGAAGAGAGTGGTTGCTTCTCTGTTTCTTCTGAAGGTTCTGCTGATGGATTAGATATGGAGTACCAGAGAAGAAACGATTTAAGATTTTTAACCTGAGCAGTGGGAGGAACGTAAGTTACCGCTTATCAGATGGGAAAGACCGAAGGAGAGAAGATTCGTCTTGAGAGGTGAGGTGGCAATTAGAGGTTCAGTTTAGGATGTGTTCGTTTTGAAAGGATTCTTAGAGACCTACGGGGAGAGGCTGAATATGCAGTGGGAGAGGGGGCTAAGGAGGGGGTGCTGGCTGCAGAGCTGTCCGCGTATTGACTAGCCACCAGACTGGCCCAGCTCAACCAGCAGTGCGGATAAATAAGAAAGAAGGGCTGAAGGCAGAAGCCAAAGTCTTTCCGTGTTTAGACATTCGGGAGCTGAGGAGAGGCTAGCAAAGAAGACTGAGAAGGAGGTGTCAGAAAAGCAGCATGAAAATCAAGAGCCCATGGAATCCTGGAAGTCAAATAAACACAGTGTTTGAAGAGGGATGGAATTATGAACTGTGTCAAATATTATTGGCAGTGACGGTGAGCATATGTCTTAGTTTGCCTGGATACTCCCAATTTATGCCTTTGTCCTGGATTATTACCCATGTTCATTTCACACTTACAAGTGATCTTGTTCAGACCATAAATTACATGGTCCCCTGTGGTTGGACATGGAGGTGTGCTGTTTAGATCATCTTTCAAGAGAACCTGCCTTGGGGAGCATGGCTAATTGACACGTCCAGCTGCTGTACCTTCAGATCTACTGTGACATTCATGCCAGGTCAGGCTTCCCGTGGGCCATTTCCAGCCACTGACTAAACATAGGGGAGTACCAGAAATGGGCCATTCCTGCCTGATCTGGACATTATCTGGCCACTGTCAGGCCATTCTGACTTGGGGACTGACACCCGCTCAGTCTGGCTGACACCTACCCAGAACAGCACTGTAGTTCCAGGCTCTCCTCATCCATTCCTCCTGCCTCTCTGTTCTTAACAGGTTTCAGGCTTGAATTGCAATCTGAAGGTGTTTTTGGTTTTTTTTAAAACTACTCTTTCCCTCCCTCCCTTTATCTTTCCCAAACATTTATCCCAACAAATCATTTGCACATCTATTCTTCTTGGCATCTGTTTCTTTGAGGCCCTTAACTAATATAGATAGTAGCAGGAACAGCCAAAGAAAACAGGTAGCAAGATGGGGTTTGGGGTCTGGCTCACTCATCAAGAGGCTAAGAGGACTTCATCATGAGGGATATTGGGACGTGGACAGTCCTGGGCACAAAGTGGGGGCCCCAAGGGCTAAGGACTTCACCAGTGGTGAATAAGAAAAATGTCCGTGGAGGGGAACCTCTGCCAATGCGATGATTCAAGCTTTTGAAAGACACAGAGGTGATGATGTCTATGAGAACAGTGGAACTGGCTGGCTCTTATTAAGATGCCCTGATTCCCTGAAGAAGGATTATGAGAAATCAAGGTTATGTAGCAAACAAAGGCTAAGTGTGAGAGCTAGAGGACGTCTCTGATAGGTTAAAAAGAGACGTTTATAAACTGTCAAGTAAGAGCAAACACAGTAAGGGGCGATCCTTGCATGTGAGAGTTACAGAGCTCCAGAGAGGTGGGACCGATCGGTCAAGGTAGGTCTGTTGAGAAAACCTAAGACCCTGAAACTCTGGACTGGGGAAAGAGACTGGATGGATGCCCCCAAGGAATTTGGCTCAGCAGACCCCTCCCTGCTTGTCAAGATGGCTCACAGCTCTAATGTAAGAGCCAGCATTCTGTACAGGAAGATACTCCTGTGGCCTCTCCACAGCAAGAAACATGGGCCCCCTCAGGAGCTGCACACACCTCCCCTGGACACTACCAACTTGATAACCAGGTTAAATCCCAAACTAGCCTGGCTTGGGATAGACTGGATCTGATAGACGAGGAAGAGACTACATCTCAAAGGAACTACATGAATTAACTAATACCTAATGGTGGGAGCCCAGAGAAGGCGATGGCACCCCATTCCAGTACCCTTGCCTGGAAAATCCCACGGACAGCGGAGCCTGGTAGGCTGCAGTCCATGGGGTTGCTAAGAGTCGGACACAACTGAGCGACTTCACTTTCACTTTTCACTTTCATGCATTCGAAAAGGAAATGGCAACCCACTCCAGTTTCTTGCCTGGAGAATCCCAGGGACGGGGGAGCCTGGTGGGCTTCCATCTATGGGGTCACACAGAGCCAGACACGACTGAAGCAACTTAGCAGCAGCAGCAGCAGCAATGATGGGAGCCAGGCATCCCTGATGGCTTAGTGGTGAATAATCTGCCTGCCAATTCAGGGGACACAGGCTTGATGCCTGGTTGGAGAAGATCCCACATACCTGCCACGGGGCAACTAAACCCATGTGCCACAGTTAATGAAGCCCGTGTGCCTAGAGCCTGTGCTCCACAATGAGAAGCCACCGCAATGAGGAACCTGAGCACTGCAATGAAGAGTAGCCCCCACTCGCAGAAACTAGAGAAAACCCGTACAAAGCAATGAAGACCCAGTGCAGCCAAATAGATAAATAATTTTTTTAAATGTGTAATAGGGATTGACATACTTGGTGGTTGGCTCACTGCATCTTTGACCTGTGGGGTGAAATGTATCATGGTGTGTGGGAGGCCAAACAGACAACTCTGGAACTGTGCCTCTCCTCTCTTCCTTCCCTTAGCCGATACAGTAAGTTAAAAATACAATAGGATCCCGGGGAATTACAATGATTAGCACCAGCATTTATGTTAGAAGGTCACAGTGTTCATGGCTTCTGTCTTATTTCCTTTTATTTCACCAGAGCTCCTGAAAAGACCACATGGACTCTGGAGAATAGCTTTAGTGTACCATGAGTCAAATCAAATACTAACTCCGATTGCAGCTGCCATGCCAGGTGTAGTATCTTTGTTGTGTGCTGTGCTTAGTTGCTCAGTCGTGTCCAACTCTTTGCAACCCCATGGACTGTAGCCTGCCAGGATCCTCTGTCCATGGGATACTCCAGGCAAGAATACTGGAGTGGGTTGCCATGCCTTCCTCCAGGGGATCTTCCCAACCCAGGGATCGAACCCAGGTCTCCTGCATTGCAGGATTCTTTATCATCTGAGCCACTATCTTTGCTAGAATAGATTAATAATGCCTCAGGTACATGGTATGTGTCTTGACATCTGCTTATCAGAGGTTCTTAACTGATGCATCATCCTACTGCTGAGAGAAGTAAAAGATTATTGAGAGCTGATCTTCAGGTTTATCTAGAACTAGCTGATGACCTGGCAAGTGCGTGTAGTAGAATCTAAGCTAGAGTTGGTACAAGAGAAGATGTAAAAGTTAGTGGAGAGAGCAAAAAGATGACTCATTTAAGGCCCTGTTGCCATTTAAAGGGACAGAGAAATGAGTTACTAAATAAAAAGTGCTGTGCTAAGTCACTCAGTCATGTTGGATTCTTTGTGACCCCATGGACTATAGCCCTCCAGGCGGCTCTGTCCATGGGGATTCTCCAGGCACAAATACTGGAGTGGGTTGCCATGCCTCGTCCAGGGGACCTTCCCAACCCAGGGATCGAACTGGGTCTCTGACATTGAAGCTGTATTCTTTACCAGCTGAGCTACCAGGGAAGCCCAGTAACTAAAAGGAGATGGGGTCAAAGGTTTTTTTTTTTGAGGCAGGAAATATTGCAGCCTGTTTTTATATTAATGGAAATGATCCAGTAGACGGGGAGAAATGATGGTGCAGGAAGAGAGAGGACAATTGTTGAAGGGATGTCCTTGAGCAGAAGACCCAGACTAAGGATCCAGATAGAAGCACAGAAAAAGGATGTGTGCATGCATGCCTGCTCAGTCGTTCAGTCGTGTCTGACTCTTGTGGCCCCATGGACTGTGGCCCACCAGGTTCCTCTGTCCATGGGGTTTTCCAGGCAAGAATACTGGAGTGGGTTGCCATTTCCTACTGCAGGGGATCTTCTCGACCCAGGAATCGAACTTGCCTCTCGTGCATTGGCAGGCAGATTCTTTACCACTGAGCCACTTGGGACACTAATTGCCTCCTAAAAGTGACAGAACCTCTCCCCACTCCTTTTATTAAGAGGATGTTTTTTTTTTTAACTGAAGCAGTCTTTTAGACTTTTTTTTTCAACTTGTACGTAAACCTTAGATGAACCTATATTTTTAAATTGCTTTGCACATAATAAAATAAAACAATTAATGCAATAATCTGTGTATTTTTCTCACAAGAGTTGGTGGTACCTGCTCAATGTACTTAATATCTAGTTGCTGCTGCTGCTAAGTCGCGTCAGTCGTGTCGGACACTGTGCGACCCCATAGACAGCAGCCCACCAGGCTCCCCCGTCCCTGGGATTCTCCAGGCAAGAACACTGGAGTGGGTTGCCGTTTCCTTCTCCAATGCATGAAAGTGAAAAGTGAAAGTGAAGTCATTCAGTCGTGCCTGACTCTTTGCGACCCCATGGACTGCAACCTACCAGTCTCCTCCGCCCATGGGACTCTCCAGGCAAGAGTACTGGAGTGGGTTGCCATTGCCTTCTCTGAATATCTAGTTTAGGGGGTAAAGAACATTAAAGTCAAGAGAGAATGAGATAATCTTTAGGGTTATTGCAACCTTTTAAATCCTGAACTCGTGTCACAAGATGTTAAATAATAAATGGAAAATAGACATTAGGTAGCAAGAGTTCTGATACAGGTGAGACCATTCACTGCATCTAGTGTGGAGACAAGGCTTCACGTAAGAGGCAGAACTTTAGTGAGATTTCGAAGAATTGATAGCATTTGGATGAGAGGGTAGTTAGGTTGAAGGTTTCCTAATAGCACAGGAAGGAGGAATTTACCAGGAAGCTTCTGTAGAATATAAGAAAGACATTGCTGAGTGTGCTAACTCAGAGGAGCAGTCTAGTAGAATTGTTAAGATGATGTACCCTTGAGCTGAAAGCATCTGATGGTGAGCTGGGTGTCCTCCTGGGAACTGTCACAAGACAGATCTAAGCTCATTCTGAGCATCCATATGGACATAAGGGCTAGGAAGCATAGGAACTAGATCAGGAAATGAGCAGACAACATGGAAAGCATTTTTTATAATGTCACTTTTAGAACTTTTCTGTTTACAGTAAGTAGGAAGAAGGAGAATAAAGCTTGTGTAATTGAGTTTAGAAAGTCCTCTAATAAACAAGTGACAAAATTAAATTTGCACTCTAAAGTAGCAGTGAAAATGTAGTCAGAAACTTTCATGATCTAAAGAACATACATTATTAAGTGGTATAATTTTAATTTAATGTCTTGCCCTCATTGTTGTTCTGTGACACATAGTCAGTGGTACCTCTACTTTCTACCTCAGTCTCCTGAGACCCAAAGCCTATATTAGCCTGCAGCCCTGGTATTTTATGGTAATGAAGTGTTATTTATTTTTCAAGTTTTTATACATTTTATCTTAATTTTTATTGGAGTATAGTTGATTTAAAATAGTTTCAATACAATTTATATCACAAATAAATATACAAACAAAAAAAAAGGAGATGGTAGTAACTTACTGGTGGATTTAAAATTTTTTCAGTCCTTAAACATCAAATACCCAGATGTCCCAAACTTCAGTGAAAGATGACGGAGCCTATATTATCATTTTTAAAATTTATTAGAGAGTTTGAAACAGTTAAGTGTAAAATTGTGAATAAAAATTTCCTTCTCATCAATGCCAAGTACATATGACTGTATCATGGTTTTCCCTTAGGATACAAGTCTGACACTTCCCTACACTCTTTTCTTATTCCTTTCAAAAAGTACAAGAATGTGTTTTTAGAAGACGCCTTTGAACAAGGGGGAACAAATATCAAAAGCCCTGTTCTTTGTGTTTCTTACCAAATCTGTCAACGGCCTCTGTCAGTTTCTGAGTGTGGAGGAGAAATTGCCTGAAGTAAAAACAGGATTTCACACTCCACAAAGCAAGGTGGAAGAATACAAATAATAAAGAACCTTTAGATATATGGAAACGACCTTCCAGATATGTCAAGAAATTCCCCCCAAAAGTTGGTACAATGAAAAAAGTGCTGCTACCAAATGAGAAAACATCCTATTGTTTTCTGAGATGTATTACACAGTGGGTAAAATGCGCTAGAAGAAAAAAAAAAATAGGATTGTGCCTAGTAAAAATAAAAAGCAGTAACAGAAAGTTTTATTTTTTGTTTGGTTTCCACCCTGTTTCTTGATAATACCATGACTGGCACAGGGCCAATAATGTCGTTGCCAAAAACAAGGGCAAAGCGGTAATAATGAGAATTAGCAGAAAAATAAATAAGTTCTGACATTCCCATCAATTATAATGCATATCTTAAGCAATTGTGTGTTTATATTTTTAAGATACTTGATTCGTTCTTCCTAAGTGAAAACTATTTTTATGTGAAGTATTCTAAAGAAGCTTCCAAATTATGAGGTAAATAGAGTGTTTTACTAAATACATATATAGACTATAAATACATATATATATATATATTTGTACATCTATAAGCTGTAAATACATATATGATGTATACCTATAAATACATATATAGACTAAACTATGTACTCGTTAAATAAATGTTGGTAAAAATCTCTAAGTGGTAACTAGATCATTAGTCATGCAACTATTGATTAGAAATAAAGTTAATATTTTAGTTTTGTTTTTCAAATTTTAGCCTACCTTTCACCTAAACTTATTATAGGTAATAACAATTGTATACTTATCAATTATACAGTTTTGATAGGAAATGGAAATGATAATGACAGAGGAGGATAGTTTTGAACAAAATCACTCTTTAATGAACTAGAAATTTTGGGAGAAAAGTAGGACTAGGGCTTACTAGGAGATTCTAAGGACAAAACGAACAGAAAATATGCTGCTGTTGTTTTTCTAGATGAAACAAATGAATTCAATATGATAAAGGAAATTGGCTTCTGTTTTAGAGGAGCTTAGTTCCATAAGAGTTCACTGGTAGATGCCTGGAAACACTGTAATTTGAGATAGAACATGACACCATGTGTGGAGAACTTTAGATTTTTCTCTTACTGAGTTAAAAGTTATAAAGTGAAAAAAATCCAAATAGAGGATGATGTTTTACCAAAGTATTAATTATTCCAGTAAATTCACTATATATATTGCTCTGAATAATGTTTCCCGAAACATTAATTCTTCAGTCAAATATTTAATTCTTTTCCCCCAAAGGGGATTTGTCTATTTTCTTAAAGTGAGTTTGGATTAGCAGAATCACCTCTGCCGACTCTCATCGGCCGCTCTGCCTAGATGCAGTGTCTCCACTGGGGTGGAGGTCAAGGCTGGAGACAACTGTGTGCTCCTCCTGAAGGCTGCCTTGCCTTTTTAGGGTATGAGGGTCTCTCTGTGTTTAGGATAACATGATTGACAGCTCCGTTCCAGCTCCAATTAGCACCCTATAATTTATTAGCTTCTGCTTTCAGATTATGCGTTAACTTTACAAATATTCCAACCATGGAAACAGCAGCTATCAAGTGTCTCTTTCCTGATCCAGCCCTCTGGGGCTGGAGTGAAATACAAGGAAAGAGTGATACAGTTGGTCTGTCAAGTGAGAATAATCATTTGTGTCTGTGTCTGTCTGAGGGCATGGGGGTCTCTGATTTCTCTTTAGGCCTGCATTAGTGATGTGTGTATTGGTAGACAAATAGATTTTATCATGTGTGCATATACGGTATTTGTAGATAAACAGATTCTATCGTGTGAGTGTGTGTATGTGGTATTTGTAGATAAACAGATTCTATCGTGTGGATCCTGTATTTGTATTATGAATTTCATTTCTTTATGGGACAGGAAGTAGAACTGGTAATGAGGAAATATGAAATTTATGTTTGCTTTACCCTGTTGTTTGTTAAAAACATCAGTTATGTGCAGAGAGCAACTGTAGTAATGATAGTGCCTTTAGGATGCTTTTTCCTTAACTCCAGATTTTAGAAATACGCAACAAATAATGATGATAAATCCTAAAACTCTTGCAAGGAAGAAGGGAATATAGAGAGCAAAGACTTTCACAGGTATAATCAAAACATGAATTATCTGCATGCAAATGATGCACAGGTTGTGAAAGCAATTTTATAAAGAAATCTTACGTTTTCTAGTTTCGTTTAAAGTCTTTTCAAATATCTTTCTATTTTTCCTCCATGCTTTGATACCTGGTGAGTTATGTTTAAAAATGCAGCTTATGGAAATGGCATTCATATGGAAAGCAGCTTAAGGTTTATTTTTAAAAATCTCCTCCAACTCTGAAGTTAACCAATCACTAAGTGTTAAAAAAAAAAAAGCTTGTTTATTTTGACAGAAGGTATATGGGTGCCTGCATATAAGCACAGGATTTATGATTCTAAGTATTAATAAATGGGAGGTTAAAATTACCTTATGAGTAGTGTCCCCCAGTTTGAAAGGGCACAGAAATGCAGTACTTACCCAAGAAGAGTGGCGAGGGAAGCTTCCAGTCAGGCAGTCTGCGTTCCCAACACCCACCACTTCTGCCCTCCCTCCCATCCAGGCCTGAATCAATCTTAAGTCATTGCTAGAATTTGCCACGCATTGAAATAGAACTTCAAAGGGGAAATGAGACAAGACGGCAACTCCTATTAAACCAGAGGAGTAGAACAGATAGAGTTCCCTGCAGTTGGGTGACTGAGTTCTCAGCCAGAGGGCAATGGGCAACAGGATTACTTGGTAGCGGAGAGCTGTCTCTCCCCTTTTCGTCGCCTCTCCCTCAGTGGAGGCCAAGTGCAAAGGGAAAACCATGGGTAAGGAGGGCACCAGTGCCAACTGGGATGATTAGAGGAGAATCTCATCTCCCTGAGACCCCCAACTGGGTATAATATATGCAGACACATCATGGTTACCTTTCTCACGTCATCCCTCCTTTCCTTCAATGTTTTTTTTTCAGCTACTAGGGCCTCCTCTAGTCTGCATGGTTTCACAAATACTAGCAAGACAAGCATGAGAATGCATCCTTTACATGACCTGGTAGGCCTAAAAGAATGTTGAAAAAATGTCAGTTAGGGCTACGAATTCACCAAAGTTCCCTCTGACACTATTACGCAGATCTGAACGATGGGAGTCCCAGGGCTTCTTGCATTTCTACTTCGGGAACGTAAAACATGGAGGGACGCGCTCTGCTCTGCGTGTTCCACGCGCCAGGTCACTGGAACCCTGCTCCGCAGTCTGGAAGGTCTGTTCAGGACTGCCCCGAAGGCCAGTTCCAGTGAATGAGTCTCCTCACCAGCAACCTGATATTCAGGTCAGATGCAGCTCAGGAGAGAGGCTTCAGTAATCAGAACATCATGGCTGGGAAAAGGCTCCCTGTGGGTTCTGATCAGAGATCTTGAGTGCTAACATAGGTGGAGCTCAGGGAAAGCTTCTGAGAGAGGGAAGAGACTACTAGGAAAAGATGCCCAGCAGAGAACACACTTGCCGTCTTCATCTGCACACTCATTGGCAACTTTTTAAAAGTGCGCTGAAAGGGAATGCATTTTATTTATGCTTGTATACACTGGTGATCTATGCCAATGGAACATGGATTTAAAAAATCACAGAGAAGTCCAAAGTTAATTTTAGTTATTGCTTCAGTGTCCAAACCTCAGACTAACATGCTTAACACGACTTGGTTAGGTTGGGTGTGAAGAGCTTCAGAGCAAAGAAGGCTAAAAATACTGAAATGAATTAATAAGAGATGCAATAATAAGTCCTTCCTAGAGATGAATGGAACTCTGCATCTGGTTGCATGGTCTGCAGGTGGGAGTCTGGACAATGTCCTGTGATATTTCCTTTGAGACCTGGGATTCTATACATTCTAGAATGCCAGTCTTTGCTGCCCTGCCTCTTTTCCTTTCTTTATTCATCTTCTATGGAGGAGAAAGTAAGCCCAAAGTTGAGCATCTCAAGACAAGTCATAAGTGGATCAGCAGTTCCTGTTGTGGGTAACAGTGCAGTCTCTGCCCCCTGGATGCCTGGGTTGGTTTCCTGGCTCTGCCACTTACTAGCTCTGTGACTGGGCAGATTACTCCTCCTCTGTGAGCCTCTGTGGTAATAAGTACCACACAAAAATGTTGTGAGGTTGAGTTAACCTATATATAAAGCCCTCAGATCAGTGCCTGGAAAAATGATAGACAATTAATATTTGTTATTGCTATATACAATGCAATTATTAATAGTTATTCCTGACTGCTATCACATCTGGGGAAATATAAGCATACAGTACCTTCCATCTGAGCAAAACCAGTAGCAGGTTCTTTAATGATCACAGTCTACTTAACAGGTACCAAAATGACAGAAAGAAGAGATGGGTAACTCTGCTAAGCCATGCTCTGAATAAGCTCCCCTAACTGCACCCAACTCTTGAGAATATTATCCAAGATAAATGGTATTTGCCTCTTGTGTTATAATGAAGGAGGAGGAGAATCCCCATGGGCAGAGGAGCCTGGCAGGCTACAGTCCATGGGGTTGCAAAAAATCAGACATGTTATAATGAAGATCAAGATTTGAATTAATATTTTATGCTTTCACAGCCGTCAAGGGCAATTTGGGAACAACATTAACTCTCTCTCTTTAGGGAAAGTACACAAATAACTTTGGCATCAAGGGAACATAAAACCATTAAGTTCTTAATAAATTCTTTTTTTTTTTCTGGCCTAGTTGTACGTTTGGTTTCTTAGCCTAGCTGATCCAAGTATAAAACAACCAAGATTTCAAAAACATTTTTAAACTGAGTACTTTACTATCTTAAGACTGTGGAATCTAAGAAGTAACGATAATTCTCTTTGGGGGAATAATGTGTGTATCTGACCGAATGGTGCACAAGTCGCTTTTCCTATACATCTCTTTTACTTGATGAAGGCTATCAGGTAACCTGGGCTTCCTTGGGCCATGATTTTCTCATTTATGAAACAAGGTGGGAATACCTAACTTCTCCATCTCCAAGGTTGATACAAGGTGGAAAGGAGTTCTCAGATTTCATGGCATGGCAAACACTCTGGAAAACCAAAAATACTTATACAAAGTGATTTTACTTACTGACATCAGGTCATACTACTATAAATTATTTTATTCTAGTAGAGAAAAACTAAGACATTTGTTTTCCTTTGAAGAAATAACACAGCAACCTAGTGGTAAACAAACATCTTTAATGTTCATTTCTTCTTCCTCATCACCTTCAGTTTTGCCCACACATGAACCCCTTCCCCTGTCCCAATACTAAAGTGATCAAATCATGACCATAGAGACTGAGAATATTTGAGATACCCAAGACTCCATGGACATCTCTTCCCCTTGTGGTGATTCCTAGTTCTTCTTGGAGACCACTGGGGTCTCTAGAGGCTTAATTTTTTTTTCCTTCCATCCAGAGGAGGATAGAGGGAGGGACAGAACTTGTGGGAGAGAAGGCAGAGAGAGTTTTTTCTTTCATCATAAAATGTCCTTTGTAAAAAATATGATATACACACACATGTATAAAACATATCCAGTGCAATTGCAATTGTTGTGCCAAACACTGGGAAGTGCCACCTTGGTCGATGTATTTCTGGAGTTTTAAACAGTTGTCCTACGACAGCTGCATTTCAGTAAGACTTGGGCAGGTGGCTCCAGATAAGCCACTTGCCACTCACATTCAGGCTGAGGCTTCTATGTTCACAGTCCGAAGGAAAAGGTGTATCTTTGTGTCTGGAGTGGGTGTTGCAGGGAGAGAGTGGGCAGGAAGGGAGCTGGAGGCTACAGGTGAGGAAGAAAGAATTGGCTTCTTTTGACTTCTCTACCATATAGTCTTCGATGCAAATACAAAGACATTTTCAGTGTGAGGATATTGACGTCAGCAGTGCTGTGATCCCACTACTTAATGAAACAATTCACACCAGCATAAAAAATATTCACACCAAAACGTCTCTTTTTCTTTCCTTCTTTCCAAGAAAACCATGATATCTTGTCACCTGAGTGATCTCACCACGGATAGTTCCAGTGATTTGCCCAAAAGTCATTGAGCGTCATTCAGAGTCTTTGGGTCTGCTCTTTTGGCAGAAGGCATTCTTTTTAGATGAAAACTCTGTCGCGTGTGTTTTGGTTCTCCCCGATACACGGAGCAGTTTGAAGTCTCTGCCTTCCCCCATGTGCTCATCCATGAAGTGAGAGGCACAGATGCTGAGCCTCCATGGCTGGTCAGAAGGGAAGGGGCAAGGGGAAGGTCAGCAGATCAGCTCAGGAGGGATGCACCACAGAGGGAATAACGACGAGCTGCAAACCAAGATCAGAAGCTGTTACAAACCCACTTGATTTCAGCTCTGAGTGTCACCAATTGTGCTATGCAGAGACCTACAGGGAAGAAGGTGGGCTGTCTAAAACCAGTACAGATCCTTGCTTTTGTCCTGAGGCTGCAAACCTGAAAACAGAGAGAAAATAAAAGGGAGAGAGAGAGAGGGAGAAGAGACAAACAGAGGGAGAGAGAAGTGGGTGGGGAGGGGAAGGCACAAGGTATTTAAAGAAAGAGAAAGACAAACACCACTGTTTTATTGTGAAAGTCACAGAATTCATCTAAAGGGCATGAATGAAAGTAAAAGCAAAACAAACAAATGTCACATCTGCACCTGAGGGAACAGAAAGCGGGGCAAGACTACAAGCCAATTTATTATGCAATTTTTTTTTTTCATTTTGCCCTAAAAATAAAGCAAACAAAAAAGTAAACCCTTATTTGAATGTACCTTTCAAATTCAACTCGTTAAGCTAGGGACGTAATATTATCACTAACAATGTATACTTGTTTTCTGTTTTCAAGAGACCTATGTCATTTAGCAATTAAGTTGTTATCAGTCATGGGTCATATTGGTATGACTTGTAACTATCACTAGGTGACAAGACCCTCTCCGCCCCTCAAGTTGTAGAGGATTTTAAACTACATTCTTAGCAGGTACTCTAGATCAGCGCTGTCCAATAGAAACAATGGAAGCCATGGGTATAATTCTAAATTGTCTGGCAGCCACATTGAAAAAAAAGTAAAAAGAAACAGGTGAGAATTAATTTACTAATATATTTTATTTAACCCAATATATATTTAGTATGCAATGTTGAAACATGCAATCAATATAAAATATAATGAGATGAATTTTACATTCTTTTTGGGGACAAAGTCCTGAAATCCAGTGTGTATTATACACTTACAGCACACCCCAATTCAGCCTGGCCACGTTTCATGTGCTCAGCCGACACACGTGGCTGCTGGCTACGGTACTGAACAGCACAGAGCTAGAACCTCTCCGACAAATTTTATTCTTAAAAAATCCTCTGTAATATTAACCGGGCACTTTCTCATTTTGTCCACACCGATGACAGAGTCATCTGTCTGCTGAAACACAACCCTGCTACGTGCAGACCTTCGCGCCTCAGGGTCACTGGGGTCTCCAAGGAGAACTAAATGGGGTCCCCGGCTCAGCCCAGTTTGGGGCACAGGGCAGGAGGGGCCCGGGGATGCCACATCCCCTCTCCCGCTTACCTGAGTCCACGCTGAGGCCCAGACCCCCGGGCACTTCCCCCGCGGGGCTCGCGAAGGGTCCCCCGGGCGCGGCCCACGCGGCGCTGGCCGGCTCGCCCTTGGCGGAGAGCTCGCAGGGCGGGCTGCCGGGCGCGGGGGCCGGGGCCGGCGCGAGGCGGGCCGGACGCCCGGAGGCGGCGGGCATCAGCAGCGGCCCGTAGCGCGGGTCGAAGTGCGGCGCGTAGACCTCGTGCACGGCGGCGGGCCGCGGGTAGGCTGCGGCCTGGGCTCCGAGGGCGCCGCCCAGCGCGTACGGATGGTGCGGGTGCGCGTGGTGCGGGTGCGCGTGGTGCCAGGGCTCAGCCGTGCCCTGGTGCAGGTGGCCGTGCAGCGCGGCCGGCGAGTAGGGGTCGGCGGCGGCGGCGGCGAAGGGCAGCTCCGAGTGCGCGGCGGCCAGTGGGCTGCCCAGCGGCGCGGGCACCGGCGTCTGGTAAGCGCTGTTCCAGAAGGAGGCGGGGAAGCTGCGCTGGCTCATGGGGTAGGAGCCGTCTTCGGGCGAGCGAGGCGGAGGGAAGGGAAGAGAGAGACGAGCGCGTCACCGTCGGGAGACGGTCGCCGACCGACCCCGCGCGACCGCCGCAGAGCTGATCGCTCCGGTTGGGCGAAGGGCGGGAAGGGCGCTTGTCTCGCGGGGCTCCGGCCTGGGAACGCGAGGTCAGGGAGTGCCGCTCCCTCGCAAGTGGCGGACGTATTCCCGCTGCGGGAACCCCGCGAGTGGTGGGGAGAGAAACTGCGGAGCTTCCTTCCCCAGGCCCAGTTTCGGGGCGCGAGGAGCTTCCCTCGGACTCCGATCCGGGCCACCTCGGGCCAGAAGCGGCCTCGCCTTCCCGGCCGGCAGCCTCTTCTCAAGCTAAAGCTACCTCTTCCCGCTCTTGGTTGGTCGCCTAGCGATCTCACTACCCGCTCTCTCATTTCAGCCTCCCTTGCTCCAGAAATCGTGCCCCTCCAAGGCCTCTGATAGACTGGAAGTCCATCGACATATTTCGGAGTCTTGCTATTATTGGCCTCCTTTCTAGAAACTTGCTTTCAAAAGGCTTTTTTTTTTTCTAGAAAGTAAACTTGATATGTTAAAAGTGCAGCTGTATTATTTGCACAGAGGGACACTAACGGACAGGTCTTTTCCGTTTTAATTAACAAACTTTATGCATCAAAGTGTGGGCGCCAGGAATAATATAATTATAATAATTATTATTGTCCATGTCATTGTTGACACCAAGTGTCTGGAAGCCTTTTAAGCGAGAAGCATTTAGATCAAATTTGTTGCCTTAGTGGGGAGGAAAGGAAGGAAAGGCATTTAATGAAAAGGACCTTGGAGAAGGCATCTGCACTTCATAGTCCATAATTTAAAATGCTTCGAAAATGCATTCTAAGTAGTGAACAGTCTATTAAAAACATTTAGGCAACTGGAGAATAAAAGGAATGTTTTGTTTTTGGATCTTGTCTAGGCAAGGCTTGTACAAATGATCAGATTTAAGAAAAAAATGGAAGGTCGATGGTTGTCATTTCCCCCAAAATGTAATACTTGTTTTCCTTTTTACAATAAAGTCCTCATTTCTCATCTTGGTACACATCAAAAACTAAGATTAGTGAGAAATTTTACCAAATAATAATACCTCCACCCTTGTCTCGGTAATAAAGGGAGGTGGAGATTTCAGAATAGAAGGGAGAGCTCCTTGACTTGTCCAAGAAGCCATTGTCCCAGGGTAGCTGAAGCAGGGTTTTGTGAGAATGATAAAGTAATAAAGAGGGGATGTGTTTGGGGAAAACCTTTAGAAGTGTTTTGGCTACCCTTAAAGTCTTATTTCTTTTTTACTTTACTTGCTTATTGAAAGACATTCTCTGCTTCAAGATTTCCCAATTAACTGAAATCTGGCGAAAGGCATAAGTAGGTTTTAGGAGACATTCTTCAGCAGGTTTTGCTGGCAATGCATTCTCAGACATTTTTCTTTGGAGATATTTTCAGAAAGGGACTAAGGGCCCTGAAAGCTATTTACTTGAAGATCCACCTTCCCCCACCCCCACCCCTGACTTGGGAAACCTCATATTTCCACAGCACATTTACATATATTTTCTAGTTGCCTTACTGTCATCTCCAGGGGTAGTTAAGAGGGCAAGTGTTATTCTAATTTTAGAGACCAGTAAATAGAGTGACCTCCAAGAGGTTAAGAGACTTGCCCAAGGTCATATTGCTAGGGAGTGGTGGAATCCAATGCACAATCCAAGGGCTCCCAATTCAAGGCTATTGATTTTCCTAGGCCACTGCTCTGCTCTGCCTCCTCAAGAAGAGATCTTATGCCTGCCTGTATCTATTCCTCCCCCGATGCCCCATCTCACCTCTTCTCTAACACCTATAGTTCTTTCAGCTGCCTCTGCAGGTGGACCCTAGGCTGTGCGAGCTCTCAATCCCCTCTTGTTGGTGAGGCCCGTACTTACCCCGCCAGGGCCCGGAGCTCCGCGGGGCTTTGCTGCTTGTACAGCTTGGGGAATAGCTGCTAGGCTGGCTCAGGGCCCTGCTGAAGTGCTCGTCTACAACGGAGCTGATGTCTCCTTGGAAATAGGTGAAAAGGACGCAGCGGGAGTTGATGTACTCCGCCTCTGGTGGGCGCTCTTTCTCCGGGCTGCCTTCTTCTTCTTTTATACTAGCCGGAGTTTGGCTGGAGAAGGAGGAGCTGCCACTGCCGCTGCTGTTGCTGGGGCTGGCGTTGCACTCCTGGGCTTCTTGCATTTTGGAATAATAGGCTAGTTTCTGCTCAAAGGAGAAATAATAGAGAAGTCAATTTCAAAAGACATAACAAGTTGGGTTCCGACTGCACTCCCTCATCCGGATCCCTAAGGTAACCAGGAGCAACTGCCTTCTGTGAGTGCCTATGCCGGTCCTCAATAACCTCAATAATGTGGGCCGCAGTCCGCAGGCCTTTCAACCTGCAGCTGAACAAAGGTGGGGTTCCTGAGAGGTGGGGTCCTTCTTGGAGCTTGTCTCCCCAGAATTGTTGCTAGGACACAGAGAAAACTGTCTGAAGGTGTCAGGGTGAAGGTCCTGGAAGAAGCCTAAGCAGTTTGACCGCAGAGGCAGGCTCAAGGCAGATGTATTTTTAAAATCAGGCTCCAAGGGTAAAGGGCACCCAAGTCCAGTTACAGCCTGACTGTTCCTTGCTGAGAATTCAGGGCAGACGTACAAGATGCAGGATTAAGCATCTTCGTGATAGAACATGAAGGTAACAAAATCCACTCCACACAACCAGGATGTAAAGGAAGAACTGCTATGGGGTATAAACATGGAATAACAACGTGATATGGATCAATTTAATAAATGGAAGTTGGTATGTGGTCATCCATGAACTGGCTATTTTAAAAATCTCAGCTTCTAGAGAGACCTTCTTTTGAGAAAGGAAAAGCCAGTGGGCTATTTCTACCCTCACCATCAGTGTGTATTGAGGGAAAAAAAAAAAAAAAAAAAGAAAAGCAGCAGAGGATGATCTTGGCTGTGAGGCTGGGTAAATCATGACTGTCTGATAGTAATTTACAAAACCAAGTGTGGTTGCTGAAAACATTTTCTTAGCAATGAGCAATGGACAATGCAATGCTAAAGCAGTATGCAGACAGAGGTGTCCTTCAAGGGAGACCCTGATCATACAAAACTGAACAGAGATCTTGGTGATATAGATTGGCTGGGGATCAGGGAGGAGAAAGGACCAAACAGATAGAAAACCAACCCACCTTTTTCTCTTTGTAATACTCCCAGCCTGGGAAGAAGCTCATCTTAGACACTGAAGCTAAAAGACTGAAGTTATTTAGCTACATCACCATTTCTACCATATTCCCACTTGGCTTAAAATGAGAGACTCTGGTGGTTCCTAAAGTTAACATTGAGACTAAGTAAACTCCTAGTTGCAAAGTTTTACAAAGGAGAGGAGGAAGGGAAAAAGCAAAAACCAAAAATGCAAAATCTACCCATTCCATCATTAATTCATCAGGAAATTTTCAAATATATATTTTGCAAGCAAAATTTGGCAAAAATGGGCTCAGGCACCGGGGTGTATTTCAGTTTTCCCAAAACAGGAGTCCAGGCTCTCACTTTGGAACCTGCTCAGGACTCCTAGGGGATCCCCCCTCCACCCACTGTAGTGTGTGATCTTATTCATTTCCTTGACTACTGTCACCAGTTTCAACTACATCAGCTGAGGACTGAAAGAAAACTGTTCAATCAGAAAATTCCCAGAGAATAGAAAAACTGGAATAATTAAACAAAATTTGAAGAGTTTGCGGAACCGGGGCCAGGGGTCCTCTCGAAAGTGAGTTTGTTGATGGCAAGGCAGCCGGATTCAGCTACTCAGGCTAGCGAAAGGCGAAGTATTAATATTATCTATGAAACTGGTCCCTACAGGGTCAATCGTACCCAGAACTTGGGGTCAATAATATTCCCCAGAACTTTGCAAAGCAAAGATTATAAAGTTAGCGAGTTTCGTGCGGTTCTCTTTATAACGAATTCGCTAGTTCTGAAATGAACTGCCCTGATCGCCTAAGAATTGAAACGGGGATAAAAAAAGGCTTTGATAAGCTTGCATGGATGAGAACGCGAGTCTTTGCATCTCAGAAAGACATAGGCAGATCCTTGCCTTTGTTTCGTCGTCACTCTCACCTTTGGGACCAAAGTTTGGTTTTCTCTGCGTGAGCTTTGCTGGCATCTCCGCGAGCCGGCACGGGGCTCGGAACAATCTGGAGTCCAACAGACTCTAAAGAAACAACGCGGTCCGCGAGATCCTGGACTGATTATTCCTAGGAAATCCGGGGCGCGCATTAGCAGGGCTTAGCTGCCTTCCCGAGAGAGCAAAGGGGTTATCTCAACCTATTGGGTGGCAGCGCGGGCAATCCCCGCATCCGAGGCGCCCGCGGCTGGTCGGCCTCCCTTGGACCTGCGCGGAGGTACGGGGGATCTCGGAGCACTGGCAGTACTTGGGGAAGCTGGGGCGCGCCACCTGTCTACACGGTCCGGACGAGAGGAGACACGTACCTGGTGGTAGGGGGTATAGGCGGCTGCGAAGTAAGGCTGGGGAGGACCATAGACTTGGTACATAACATCCAGACAGCTCATGGCTTCCCGCAGCGGAGACTTTTAAGTGTTTTATCGTCAACTCTCCTCGGACGGCTGAGGGCAGGGATGCTGCCTGGGCGCCACTTGGACCCGAGCTCCCGAGTCATCCGCGGCGGAGCGAGGGTCAGCGCGCTCCGCGGCTCGGGATCCCGCTCGCACGCTGCCTTCCCACCCCTGCAGTTCCAGCCGCCACCGCGCTCCGAGCTGGAAGCGCCCGGGCTCCCGCTAGTGGGCATTTAAACCCCACGCGGGGCAGGCGTGCTGACGCCACTCCTGAGCCGCAGAGGCGGGGGGAGGGGGGCGTCGGGGGCGGGGACCGGGGGGCCAATGGAGTGAGAGGGACTAGGGACCGAGGGGCTGCCGGTGCGTTTTCCCTGGACACCCGGCGGCGAGCCTATGCGACCTGCGCAGCCCGGAATTTGAGCGCTGAGACTTCGCACCGTTGAGGACTAGGGATTTTCCAGGCTAACGCCGGAGGGACAGGAGGACGGAGAGGAGAGGGAGGAACCGGGGATCTTACATTTGGAGAGAGGAAGTTGTGGCGTGGTGGAGAAGGGTCTTTGGGGAGAGCCCCGACCTCACAGTGGAGAATTGAGCGTGTGCATCCAGGGTGACGAGGTGAAGGAGAGTCTCTGCGCTCGGCTCCTGGGGGGGAGGAACGGCGCCATCCCCAGGAATCCCCTAGGAGATCCGGATCTTCGCAGATAGGATGTCAGAGTCCGGGAACTCCTCTCCGCGCGGAGGAGCTCCCTCTGCGGGGAAATGGCTGCGGCCGAAGCCAGTGTAACCATCGCCCTGGGGCACCTCCTTTGCGCCCCCTCGGAGCCGATCCACTCGCCGTCAGCTCCCACACCTCTCTTTTCCATTCACTGAGGCGGGTCCCTACTACCCTCTAGAGTAAGATCCCCGCCCCTTTCTCCTGGATGTCCTCCATCCGAACCCGCTGGGTCCGCGCTCTTCTTGCCCCGCCTCCGGCTCCTCCCGGTACACGCTGCTTTCGAGGAGTCCAGGAGCCTTACCCAGCCCCCGGCCGCCCCGAGTCTCCTCGGCCGGCATCCTTTTAAGTTTCAGTAACTTTTTGGAACAAGGACTCGTTGGCTGCAAGAGGAATTATCTTAGGCACTGCAGGGAGGTCAGAGAGGGCTTTTGCTGACTCTTCAGTCGGTAGTAACAGCAGCTGTGAAAGAGGATACACTCCAATTGTGAAACGCCTTGCGCATCGCCGTTCTCTTTACTTTCCAGAGAGCTCTCCCGGCTCGGACCGGCTTTCTGCTACGCTTTCTTCCTTTTCAAGCACCCCTCCCCCAGCTCTGGTGTGCTCGGTCCTTAAAGTTTAGGAACGTATTGAGACGAGGCTTTTTATACATCCGGTCAGGCAGGGGAAACCACGTTACGGAAATACCTGTGGGGCGTACTCGGAGAGTAGAGAGGGTAGCGTTTGCGAGCTTTGAGAGCCCAGACCCAAGGAAGTGACAGCGTGGATTACTGATAGAAATGAACTCTAGTGAATAACTAGAGTTTAAATAGTTTAAATACAACAGAAAGTCCCACAGTGATTCACAGGCTATTAAAAACTGCGAACAAATGCGCCTTTAAAGATATATTTGTCTTTACAACGTATTTTAAGCCAAATAGTTTTGGGGTTGAATTTTGGTTTTGCCCGATTTATAAGTTGGCTTCGTATCTCCAGTTCGGTTTATAAATGGTGAGAAGTCCTCAGTGACTGAAATGTTTTTTTTTTTTTTTAATTAACTACAATGCAGTTCATTAAAGAAAATTAAAATAAAATAAAGACACCTCTGTGGTACAGTTTCAGGCAAGTCTGCTTTTAGCGGCCGGACTGTCTTGTGGCTGAGCTCCGCGGTTTCTGCAGCCTACAGCGGTCCGGGCGCACAGGTGAGGCAGAAAGAACATCCCTCCCACCGTTACTCAGGAGTTTCGGAGGAGGGCAACAACCGCTTTATCCGTTTCTCTTCTGGGGACAAAAAAGCGAACACTCCAGGGAAGACCACCCTCGTTGCTGGGACCACTCCGCTTCGCACTGCCCTAGGCCCAGGGTGGGCTCGACCCGCAAGCCCCGGGTCAAGTGTAAGGGCAGCGCAGCGCTGCGCGTGGGAACGGATCACCACCAGCCGCGCAGCCTCCGTGAGTCACACTCCCCGCTTTCGCTCAGGTCCCGCTGTCCATCCTTGAACATACGAGTTTCGACTCTGGCTTCCTTGGGTTAGGGCATCTCTAGGCCCGAGCATTCGTAGCCTGAGCGCGCTCCTTGCCTTGCAGCCTGGGCTCCGCAGCGTGGCCAGAGGCTGGCAGTACTGAGCTGGGAAAACCGGTAGGAAGCGGGCACCGAATCGCAGGTCTAGCCAGTGCCAGGAAGCTGGAAACCTGTCCCTGACTACTTCCTAGTAACCACCTCCTATCCCCCGTACCTCCTCAGGTTGACATTTTAATTCTACTTTGGCCATGAACTTTACCTTTTCCACAAATGCAGGGAAAAAAACAACAAAAAACAACAACCTTTCAGACTCAGCAAGGCCCAACGAATTGTTATTTTTCACAAGCATTATAGGAGCAACGATTTCCCACATCTTGAAGGAAGGAAGAAAAGAGAATGTGAGGCCAGCTGCCCCGGGCTGGTTTCTGTTCACATTTCTCAAACCTCTCTTAAGGGAAACAGGTTTTAAAAACATCACTGAACATAACTAATGGTCCAAGGGACTCTCAGCAGTCTTCTCCAGCACCACAGGTAGAAAGCCGTGCTTTGGCGCTCAGGTTTCTTTATGGTCCAACTCTCACATCCATACATGACTACTGGAAAAACCACAGCTTTGACTACACGGACCTTTGTCAGCAAAGTAATGTCTGTGCTTTTTAATATGCTGTCCAGATTTGTCATAGCTTTTCTTCCAAGGAGCAAGCGTCTTTTAATTTCATGGCTGCAGTCACCATCTGCAGTGATTTTGGAGCCCAAGAAAATGAAGTCTGTCAGTGTTTCCATTGTTTCCCCATCTATTTGCCATGAAGTGATTGGACCTGATGTCATGATCGTTTTTTGAATGTTGAGTTTTAAGCCAGCTTTTTCACTCTCCTTCTTCACTTTCATCAGGAGGCTCTTTAGTTCTTCTTTGCTTTCTGCCATAAGAGTGGTGTTATCTGCATATCTGAGGTTATTAACATTTCTCCTGGCAATCTTGATTCAGGCTTGTACTTCATCCAGCCTGGCATTTTTGCATGATGTACTCTGCATATACGTTAAATAAGCAGGGTGACAATATACAGCCTTGACGTACTCCTTTTCCAATTTGGAACCAGTCCATTGTTCCATCTCCTGTTCTGACTGTTGCTTCTTGACCTGCATACAGATTTCTAAGGAGGCAGGTAAGGTGGTCTGGTATTCCCATCTCTTTAATAATTTTCCACAGTTGGACTGCAAGGAGATCAAACCAGTCAATCCTAAAGGAAGTCAGTCCTGAATATTCATTGGAAGGACTGAGGCTGAAGCTGAAGAAGCTCCAGTACTTTGGCCACCTGATCCGAAGAACTGACTTATTGTAAAAGACTCTGATGCTGGAAAAGATTGAAGGCAGGAGGAGAAGGGGACAACAGAGGTTGAGATGGTTGGATGGCATCACTGACTCGATGGACATGAGTTTGAGCAAGCTCTGGGAGTTGGTGATGGACAGGGAAGCCTGGTGTGCTGCAGATCATGAGTTTGCAAAGAGTCTGACCCGATTAAACTGAAGTGAACTAAGGGTACTGACTGCACAGGAGAGTAAAGGAATACAGAGAATTGGGCCAGTGAGCATCAGTCCTGAATTTAGGCAGGAAAAAATCTTCCTCCAAATCCAAAGTCAAGAGAGGAAAGGGAAAAGTCAGCAGTACATCCAAAGCATATTCAGTCTTTTCTGTATGTCTGAAAAGCTGTTATTTACATGTGGGTGGTATTTATCAATCTAATGAGGTCGCTTCTTGTTTCTGTGTTGAGGCAGAAAGTAAAACAAGTAAATTTAACCCCTCTACTCTCCCAGCCATTCAAACTGCCAAGACATTAGCAGGGTCAAAAGAGTCAGGTTTTGATTCAGAACCTTGGGCATAGGTTACAGGTTGAAGGAGAAAACTGGGAGAAAAGTTTCTCTCCTCTTCTCTCTCTCTCTCTCTCTCTCTCTCTCTCTCTCTCGCTTCCTCTTTCACAGTTATTTTAGGAGAAGAGACTACAAACCAGAGTTGAATGTCTCAAAACTTGGATCCTGAGGAAAAAATGTACTAATATCCCCAGAAAAATCAGCTGTTTTGAATTGCATCTAATCTAATTGTCTCAATTTCCTAATTGGGCTGAGGGAATATAAAACTACTTTTAGAAAGGAATTCAACTTTATGATAGCTTCGTGGTACTTTATTGAGCTGCCAAGGTTGGGGTGGGGAAGTTGCTATATGAAAATTAAATTAATTTCATCAAAATTCCCTTTGAGTACCCTAGTTCTCATGTACAATTCTAACAATATTTATAACTGTGAAAATAAAAGATGTCTTTACTCTCAAAGTTAATAAATGAAGCCAAGTTACCTTTGAGTGAATATGTTTCAAGGTAGCATCACAATGAAATTTCCTCTTCAGAAGACCTGCCTTTCATTTTTTAATAAGCCAACTGACTTCATTACCTTCTGATTTTTTTCTGTCCACCTGTATTATCTCTTATTCTGAAAACTGCAAAGAAGCTGCTTTAAGGGAAAGATGTATGGAATAGAACTAATTTGCAGCACTGCCCTGCAGCTAGCCCAACCCCTCTCTTGGCCATGGTTTATTTGAATCATTGAGTGCTGGCATTTTATGCTGCCTTATTCTGCCAGCCAAAGAAGATGAACACATGGTAATCTCACAGGCTGTTCCCCCCCTCCCTGCCCCCGCTAAACCCATCATTGCCTGTTTTACAGAGCAGGGATGTGTTTGGAATTTGGAGAGTAGCTGACAAGATTTTGTGGATTCAACTTATTATAGTATTAGTTGAAAACATATCTGCAGAAGCCAGCTTTTTCAGTGTTACTTAGTAGTGATACTGTAGTGATTAATGGGACTCTGAATGGTGATTTTATTTTAAAGAAATAAAAGAAAAAGAAATTCCTGTTCTCTGAAATCTCACTAGAATGCTAAGTGGAGGAATTCCAGTTTGCCTAGTGAAAAACCAAGAGAAAGAGTGTTCAATTATTTTCATATAAATTAAAGTAGCTCTTAATAGTGTTTTCAAGTAAAAATCCTCCATGGTCTATCCTGATGAATAGATGAGGCTACTTTGTAATGATTAACATATATTTGATTATTATAAGAATGTTAAACTTTTCCTTCTTTATATTTTAATGACTATTTTCATGTTAGGTGTAAGAAAACTTTAGCTTGGCTAAATAATCACAACTTTCTGAGTTTTTTGTCTTGAATTCATGTTGACAATCAACAGTTCTAGGACTTTAAGACCAAATTCATCTTTCAGAAATGAGTTCTTTTTACTGGGTATCTATGAGATGCTTAGTATAAAGGTATTATTATACAAATATAATTGACAAGACCCAAACCTTTAAAATGATAACAAATGACAAAAAGGTAGATTTGGAATAGCTGTGTGTAAAATACTTTGACTTGTTAGATTTTTACAAGAGGACAAATATTAGAAGGAAATTTACAACCTCTGATAGTTGTTTGGACACAAAGAGTTAATTTAGAGACTATGTATGTTATTTCTTAATGGGAAGAATTTTTCATCTTTTACTTAACTGGAAAAGTCACCTTTCTTGTCTTTTATTTCTGACTATAGTCTATCTGACTCACTCATAGGAATTTTTTTTTTTCTTTAAAGACAGTCTGACGATAACAGCCTAGACACGAACATAGGCTGGAAACTAACATGCGTGTGAAGCCTCTTTTGTAAGATGCAGAGACATAGAGGATTTTGCACATTCTGAAGGTGTAAGTAGACTGAAGGATTTAAATTGTTGACTTAGATATTTGACAGTATTGGTGTTGATCCATCCCCAAACTTCTGTTTATAAACTTCATTTCAGCAGGATGCTAAAGGGATTAAAAAGAGACCACAGAAATAACAGACAGAAGGTGAAGATACCCATCTGAGTGTGATGCCCTGTCACATGCCTCAAGAGGGCTTGAAACGGCTTCTTAGAAACTCATTCATAGCAAGTTTCTCTTGGCATGTGTGGAAGAAATTTTAGCACTGCCTCCCAGGCTGGCAATTTTCTGTTTTTAACTTCTTTGGTTATCATGATTGATTTTTAAGTATATTTCATCGTGGTATAAATAAGTTGGCTTAACTATGTTTTAAGTATAACATGTAGAAAGAAGATCGATGGTGCACATAGCCTAGCAGACCTCAAGGCAGACTTCACATTTAATTTTGTTCTTAACTTTATGCTATAAATACTGGGCATCATATTTGAAAGTAAAAGTTTAGCTATTGACCATGACTTTTTTATCTTTATGAGAGGAATGAATCAATTTGTAAAATAACCTAACCCATGACGTTACCTGAAAAAAATTGAAGTTTTAAAAATTTGAAATGTACACTTTAAGAACAAACAGTACATCCTATTCAATTTATATGCCTCATGCAAGATGTTGCCACACAGTGAATCGAAGTGAAAATTTGGGGCTTCCCTGGTTGCTCAGTGGTAAGGAATCCCCCTGCCAGTGCAGGAGACACGGGTTTGATCCCCAGTCTGGAAAGATGTCACATTCTGTGGAGCAAGTAAGCCCATGTGCCACAATTATTCAACCTTTGCTCTAGAGCCTGGGAGCTGCAGCTACCAAAGCCCACACACCTAGAGCCTGAGCTCCTCAACAAGAGAAGCCACCTCAATGAAAAGCTCGCATACCACATCTAGAGAGTAGACCCCTGCTCACCACAGCTAGAGAAAAGCCCCTGCAACAGCCAAGACCCAGCACAGCCAGAAATAATGAAGAAATAAAAGTATGTAAAAAGAAAATTTGGCAGTCATCCAGCTAATTTGGAGTGAAAACCAGCTAAATATGACCATGTCAGAAATCAAACTGAGAAATTCAAATCTCAAAGTGGGCTTTCACCAAGGAAGTTTCTTATTCTTCTGAGTGCTTATACTCTTGAGCACAGCTAATTCTCCAAAGAAATCATGTACTCAGAATGTGGCCATGACCTTACTAGCGTCTGTTGGTGTTTGCAAATATTTTAAGAAGATGGTGATTCTGAAATGGTTCAAAATGAACATGTATTTTTATCTTTTAGCCTTCTTTTTCTCTGCAAGAATTCAGTGGTTAAAATAAATTTGAATCCCCGACCTACATCAATGTGTATAGCTTTGTTTCTGGGCATATGAGGGAGTAGCGAAAAAGCAAGCCACTGTATTATTTTTGTAATGGATGTGGTAAAACAGCTTTTCAGAAATGGTGTAGGATAACTCTGTTAGTAAGTTATGTCCAACCTAGATAGCATATTCAAAAGCAGAGACATTACTTTGCCAACAAAGGTTCGTCTAGTCAAGGCTATGGTTTTTCCTGTGGTCATGTATGGATGTGAGAGCTGGACTGTGAAGAAAGCTGAGCGCCGAAGAATTGATGCTTTTGAACTGTGGTGTTGGAGAAGACTCTTGAGAGTCCCTTGGACTGCAAGGAGATCCAACCAGTCCATTCTGAAGGAGATCCGCCCTGGGATTTCTTTGGAAGGAATGATGCTAAAGCTGAAACTCCAGTACTTTGGCCACCTCATGTGAAGAGTTGACTCATTGGAAAAGACTCTGATGCTGGGAGGGATTGGGGGCAGGAGGAGAAGGGGATGACAGAGGATGAGATGGCTGGATGGCATCACTGACTCAATGGACGAGAGTCTGAGTGAACTCCGGGAGTTGGTGATGGACAGGGAGGCCGGGCATGCTGCAATTCATGGGGTCGCAAAGAGTCAGACATGACTGAGCGACTGAACTGAACTCTGTTAGTAAACAACTATTGGAGTGGTAAAGAATCTGCTTGCTAATGCAGGAGATGCAAGAGACATAGGTTCAATCCCTGGATCGGGGGAAAGATCCCTGGGAGAAGGAAATGGCAACCCACTCCAGTGTTCTTGCCTGGAAAATCCCATGGGCAGAGGAGCTGGTGGGCTACAGTCCATGGGGCTGCAAAGAGTCGGGCATGACTGAGCGACTGAGCATACTCACAGGCACTTGCTATTAGAAAAATAGGCTGGAGCTGTACATTTAAAACAAAGGACTGTCAATAAATTAGGGACTTCCCTGGCAGTCCAGTGGTTAAGGCTCTGTACTTCCAATGCGGGGAGCATGGGTTCCATCACTGGTTGGAGAACTGAGATCCCATATGCCAGCGTGCAGCTGAAAAGTTAAAACATGAAATAAAACCAAATGCTAAATTAAAGAAACTGTCCCAACAAGATAAAGAGTAACCAAGATCCTTTCCTCCTGTTTTTTACCCTGGATAATAGACCTGGAAACTACACAGAGTTATTTCAGTAGAAAGAAAATTCCAATAGTTGATGTCAAAAAAAAAAAAAAAGACAGTGGGCTTCCCTGGTGGCTCAGTGGTAAAGAATCCACCTGCCAGTGCAGGAGACACGGGTCTAATCCTGATCCCACATGCCTTGGAGCAAATAAGCCAATGCATCATAACTGTTGAGCCTGTGCCCTAGAGCCCAGGAATCACAACAATTGAGCATGCGTGCTACAGCTGCTGAAGCCTGTGCCCTGAGAGCCTGCGCTCCTCAACCAGAGAAGCCACTGCAATAAGAAGGCCTCCCACTGCAATGAAGAGCTGCAGCTAGAGTTGCAAGTTGCAATGAAGAGTTGCCCTGCTCATCACAACTAGAGAAAAGCCAGTGCAGCAGCGAAGACCCAGCACAGCCACAAATAAAATTAAGTGAATACTTAAATTAGAAAAAGAAGACATTTCAGGGCACATGTTGTCAAATAGTTATGTGAACAAGCAGTTGAAGAGCTGGAGAGACCTCTTAGCTCTTAAAAGGAGAGGGGAAAGGTGGAAGGGCATGCTGCTGATTGCCACCTTTGAAGCACAGAAGGCTGCAGACTTAATCCCTGGGTGTATGTAGCTGCAGAGGTCACATACTTTGGGATCTTGGCCCAGTGGCCACATTTCATGGGACATTGCCCTGTCTTCTCTCTGAAAGTAATACACCCTCAACCTGATGACACTATCTTAGTTACTTTCCTAAGAATGGAGGAGGCTAATGAGTAGCATGGAATGAGTGATGGACTGGGTATCAAGACACTGGGTACTGACCTGTGGTGTGAAATGTTGTCACCTCTTAAGCCCTCAGTTTGCTCATGTCTACAAAGTAGAAACTGGACTAGGTGATCTCTATCGAGGGATGTTTATGATTCCAAACTCTGAAATGGGAACAAACTCACATTTGATTTGAAAATAGTGGATAGTAGTTTTTAAAAAATTTCTACTATGAGTGTACTTCCAACTGAAGATCCTGTTTGAAGATGTAAAGATCAACTTTACTTGAAAATGTCCTGTGTTTCCCAAATCTCACCAAGCAAGGGCCTGTTCTTTAATGTTGGACAGAATTAGTTAGCCAGGGATCCTTTAGAATTCCAGGGAAATGTAATACGAAAAGGAACTGTGTCTTCCAAGCATCAGATGAGTAAAGCTGAGATCTCTGGCATGCAGTATTGGAAGGAAACCTCTCATTACATTTGCTTTCTGTGGGCCTGAGTACATGTATGCATATAGTGTCTGTTCCTTGGGAAATAAAAGTACAGCCTTTCTGAACTTGAGACCAGGAACAGAAGATAACCATGTTTTGTTTAGTCTGGTAATGCTGAGACTTTGAAACTAGAACTTTTTCAGTAATATGTAATTACCATAATTTCAATGTGCAGTAATATATAACTTACTTAATGGAGGAAACAAATTACTAGAATTATTAGCTGTAATATTCAGCTTAGTGAGTACCCATGAATGCCCTTTCTCAGGACAGGTGAAATGATGAAATGGTAGATTACTATAAGAAAACAGGCAATAACACACATTATGTTAGGAGTCTTAGTTTGGATAGAAATTGTGTTATTTGGTTTTTCTTAAAGAATACATGAAAATCACTTTCTGGAGAGATGAGACTGAATTAACCATTAGATCCACTCCTTTTGCTTCAGCCATATACAGATAATAAAGAAAATGTAAAAAGAGATAACCAGAAAACACAACAGGACCCCAAAATGCATTCTAAGATAAAAAATAAGAAAACTCAAAGCTGTGAGCTAGGCGGATGCCCTGGGTGCCTCCTAGTCCACAACCTGGTCTTAAGTGTGTTTTTCAGAGCTCCTGCTGCTCTTGGATAACAGACACCGTGGATCTAGGCACTGGGTCCAAAGCCATCCGGCCCAGTCCTTGTTCATGAGGCTGTTGCCTGTCTCTCCCTTCCCCCGCCCAGCCAGGATGAGAGCTTTAATTAAGATATAGCCATTTCTCCTTTCAGCTTCTTTGTGGGTATGAAAGCCCTAGAACAAGCCAAGCCTTGGTTTAGGTAGAGAGGCCAGCTCAGAACTTTTCATCTGGTTTCCCTTCAGGAATCAGGCGCCTGATTGCCGGCTTCCGGCCCAGAGCCCAGCAAGCCTGTGGCTGTACATTTTTATGGGAAGGTAATTAGTACAGTTGTCCCTCGGGAGCCTTTGCGGGATTACTTCCAGGATACCCATGGATACAAAAATACATGGTGCTCAAGGCCTTTATCTAAAATGGTGTATTTTATAACCTACAGACAACCTCTTGTATACTTTAAATCATCTCTTTGTTGTTGTTCAGTCCCTAAGTTGTGTCCGACTCTTTGCGACTCCATGGATTGTAGCCCACCAGGTTTCCCTATCTGTGGGATTCTCCAGGCAAGAATACTGGAGTAGGTTGCCATGCCCTCCTCTAGGGGATCTTCCTGATCCAGGGATTGAAACAGCATCTCCTGCAGCTCCTGCATTGCAGGAGAATTCTTTGCCACTGAGCTACAGGGAAGCCCTTATAATACATAATATGATGTAATTGCTATGTAAATACTTGTAAATATAATGTAAACGGTTGCCATCATACGAAAAATTCAAATTTTTGTTTTTGGAATGTTTTGAAATTTAAAAACATTATTTATTGAAATAGTTGATTACAATATTATTTTAGTTTTAGGGGAACTACATAATTATTTGACATTGCATATTCTGAAATGATCATGAAGATTAGGATGGTAACCATCTGTCCCCATACAAATTATCACAATATTATTAACCATAGTCCTTATGCTGTATATTACATTCCTGTGATTTAGAAGTGTGCCTCTTAATCCCCTTAACCATCCCCTCTCTGCTAACTATTCCTTTGCTTTCTGTATCTATGAGTCTGTTTCATTTTGTTTTGTTTTCAGATTCTACATGTAAATGAGATCATGTAGTATTTATTTTTCTGTTTCACTTATTTCACTTAGAATAATGCCCTCTAGATCCATTCATGTTGTCACAAAGGGCAAGATTTGATTTTATTTTTCATGGCTGAGTAATACTCCAGTGTGTGTGTGTGTGTGTGTGTGTGTGTGTGTGTGTATAGAAATTAGTGTTTTTGTTTGCTTCAGGTAAATACTCAGAACTGAAATGGATGAATCATATATCAGGTCTTTTTAAAATTTTTTGAGGAAAGTCTGTACTGTTTAATCATAGTGACAGTACCAATTCACAATCCCACCAACAGTCTATGAGGGTTCCCTTTTCTCCACATCCTTTCAAAAACTTGGTATTTTTTGCTTTTTGATAATAGCCATTCTAACATATGTGAGGTGGCATCTAATTGTGGCTTTGAATTGCACTTCCTTGATAATTAGTGATATTGAGCATCTTTTAATGTGTCTTTTGGCCATCTGTATGTCTTTTTATTTTTTTGTCTGTATGTCTTCTTAAGAAAAATGTTCAGGTCATCTGGCTATTTTTAAATCAGGTTGTTTGCTTTTTTTGATGTTAAGTTGTATGAGTTCTTTGCATATTTTTTGTATTAACTTATTATATATATAGTTCGGAAATGTCTTCTCTCATTTGAGATAGGCTGCCTTTTCATTTTGTTGGTAGTTTCCTTTGCTGTGCAAAAGCATCTTTGTTGTAGTCCCATTTGTTTATTTTTGCTTTTGTTTCCCTTTCTTGAAGTCACATATCCAAAAAAATATTGCTAAAACTAAAGTCAAAGTGCATACTACCTATGTTTTCCTGTAGGAGTTTTATGATTTTCGCTCTTACATTTAAGTCTTTAATCCATTTTGAGTTGTGTATGGACAACAGAGGATGAGATGGTTGGGTGGCATCACTGACTTGATGGACATGAATTTGAACAAGCTCCAGGAGTTCATGATGGACATCGAAGCCTGGGGTGTGGCAGTCTATGGGGTTGCAAAGAGTCAGACATGACTGAGCGACTAAACTGAACTGAGATTGTTGTCCTGCTTGATTTATTTGAACGCAGCTCTCCAGTTTCCCTGGCACAATTTACTGAAGAGGTTGCCTTTTCCCCACAGTATTGGGTTGGCCAAAAAGTTGTTTGGATTTTTCCATAAGATAGAAAAACCTAAATGAATTTTTTGGCCAATCCAATATATTCTTGCTTCCTTTGCTGGAGATTAATTGACCATATAAGTGTGAATTAACTTCTGGGCTCTATTCTGTTCCATTGCTCTATGCATCTGTTTTTGTGCCAATTCATACTCTTTTGATTTCTGTAGCTTTGTCCTGTAGTTTGAAATCAGGATGCTTCCATTTAAATGAGATAATTTTTTCTCTTAACTATTAAATAAGATTTGAAATGCATCTTTCTGAGAGATGGCCAATAGATCTCTGTCCCTTGGAGTTTCTGAAAACCTACCACTTCAGGATATACCTGCACATATCAATTTTTTAGGAAGCAAAAGAAACAGTTGAATTTTCCAGCTAATGAATATATTGATTTAGACCTCTATTTTCTTTACATAAGGAATCTTTAGGCCAATGAACTTACTTAAGAAAAACTTTCATAACTCAAACAATAACAGAAATATCTTGTGACCGTTCTAAATTGTCAGGGCCCCAGATAAACATAGTTGTTACTGATGTAATATTTTAATAATTGCATTAATAATAGATAACATTTTGAATACTTAATAGGCACTTTGCTTATATTTTATGTAAGTTTTCTAACAGTCCTCTTATTTAATTTTATTTATTAGGGAACTAATAAATAAATTACTGAATTCCTTATTTTTAGGAGTTCAGTAATCCTTCTGACGGAGAAGGCAATGGCACCTCACTCCAGTACTCTTGCCTGGAAAATCCCATGGGTGGAGGATCCTGGTAGGCTGCAGTCCATGGGGTCGCTAAGAGTCGGACACGACTGAGCGACTTCACTTTCACTTTTCACTTTCATGCATTGGAGAAGGAAATGGCAACCCACTCCAGTGTTCTTGCCTGGAGAGTCCCAGTGACAGCGGAGCCTGGTGGGCTGCCGTCTATGGGGTTGCACAGAGTCGGACACGACTGAAGTGACTTAGCAGCAGCAGCAGCAGCAGCAGCAATGCTTCTGAAGTCACAGAGTAAACAGATGAGAGAGCCAGAATTCATATTTGCATTTTACTGATTCCATGACCTTTTCTCTGAAAGATGATTAGCATAGCTTTTCCTGCTGAGTCACAAGAAGGATTTATGTAGATTTAAGTTTTATTTATTTTATTTAGGGAAATTCTCTGTAAATGCTCAGTTAAGATCTTAATGGTTCTGTAATTATCCAATATTTACTTAGCAGGGCCTCAAATTTAAACATCTATTAATATCTTACCTCGTAGCTCAGTGGGTAAAGAATCTGCCTGCAGTGCAGGAGACCCGGGCTCGATTCCTGGGTCAGGCCATAAGAATTAGGGCTTCCTTGGTAGCTTAGATGGTAAAGCGTCTGCCTGCAGACGCTTCTACGCTTGTAGAAGACCTGGGTTTGATCCCTGGGTCAGGATGATCCCCTGGAGAAGCAATGGCAACCCACTCCAGTACTCTTGCCTGGAAAATCCCATGGAGGGAGGAACCTGGTAGGCTACAGTCCATGGGGTTGCGAAGAGTCAGACACGACTGAGGGACTTCACTAGCGACCAAACCACCACCATTAACATCTTCTATCTTGATAAACATTGAACTGTATGAACAACTTAAGGTATAACTAGATTTCAACAGGTTTATCATAGCAATCTTCTTTGTATTTATTTTCTTTCCGTGTTTGACAAATATTGTTTACTCGCTAAGTCATGTTTGACTCTTTTGTGACCCCATGGACTATAGCCCACTAGGCTTCTCTATCCATGGAATTCCCCAGTCAAGAATACTGGAATGGCAATCTGCCATTTCCTTCTGCAGGGGATCTTCCTGACCCAGGGATTGAACCCTTGTCTCTTGCATTGGCAAGCATATTTTTACCACTGAACCACCAGGGAAGCTCCTAACAATTATGTCCTCGTTATAAATTTATAAATTATCTCTACTACGTGAAGTTAGAGGCTACTGGCTATTCTTCTTAAGCTTCTTTTGTGATAAATATTCTTGTATTTTGTAAACAATAATATGGATCAGAGTTCTGTGGTCTTAGTTGTACAATTCATAACTAAAGTCCTGTCCACTGAGGCAATGAAGAACTGATCTCTAAAAATTAAAGATTCAACTGAGTGAGAAAAGTATTTAACTCAGTGTTTAAATAAAGCATTTTCTTGTTTTTTTTTTTTTACCCCAATTTTACCATGTGTGATGGACGTGGTTAAACAATGTATCATTTAGTTTTGTCTCTTTATGAACTTCATGTAAATTGACTCATACTGCATGTGTACATGCTGCTTTCACTCAGATTTATGTTTTTACTATTTAATCAGGTTGATATCTAAAGCTGTAGTCCATTTTCTTCCTGTTGTGTGTACTACTGTATGTAGTCTGTTGTAGAGACTAAAACTACACTTTTATTCATTCTATCGTTAAAGGGCATTTCAGGCGTTCACAGTTTGTTGTCTGTCTTTTGGCCATGCCACCTGGCTTGCAGGATCCTAGTTCCCTGACCAGGGATTGAACTCAGGCCCTGGGCAGTGAAAGTGTGGAGTTCTAACCACTGGGCAGCCAGGGAATTCCCAGTGTTCACAGTTCTTTGATACTGAAGAAAATGCAACTATGGACGTGTCTCCTGGTACATACAAGTACAATAATTTCTCTAAAGTGTGTCATACTTGGGAGTAAAATGGCTAATCATAGGCTTTTTGCATGTTTAAGTAATGCCAACATGTATTTCTAATTGATTGTAGCTGTCATTGTTGTTCAGTCACCCAGTCATGTCCAACTCTTTATGACCCCATGGACTGTAGCACGCCAGGCCTCTCTGTCCCTCACCATCTCCCAGAGTTTGCCCAAGTTCACGTCCATTGCATCCATAATGCCTTCCAGCCATCTCATCCTCTGATGTCCTCTTCTCCTTCTGTCCTCCATCTTTCCCAACATCATCTTTTCCAATGAGTCAGCTGTTTGCATCAGATGACCATGATACTGGAGTTTCAGCTTCAGCATCAGTCCTTCCAACGAGTGTTCAGGGTTGATTTCCCTTAAGATTCTGTTTTGATAGCTTCATTGAGTTACACAAGCCCCTTTGCCACGAGAAGGCAGTGATCCGTGAAGCAGGTACCTGTTTATACTCCCACAAATAAGGGATGAGAGAGTTTCCATTCCTAAACATTTTCACCAGCACATGGTCTTGATTATTAAATTGGCCAATATGTTGTGTGTATCAGAGTCCAAAATATCCATTTTCTTTTTCTTGATTACTTATGACAATTAGCTGTTAATGTTTTATCTTGATTATTAAATTGGCCAATAAGTTGTGTGTGTATCAGAGTCCAAAAATATTCATTTTCTTTTTCTTGATTAATTATGACAATTAGCTGTTAATGTTTTGTCTTTCATGAGATGTTATGTATTCTGCACACTTTTCCTATTTGGTTGCTTATTTTTTCTTTTAGATTCATAGAAGTTTCACATATATATATTGAACACTAATCCTTTGTACTATGTAATGTAAATATCTTCTCCCTTTGTGGCTTGCCTTTCCACTCCTTTATGTAGGGTGTATTCACATACCTTGTGGTTTCTCTTTAGAGCATCCTGGATATATTTCTATTTTGAATCACCATATAAAATTTTAAATTAGCTTGCTAGGTTCCACGAAAAATCTTCTAGATCTATTTGAGGGATCATTGACATGTTTTAGCCATTGGATATATTCTGTGCGAATACACGAAATAGCTCTCTATTTATTTAGGTCTTTTAAAATGTCTTTCAAGATGTATTCCTAGGCATTCTCCATTTATTGTTCCTCTTTTTAATGATATCTTTTTAAAATTAAAATTTCTAATTTATTGTTGATGGTAAAGACAGATAGTTGTGCATTGATTTTTTTTTAATCTAGCCAACTTGCTAAATTTGCTTATAAATACCAATAATTTACTTATAGATTTTTCAGTATATTTTATGTGGACACTAATATCATCTATAAATGGTGATGACTTTACTTCTCACTTTGAATTAATTGAAATGACCAAACTTTCTCCTTAATCTGTTAATGTGGAGAATTTTATCAGTTGATTTTCTGTTGATAATATTAACCAACCACGGTGATGATGTCTTGTTATTTTTTCATAATTTTTTGGATTTGGTTGTGAATATCTTGTTTAGGAATTTGTATATATATTCATGACTGAAGTTGTATTTTTTCTCTTTTGTAGTATGTTTAGCTGACTTTGTTATTAAGACTATGCTAACTTTATGTAAAGAGTTGGGGATGTTCCCTCATTATTTTCTAAAATAATTTGCTAATGATGGAACACACGTGCAAATATTGCTTGCAAAGATCAACACGAAAGCATCTGAACCTGTTCCTGAAGTCTCGTTTTTAAAAGATATTGTGTATGACTATTTAAAGAAAATTTAAATCCTTTCAACTTTAAAAGATTTTAGTTTGGAAAAATTATAGCAGTTAAGAAAGTATATCCTGTTCATCTAGTACTGCCTCTCTTTGTTTCTGTTGTCTAAATTCTTCTTTATGATGAAAAGAATTCACATCTATGCTATGGGGTAATTTATACTGGTATATGAAATCTAATAAAAGTTAGATACAGGAAAAAGAGGAGATACTAATTCACCATCTCCTAACTGGTCAGTAGTCTTGGAAAGTATCCAGCAACTTGAGAAAAAAAGTTGCTTGTTAAAATTTGGGGATTTCCTTGCTGAGGAGGGTGGGTAGACAGACAGACTGGAAAAGTGGCCTGGGAAAGTCACAATAACACTTCAAGCCTTAAGATTGTCAGCTTCTTGAAAAGGAAGGAAATCTACTTTAGTTTATGTAATCAAATACACTTTACTCTGAAAGTCAGAGAGCAGAGTATAATTATCTTCAGGAACATGTGTTCTTTGTTTAACTATTGCATGGTTGAAGCCCGTGTTTGTTAAATTGGGTCACCATACCAGTTGATTCCAAAGGATTATCTTGGCAACCGATTCCAGACAATTTTCTCCTAAACCATTATTGTAAAAGTTCAGCTCCTTTATAACTGCCAGAAGATTGGGTTACTGCTTATAGTAACTGCTCATTTATGTTCTTCAGTCTCAAAACATGGACTTTCAAAACATTTTACTTAATGCATTCCATTTCTACATAAAAAGGCTTCAAGTGAGATACCTTTTTAGTCTGGGTTACATTTGAGATATAAGTATGTCAGAATTTAAATGGAGTGGAATAAATAAGTGAATTGTGCATTTTTATCTCCAGTCTAACTGCCGAGTTTTGTCAAGACAGTCTGAAGATACATCAATAACTTATAGATACTCTTGACTTCCAACTGGCAGTTATGATCTAAGATTCACAGGTAGTGAGTAGAGTGTCAAAAACTGAAGATGCAAGAAGTTGGAGAAAAATCGCCAACCAAATGATAGCATTGTAACATTTTAACATTTCCTTATATTTTCTTGCCCTTTGTATTCAAGAATCAGTCACAAGAACAATCTATCATTATACTTTAAGAAATACCTTAATACTTTTTTGTTTTAGTTTATTTACTTACTTTACTTTTTTTGGTGTGTGTGAACATTTTTTGCGTTCATTTTATTTGTTTACATTAAATTTTTTCTATGATTGTTGTGTTTGTTTTTGCCATACAATGCAGATCAGCCACCATTGTACATACATCCCCTCCCTCCTCAGCCTTCCTCCCTTTCCCCTCCCATCTCTCCAGGTCATCACAGAGAGCCAGACTGGGCTCCCTGTGGCACACGGCAACTTCTCACCAGCTGTCCGTCTTACACCTGGTAGTATGTATATGTTGGTGCTACTTTCTCTATTCGTCCCACTCTCTCCCTCCCCAATGTGTCCACAAGTTCATTCTCCACCTCTACATCTCCTTTCCTTCCCTGCAAATAGGTTCATCAATATAATGTCTCTAGATTTCACGCATATGTGTTAATACACTATATTTGTTTTTCTCTTTCTGACTTACTTCACTATGTATAACAGGCTCTAGGTTCATCCACCTCACTAGAACTGACTCAAACTGTCTCTTTTTTATTGCTGAGTAATACTCTATTGTATGTATGTACCACATCTTTATCCATTTATCAGCTGATGGACATCTAGGTTGCTTCCATGTCCTGGCTACTGTAAACAGTGCGGCTATGAACATTGAGGTACCTGTGTCTTTTTCAATCATTGTTTTCTTGGAGTACCTGCCAAGCGGTGGAGTTCCTGGGTCATATAGTAGATTTATTCCTACTTTTTTTTTTTTTTCAGGAATCACCATACTGTTCTCCATAATGGCTATATCAGTTTTCATTTCCACCAACAATGTAGGAGGGTTCCCTTTTCTCCACATCCTCTCCAGCATTTATTGTTTGTAGATTTTATGATGATGGCCATTCTGGCTGGTGTGAGGGAATACCTTATTATAGTTCTGATTTGCATTTCTCTAATAATTAGTGATGGTGAGCATCTTTTCATGTGTTCATTGGCCATGTGTGTATCGTCTTTCGAGAAATGTCTGTTTAGGTCTTCTGCCCATTTTTGACTGGTCTTTTTGTACCATAGTATTATAATCCCATTTGTTCCTTAGTAAGAGAATAAATGATACAATTAGTTCAATACATTTTATAGTTTATTTGTGCTTGCAGGAGATGATTAATTGCTTGAAGGCTATAGTTTTTAACTTTACCTTTTTTTTTTCCTATTCTTTTTTCTTTTTTTTGTTTTGGTTCCTAAAACTTAAGAGGTAGTGGATTTGAGGGAGGAAGACAGGTCTGTCTTGGTATCACATTTGGGAAAGATAGAAGATTTCACTGCTCTTTTAGTAGAGAGAATAATTAGGATCTTAGGGAAATTTCCATTTTTATACATTCATGATGATTTTATCCCGTATTCCTAATCTTTCTGACATCATCTGATGTTAGCTAAAAAACATCAAGAATTGTTATTCTTATTCTTTTTTTTTTATTCTTCTTTCTTAACTGATGTTCTTTGTGGATGGTTTTTGATTGGTATCATGGTTTTTCCAGTAGTCACATACAGATGTGAGAGTCGGACCATAAAGAAGGCTGAGCACCAAAGAATTGATGGTTTCAAGCTGTAATGCTGGAGAAGACTGTTGAGAGTCCCTTGGACAGCAAGGAGATCAAACCAGTCAATCTAAAGAAATCAACCCTAAATATTCATTGGAAGGACTGATACTGAAGCTGAAGCTCCAATACTTTGGCCACCTGATGAGAAGAGCCGACATTGGAAAAGACCCTGATGCTGGAAAAGAATGAGGGCTGGAGGAGAAGGGGATTACAGAGGATGAGATGGTTGGATGGAATCACCGACTCAATGGACATGGGTTTGAACAAACTGTGGGAAATAGTGAAGGACAGGGAAGCCTGCCGTGCTGCAGTCCATGGGGTCGCAAAGAGTCAGAACAACGTGCGACAGAACTGAGTGACAGAACAATGTGTGCTCTAGGGTTTATGAATTAAAGTTTGCTAAGAGTTACTGTGAAAGTTTCTAAGCTTCATCGTCTAATCCAAATCACTTAATTTGGTGTGGAAAGTCAAAACACAGAAAAGATTGTCTTCAGAATAATGAGATACTGTTTGGTCATGCTGTTTTACTTGTTTGGTTTAAGCTAGCAGTAGAATCTTTCTTTTTATTGCATTTTTTGAGAAGGTAAGGAAAAATATTTTATTGTCATTTTTATGAAAAGAGGAAAAGGAAAGGGACATTTAAAAATATTGATCCCAAGGAAGGGAAAATGAAGCATGTCATTTATTGGAAGTTGACAAATTTGAGGACAGCTCATTTTCTGCACTGTGTATGCACTGCCGTATCTAAATGTTTTCCTGCATGAATTCTACTCTTAAATGTTAAGAATTGTTTTCTGTAGATCCAAAAAGCGAATCACGCTGCTTTCTAAAATACCCACATGCATAAGCACACACGCATAGAACTTTACCTTTCAGATTTCAGTATAAATCAACCGACTTTGTCAATTAATTTGTCCCTTTTTTCAGTTCCCAAAGAGCTGAGAAAATGACACCAAATCCCAAATGAGAGGGGATAAAAGAGTTCATAAAAGAACTGAGATTACTCAATGACTCCATTTCAGCTGTCACTGATTGGTGAGTGAAATGATTATAATTTTATAACATATGCATGTGTGCGTGTGCACACACACACACACCCCGGTGGCATGGATGTAACTTCCTTCAGGGAAATGACATCACAGCAGAAGCATACTTCAGATGAACTCACCAGGTGCTATGTATTTCACCTTGCCCCTACTTCTGGATCACAGCTGACTAGTGTTACTTGAGTTGTGGACAGGGCTGATGTAATGTAAGCCATGAGTGTGGAAAGAAACGTGGACTTGGAAATGTAATATCTGAGGTCAAGTTCCACACTGACCTCTTACCAGCTTTTTTACCTGGGATTGCTCGCACCTTTTCTGACCTTTCTGGCCTTTGCCTCTAAAAGGGGCACTATACCACATATCTTTCTTCCCTAGGATTTCAGATGAAATCATAAAAGTGAACAATCTTTGTAAATGCTGTGCATAATTCAAGAGGAAGACAATACTAATATTATTCTATCACTGTTAACAACTATAAAACTTTTGAGAATCAAGATGTGAAAACAGTGATGAAGGGCAACCACGGAAGACCTACACATCCTGAGTACAGAGAGAATCATATCACACTGAGGACATTTGAAGAAGCACTGAATGATTGCTTATCTTGTTTCTTTCTCACTTTGTCTAAAGGACGTTCATGGCTCCTAGGAACCCATGTCTCCTCATGGAACTTTCTGAATTAATCTCAAAATACTGAGAAAACTTTAAATCTCTTTTTGGGTTGCCACAATAGCTCAGTTGGTAAAGAATCCACCTGCAATGCAGGTAGACCCTGGTTCAATCCCTGGGTTTGGAAGATCCACTGGAGAAGGGATAGGCTACCCACTCCAGGATTCTTGGGCTTCTCAGCTGGTAAAGAATCCGCCTGTAATGCAGGAGATCTGGATTCAACCCCTGGGTGGGGAAGATCCCCTGGAGACAGGAAAGGCTACCCACTCCAGTATTCTGGCCTAGAGAATTCCATGGACTGTATAGTCCGTGGGGTCCAAAGAGTTGGACAAGACTAAACAACTTTCACTTTCTTTTCTTTTTTTTTTTTTTTCCACTTTTCGCAGTGCTTTCTCTTTCTCAAGACTTTTCTATCCCTCTCTTAAAGACTGAGTTATGCTGGGATGTTAAAACCTTGAACTGCGCCCCCCCGCCCCCCGCCCCCAGTGAAGGGATGGAGAAAGTGGCTGCACACTGAAAAATGCAAGGCATCTGGAAAGAGTGCCCAAAGGCTGTGATGTGCCCTGATGGCCAACTGGCTGCCTGTATCCTGTTCTCTCATTCTTTTATTCCCTCCAGACATCCTTGGTTTCTTTTCCAGCCCTGAGTAGTAATGACTTCTTCATCTGGCACAGCCACTGGAGAGGGAGAATGAGGGCCTTCCCAGGCCTTGGGGACCATGTCCCGCTTCTATTGGCCGGAAGAGATGATGGACGAGCAGCAGATGCTGCTGTCAGCTCATCCCCATTGCTTTGCCTCCGGAGATTATTGATACACAGTAGAGGCTGGTCAGCTGTTTGGTGGAGGAGACCCAGGGTCAATATGAGTCCCCAGTCCAGGAATATTGGAGTTCTCAGAAAGCAACTGCTTCTTAGCCGTACACATAGAATGGCAGTGTCCAGAAAAGTGAAGTGAAAGTCGCTCAGTCGTGTCCGACTCTTGGCAGCCCCATGGACTGTAGCCTGCCAGGCTCCTTTGTGGAATTTTCCCGGCCAGAATACTGGAGTGGGTAGCCGTTCCCTTATTCAGGGGATTTTCCCAACCCAGGGATTGAACCCAGGTCCCTTGCATTGCAGGCAGATTGTTCAACATCTGAGCCACCAGGGAAGCCTGATAGCATCACCTCAAAACTTGACACTTAAGTGTACTCCCCAAATATACAGTCACAAAAAAGCAGCTGTGGAAAATTCGCTGATCTGTCCATTCCAGGGTCCCAGAGAGGTCCTAGTACTTACTGGATGTTGCCCCTTTCTTGTCCCACTTCTCCTTACCACCTTACTCTATTTGCAGATTTAGTGACAGTGGCATTGCTGAGACACGCCTGACAGTGCTGCCAACCCCGATCTGTAAAACACTACCCACCGATTAGCGCTGACCCAGTATCAGACTCCGAGTGCCTGTTCCAATCCCTTTGCTTTTACCTCGTTTTCTCTCAGGAACTAAAGTTGGCCTGTTAATTGCCCGTTTGCACCTAAGTCTTTGATAAACCTACAGCCCGAGTCCCTGGTTTGTGCTGTGTTTGTAAAGAGAAAAGGGGATGGAGACACTGGTTTTTCTATAACGCAGACCTCTTAGCTTCAGGTGAAAGTGCACAGGTTGCTGGCCCTCTACCTGGTCTCCATAATGCACAGCTGAGTGGCCTCCTGATGTATTTCAGTTCTCTATCTCTGTAGGGTGGAGGTGAAGCCTGGGAGTGACTGAGGCAGCAGCTGTTGCCGTCCATCACTCTCTCTGGCCAATAGGCAGAGGGGAGGACCTGCCTATATGCAGGATAGGCTGAGTGCTAATGGACAAATGAAGGATCGTTACTCAGGGTTGTAAGAAAAACCTGGCCTGATGGGATGTAAGGCTTTGATAGTAGACCTTTGCTCCAGTGCTCCTTTGATAGGTCAAATACTTTTCAGATTCAGAAATGTCTGTTGACAATGTGTCATTGATATGAATTCCTTATGATCGGATTGCATGGTTTAGGGGCAGGATGTTATTTTGGGAAAAATGACATGGCTCATAAGGCTACCTAAATATATCCTTAATGCTGAAGACTTGAAAATATGAAACATAAATTGTTACAAAGTTAGCCTGACTGGCAAAAGTAGTGCAGAATTAACTTACACTTCAATGCATAACAAATAGTTTAAAGCAAATATTTTTTAAAATGGGAGAGACATAAAGCATTTAAGTTTTTCTTTCTTGCAGTGACCTTTCTGGTATTCTTGCCTAGAATAAACTCGTATTCTGGGTATAGTTTCTTTGCCTGCCATGGGACCTCAGCTAGCACCACTATCCAAGGCCATAGCACCCCGTCTTTGGGACGGCCTGAAGTCCAGGACTTGTCAATGGGATGTTTAGTGCCTCATGCCTTTGCCAAGTAGGGTCTTTTTGTGAATGCATCACAGTTCAACTTCCCCCTCTGCCCGATCCTGCTTCCTTCTCTTCACTTCTCTTTCTCTCAGCAGGTATTGATCTAATGAACACTCTTCAGTGAAGTTCCTGCATATAAATCTGATAATCAGAGTCTGCTTCTTTTTATTGAGAAACCCAATAAATGACAAGGAAAGTTTTTTAAAAAATTATTTATTTTAATTGGAGGATGATTACTTTACAATATTGTGGTGATTTTTTCATACATCAACATGAATCAGCCATAGGTGCACATGTGTCCCCCCATCCTGAACCCCCAATCCACCTGCATCCCCAAACCTATCCCTCTGGGTTGTCCCAGAACACTGGCTTTGAGTGCCCTGCTTCATATATCGAACTTGCACTGGTCATTTATTTTACATATGGTAATGTACACGTTTCAATACTGTTCTCTCAAATCATCCCACGCTCGCCTTCTCCCACAGAATCCAAAAGTTTGTTCTTTACATATGTGTCTCTTTTGCTGCCTTGCTTATAGGATTGTCATTGCTGTCTTTCTAAATTCCATATATATGCATTCATATACAGTATTAGTGTTCTGTTTCTGGTTTACTTCACTCTTTATAATAGTCTCCAGTTTCATCCACCTCATTAGAAGACAAGGAAAGAATTTTTAAAAGTTAAAATATTAAATTCCTGAAGTGTAAAGAATTAAATAGAAAGACTGGTAGATGATGTCAAGAAAATCTCCCAGAACTTAAAATAACTAAGTGAGATGTGAGAAAAAAAATCTGATGTTCCTCCAAAAGGAGTTTTGAAGAAGGAGGGAACAAGGAAAAAAAAAGAATAATTGAAAAGATAGAAAAGAATTCCCAAACTTAAAAGGACACAAGTCTTCAGATCGAAAGCATTCACAGAGTATTCAGCTAGATGGATGGAATGAAGATTCACCTTTATTTATTTATTTTTAATTATTCGGCTGTGAGGCACGGCATGTGGGGTCTTAAGTTCCCTGACCAGGGATTGAACCTGTACTCCCTTCAGTGGAAGCACAGAGTCTTAACCGCTGGGCCACCAGGGAAGTCCCAAGAGTCATGTTTAGACACATCGTCATTCCATTTTAGAACATTGACAATAAAGAGAAGGAAGAAGAGGAAGGTGTAACTGCCACTTTTAGGGAATAGGTCTGGGGAGGAGGCAGGGAGGGTGTAGGAGTTTTTTATTTTTCATTTAATACCACTCATATACTGCTTGCAAGAATTACTTTGTAACAAACATACAGATGAGTAAATAAAATCATCCACCTTTGATCCATGTAATTTAATTGTCTAGGAAGTTACAGGGCTTACCTCGTGGCTCAGACATTAAAGAATTTGCCTGTAATGCAGGAGACCTGGGTTTGATCCCTGGGTCAGGAAGATCCCCTGGGGAAAGGCATGGCAACCCACTGCAGTATTCTTGCCTGGAGAATTCCATGGACAGAGAAGCCTGGCAGGCTACAGTCTGAGTGACTAACATACAGGAAGTTACAGAAGATTTTGAGTTCAGGCTCTGGAGTAAAACTGCATTGGAACCCTGACTTTCCTGTGTTCTTCCTGTGTGGACTTGGACAGTTTCCTTAACCTCTCTATGTCATCCATCCCCTGTAATAGGGATAATAATAGAACCTATTCATAGACGCTGTGAAGCTTAAAGGAGGTAATATGTGCATTTAGCTCAGAGACAGGCGCATAGTAAGAAAAGCAATGAATGTTAATTGTTATTACTTTATGAACATAAACATAATAAAGGTACAGATAAATTTATATACAAGATATTTATTCAAATGTTTAACAATAGGCAAATGTTTAAATGGTATGTGGTATTTATAAGACGGTAGTCAGCTGTTAAGAAAAATCTCGTTTCCTAAGAGTGTTTATTGACATGAAAAAAGACAGGTATAAATTACCTATATCTGCATGCAATACACATACATATTATGAATATAGATGTACATTCTAATTTCGTCAAGGAAAGATTCTAGGTATATATCGATAATAAAAGCCTGAAAGAAAATAGCTACAGTGTTAATGGTGATAGTCTCTAGGTGACGGGGTTACAGATAATGTTTACTGTCTTCTTCATGGAGCTCCCATGGGAGGGGAGTCTTTTGTCTGGTTTGAAGAGAGTACCTCCCTAAAGTGGAGGCTCTCCACGTGGCCTGTGGTTGCCTCTCAGATGCTGCTGGAGTTCTGCTTCTGTCGGCTTTGTCTGTTTCTCACGGAAGCACCGGATGATGGACGGGGAGAGGAGAGAAGAGGGAGGAAGAGGATGGGCAGAGTGGGAACGTTGGCAACTGACTGTCCTCAGGGCTGTGATAGATCAGCAGGGATAACTATGACACCACGTGGGATCCGAGATGTGAGGAAATGGTCTCTATCGAGATCCGCAAGGTTTGGTGAGCAATGAGGAGTTAGGAAAAGTGAGTAGAGGCTGTGCATCTAGATGTGTGGCTTAGAGAATGTTTGAAGAAACACCTATTCGGGTTCTTTGCCCATTTTTAAATTGAGTTGTTTGATTTTTTGCTTTTGAATTATTAGCCTTTCGGATATTAGCCCCTTACAGGTATATACTCTGCTAATGTTGCTTCCCATTCCATGAGTTGTGTTTTCATGTTCGTTTTGCTGCTTCTCACTACTTTCTAATTTCATTGCCCACGTTTCCTCAGCAGGACTCACATTCCTGCCAGCCTGGCTGGTATACAGACAGACCTGTCATTTCCCATGCCCCCTTCCCTGGGTCATTCCCTGCCTGCAGGGTTCCTGGTGGCTCAGATAGTAACAAATCTGCCTGCAGTGTGGGACACCTGGGCTCGATCCCTGGGTTGGGAATATCCCTGGGAGAAGGGAATGGCTACCCACTCCAGTATTCTTGCCTGGAGAATCCCAGGGACAGAGGAGTCTGGTGGGCTACAGTCCATGGGGTTGCAAAGATTCAGACATGACTGAACAACTAACCCACACACTCCACTGCCTGCAGTGCCCTCTCCTCCTTCACCTGATGAAACACTAGGCTGTAAACATTTGTCGGCGGAAAACCATGTCTTCATCACTTTCATCTACCCTAAGCCTTATATAGTGTTTGCACTTAGTGAATATTCAATAAATATGCACAGCCTCCCGTTCTCTTTGCGAAGGATCCACCAGGTATCCTTTGGCTTGGTTTCACCCTTCAGGTCCTTGGTGGCCAGCACTTATCCCAGCACAGGACACACGCATGTCTTTCAGTGCTGCCCTCTCCTTCCAGCCCATGCTTGCCAGTCCTCCTTTAATCTCCTGCCTTCCAGCAGCCTGCACACCCAGCGCTCCACGCATTCCACCGGGTCAGGACTCGGCTCCCAGGGCTCTGTCATCATTGGAAGACCAGACGGTTGTTGCTAAGCAGAGTATACAGGGCACAACTGTAGCCAACTGTTTAACTCAAGCTAATTCATGGTATTTCTCAGTTTGCCTGGATTATCAGTGGGGGAAGCAATGATTTCCCAGTTTACTGCAAAGTTGATATACCTCGATGACCTGTTATGAAAATGATAGTTATGACTTTAATTTTACTCAGACCCCAGGAAACAAACATTTATTCAGTTTACATTATTTGTGGCCTAATGGTTAGCTCTGCAGGGAAATAAGAAGTCACAGGAGAAATAGGTGACATTGGACCTGGGTTAGACAGTAAGACCTCATTTTTGAATCGGAACAGATTGGCATTTATGTGGTTGCTTTTTCTTCAGTTTTTTAAAATTGAAATACAGTTGAATTGCAATTTCGTGCTTGCATTTTGTTCCATTTAGCCAAGCGGGAGAGTTAATTGTGTGTGCCTGCACAAGTTCTGAACTCTGACACATGGAGATCGCTTGAAATTAAAGAGAACTGAAATCAAATTCTGGTTCCACCTTGTACAAGCGTTGTGATAGGTGGCCAATTGTCTCACTTCTCTGAGTCTCAGGGCCTTCCCCAGTGGCTCAGACGGTAAAGAATCTGCCTGCAATGTAGGAGACCAGGGTTTGATCCCTGGGTCAGGAAGATCCCCTGGAGAAGGGAATGGCTATTTACTCCAGTATTCTTGCCTGGCAGATTCCATGGGCAGAGGAGCCTGGTGGGCTATAGTCCATGGGGTTGCAAAGAGCAACCAGATATGGCTGTGTCCAGTTGCCCCAGACACGGAGCGAGTAATACGTTGACTTTTTCTGAGTCTGTGAAGAGGAGGTGATAATAGTCACTGTGAAAGTGAACAAATAGTCAGTGTGAAAGTAGACATGTCTGTAAAGGGGCTTCTCTGTGTGCACCTACAAGGTCATTGCACAGCAAACGAGTGCCCCTCCCCCACCAACAGTGTCTGTTATATGGACTTCAGTGTAAAGTTGAACTTTGTTTTAATCCTGAAAAACTGCTAAAATAGTCGATATTTATTTATTAAGGACTAAAAATTACTATGAGGATTGGTACAGTGGGAAATGGAATGATCATTTGGAACTTTCTGTCCTGAAATAATTTCTGACTTAATTCAAACTGAATGTCATTGGTTGTGGAGAGCTGGCTGGAGACCTGATGAAATAACTCCATGGGTCTCATTCTCCTAGTTTTTACATCTATGATAAAATATCATATAGCCCAACATTATCAGATTTCAAGATCTTTTTTTTTTTTAATTTTATTTTATTTTTAGACTTTACATAACTGTATTAGTTTGCCAAATATCAAAATGAATCCGCCACAGGTATACATGTATACCATGTATACATGTATACCATGTATACATGTATACATGTATACATGTATGCAAGATCTTAACGGTTAAATGGATGGGAAATATCAAGCCTGGTGTCTTTATCAATATAGACGAACATTTTGTTGTTGTTGTATGATGAAGGCATAGTGATGTTCAGGCTGGAGGCTGTGACTGATTCCATGTGTGGAGTCCAGGGATGTTCACTGTGGGAGAGCTCTCACCTGCTCTGGGGTAGGTAATAGAACAGCCTTTAAACATCCTCCTCCTGTGACTGACAGGCTGTTGAAATTTATTGGATGCTGCTGGGGTGCTAATCACCTCACTCATTTACATCCTTATCTCTTTCATTTCTCCCAACCATGCCTCCCCATGGACTATTACTGAACCAAATCAGAGCAGTGTCTCCACAGCTTGGAAAATTCACACATTTTCCAAAGCCCTCTGGGCAAATTTATAGTCATTGACACATAGAGGACAGTTAGGTGGGGGTACCAGCTTAGGGGAAGAAAGCTAAACCAAACCAAATAAAACTGGAGCATAGTGAAAGCGTGACTCTCAGAGAAGTAGTGAGGAAAGGAAAGGAATACTTGTGTAGTGCCAACTATGTATTTGGCACTATGCATACATGACCTTGAAAGAATCTGTTGCAATGTCTTCCCTTTTAGATCCCAGCCCTCTTTATTGCATAGGATCTTTGAAATACACATGAAATAAACATGGACAAGCTGGAGAACTTTGTAGGGTGTAGGATAGAGAGGGGAAAATGTCAAGGGAAACTTTGCCTCTTTCCTGTCCCTAAAGCTTGCATAAATCTGTCACCATACTCTGCGGTGTCCTTCTTGAGCTTAGAAGTGATGCCTGATGGGGAGAGCATGATCTCAGGGCTTAATTCTGGCTCTGCTCTTCTTACTGTATGACTTTAGGAAGCTAGACTCTGATGGTTTCAGCAGCCTCATGTGCAAAATGGGGATAATATGTACCTCAGAGGGTTATTTGAGGATTAGAAACAATGTCGTTAAAGTGCCTAGCGCATATTTAGCACTCAAAATGCTATGGTTATTACTTGAATCTATAACTATCCCTATGTCCAGTGCCTTATAATCACTTGCTGAGATTATATAAATTTTTTATATTGATCCACTAGTATTGTTACCTGATTCAGCATCAGAGTGATCTTTTTAAAATACAAATTTAGTGTTCTTTTTCCACTTCCGTATCTTAAGTGCCTCAAACTTTAGTGTTCTTTCTTAAGGCATTTAAAGAGCTTTAAAACTTGTCCCCATACTATTTGAAAAAGCTTTCTTTGTATCCTCCATCCCCAAGGCAGGCTTCTCAAGCACGCATTTGTACAGTCACACAGGGCCCTGCTTTCAAAAGGGACCCCATCCTTGGTCAAATGCTCTGCTATGCACTTCTTGAAATTCTTGATGATTTTATCTTTGAAGTTGTATTCTGTGAGCTACCACACAAGTATCAATAACAATAGAGCATGGGCATAAGCAGTGCAGACATGGTAGGCTGTAGTGTACTCGTGAATGAGCTCAGCTCTGCTGCAGCTAATGTCTGCATTGCCTGGCCTCCTGGCATGTACCTCGGACAGTCTGGGATGACTTGGGTTCCCCAGGGGGCATCCAGATTTAGAAGCTGGACCGAGATTGGCAGTGGCCATGGCGGCGCTGGAAGCCGAAGCTGTAGCAGTGGAGGCAGTTATGTCCCTGGGAGAGAGGAGGCCTTTTGTATGGGGTGAGCACCTGCACTGTGGTGGGAGACAGGCTTCTTGTCCATCCCTGGAGCCCATCCATGTGCATTTGCACAAATATGAGCTGGATCTCCAGCCTGAGTGCAGGGTCAGGAACTCTGGAAACCAGGCAGTAAACTTTGTTTGTAAATAATTACAAAGTCAAGGCATACACACAGATATTGCAATAAAGCATATCAGGAAGTTATTAGAATTTTTCTAAGAGTTTTGAATTTCTGATTTTGAAAACTGCTGCAGCATTATAAAGCAAATATCCACAGGCTTAGAAGCAGAAATTAAATTTAAGAATGATCACATTTGACAGAAAAGAATGCTGTTTTCATGTGACACTTCACATGAATCATTTTAAGGAGACAATTACAAAATCAGGTTTTCCTTGTAATTGAAGATACAGAGATGGATTGCATAAACAGGTGTTTTGAATTATATGCAAATCATGAAGCTACTTTTAGCTTCTTATACAACCTCCACTAGTTTTAGGAAATGTCAGAGGAAACATTAAAATGTCATTGTATAAATTTACATTTAAAATTAAATTGAGATCTACATGAAATTGATTCATAGGAAAAGTCAAATCTTTAAAAAAAATTGTTCTGGAATTACTGGCTCTAGATGTACTAAAATTCATATTATGAAATAATTTATCAGAAATGTATCTCAGTGTAGCCACTCCATATGCAATACCCTTAACATTTTAAGTAAATTTGTGTCAGCAGAAAGACCATTAGGAATTATCAAAAAATATTTGTGATCTATTTGTGTTAGCAGCTGACATTGCTTTTAATTATATTGTTTGAAAACTAAGTTCCTAAGAGTACACATTCTTTTTTCTTTGTAAATGAATTTGTAGAAAAATGAGTTAGAAACCAAGATACCACATTAATAAATATTATTATTCATTGTGTTACATGAAATTATGACACAAAATATTATCCTTTTTTCAATTTACAAGTATATATTCATATATCACTATTATGAGCCTATTATTACTTTTTTTTTTTAAAGGAAAAAGTTTTTTTTAATACCTTTAATTGCACTTTTCTCCCTGGTTTTTTAAATAAGTCCTCACAAATATATAGCTGCCCATCCCTCCTACCATTGTAGGTGTGGTAGTTGCTCAGTTGTGTTTGACTCTTTGCAACCCCATGAATTGTAGCCTCCAGGCCCTTCTGTCCATAGGAATTCTCCAGGCAAGAGTACCGAAGTGGGTAGCCATTCCCTTCTCCAGGGGATATTCCCTGGCACAGGGATTGAACCGGGTCTCCTGCATTGCAGGCAGATTCTTTACTGTCTGAGCCACCTGGGAAGCCCCCTTCTCTGTTGCCCCTACCATTGCTCACCTCCTATTAGGCACTGAACAAACTTCTTTCTAACATTTGAATCCACAGTGTTCTTCCATATTGGCATTTCTTTGGTTATGATGTTTCTTCTGCTCAGAATGACCTCCATGCCCTCTCTCCTGTACAAGTCCTACTTATCCTTTAATTCTCAGTTCTACCTATAGACATATTCTTATAGCACTTTTTACATACATTAGCTATAGCCTTACTATTTTGTGATATCATTAGTTGTTTGTATGTTTCTTACTTTTGCTAGATTCTGATCTCCTTGAGGGCAAAGACTCTACTTCTTTAGTGGATACTGTTTCTTAGTACCTAATAACTGGGCTATTCATATTTTAGGAATTTAATGAATATGATTAAACAGAGTACTGAGCAGAACAGCAGTCAGCATCATTAATAATAAGGAGGTACTGATCATTTTGCTGAAGCATTGATGCGTGTTTGTCCACCTGATCAGCAAATATCCTTGCTTTTTCGATGCTGTATTCTTGGAGAAGTGGCATAAAATCCAAAGTCCAACAAAAGGGAGGAGGTGAGAAGAAGGCAGCCTCAAAGCAGAAGGGATACCAGAGATACAGACCCAGAGAGCATGGTGAGTCCCAGGAACTGAAGATGCTTTCTTCCTCAAATACATGCTTGTCCTGAGAAGGTGGCCTTCATGAAGAGAGAAGGAATGGTTTCTGACCAAAAATTCTAGAAATATTTTTGTCCCTCTCCAGGACCCCCAAATAAACTTTTAGAATTTATCTCTAGGTCAAAGATGATGGCAGTCAAAATATTTAACAAAATATTTAATGTAATGGGTGTGTGCTCAGACGCTCAGTCGTGTCCAACTCTTTGCAACCCCAGGGCTTGCACGAGACTCCTCTGTCCATGGGATTTTCCAGGCAAGAATACTGGAGTGGATTGCCATGTTCTCCTCCAGGGGATCTTCCTGACCCAGGGATCAAACCTGGGTCTCTTATGTCTCCTGTGTTGGTAGGTGGATTCTTTACCACTAGTGCCACCTGGGAAGCCCAGTGTAATGGGTAGAACTTTCTTTATCCCTAAAGTCTGGGCTTCCCTGGTGGCTCAGATGGTAAAGAATCTGCCAGCAATGTGGAAGACCTGAGTTCAATCCCTGGGTTGGGAAGATTCCCTGGCAGAGGGCATGGCAACCTACTCCAGTATTCTTCTCTGGAGAATCCCCATGGACAGAGGAGCCTGGCAGGCTATAGTCCATGGGGTCGCAAAGAGTTGGACATGACTGAGTGACTAAGTACAGCACAAAGTTTGAATCATTAGGTGTGTCCCTGGATCCTTTCCATCTATCAGCTTGTTAGCTAATCAGTGGTGTTATTGATCCAATTGGATGGTCTCCTGAATTAATTAGCCTTTGTCACAGAGGTTCACTTCTGGGTATGGCATGGATAAGGATGACTTAGGTCTGTAGTTAGATATGGTGTCCCAACCTTCTGTGTCCAAGTCACAGTAGGAAACAGGTAAGAAGAAAGGATGATGGCAAACACAATCAGCACAAGAAAAAAAAAAAAAGCTTCTTAAAAGTCTTTGCATACAAAGGGGAACTGAGTGTGGTTTTCTAAATCCAGTGTGAAGGTCGTATGTCTCCCTGAGTGGGACACATATCTTAAGAGTTTCCCTAGGGTAAAATGCTTTTCTTTCTTTCTTTCTTTTTTAGTTCAGAACTTTAATTACATCTTAAAATATTGTAGATGGTTGTATTATTTGTTGATTCCTTGATTTTGCAGCTATATTTTAACTAACAACTAGAAAAAAATCTGAAAAAAACCTAAAGATTTTATGCTGATTAAGGTCACAGGCCTTCTTTGTCTTTTCTAATCCTTGAGACTTTTGTTTTTATGTGTCTTTCTTAAGTAGTCTAGGGAATCAGTCCTAGAAAAGGAATTTATAAATATGATATTTTTGCATTTGTCCCATAGTGTCTTCAGTTCAGTCACTCAGTCGTGTCCGACTCTTTGCGACCACATGAATTGCAGCACACCAGGCTTCCCTGTCTATCACCAACTCCTGGAGTTCACTCAAACTCACGTCCATCGAGTCAGTGATGCCATCCAGCCATCTCATCCTCTGGTGCCCCTTTCTCCTCCTGCCCCCAGTCCCTCCCAGCATCAGAGTCTTTTCCAACAAGTCAACTCTTTGCATGAGGTGGCCAAAGTACTGGAGTTTCAGCTTTAGCATCATTCCTTCCAAAGAACACCCAGGACTGATCTCCTTAGGCATGGACTGGTTGGATCTCCTTGCAGTCCAAGGGACTCTCAAGAGTCTTCTCCAACACCACAGTTCAAAAGCATCAATTCTTCGGCGCTCAGCCTTCTTCACAGTCCAACTCTTACATCCATACATGACCACAGGAAAAACAATAGCCTTGACTAGACGAACCTTTGTTGGCAAAGTAATGTCTCTGCTTTTCAATATGCTATCTAGGTTAGTCATAACTTTCCTTCCAAGGAGTAAATGTCTTTTAATTTCATGGCTGCAATCACCATCTGCAGTGATTTCGGAGTCCAAATACATAAAGTCTGACACTGTTTCCACTGTTTCCCCATCGATTTCCCATGAAGTGATGGGACCAGATGCCATGATCTTCGTTTTCTGAATGTTGAGGTTTAAGCCAACTTTTTCGCTCTCCTCTTTCACTTTCATCTAGAGGCTTTTGAGTTCCTCTTCACTTTCTGCCATAAGGGTGGTGTCATCTGCATATCTGAGGTTATTGATCTGCCAGCAATCTTGATTCCAGCTCGTGCTTCTTCCAGCCAGCATTTCTCATGATGTACTCTGCATATAAGTTAAATAAGCGGGGTGACAATATACAGCCTTGACGTACTCCTTTTCCTATTTGCAACCAGTCTGTTGTTCCATGTCCAGTTCTAAGTGTTGCTTCCTGACCTGCATATAGGTTTCTCAAGAGGCAGGTCAGGTGGTCTGGTATTCCCATCTCTTTCAGTATTTTCCACAGTTTATTGTGATCCACACAGTCAAAGGCTTAACATATGGTAAAAGTTTCTGTAAAAAGGGTATGAGAGCCCCAAAAAGTAAAGGAGACATGAGCATACAACTAAATTTAGGTATTTATAAATACAAGTTATGTTTATAGGCTTATAAATAATTTTCTTATTAAATAAGCTTCAGTTACTGCTGATAATCAGCAGAAGGAAAGATAAGAGTGAGAATTCATATTTCACTTACAAAAACAGCAAGTCCAAATGAAAGTCAGTAAGTAAGAGAGGAAGAATGGGTTTGTTCTGTATAGTAAAAGATGTTAAGAGTAAATGTTTTAAGCTGAGGATGTCTTAGGACTTTAAAGATGCACCCTGTGAAATTTTAGACGTTATTGATGAAATAGTATACCAATGTGAACGATATTAAAATACTTTTGCCAGCCATTCCAGAAATCGTGGTCCAAGTTGGCACAGCAGTCAAGGCTGGTAGGTCATGCACTTTGACTGTCGCTTGGATTGCTGGGAGACACATCTTCCTCATGAGTTTCGGGTGACAGCTCAGTTCACTGTACAGGAGAGAGCCACTTGTAGAGAAAGAGAGAAGAGGGAGAGGAAGATTTAGCACTGCATTTTCACAGGGCAAGAAATTCCACCCCAGCTCCAATGTGTGTTGGCCCATTGCCTGGGATCTCGTTAAGCACATGACCATCACTCTTCTGCCTATTTCTGGCCTGGATTTGGAGCTTGGTGGCTAAGCAAACTCTAGTCGGAGCTAAAATTAGGCAGCCACATTGTGACAAGACATACTTGTCTTCAACAAAGAGGAGAAATCTATTTAAGAAAAAGTGGGGACTTCCCTGGTGGTGCAGTGGATCAGAGTCTGCCTCTGAATGCAGAGGACATGGGTTCGATCTCTGGTTTGGGAAGATTCCATGTGTGAGCGATTAGCTCAGCCCATGTGCCACAACTGCTGAGCCCACGTGCTGCAACTGCTGAAGCCTAGGCACCTAGAGGCCATGTTCTGCCAACAAGAGAATCCACTACAGTAAGAAGCCATACACTGCAATCAAGAGTAGGCCCCGCTCACCACAACTAGAGCAAAGGAGCAGCAACAAAGACCTAAGGCAGCCAAAAATGGATAAATAAATATTTTTTTAAAAAAGAGAAAATTTGAATCTATCCTTGGGTCAATGTCAGTTGCATGCATCTTAGCAGTCTGTCTGTATTGTGCAAAATCTGAACTAAAATAAACCAACTAACTAGACTGCATTCTGATTTCCAACCCTCTAGTACTACCACAGGAGCCCAGTTGTGTTATAAACAGTCTGGTTTAGCTGGAGAAGAGTTTAAGGAGTGCAGCAATGTAACGAACTATTGACATGGATGGTGAAAAATTGTAGGAATAGTTATAACCCTATCCTTTGGATTAAGGTAATTTTGTGATTTCAAAGATGTCAAAAATTTGAAGTCATTTGCATCATAGCAGAAGTGTATTTAAAGTCTGAGAGTTACAGCATTCTCTTTCACTTGATGAGTATCTAATAGAAGAGGGATTGTCATCAAAACTAAAGCAAAGTATAGTAACACTATGCCTTATTTAAAACATATTTTTACATATACTTTTCTAAACATCTCAGCCAAGATCTTTTGATCATCCACTTTATGACTGACTGAGATGAGTGACTAAGATGAATGAGATGAATGACTGAGATGAATCAGAGATTTCTGGGTTTCTAGGAGCATAGGCTATATATTTAGAGGCAAGAAATAAACACGGAAAATAAAACAGCAATAAAGAATTCAATAGCGGTTTGAGATAATATAGAGGCAATAGTTGTTATTATACAGGAGGTGCAGAGCTGTACACTTACTTGAGAGATGAAACCATTGTAAGTCCAGAGGAAGTCTAAAGACAGCTCTTTAGCTGTTTTGTGCAAGGTCTCAAGCTCGAGGAACCAGACAGTTAAAGATTGTTACTCTTTACACTACACAATATGTAATACTAGGGCCAAAATACAAACAACAGCAACAAAAATGAGCCAAACTGAATCACCCTCTTCTCTCCTCCAAATAAAACCACATTAGGGCCCCTGGTAATGCTAGGTTGATACCTCCTTTTCTGTCATCGAAGTGATTCATCCCATTTCTCTTAAGACAGCTCACGTATACTACCTCATTATGATCACACTCCCATCTCTGTTCTTGCAGAGTATCTTAGCTCTGTGAATTGTATTACTATCCATCCAGTCTCCTAAACCTTTGTATTAGGATTGAGCTTTTGTCTTATTGACTCCTTGTCATGTCTAGTCCTTCTGTCTAGTGGGGAGGCAGAGATTTAGCAGAATAACACCAAAGTTATACTCTAGTGGAAGGGGAATCAAATTAGGAAGGGAGACACGCGCTTGTATTATGGGTGCTGTATTCTGAGAAATACCCGGATCCCCTACTGCTTTCCCAGAGTAGAGGCAGAACTGAGTTTTGCCAGCTTGAGACAAAAAGGGTTGGAATCTTGCTGGCCTCAGCAACAAGGCGAATGCAGTTGCAGGCTGGAGCCTGGACTGTCAGGGTAGTAAGATAAAGGAAGGAGGTTCTAGGCATCTTTATGAGGCCAACTTTTTGGACTGAAATAGCAAAAAATTGTTTTATACCCTGCCTTGAATCCTAACCCGATAACTAACTCAGTAAAGGTAGTTTCTGTTTGGTGACAGATTAAGTCTTCCCAAACACCATGGAGCATGTAAGAGCAAGGTTACATTGGAAACCTCTGGGTCATCATTGATCCATTGGATTGCCTCGAAAAAGTTCACGATATTTCACTTCTTCCTTATTTCAGGTATCCAACTGCCTTCTAAAATCTATAAATTCTTTCTCTTAAAGATTTTTGGATCAGTCCAACTCTTTGCAATGCAACTAACAGTCTCTTAACATCAGCTCCCACTTGGATTCCCATCATGACATATTAAATGGCTTCACTACCTTTAGCTTTGATCTCTTGAAACCTTCCTCCAAGCAGCGGCTACCACTTCTGGTCAGGCCATTCCCTTGTTTAAATTCGTCTGTGGTTTTCCACTGCCCTCTAGGTCAAGACATGTTAACTCCTTTTAGGTTGTCAAACATGCTCTACCTCTTCTCAGAAACTTTCAACATTTTCTCTTTGTAGCCTAGAAGACTAGTCCCTCTGTTTTTACTTCACGAATTCCAGCTCCTCCATCAGGTCTTTCCTACTGCCTCCCACTTCTGCCCCGTCTTAGGTTATATGTTCTTGTTTCTACAGCATCTTGTACTCACCCTCGCCCACAACATAGCACCCATGATGTTTTTTATAGTTGGTTTTAAATTTAATTTTTAAAGTAGTCTTCCCCACAAACCTATAAGCTTTGTGAAGTCAGGGACCATGATATCTTGCTCATTGCAGTATGACCTGACTCACAGTTAATTAATGAAAGCTTAATTAAAATTAAAGTGCATTACTTTTTAAAAACACCATCCTTATAGAGAAGGGGACAAAAAGAAGCAAATGTAGAAAAATATGGGAAACCTATTGAAAATATGTCCATTTCCCAAGTACCCCTCTACGCCCCCATCCTGCAACAAAAAATTAGCGCAGCCCACATTTTCATCAAAATTCCACTGTAACTCAGAAAGCAATATGGCTGGAAGTCTCCTGGTCCCTACATGGGCATGTAGTTTTTATAGATATTAAACAAAATCTCTAAATTAAATTTGCCTTTATATGTTCTTTTAAAATATAGAACCCACGGGCCCCCCAGGCAGCTGCCCTCCAAGGCCTCCAGTGTCGGTAATGTGACAGTCTACTTCTGGTTCAAGTTGTAACAAAAATAAAACTCTAGTTTTAATAAATCCAAGAGAGACCCCTCTTATTATACTATCAACCAAATATAAAGCATTTTGCATGAGGTGAGATAACCTTATAATGACTTCTATAAGGTATTTTAAGCAGCTGCACAATAATGAAAATAATCAAATCAAAGCTTCCAAGGAAAGTATAAACTTCTACTGATCTTACTTATTTCATGTCACACTGAACAGTTGTATTCATTTAATCCAGTTTTGTTCTAGGTATTGGGAAACAAAAGTGACCTCAACAAGATTCTTCAGATGGCTATTATCTGTGCTTTCATGGGGCTTCCATTCTAGTGGGGAGAGACAGACAATAAAGTAATAAATATCAGTGAGATAATTTTACTTATAAAGTGTTAAAGCAGACAATGGGAGTTGGAAGGCAGTTACTCATGGAAATGGTATTGGAGTTGAGACATGGATGAAGACTAAATATATGGACCTTTGTTGGCAAAGTACTGTCTCTGCTTTTAATATGCAGTCTAGGTTGGTCATGGAGAAGGCAATGACAACCCACTCCAGTACTCTTGCCTGGAAAATCCCACGGTCGGAGGAGACTGGTGGGCTGCAGTCCATGGGGTTGCTAAGAGTCGGACACAACTAAGTGACTTCACTTTTACTTTTCACTTTCATGCACTGGAGAAGGAAATGGCAACCCACTCCAGTGTTCTTGCCTGGAGAATCCCAGGGACGGGGGAGCCTGGTGGGCTGCTGTCTCTGGGGTCGCACAGAGTCGGACACAACTGAAGCGACTTAGCAGCAGCAGCAGCAGACTAAATATATGTATTTATTAGAAATATATATCATAAAATATGATATATATATATTCCTTATTCTATGATACAATGTCATAGAACCCCAAAGAACTTCTGTTTATATAGTTATATCTATTGAGATTTAACATATTAGAAATTAAAACTGAGAATTAACTAATATTTGCTTATTAATTTACTAAAAATAATAAATCTATTACATGTTAACATATTTTTTATAAAATATAGCTACATTTTCCAAAACAAAATAATTTTGGTGAGATAGTGGCATTGTTGTATAGTTTTTCAAGTCTCTTTAATATCTAGCCTAACAAAAGAGTTGGATTCTCATATCTGCTTCTGTATTTAATCTGTTGCAATATCACGTGTCCTATACCCTCTGGAAAACTCCACTGTTTACTCATACAAGAGTAAGAGAGAAAAAGACAAATAGCATCTTAGTAATATTATGAAAATAGTTCATGGATTTTCCCTGAAATGGTTGAGAGCCCTAGGGTTCCCTGAAACACATCTTGAAAACCGTTTCTTTATACTTCTCTTATTTTTTTCCCAGAGTGTGGGGCCTGAAGTAGATGTTCAATATATATCAATATTTATTTACACATAGAAATTGAAATGTGGTTTAACTCTTTTTCTGCTTGCAGTTTTTTTATTATCCTTGCATATGAAAAGATACAGAAATCCACCAGTTTTCAGCCAATGCAGAATTAGAACTGTTTATGTGGTGAAGTGATGCAATGTAAGCATGTGGAGGGGTGGGGAAGACATGTAATGCACACACTGCCCTGTGTCACCTAGAAATGTGCACATATGGGCAAGAGAAAGCTGGGATTGCAGGAGTTTCAGGAAGCTGAGAGAGTACAGGGAGAGATGGATATGGAGCCAGTACTTGGTGCATTAATACAGGAGGTGCTTAGTCAGTGTGATTTTAATGCTCAAGAGAATGGAGTAGGAGTTGGTGAGATATCATGGGTCATGAAAGATCCACGTGCCAGGCTAGGGTGAAACCTTGTGGATACAAATTCTCTCTAACCATTCATAAATCTCAAATGGCTTGTATATGTGCATGGTAAGTCGCTTTAGTCATGTCTGACTCTTTGCAACCCCATGGATTGTAGCCTGCCAGGCTTCTCTTTCCATGGGGATTCTCCAGGCAAAACTGCTGCAGTGGATTACCCTTCCCTCCTTCAGGGGATCTTCCCGAACCAGGGATCGAACCTGTGTCTCTTATGTCTTCTGCATTGGCAGGCAGGTTCTTCAGGTTCTTTACCACTAGCACCACCTGGGAAGCCCTCAAATGACTTGACTTGTTATTAATATTAAAGTACTTTCAGACTTTGTATGGCACTGACTGTAGTATCTAATCAAGTTTAATAAAAGACATAAAGATGCTGAGAAATGGGCACCCTCAACCTCCTTACAAATGATCTTTGCAGAAGAGCTTACCAGTAAGGTTTGCAAATGAGAGAGCACCATGTAACCAGGGGTAAAGATGGTTCTGACAGAGGAAACCTCTCAGCATGGACATCTAACAAGCCAGATGACAGATTGCTAACCGAGTAGATTGTTTTGAGGGCCTTTTCTCTAAATTCCTGGGCTTCCCTGGTGGCTCAGATGGTAAAGAATTTGCCCATATTGTGGGAGACCCAGGTTCAATCTCTGGGTTGGGAGAATCCCCTGGAGAAGGTAATGGCTACCCACTTAAGTATTCTTGCTTGGAGAATCCCAGGGACAGAGGAGCCTGGCCGGCTACAGTCCATGGGGTTGCAAAGAGTCATACACAACTGAGAGACTAACACTTTCACTTTCTCTAAATTCCTATAGGAATGAAAAGCTCCATAATATTCTATGGAGTATGTGATATTTCTAAGTCATGGAGGGTTTTAGTTACACTGTACTGACGACACATGAAAGCAAAGACCCTTCTGAAGCTTTTAAAAAATGTGTGAAAGTACCAGTTTACTCCCCAGAAATCTAGTACTGTTACTTTAGAAAAACATCAGAGAAGAACAGGAAAAACTAAGGGCCCAATGATATTTCTAGTGAAATTGGTGGCCAGCCTTTGTGCAGAGTCACAGTAGTGATGTTAATTCTTTGGTTAAAATTCAGACCTCACAATACTGGATGCTTGGGGCTGGTGCACTGGGACGACCCAGAGGGATGGAATGGGGAGGGAGGAGGGAGGAGGGTTCAGGATGGGGAACGCATGTATACCTGTGGCGGATTCATTTTGATATTTGGCAAAACTAATACAATTATGTAAAGTTTAAAAATAAAATATAATTAAAAAAAAATTCAGACCTCAGAAGTTGGAACGGGAAGAGTGTGAGACACCAAAGGAATCTCTTAAGGATTTATGTATCAAGTATTTTCTAATAAGGATGCATGTTTGGCCTTTTATAAGTGAACTAGAATGCAAGTGAGCTTTTCCCCTGAAGCACCTCTTGTGTTGCTCAATTCAGGCATGACCTTGACACTTGAGAGGCCAGCCATTCTGTTTCTTTCCTGAAGTCATCTGTTAATACCAGAGGTGTCCAGGCTGAGGGGAAATGAGATTTATGGTGAGCCAAGAAGATGGAGGAAGAGACGAAAAGTTTTATGAACATCTTATGACTTAATTTTACATCGCTTTCCTTAGACTGGAAGTTCAATTAGAAAATAAAGGATGTTTAATTGACTCTTAAGACACTGTTGAAAAGTGCAAAATTTATGAATCATACAGTCATTCTAATGTGACTGATTTTTTCATGTTGACTTTCCCCCTCTTCATTGCATTAACCTAACTTTCCAGTGGTCATGTATGGATGTGAGAGTTGGACTGTGAAGAAAGCTAAGCGCAGAAGAATTGATGCTTTTGAACTGTGGTGTTGGAGAATACTCTTGAGAATCCCTTGGACTGCAAGGAGATCCAACCAGTCCATTCTGAAGGAGATCAGCCCCGGGATTTCTTTGGAAGGAATGATGCTAAAGCTGAAACTCTAGTACTTTGACCACTTCATGTGAAGAGTTGACTCATTGGAAAATACTCTGATGCTGGGAGGGATTGGAGGCAGGAGGAGAAGGGGACGACAGAGGATGAGATGGCTGGATGGCGTCACTGACTCGATGGACGTGAGTCTGAGTGAACTCCGGGAGTTGGTGATGGACAGGGAGGCCTGGCGTGCTGCGATTCATGGGGTCGCAAAGAGTTGGACACGACTGAGCGACTGAACTGAACTGAACTATGTGAATTAGCTTGGAGGTAACCTTAAGATATTCAGTATGCCAGCTGGTTTTTACAGAATATCTTAAAAGAATTTAAATCCAGTACTCCATAGCAGGATGAAGGCCAATATTTTACAGGCATTGTGCTAAATAGAAATTTCATTGTTGTTCATGAACAAGATAAGACTCCTTCCTGATTTGGGGTTTCAAGGAATTCCTTCAATGTGTTCCTTGAGTCATCAACAAATTAAAAATATAGATAATATCTGTAGAAAATGAAACAACATTCCATCCCCCCAAAACCAAACAATAAAGGACAGCTGCTGACAGGGAGATTGGATTAACAAAGGAGCAAGTGTATGAAATGCAACGGTATTTGCCCAGACACTGAGTTTCTTTCAGCCTCTCGGGCTGGCAATGGTGACAGCCATCTGTCCTATCGTCTTGCCCTCTGCAGTCAGCCATCAATTTTCCACAAGGGCTCTCAGTGACAGCTCCCTCATAGTGACCATACTTGGACATGGGGTGTATGATATGTTTTATGAGAGTAGCTTCAAAGATTCGGGACGTAAGATACTGAATCTGTGGAGAAGGAGGAGTAGAAACATTTGTAGACAAGTCAAAGGCAGATGAACACTTAGACATTTACTTATTTGAGGAAGCTGCTATATTTCTTTGTTATGTTTGATCTTGAAATCCCATGCTGTATGGGTCTGACTCTTGGTTCACGTATAGTGGGGCTTGTTGTCTGAGTAAATCTAGAAAGATGCTAATAGGTTGTTCCTGAAAGTCAGAGAAAAGGTAAAACACAAACTTTCCTACATCTCACTTTGAGATGATTTTCCTTTTTTGTTTTAATAGCAAGGTCCACAAAATTCTCCTCTACTTCCCAGTTCTCTCTCTCTCTCTTGCAGCTGTTCTGCCCTCACTAGAAATAATATGCATAAAAGAGTATTCTACAAATATGCATCAAAATTGGCATGCTATTTTCCTCCTGCTTGCACTGATGCTAGAGAGCACTCAGGCTTGGGTTTTAGAGCTCTAGGTTTCATGAAGAAAGATTTCAAGGATACATTTAAAATAATCTCCTTGAAATATTATTCTGATAAAAGAGCATGAGGTCATTGTGAATAGCCCTGGAAAACCAACATTTCATTTCAGGGAGAATTCAATAACTACTTGGAATTACTTTTGATTGTTCTGAAGTTTTATCATCTCCAGTGCTGTTCATAATAAGTGAACTCATTTTCCGGGTAAATAAGCATTTTTGTGATTTGAGGAGATACAAAAATGTAGGAATTTGGGCTAGGAATTCTATTTTTCTCTGTGTGTGTGCTGTAGAGAACAGAACTTTATATGTCTGAGATCATTTGCAAAATGTCTTAAGACTTAGGCTAGAAATTAGCTTAAACTCTAATCTAGAGAAGAAGTTTACTAATCAATATGCTTGATTCTAGTTGGTAAGAAACAAATTTTAGAACAAAGAGTTTTGGATGACTATTTAATATAGTATCAGCAAATGTCAGAGGTCAGAGAGGAGAAGATTAAAAGACACATAGAAATTAAGAAGTTAACAAAACAAAGAGCAGATTAAGAGAAAATGCAATGCAACAAAATATGAAGCTCTCTGAATATAAGGAGCTCCTACAAAAATGTAAGATGATATAAACACAAAAATGAGCCAAGAATACAGTCAAATAATTAACAAAAAGAATAGTAAAGGTTGAATAAATAAATGAAAATATGTTCAACACAATCAATAATTGGAGAAATACCAATAGAAAAAAGAAAGATAATTTTGCCTATTTTTTGGAAGGTAATAAATATATCCAGTGTTCGAAAGTGGGTAGAAAAAGAACAAAATGTATTAAGAGGACCTTTGGTCTAACTTTACAAAGACACACAGCTATACTGAGACAATTGGAGAAATTTTAAATATGGGTTGGGTATTAGAAGGCATGAGGGGACTGTGGTTGAAAAATAAACCACAATCAATCACACAATTGGTGTGATATAGCTTATAAATTGGAGAAGGCAGTGGCACCCCACTCCAGTACTCTTGCCTGGAGAATCCCATGGACGGAGGAGCCTGGTAGACTGCAGTCCATGGGGTCACTAAGAGTCGGACACTACTGAGCGGCTTCACTTTTCCCTTTCATGCATTGGAGAAGGAAATGGCAACCCACTCCAGTGTTCTTGCCTGGAGAATCTCAGGGATGGGGGAGCCTGGTGGGCTGCTGTCTATGGGGTTGCACAGAGTTGGACACAACTGAAGAGACTTAGCAGCAGCAGCAGCTTATAAATATGTAAAAAGTTCTTATTAAGATGTAAAGTAAAATACTTACAGGTGATACTGCATGATGGTCTAAGATTTGCATTAAAAACACTCCAGAATAAAAAATATGTGGGTGTGGGATAGATGAAATCAGATTGACAAAATGCTGGTAATTTTTAGAGATGAGTGTATTAGTTTACTACAGTTGTAGTAACAAATACCACAGAGTCGTTTAAATAACAGAAATTTATTTTCCACAGTTCAGGAGACTAGAGGTCCAAGAGTAGGGTGTCAACAGGTTTGGTTTCTTCTGAAGCCTCTCTCCTGAGCTTGTAGCTGACTGCATTGTTGCTGTGCCATCATATGGTCTTTCCTCTGAACATACACATCCCTGGTGTTTCTTCTGTGTGTCCAAATTCCCTCTTCTTATAAGGACTCTAGACAGATTGGATTAGGGTTTACCCCAATGACTTCATTTTAACACAATCACCTCTTTAAAAGCACTCTCTCTAAATACAGTCATATCCTGAGATACTGGGGGTTAGGGCTTCCACATGTGAATTTGGGAGGGATAGAATTCAATCCATAACAACAGTAGAAAATGAGTTTATATGGATTTATTATGCTCGTCTCTCTACTTTCGGTACTCAATGGGTGAACATTTCCGTAACATATGTTTTTAAAAGCACATTTGCTTGTACTATTTAGAAAAAAGAGGAAAAGAAAAAAGTGAACTAAAACCTATTCCCTATCTACCTTCTAATCCGTCTACATAATTGCGGAAAGGTCTTCCCAGGTGGCACTAGTGATGAAGAACCAATCTGCCAATGCAGGAGGCGTAAAAGATGCAGGTTTGACCCCTACCCAGAGGACGGCATGGCAACCCACTCTGGTATTCTTGCCTAGAGAATTGCATGGACAGAGGAGCCTGGCGGGCTATGGTCCATAGGGTTGCAGAGTCACACATGACTGAAATGACTTAGCACACACAATTGCAGAAAAAGTGGGTGGCAGTACACAGGCCAAACTGCTAACAGCTGTTACTTCTGGAGAGGGTAGTGGCATAAGGGGAGGTAAAGGGGTCTTTTATGTTTACTTTATATTCTTCTATACATTCACCATATGTTTTTTGTTCTTTGCTCTCTCTGTTGAATTGACAGTTTGCTTCTTTTTTAAACACAAAAGAAAATGTAATCTTTTATTATAATTTGGTAGCTTGAAAGTGATTTTTGAAAAATACATACCCACTTAGGTAAATATATTGAAGTCTTCCAAACAATAAAAGATATATTACTTTATTATTTCACTTACTACTGTATAATTTTTAAAAATATGTAACTTTTTATATTAGTTTTATGGCTTCCCTAGAGAAGGCAATGGCACCCCACTCCAGTACTCTTGCCTGGAAAAGCCCATGGATGGAGAAACCTGGTGGGCTGCAGTCCATGGGTTGCTAAGAGTCGGACATGACTGAGTGACTTCACTTTCACTTTTCACTTTCATGCATTGGAGAAGGAAATGGCAACCCACTCCAGTGTTCTTGCCTGGAGAATCCCAGGGACGGGGGAGCCTGGTGGGCTGACGTCTATGGGGTCGCACAGAGTCGGACATGACTGAAGCGACTTAGCAGCAGCAGCAGCAGCAGTCTGGTGGCTAAGACTCTGTGCTTCCAATGCAGGAGGTGGGAACTTGGTCAGAGAACTAAGATCCCACATGCCATGTGGTGTGGCCAAAAATTTTTAAAAATTAAAGTAGTTTTAGGTTCATAGCAAAATTGAGCAGAAGGCAAAGAGATTTCCCCTGTGCTGCTGCTCTGCTGCTAAGTCACTTCAGTCACGTCCAACTCTGTGCAATCCCATAGACGGCAGCCCACCAGGCTCCTCCGTCTCTGGGATTCTCCAGGCAAGAACACTGGAGTGGGTTGCCATTTCCTTCTTCAATGTGTGAAAGTGAAAAGTGAAAGTGAAGTCGCTCAGTCATGTCTGACCCTTAGCAACCCCACGGACTGCAGCCTACCAGGCTTCTCCATCCATGGGATTTTCCAGGCAAGAGTACTGGAGTGGGGTGCCATTGCCTTCCCCCATGCTACCAGCTCCCATATGTACACAGCCCACTCCAGTATCAAAATCCTACACCAGACTGGTACATTGGTTACAATTGACAAACTTACACTGACTCGTCATTATCACTTAGAGTCCTTAGTTTATGTTAGAGTTTCCATTCTGTGGATTTTGACAAATGAATGATGACATGTATCCACCATTAGAGTATTGTACAGAGTAGTTTCACTGCCCTAAACATCCTCTGTGCTTCACCTGTTTATTCTTCCTTCTTCACTGATCTCCAATGAGCACTGATTCTTTCACTGTCTGAATAATTCCTTTTTCAGAATGCATTATAGCTGGAATCATACGGTATATAATCTTTTCATTTTGTAATATGCTGTTAAAGTTCCTTTGTGTCTTTTCTTGGCTTGATAGCTCCTTTCCTTTTAGTGCTAGTAATCTATTGTCTGGAAGTATGACAGTTTGCTTATTCATTCACCTGCTGAAGCACACCTTGGTTACTTCTAAGTTTTGTTAATTATAAATAATGCTGCTATAAATATTCATGTGCACGTTTTTGTGTAGACATAGGCTTTCAGCTCCTTTGTTAAATATCAAGGAGTGCAATTGTTGATCATGTGATAAGAAGAGTATGTTTAGTTTTATAAAAAACTGCCAACTGTCTTTCAAAGTGTCTGCACCAATTTGCGTTCCCACCGTTGTGACTGAGAATTCCTGGTCCTCTGCATTCTTGTCATCATTTAGTGTTGTCAGTGTTGTAGATTTTGGCCATTCTATTAAGTGTGTAGTGGTATCTCACTGTTATCTTGTTTTCAATTTTTTAGATGATATATCAGAGAAGGCAATGGCACCCCACTCCAGTACTCTTGCCTGGAAAATCCCGTGGGCGGAGGAGCCTGGTGGGCTGCAGTCCATGGGGTCGCTAAGAGTCGGACACGACTGAGCGACTTCACTTTCACTTTTCACTTTCATGCACTGGAGAAGGAAATGGCAACCCACTCCAGTGTTCTTGCCTGGAGAATCCCAGGGACGGGGGAGCCTGGTGGGCTGCCGTCTATGGGGTTGCACAGAGTCAGACACGACTGAAGTGACTTAGCAGCAGCAGCAGATGATATATGATGTGGAGCATCTTTCCATGTACTTATTTGCCATCTGTATAGCTTCTTTAGTGTGGTGTCTATTCAGGTCTTTAGTCCATATTTTAATGGTTGTTCAGGTTGTGAATTTTCTTATAGTTGAGCTTTATTTTTGCTTCTTCTTTTTTTCTCTGGTGCTATCGATCTTATTATCCTTTATTTTAGATTTTTTGGCTCTTTTAATGATTACCCTTAGTATTTTAATATGTCTTTTAAAAGCTGATGTCTGATAATCATCTGAATCTGTATTTTCTCAATGAACAAACAAAATGTTTTAGCATAGTTTTACTGTCTATATACATCACTGTTTTTGTCTCACATTTTGCAACCATTTGGATTTTTCGATTCAGTTAGTTAATGGTTTTATTAAACATTGTTAATCAACCATTGTTTAGACTTGATTATGTGATTGATTTATGTCTCAGTTCACTACAGTTTCTTTAATCCTATATCATTCCTTCTCTGTTTTTTTTTTTTTTTCTCTCTCCAGAAAAAGATTTGCAATGAATAAGTATTCTCAATTCTTACATGTCTGAAATGACTTTTGCCCTGGAACTTAATGCTAGTTTGGCTGGGTATAGAATTGTAGGTCAAAATATTTTCCTTCAGGTCTTCAAAGTATTGCTGTATTATCTTCTAGATTCCACAGTGGCTTATTTAGCAGTCTCATACCAATTGGAATCTTTTTCCTATTAAAATAACTTTCTCCTTCTTTCTGGACACTTTAAAAATATTCTATTTATCTTATGTATTTTGAAATTTCACAATGATTTTCTCATCTATAAATCTTTTTTATTTATTATGACTAGCATTGATGGAAACTTCAAAATGAAGGCTAATACTTTTATAAAGTTCTAGGAAATTTTCTTTGATCAACTGTATTTTCTTTTCTTTATAAAACTTTTATTAATACGTATACAGAGAATGGAACTTCTAGATCTACTCTTGTATCTCTTAATTTTATTCCAAAACCTCTTTGTGGGTTTTTTTTTTTTTTCTCTCCATAATGTTCTGGAGTAATTACGAGATTTGGTGGGGCAGCTTACTGATTTGTTTTACTTTTTGATTGTTATGCTAGTTAATTCATGCATTGAGTTTTAAAAAGCAACAGATTTAAAATTTCCAAGCTCTTTAGTAGTTTCTTTTTCAAGGGGAGGTGCACTACCATTTCAGATCTCTCTGAGGATGTCAGTAATACTTGTTTTCAATTATTGCTGTTTGTCCTGTTTTTTAAAAGTGTATTTATCTTTTCCCTTGAGTATTAGTCATTTCTGCTTTCTTTAGACACTTGGTACTTCCTGGATGTGCACTCAATGTTGTATTTGATAACTCTTTTACATGTGTTTATAGAGCCTAGTTCTGTGTAAAAAAAAATAATTTGTGGATTTGGCTAGATGTGCTATCAAATGTTTGTATCTTTCTTGAGTGAGGGTTCCCTGTTCTTCTAGTTCTATCTGCTAGTTGGAGCGTCACCTATCTAGGCTAAGTTCCCATACTTACTTTTACTTGACAATGGATCTATATTACTTAGTAACTTTAAAAGCAATAAAAATAAATTTTAAAGCATTAAAATATTTAAAAGATGGAATATCAGTGTTTTACTGCAATAAATGATTTCTCACTGCCTGAATCTAGCCAGTGCACCTTTAAGTTTACATTTCAAAAAAATGGTTAGGGTGTGATTACCTCTTAGTAAACAGTGTGACAGTTGAGAATCTTTACCTTCTAATAAAACCTTTTAGTGAGAAATAAATATATATGATATTAAATATATATAATCTATAAATTTATTTTTATAATAGTTTGCATATATTTGTGTTAGTATTGTTATTTCTTACTATTCTTTGATGTTGTCCTAGGGAAAATTCTTACTAACTTGAGTTTTAATTTGTCAGGGCAGGAACTAAATCTACTATACTATTTGAACAAGCACAACTCTGAAAGGTTAACCACTTAAGGGTTATTAAAAGTAAGTCACTCAGAATATTTTGTAAACATAATTTTGGGAGGAAGGTAATGAGACAAAGATAGAAACCAAAATTATTTTCCTTACCAAAAATCAGTAATAGATGTATAATCATTTCTATATCATTTCTGTAGTGGCAGTTTTAAATAGTGATAGTCAGGAACAAATATAAACTCCCAAGCATTGCAAACATAGATTGTCCTTAATACCATTTATTCCAGTTAGTTTGAAGATTATCTGAAATATGTCACTATTGATATCCTTAACTGATAACTACTACAGCAGAGATGGTCAGTCATTTTACAGCTAGAAGACTTAAGGCTCAGACTTAACTATCCTTATCAAAAACACACACAATTAAAAATGTCTGAAAAGTAACTTGGATTCTAGATGAATAGTTTTTGTTATTCTCTGCACTAGATTGATTTATTTATTCTTTTATTCATATAACCACACTCCACTCAACTGACTATCTGATATTTAACAATAAATACTAAACAATGTAGTTCTGCACATGTCTGTTGTCTGTCCCAAGTCGTTTATAATGTTTTGAATAACATTTGAAAACCTACTAGAATTGATAGCTTTGATTGAGCATGTGCTAAAAAGAGTTATGTCAATCAGCACTTTCATGGAAGTTTCCTTTTAAAGAGTAATGTTAAGTGGAAAAGAGTTAAACAGATTTTTTACTAAAGGACTTTTTCAGAGCTTTGACTAAGCTAATGGTCACTGTTCATATCCTAGTAGGAATAGTATACCAAGTTTTTCAAACTTATTTTACCAAGAAGTACTTTTTTCTTCTCCCCAAAACATTTTGTTCATTGGTGTTCTGTGGGATACACTTAGTGTTACTGGGTTGAGAATTACTTTCTTCTTTTTGTCTTGTGTAACATGCTTTGCTTTTTTCTTTTTAGATATTCTAATAATATTGTGAGAAGAATCAAGAATTTTCACTTTAATTCTTTTTCTGTAAATATGCCATTCTATGACCTATCAAGTAAATGCAGAATGATACTGATATATAGGAATCCTGGTGTCGATACTGCTGTGAAGGTGATTTATCTCTAATTGAAAACAATACTTGTCTTTTTCCTTGGTGGCCACATGAGGGAGCTAAAAAGAATTAAAGTTTTACTTTTTTTCTTTAATAGGAAATTTTTTATCAACTTTAAAATACCTCTTGATGTGAGTGACTTAATATCAGATTTTACTTTCTTCAAGTTCATTTTTAAAAAGTCTGTTAACAATATTATCTCAGGGAAAATAAAAGTATCAACAGAGGAGCAGTACTCTATATTGCCACAAAAATTCAGATGAGTATGTATGTGTATGTGTTTGTGTGATTCTCTCTCAGTGGACCAGAGGCTAAGGTGGTATAAACTTTCAGAAGGAAATCTGTACATTTATATATTTAAGATTTAAGATTGTATTTTAATGTGATACATATTTTATGTTTTAAATTACTTACAGTTAGTCTTCTGAGCATTTTTTCCACAATATAATATTATATCTAAAATTCATCCAAGTTGTGCATGGGAGTGTATTTCACTTGTTTTCACTGGTATATTAACATTCCATTTTTTTTTGTCCCTGCCACAAATTGTTCACCAGTTTTATGTATGTTTTATGTATGTTTCTTGGATTTTATTTTTAATTTTGTTTGAATGGAGATTACATTTTCATATTATGTCTCACAGTGCAAATTCAAAGTAATTTTCCAAGGATAGTCTGAATTCCTTGGAATAGAGTTGTGCACATATTTGTATTAAAAAGATAATTCTAGTTTTATTTCAAAGTTTGTTTTAGAAGTGAATAAGAATTCCTGTTGCTCTATATCTTTGCCAACACTTGTTTTTTTTCACAATTAAAAATTTTACTAATTGAGTATATTTCAAGTGTTATATTATTGAGGTCTTACGAACATTGCTTTAATCTCTATTGAGATTTATATATATATATATTTTTCAGTTTTATTTATTTTACTTTACAATATTGTATTAGTTTTGCCATACATTGACATGAATCTGCCATGGGTGTACATGTGTTCCCCATCCTGAATCCCCCTCCCACCTCCCTCCCCATCCCATCCCTCTGGGTCATCCTAGTGAGTGCACCAGACCCGACCATCCTGTATCATGCATCAAACCTGGACTGGCAATCCGTTTCACATATGATAATATACATGTTTCAGTGCCATTCTCCCAAATCATCCCACCCTCGCTCTCTCCCACAGAGTCCAAAAGACTGTTCTGTACATCTGTGTCTCTTTTGCTATCTCGCATACAGGGTTATCATTACCATCTTTCTAAATTCCATATATATGCATTAGTATACTGTGTTGGGGAGAAAACAATGGCACCCCACTCCAGTACTCTTGCCTGGAAAATCCCATGGATGGAAGAGCCTGGTAGGCTGCAGTCCATGGGGTCGCATAGAGTCGGACGCGACTGAGCGACTTCACTTTCACTTTTCACGTTCATGCATTGGAGAAGGAAATGGCAACCCATTCCAGTGTTCTTGCCTGGAGAATCCCAGGGACGGAGGAGCCTGTTGGGCTGCCATCTATGGGGTTGCACAGAGTCGGACACGACTGAAGCAACTTGGCAGCAGCAGCAGCAGCATACTGTATTGGTGTTTTTCTTTCTGGCTTACTTCACTCTGTATAATAGGTTCCAGTTTCATCCACCTCATTAGAACTGATTCAAATGTATTCTTTTTAATGGCTAATACTCCATTGTGTATATGTACCACAGCTTTCTTATCCATTCATCTGCTGATGGACATCTAGGTTGCTTCCATGTCCTGGCTATTATAAACAGTGCTGCGATGAACACTGGGGTACGTGTGTCTCTTTCAATTCTGGTTTCCTCGGTGTGCATGCCCAGCAGTGGGATTGCTGGGTATATATATTTATTTATATGACTGTGCTGGGTCTTTGTTGCTTTGCATGTGCTTTCTCTAGTTCTCGAGTGAGACCTATTCTTTGTTGTGGTACGCGGACTTCTCATTTGCAGTGGCGTCACCTGTTGCGCAGCACGGGCTCAGGGTGTGCAGGCTTTTGTAGTTGCACCTCCTGGGCTCTAGAGCCCAGTCTCAGTAGCTGTGGCACGTGGGCTTAGTTGCTCCTCAGCGTGTGGAATCTTCCTGGATCGAACTTTTGTTTCCTGCATTGGCAGGTGGATTCTTATCCACTGCCCTACCAGGGAAGTCCCTATTGAGATTTTTTAAATAGGCTTGTTGGGCATTTGTGTTTCCTCTTTTGTGAAACGCCGATTTATGACCTTTGTCTATTTTCCTTTTGGAGTGTTTGTGTTCTCATTGTTTTATGCAGTTTTTATCTTCTACATATAAATCTTTTATGTCTATATGTACATTTTGCCTTCTTATTCTCCTTATGGTATATTTTGATAAAAAGATCTTAATTTTTGAATTTATCAGTTTTTCTTTATGGTTTGTGCTTTTTTTGTGTTCTTTAAAAAAAATTTTTTTTTAAGATTTTTTGATGTGGACCATTTTTAAAGTCTTTATTGAATTTGTAGCAATATTGCTACTGTTTTATGTTTTTGTTTTTTGGACCCAAGACTTATGGGATCTTAGCTCCTCGGCCAGGGATTGAACCCACATCTCCTGCAATGGAAGGAGAATTATTAACCACTGGACTTCCGGGGAAGTCCCTGTGCCCTGTTTAAAAATCTTTCTCTGTATGTGTGGGGGAGGTCATTAAGATAAGATATTCTTCTAAATGTTTACATATTTTGATTTTCACACCTTCACTTTTTAAAAAACCTGAATTGATTTTTGTGTAGAAGATGATAAAGGGATGGAATTTGATTATTTTTATATTGTTAATCAGTTTTAACAGCTTCACTAGTTGAATAGTTTATCCTTTCTTTTAACTAGCCTCCTACATTAAACTCTCATTAATTCTAATAATTTGTAGCTTATTTTGGAGTTTTCTATATTAATCTGAATATTATGATATTTCTGTTTCTTTTTTTCCCAATAATTGTACCTTTCGGTTCTTCTTATCTTTACATATTTATCAAGTATCTCATCTCATTCCTTATTTTAAAAAGAATATTTCCAATATTTCACCATAAAAATAATTTGATTTTTGGAGGTTAACCCTTTGCCAGCTTAAAATATTTCCCTTCTATCCCCAGTTTGGTTAGAGTATGTTCTAAAAATGGGTGCTAAATTTTATGAAATCTATCCTCTACATTTATTGGGATTGTCATAGGTTTTCCCCTAAACAGTTAACATGATAAATGACATCAGTGGATTTGCTAGATTTGATTTACAAATATTCTAAATATTTTATTAAGGATTTTGTGTTCATGTTTATGAATGTCCTAGGAAAGTAATTTTCTTTTCTTTCTTTTTTTTTTTTTTTTTTTTTTTGCTATCAAGCTGTTTTAGCAACTTAGAATTAGTTGGAATGTACTTCCTCTTTTGCTCTTTCTGATAGAGATTACATAAGGTCGTAGTGGTCTATTCCTTGAAAGTTTGACAAAACTTGTCTGTAACTTGCTTAAAAGTTTGATAGAATCAGATGCTTCCTTTGTAGAATAACTTTCAAGTGTGATACAATTTATTTAGTAGGTCTTTCTTTTGAAGACTATACAAGCTTTCTATTTCTTTTGAGGTTGATTTTGGTAAGTTTTAAAAATAAGAGTTAAGCTATTTCATCTTAGTTTTCCAATTACATGAAAGAATTTATAGTAGTAGTTTCTTAACTTTTTAATTATTACTGTATCTGTGACTATATCTTTTCTTTTAACTAGTATTTTATATACTAGTAATTTTGATTTTTTCCCCCTTTGCTCAAACTTGCTAGAGATTTGTCAATTTTATTAGTATGTTTAAACATTCAAATTTTGGCTTTATTGGACCTCTCATAGTTCTATTTCCTTCCTTTAAAAATAAAATTTTGCTTTATCAAAATTTTCTGAGCACACAACTTAAGCAGTAAAGTAATTTTAAAAATTAGTTTTCAGAAAATCATAGGCTTCTGACTTCTTTCTCCCATTCCTTCCTTCTTGGACACATCACTTTCATTTCTTTTAGCTGATTATTTTGATATTTATTGCCAAGACTCTAAATGACAGGTTTTTACTGTTACTTCCTATTTTTTTAAGGTCAGTGTTAACAGTGATAAATCTCATTCTAGTCTCCCATCCTTGTTTATTTGTAAGTTACTAGTCCAAGAGTAAGAAATCTGGCTCTTATTTATTTAGTTAATTGCTTAATTCTTATATATATATACATGTATGTATATGTTGGTAGAAATATCAGAATTGTTAATTTGTACCTTCATGGGAAATGACTTTATTAACTAGAGAATTCTGTTTATGTGCTGTTTCTTTTGCCTTTTGGTTCACAGACTCCACTAATTTTTAAGTTACTGAGGGCAACATACCCCCCTACTCCCCAACTTCAGGGGATTGTTTCATACATTTGTAATAGATCGTGTCACATTCTGCCTTCCATTCTGTGATTCTCCTCAACCTTCTAAATAATTTCTAAAAATGTGCATTCATTAAGGTTATTCTTTGTGCTGTAAAGTTCTATAATAGTAGTCACTCAGTTGTATCTGGCACTTTGAGACCCCATGGACGGTAGCTCTCCAGGCAGGAATATTGGAGTGGGTTGCCATTTTCTTCTTCAGGGGACCAAACCCAGGTCTCCTGCATTGCAGGTAGATACTTTACCATTTGAGCTACACGGGAAGCCCAAAAAAGTTCTGTGGATTTTGACAAATACATACTATTTTGTATCTTTAATTACAGTATCATATAGAACAGATATCATACAGTATCATATAAAAGTCACCTGTGCTTCTCATAGCTCCTTCTCCTTATCCTGAAACCTCTGACAACCACTAGTGTTTTTACTTTTGCATTTTTCAGAATGTCATAGAGTTGGAATCATACAGTATGTAGCCTTTTAGATGCTCCCTTTAACTTAGCAACATGCATTTAAGGTTCATGTATGTTTTTTGTGGGTTGATACCTAATTTCTTTTTTAAAAAAAATATTTATTTGGCGTGCTGGGTCTTATTTGTGGCACGTGGGATCTTTAGTTGTGGCTTACTGGATCTTTTCTTTTAGATGGGCATGTGAACTCTTAGTGGCCATGTGGGATCTAATTCCCTGACCAGGGATCAAACCTGGGCCCCCTGCACTGGGAGCACAGGGTCTTAGCCACTGGACCACCAGGGAAGTCTTGCTAACTTCCTTTTAACATTGAATAATGTTCCATTGTATGAATGTGACATAGTTTTTTTTAATCCTTTCACCCATTGAAGGACTTCTTCATTGCCTTTAGTTTTGGAAGATTATGAGTAAAGCTATTATAAATGTTTGTGCACAAGATTTATGAAAACATGTTTTAAATCAATTGGGTAAATACCCAGAAGTGTCGTTGCTGGATTGTATGGTAAAATGATGTTTAGTTTTGTAATAAACTACCAAACTGCCTTCCAAAATGGCTATGTCATTTTGCATTCCCAGCAGCACTGAATGAAAATTCCTGTTGCTTTTCACCCTTGCTAGCACTTGGCATTGTCGGTTTTTTGTATGTCAGTCATTCTAATAAGTGTGTAGTGGTATCCCATTATTGTCCTAAAATAGTTTTAAATAGTGAATTAAATCAAAACCATTTGTATTAATTAGTGATTTGGATTAGCTAATATATCTGATTAATTTTTAATTGTTTTTAAAAATAACTTGATTGCATTAAAAAATATTACTTATTTCATTTTTAAGATCTGCACATATACCTCAGATATTTAATGGAATGTAAACACTTGAGAACGAGAGAAAAAGACATGATTCTTCTATATAAATATATTGAGATCATTTGCCTCCTTATAAAATGCAAGATTAATACAAAGATTGATTTTTAAATTTTCTTATATGGCATATTGATAATTCAATTTATTTAAGAACTGTTTGAATTATTATTTTTCAATTTTATTTTAAAATGTTTAATGTTTTAAAAAGACCAAACTAATGGGGGAAGAGACCAAGTTATTGGCATATCCCCACAAAAGGAAAATCCTATAGAAGTGAAATTGCACAATAATAAGAGAACAGAAGGAAACAGAAGAATGAGAGTGCCTGTGTACTGTATTGTTTGTTAAATGTTTGCTGAATTATGAATGAATTCATTCATTCAATTCAACTATTTTTTGAGCCTTTCCTATATAGTAGACAGCTGGGAACACAGCAGTGAATAAAAACAGGCAAGATCCCTACTCTTATGCAACTTCTAGGCTAGTAAATGAATTTGGAGGATGAATGAATGAGTAAATACTACAACATTCTTTTATGGCCATGTCATAAGCTCTTGCAGTCTTAAATAATTTGAATGAAATATTTGAAATTTCATCTCACCAGATGCTACTTGTGCTGTGACTGCTTATCTCTTTGCCCATTTTTAGGTTAATTTTGCTCTAGAAATCCCCAGGCTTATTCATGTGCATGGTTGCTGTCTGCAAGGTAACATCCAGAGAGCTTATTACATCCATACGCTGGGGGGATAGGGAACATGTTTCTGGGATGGGTGAATGATTTTTCACTTCTGTCAGAGAGATCAAATTATCAGCAGGGCTGCTAATCTGCCTATCTGCAAAAATAGCCAGAAATATGCACAAATGTAAACATAAAAGGAGACACTCATAATTTGCATAGCTCTCGTGTTTGTCCATCAGTCACCCTAAGTGCTTGTAAGCTGTGAGGCTGGACACAAATGTGCTGTAGCTTGAGGAATTGTCGTTTTATCTTCCGATGAGATACTTTATTATCACCATTAATTGATTAAACATTTTCAACACTCTCGGAGTAAACCCGTCACGCCGTCTATTTCTACCTTGGGCTTCTGTTGATGGTCAGAGTGTGCCAAACATCCAGACTAAATGAAAATATACCCTCCAGGAACCACGCGCGGCATCCTCATAACAAGCTACAGCACCTCTCTGAAGCACGGCTGCTATGTCGTGGGGAATCCCGGGAATCTTTAGCTTAACTCATGGTGCTAGGAGGACCGGAGCGTGAGTGGCGCTGGAGGCTTCATGCGTGCGGATGATTGGCATACTTAAGTCCCTCATTTTGAGGGCAAAGGAGTAGAGTCAAGGCACAGATTAGGTACCCTGGGATAACTGGGATTTGTGAAGATCCCTCAATTAACAATGTGAGTTCCAGCCAGATCTCCGAAGCTGTCCTAGGGCTGAGCTTATGTGGTTTGGTGGGTCAAGGGAGGGTGCTGATTTCGCTGTTGCATGTGCCTTTCCCCTTTAAAATTCTCTATCAAATCCAAGTAAAGAGAGAAATGATCCGGCTCCATCTCTAAGATGGTTCTAAAGCCTGGGAAAGAGAGTGGGGGTGGGGAACGGGAAGAGCTTGGCTAAATGGAAAGTGTTGAGATGATTCAAAGGGCTTGTGCTGACAGAGCAGGGGTGGCTTGACCTTCTGTGGGGGCTGCGGAGGCAGCTTCCTACTGGTGGTTATTTTGGGTGCTGGAAAGCCTGCCTGCCCTGAAATATCTCCCCGTGCCATCTTGCCAGGTTCTGAAATTCCCACAAGAGTCAGCCACCACTTAAAGGCATTGTGTCTCCAGGAGGCCCGGCCAGGAGCACAGCCACCCATAGGGCCACTGCACACAATTAACCCGTAATCGCCCGTAAACCCGGAACCTGGATGCGGAGAACAGCTCCCAGCTGTTGGTAACCCAACACTGCCTTGCTAAGAGAAGCTTTTCGACAGCCTCTTCACATAAGTGGGGGAAATGGGTGCCGCAAAGCTCTGGATCGGGAGCGTAATGGCTTCCATGGGAGCAGCCAGATCGCCACAGTGATGGTGTCTCCATTCCATCCTCCTTGGGTAGGGAAGGCTAGACTGCAGCTACTGAGAGGAATGTGGAAATGGAAACAACATCCAGGCAGTGCACGTACGTTCATGGGTGATGGATCCTATGTGGAATCAGGGAGCGCTTGGGTCACACCCTTAGCTGGTTAACTCTGAGAGAAGAAGACCACTGTCTACCGTGATATGGTGTTCATCCGCCCGCCCGCCCCCAATATCCTGTCATTGGTCAGTAAATATGTCTGAAAGTTTCGCTGTGGTTATTTCTTAAGAGGTTATTTCTAGGAGGCACCTGTTAAAAGGTAAACATGTTCTCAGAGAGGGATAACCTGGCATTTTTCAGAATTGAAAGCATTCACGAGAATTAAATCATCTCATAGGATAGTCTGAAAGAAAGCTTGGAAGCTTGGTATGCTGCTGCTATGCATGAGAAAAACATTCTTCGCAAAGTACTGGAACCCGCCAGCCAGCTAGCGGGGGAGTGACCCCCTTCCTACTAAGGGTGGTTAGAGGGTCACGTGCTCTCTTCCTAAAACTAAATTCTTAGGATAGTTATTTAGGGCTGCCTTTCTCTCTTCTGGCTTTGCTTCTTTTCTTTCTTTGTCTTGGTGTCTCTTTTTTAATTCCCTCCAGGGGATGGAAAGCTGCACCCGCATAGCCTGCTCTACTTTCCTCATTTTCTTTTGGGCGCTCTTTGCACAGCCCAGCACCTGGTTGGACAGAAGAGTGCCACCGCAGGGGCAGGCAGGCTGCCCTTCCTTAGAACATGCTTCTGGGAGCTGGCTATGTACCTGTGCCTCGCAGGCAGCCTACCAACAGTGTGGCAGTTTAGGAGCACACTCCCTGAAGGGGCCCTGCTGGCGAATCTTCCCTAAAAGCAACAACTGTGGGTCCCAATAGAGAAAGGGTAGCGAGCACGCTCCCCCCCAGGGGACAGACAGGAGCCTGCAAAAGAGCATAGTAACAAAGTCAAAGAGTACTAGGAATGCCAAAGAGAGAGCAAGTAGAATTGGATGTGAGAAGTCAGATGGACTTGGGTTTAAAACTCAGTAAAGTTTTAAAGTGTGCCTCCTTGAAGTTACTTAATGTCTTTAAGCCTTAATTTTCTTTTACAAATGATAGATGAATAGTAATATCTGTTTCATGAGGTGTAATTAAAAGCACATGGTTGATCAGCACTGAGATTCTGGCTCAAATAGGCATTTAAAATATTCATTGTCAGGCTGATTGTTAACAGCATTTTCAGTAGAGTGGTGGACTGAGTGTGAATAGGAAGTTAGGAAGTGAAGTCCAGTTGGAAAGTGAGATAGAGTTACAGGATTAACTTTTGGCTCAGGTGGGGTTGAAATAATGATTTTTTTTTTTAGGTTGAAGGAAATTTGAGCATGGGTGTATATTCAAACAGAAGTTAGAGATGTGATATTCAAGAAAAAAGGATAGTTTATAAATCAATAATAACTTAACTAAATAATGCTGAATAACTCAATAGGAAGTAGATGTGATCTCAAGACAAGGATTATTATCCTAAAGGAGCAGGGACATATTTTACTTTGAAAGAAAGGGAAGCTTTGTAAGAATGGATAAATATTTCATGAGTTTTGAAGTGGTGGAAACAGAGGGAATTTGAGAGATTTGTGCCTCGTGGATTCGAATCTATAGAAAGCATTGGTAGTAACTATAGGATCATGGCCTTTGGAAGAATAATAAAGCCTTGCAAAACCACAAATCTACAAGCCAATACTCTTCATGATCCGGGGGCTGTTACTGGACTTCAATGTGAGACATCATAAGGGGATTATACCAGAATGTAAATCAGTTGTATGGCTAAGGGCATTAGTTAATTCAGCCATTTTTTTTTCCTTAGCAAGACTTTCTCAATGGTGGAAAGAGTGTTTTCTTTTACATTCTGGTGCTAGCTTCTTGCCTTGTCATAGAATGGTAACACATAGTCACACATAGCCATGTAGACTGGCTACATCGAGTTGCATTGCTATAAGCCACTGAATTTTGGAGGGTTGTTTGTTGTTGCAGCTGAGACTGACCCAGTCATTTGCTATGGTCTGAATATTTGTGTCCTCCCAAAATTCAGACTTTGAAATCTTAACCTCCAAAGATGATGGTATAAGGAGGCAAGATCTGTGGGAGGTGCTTAAGTGGAGCCCTCAGTGAGTGTGTGAGTGTGTATGTGTATGTGTGAGCTAAGTTGCTTTAGTCACGTCTGACTCTCTGCAACCATACGGACTGCAGCCTGCCAGGCTCCTCTGTCCATGGGGTTTCCCAGGCAAAAATCCTGGAGTGGGTTGCCAGGCCCTCCTCCAGAGCTTCTTCCTGACCCTGGGATCGAATCCATGTCTCCTGCATTGGCAGGTGGATTCTTTACCTCCAGCACCACCTAGGAAGTTCTCAGTGAGTATAATTAGTGCCTTATAAAAGAAGGTCCAGAGAGAGACTTCCAGCCAGCCTCTTCTGCCATTTGAGAACATATGGTGAGGAGGCTCTGGTAGGACCGGAACACCACCATGGTGGTGCCTTGATCATGGAATTCGTGGCCTCCAGAACTGTGAGAAAAAGCCACCCAGCCTGTGGTATTTCATTGTAACGGCCCTAACAGACTAGAACAGCTAACACAGCAGGTTTGGGGAAGTAGAAGAAAAGGCAAGGATAGGTAGATTGTAGTCAGGGAAGGAACATCCGGGATTGCAGATGCCAAGGGACTTGTGGAATGCTCTGTGTGCCTTAGGTGTAGGGAGGCAGAAAGATGGGTGCTAAAAAGAAAGCCCATAAATGGAATGTAATGGCTTTAGAATTCCAGTTGGAATTTGGTGTAGCATTCTGTCATCATTTAAACATTCTTTTTCCATGTATGGGGAGGACAGTTGGAGGACAGTTGTCTATGTCTATGGAGATTTTGGAGTTAAAATTGCTTCGACCTATATCTCGGCTCCATCACTGTCTGGTTGTTGTCCTTGAGCAAGACACTTGGCTGAAATTCGGTTTCCTCATCTGTGATCTTATGGACAACCCTGTGTACTCTACACTGTGGAGTACAGTTCATGATAACCCAGGATAAGACATGTAAAGCAAATGGTACCTGACTGAGCTCTTATTGAGCCCCCAATGCAAATGACTTTCTCTTGTTTCTGTCATAGCCAGAGTGGAGGCCTTCCTGATCTTGCTACATGGTCACTCTCCAATACAACTTTTTTGAAGTTATAGGGATGCCTATAATCTACACCTTCCAATGTGGTAGATGTTACCTCTATGTGGCTAAATATTTGAAATGTTTGCTAGTGCAGCAGAAGATTGATAGTTTAATTTTGTATCATTTCAATTAATTTTAAATTTAACTTAAATAGCTACATGTGACTAGTGGGTACCATATTGGATGGCATGGCCTATAGGCATTATTGTTCTAATCTGTTCCAATCTGTCTTTTTCTGGTCCATGTTCTGTACTGCTGTCTGAGTTAGCTTACTGAAGTACCTCTCTTGTCATATGATTCTTTCATCTCAAACATCTTTAGTAGTTCTGTGTTTTCTAGAAAACAAAGAGTCTGAGCAAGAAAGGAAGAGGCCAAGAAAAGAGAGGTGAGAGAGTCAGTCTTCTTTGGAGAAACAGAAGCAACAGAATATGTACATATATGTATGTGTAGATAAATAGATATATAGATAGGGATTTATCTTAGAGAATTGGCTCATGTGGCTGTGGAAGCTGGCAATTCTAAAATCTGCTGGGTAGGCCACAGGCTGGAGACCTGGTAGAGAGTAGATTTTGTGGTCCAAAGACTGACTCCTGACAGAATTTCCTCTTCTGTGAAAGACCAGTCTTTTTCTAGAAGGCCTTTAACTGATTGGATGAGGTCCACACACATTATGAAGAGTAATCTATGTTACTGATTTAAATGTCAATCTCAATGAGAAAACTAACCTTCAGAGTAACATCTAGAATGATGTTTCACCAAATATCTGAGTACCATGGCCTACTCAAGTTAACACATGACATTGGCCATCATACCTAATAATTCCTCTGTCTAGACAGTCATCACCCATCCTTGGTATCAAAGGAAAAACAAAGTCGGGCTTTCCACATGGGGACAGCATTCTTTCTGCCATACCATAGGCCAGGCATTTTAAAGCTTTGTTTTTCCTTCAAAACCTTAATCCCCTGTCTCTTTGACCATCTCTGTGGACCACACCCAGGTCTTTGGCCCTTTTCTTGTTTGCAAAAACCCAGCATTTGGCTCGGAGAAGGCAATAGCAACCCATTCCAGTACTCTTGCCTGGAAAATCCCATGGATGGAGGAGCCTGTTAGGCTGCTGTCCATGGGGTCACTAAGAGTTAGACACGACTGAGCAACTTCACTTTCACTTTTCACTTTGATGTGGAGAAGGAAATGGCAACCCACTCCAGTGTTCTTGCCTGGAGAATCCCAGGGACGGGGGAGCCTGGTGGGCTGCCGTCTATGGGGTCGCACAGAGTCAGACACGACTGAAGCGACTTAGCAGCAGCAGCAGCAGCAGCAGCAGCATTTGGCTCTGCTCTCTCCATGTGGGTTCTTATCAGACTGATTCTGGAAATGACCCCTGACACTGGGTCTGCAGGGTCTTGGCCAGCAGCATGTGCACTTTGGTCTCTTCTACACTGGGCTTGGCCTGATTAAAACCAGGGACTTGGAGGGGAAAAATCTTTATATCTTGTTATCAGTTCACTGAGTCATTTAGCCTCTGCTTGACTGTAAATATGATGGTGTTACTAACAGCTTGAGCCCAGTTTGATTTATTGGTGAAATTAAATTCTATACTTCCACAATGATGTCAGTACTTCCTGGGTCTTAAAAACACACACACACACATAAGGCAAAGCAGCAACTGCAAGCTTAACTGGTTAATCCATAAGTTGTCCAGGCCAGTTGCTCTCTAGATGTCAGGAGAGCAATGCAGTGCCCATTTGGCTCTGGGGAACACAGAAAGAAACCTCACCTTCAAATTTCCAGAGCAGTCAAGCTGTTAAAATAAAATACTAAGCCCTCTCTCAAAATACTTTGGGGAAAGATTGTAATTTGCACTTCTGACTTTTAATGACATCTTTTAATGATGGGATTATTATGAAAGCAAGTTTTCTTCCTCACAGTATGTAATAAGATTTTTCAAGGAGATATATATGTGAAGCACAACTTATTATTATTATGGAAATTAAGCTGGCAAATGTGGTCTACTTGACAATATGAAGATGACAATCTGTTATAACTATGAAGATCAGTAAATTATGTGAGCATTTCTATACTCTGCAAAATTATTTCTGTCATTCTCACACTGTGCTTTAGGAAAACCCAGCTGAGGAAAAAGCTGTTATGCAGTTAAATAAAACACAATTGATACAATTGCTATATTCATCTCAAAAATATTGACATTGGGGAAAGAATTTGGATAGTCCATTTTAATAGATGACACAGCCCACCCGCCTGGTAAGTGTAACTAATGGGGAAAGACAGGATGGTGAAATCTGAGCTCCCAGCATCTCCAAAAAACAGGTTTTTACTCGTGAAAGTAAAACGGGACTTATAAAAAGGAAACCTTCATGTAAATCTATTATTTCTTTGTGGACGTGTAGAGTGTGACTCTATTAGTCAGGCCCATGCTTGTTTGAATTGAAATTGAGCAGCCTGTTTGGATTAAGGGATTTTTGGGGGTCCTAGAAGATGGGGGTAAATTGACTTCAATCTTGTACAGACACCATTGTTAAAAAGATGCAATTTCAGTGTTATAAAATGATTTTGTATAAAGTGTCTGGTTGCAATTTGGAAAAGATTGCATGGACTATGAGCACACAATAAGGATGAACAAATCCAATTAGTGCTGTATATACATACATGACTGCTTCTGATGAGGAGCTGAATATCACTCACGGGGTTCTTGGCTGCCTGTTGCCCAGATCTCTAGAGAGAGGCATTTGAGACACAGGAAGACACTTCAGTCCATCAGTGTTTGACCTGAGATGCTGTCAGGCCTCCTAGCCATGTCAAGCATGTTCTTCAATCCCAGGAAACTGTAATTATGATCAAGTGATTTAAACCAGTGTATCGTAGACCAGTGCTCTACGATGCAAAGGAAATCCATTCTTAAGAAATCCGATGGGAATGGTGTAAATGTGAGCATGCAAAAAGTGAGGCAGAAGTTGAAGCCAGAATAAATGCGATAAAATATTGGATGTGCATTTGTTTGAGGAGATCTGTCCTGTCTGGGTGGTCTGGGCCTTTTGTCCTTCTCCAAGCCTTTGCTATAGAACAACAATCACTCTTTGAGGTCAGAGTCAACTTTTTATTTTCCTTTCATGACATTCAGGCGATTGTACATGTTGTTGCTGTTCAGTCGCTAAATTGTGTTCAACTCTTTGTGACCCTATGGACTGTAGCACACCAGGCTCCTCTGTCCTGCACTATCTCCCGGCGTTTGCTCAAATTCATGTCCATTGAGTCAATGATGCTATCTAACCATTTCATCCTCTGCCATACCCTTCTCCTTTTGCCTTCAGTCTTTCCCAATATCAGGGTCTTTTCCAAGAAAACCATTTCCCTGGGTGTTATGCTGTTGAACTGAGTTGCCTTGTTTATGGTATTTAGAGCTCCCTCAGGCTTGACTGTTGGAAATCTCCAGTAGTGTTTGAATTAGAATTTAAAACTAGAAGCTTAGCATTTTAGGAAAGAAATAAAGAGAATGTAGTATACATGTGTCTGCAAAACTACAGATGGTGAGGCCACACGTTATACGTGAGCACTATGCATGTGTGTGTCTAGCACTGAGCATCTGTTTATATTCTGGGAAGTAGTCATTTTGGAATCTGGGTCCAAGTACATAGATTTTCTCAAGGCACATCTGTTGGGCTACTTTAAATATAGTCATAAATTAAAGGATTAAGATAAATTTTCCTTTATTCTATTTCCTTGCATACATTTTCCCCTGATGTTTTCTTTCTAGATGGTAGAAGCTTTGTACTATATCAGTTCAGACCAAGTTTGGGTACAAGTAATGTAATACTTCAGAAAGATTTTTTGCCGTGGTATGAAGGATTCCTGAAGTTAATGGTGCAGGCATGCATTTAGCTTCTCAATGATGTTATGAAGCCATATGTTTATCCACATAATTACATTCTAATTTTTTTCTCCTTTATGATAGCATATCATTTTGAAATGTTGCTTGGTATTTACTTTTCCTCTTTGGAAATCCCTTTTTCTTTTCTTTTCTTTTTTTAAACAACTCTGTAGCTCTTCCACCACTACAATAGACAATGATTAAGTATTTTTGGTTTCAGGAAGGGAATTATTGGCTTTTGAGCAATTAAGTAGACTTTTCTAAATTTATACCAGAGCCAATATGCTTGAAAGATATGACTTTCAAATGGAAGAGTCAGTTGTGCCCTAGATAAGGTTATTTTGGAATTCACTTAAAAGTATTTGTTGAGTACTTACAATGTGCTGGGTGCTGTAAATATTAATTAAAGAATGCCCTACTCTCATAACACTTACATTCTAGCCAAGAGAAGAAGACAAGAAATACGATAGGACATAAGCAAATTATTAGGAGGTATGGTGGATACAGTAATGTTCCACTGGAAAACTCCTTCTAGAACGAAGGACTTACTTCTCTTGGCTGCTGATAGAACCTGACCTTCAACTGTTGGTCTCCTCTTGGGATTGCCTTTAAACAAAACTCCTCACTCAAGGTTGGGTTTCTTTCCAGAGGTAGCCCACATCCAGACACAAAGGCCCAACCTTTCGTCCTAACTTGGAATATCTGAGCTCCATAACTCCCAGAAGGCCAGCTGAGACCTCTTCACTGGGATCATATTACTGTTCAGCCTTTCCCCTCTCTGCCCAGCCCTGTTTCCCTGCCCTCACTTTCACAGGTACCTGGTCACAGGTACTCTCTAATGAACATTCTGCTTGCTTTTCAACATCTGAAAATCTGCAGCTCACGGAAACTATCTGAGATAGCAGATGATAAACACAATGTTAAGAGGGGTGGGGAAGAAGATGGGCAATTAATTTGAGGTGGGGCAAGGTAAGAGATAGGAATACCAGACCACCTGACCTGCCTCTTGAGAAACCTATATGCAGGTCAGGAAGCAACAGTTTGGAACTGGACATGGAACAACAGACTGGTTCCAAATAGGAAAAGGAGTACGTCAAGGCTGTATATTGTCACTTTGCTTATTTAACTTCTATGCAGCATACATCATGAGAAATGCTGGGCTGGAAGAAGCAAAAGCTGGAATCAAGATTGCCAGGAGAAAGATCAATCACCTCAGATATGCAGATAACACCACCCTTATGGAAGAAAGTGAAGAGGAACTAAAAAGCCTCTTGATGAAAGTGAAAGAGGAGAGTGAAAAACTTGGCTTAAAGCTCAACATTCAGAAAACAAAGATCATGGCATCTGGTCCCACCACTTCATGGGAAATAGATGGGGAAACAGTGGAAACAGTGTCAGACTTTATTTTTTTGGGCTCCAAAATCACTGCAGATGGTGACTGCAGCCATGAAATTAAAAGACGCTTACTCCTTGGAAGGCAAGTTATGACCAACCTAGATAGCATATTCAAAAGCAGAGACATTACTTTGCCAACAAAGATTTGTCTAGTCAAGGCTATGGTTTTTCCAGTGGTCATGTATGGATATGAGAGCTGGACTGTGAAGAAAGCTGAGCGCCGAAGAATTGATGCTTTTGAACTGTGGTGTTGGAGAAGACTCTTGAGAGTCCCCTGGACTGCAAGGAGATCCAACCAGTCCATTCTAAAGGAGATCAGCCCTGGGTGTTCTTTGGAAGGAATGATGCGAAAGCTGAAACTCCAGTACTTTGGCCACCTCATGCGAAGAGTCGGAAAAGACTCTGATGCTGGGAGGGATTGGGGGCAGGAGGAGAAGGGTACAACAGAGGATGAGATGGCTGGATGGCATCACTGACTCGATGGACATGAGTTTGAGTGAACTCCAGGAGTTGGTGATGGACAGGGAGGCCTGGTGTGCTGCGATTCATGGGGTCACAAAGAGTCGGACACGACTGAGCGACTGAACTGAACTGAACTGAAGGTTGTAACATGAATCTAAGTGTTCAGAGTAGGCAGCATGGAGAAAGTGGGATTTGAGCAGAGATAGGAAGGTATTGAGGGAGTTATCGAGATTTTGGGGAGCAGAACATTCCAGGGAGAGAGAACAATTAGAGCAAAGGCCATCAGGCATAAGGTGCATGCCTGGTGTGTGCAGGGAGCATTAGGAAGGTCAGGAGGGCTGGAGTTAGGGAGGTCAGAGTTAAGAGGGTTGAAGACATACATGTGGGGCCTTGGAGGCTATGGTAAGATCTTCAGCTTTCACTGAATGAAATAAAGAGCAACTTCTAGGTTAGAATAGTGTATCAGAATCTGACATGTTTTAGGCAGATTTCTCCAGCTTCTTTGTGGAGAACAGATTTTGAGAAAATAAGAGTAGAAGCAAGGAGTCCAGAAGGAGACTTAATGCATTTGAGCTGCTATAATGGGGTGCCATCAGTTGGGTAGCTTACAAACAACAGACATTTATTTCTCACAGTTCCAGAGACTGGAAGGCCAAGTTCAGGGCATATGGCAGTAGTCCAGGTGAGAGGTGATAATGACTTGGAGTAGAATGGCCGTAGAAGAGACAGTATGAAGTTGGGTTCTGAATACATGGTGAAAGGCCTCAGAGCCAGTAGGGTTTCTTGATGATTTGGAAAGGAGAGCTGGTTTACAATTTTAAATAATCTGGCCTGAAAGATCAAGTGTCAAAAATGGAATGAGGATGCCATGGAGTTTATTTCTAAATAATGCACTATGAGAAGAATATACCATGAACTCTGAAAGAAATGTAAAGGCTGACCAACTCATGGCAAGGAGGAGATCTGGAGAGGATGTAATCAATTTGCAGTCTGTCTTTGAGAAATGCCCAATATCCTCACCCTTTCTGCTCTGAAACCCTGGGGGTTAACTGGGCAGTGAACACTCTGGACAGGCTGAGGGGAAGGTGAGGACCATTGCCAGGCTTCCCATATGGCCTGGAAGGTGGAAAGAGTAAGGGAGAAGATCCTCATCCAACACAGCGTTTGAGCAATGGTTTATCTGTGAGTGAGGGAGGCATCTGGGTAGATGGGCCTTAGTGTCCTTAGGAGGGAATTTAATTAATTAAGTGGTGCTAAGTCGCTTCAGTCATGTCAGACTCTTTATGACCCTATGGACTGTAGCCCACCAGGTTCCCCTGTCCATGGGATTTTTCAGGTTGCCATGCTCTCCTTCAGGGAAACTTAGGAGCTCCTTAGTGTCCTTAGGAGCCTTAGTGTCCTCTGCCTCAGAGTGGTGTGCGGGAGTGTCTGAACAGAGAGAGCCATAGGCAGAGTTGCAAATAGTAGGGACCTGTATGAATGAAGGAGACCCAGTGCCCAATGAGCCCTGTGAGTAGAGGTTGTGGTGAGACCAAGAACACCAGTGATGGACACCAGTACATGACAAGATAAGCTGAGGTTCGTATAGATGGAGGAGAGCAGTGGAGTCATAGACTCTACCTGGGTGCCACAATGACACATGAGGCAGAGGTTGATGCTGGGAGAGAGTGGTCTAATTTGCATTGTCCACTTTGAGTTTTCTATTGTAAAACCTTCAATGGACATGAGATCTCAAGAGCTAAATTAATCCCAGTTAATATAAAAGGAAGAAGAGTGCATCTTGACACTCTGAACTTTTATGACTTGAAAATTCATACCTAGTAGATATTTATTCGTTATCCAAAATTACAGTGTAAACCTAAATCTTTGGCATTTTTAGTGTCCAAAGATATTTCTTTGGCCACCTGATATGAAAAACCAACTGTTTGGAAAAGATCCTGATGCTGGGAAAGAGTGAGGGCAGGAGGAGAAGGGGGTGACAGAGGATGAGATGCTTGGATGGCATCACTGACTCAATGGACATGAGTTTGAGCAAGCTCTGGGAGATGGTGAAGAATGTGGAAGCCTGATGTGGGTTGCAAAGAATTGGACATGACTTAGCAACTGAACAACAATAACCAAGATATTTCTGAATTAATTTAGTGCTAACAGTTATGTATGTATAACATCCTGATGATATGCTGCTTTTCACAATCTACAATGATTATCCTCATCTCTAGCATCTTCAGAGTTGACACTATAAATTAGAAATATATCAAAGAATGCTGTTTTTTTTGTCCCCATTTCTTCATTAGTTAAATCTATAGTTACCCCCACCCCCCACTTAATTAGGGGTTTCCCAGGTGGTGCTAGTGGTGAAGAACCCACATGCCAGTACAGGAGATGTAAAGTGATATGGGTTCGATCCCTGGGTTGGGAAGTTTCCTTGAAGGAGGGCATGGTAACCTGGAAAATCCCATGGACAGGGGAACCTGGTAGGCTATAGCCATAGGGTCGCAAAGACTCTGACATGACTGAAACGACTTAACACCACTTAATTAAATTCCCTGTAGTTAAAACTTACACTCATTCATTTGAAAAGAAGCCCAAATTCTTTTTTTTAAATTGAGATATAATTTACATCTAATGAAGTATACACATTAAAGTGAATATTTGAAGTGTTTAGATGAGCCCCTGGTGGCTCAGAGGGTAAAGAATCTGTCTGTAAGGCAGGAGACCTGGGTTCAATTCCTGGGTTGGGAAGATTCCCTGGAGAAGAAAATGGCAACCCACTCCAGTATTCTTGCCTGGAGAATCCCATGGACAGAGGAGCCTGGCGGGCTACAGTCCGTGGGATTGAAAAGGGTCAGACACCACTGAGCGACTCACACACACACGCACGAAACCAAAAACCATCACCACAATCAAGATGGTGACCATTTCCATCGTCTCCAAAAGATTCCTCATAATTCTTTGCTCTCTCCCTCAGCTGCTAAATCCAGGCAGTCACTGATCTGATTTCTTTCACTACATATTCACATTTTCTAGAATTTTACATAAATAAAGTCATCAGTATAGACTTTTTTTGGGTCTAGCCTTTTTCACTTGGCATCATAGTTTTGAGATTCCTCCATGTTGCTAGCTAGGTGGAATCCCATTGTGCTGATATAATGCTTGTTACTCACTCACCTGTTTTTGTATATCCCCACCTACCATGCAAAAATGAAAGTGTTAGTCGCGTCTGACTCTTTGCGACCCCATGGACTGTAGCCCACCAGGCTCCTATGTCAATGGAATTCTCCAGTCAACAATACTGGAGTGGGTAGCAATTCCCTTCTCTAAAGGCTCTTCTTGACCACACCAGGTAGTGGGTTAAATTGTGTTCCCGAATCCCATGTGTTCAAATCCTAAGCTTTAGTACCTGAATATGTGACCTTATTTGAAAATAAGGTCTTTGCAGATATAATTGGCTGATGTGAGGTCATCCTGGATTAAGGCAAACCTTGAATCTGTTCACGGGTGGCCTTATAAGAAAAGGACGAACACATAGAGACACAAAGGGAAGAAAGCTATATGATAACAGAAGAGCTCAGAGAGATGCAGCTGCAATCCCAGGAATGCTAGGGATTGCCCAGCAACCCCCAGAAGCTAGGAGAGAGGCATGGAACAGATTCCTCCCTGGAGCCTCTAGAAGCAATGCATCTGCTGACACTTGGTCTCTTGAACTGTGAGAGAAATCAATTTCTGTTGTTTAAGCCACTCAGTTGGTGGTAATTTGTTACAGCAGCTCTAGGAAACTAATATATCCAGTTTTCAGCAATTTGACTTAGACCGCTATGAATATTCACATATCATGGTGTGGATATATGTTCTCATTTCTTTGGGATAAATATCTAGGAGAGGAATGGCTGTAACATAGGTTTAACTGGCATTTTAGTTCCCCAAACAGGGATTGAACCCATGTCCCCTGCATTGGAAGGCAGATTCTTAACCACTGGACCACCAGGGAAGCCTCAGGTTTAACTTTTAAAGAAACTGCCAAGTAGTTTTCCAAAGTGGTTGTACCACTTTACATTTCCACCAGTGAGGTATGAGCGTTCCAGGCGCCTACCTCTTTGAGGAATTGTATTACAGCATTGCCAGTATTTTTAGTTTGTCATTCTAACATGTATGTAGTAGTAGTCTGTGTGCTTTAAAATTTATTTTGTTTATATATTTATGAAATTTAATCGACTTACAATTACTATATTAGATTCAGGTGTACAATATAGTGATTCATTATTTTTACACATTATAAAATGATCACCCCAATAAGTTTGGTTACCATCTGTGACCACAGAAAGATATTACAGTGTTATTGACTATAGTCCATATGCTGTACATTGCATCCCTGTGACTTATTTTAAAACTGGAAGTTTGAACATCTTAACCTTTTTAACCTATTTCACTCATTCCCCCTACCCCTTCCCTCTCCTCTGGTAACCACCAGTTCATTCTCTGGACCCATGAGTCTGATTCTGTTTTGTTATATTTGTTTATTTTGTTTTGTAGGTTCCCAAAGAAGGGAAATCATACAATATGTGTCTTTTTCTATATGACTTATTTCACTTGGCAAAATATCCTCTAAGTCCATCCATGTTGTAACAAGTGGCAAGATTTTGTTCTTTTTATGGCTGAGTAATATTCCATTGTACATATGTACCACATCTTCTTTATCCATTCATCTATTGATGGACACTTACGTTGCATCTATATCTTGGTCACTCAGTTGTGTCTGACTCTTTGTGACCTGTAGCCCATGAACTGTATCCCACCAGGCTCCTGTGCCCATGGGATTTTCCAGGCAATAATACTGGAGTGGGTTGCCGTTTCCTTCTCCAGAGGATCTTCCTGACCAAGGGACTGAACCCGCATCTCCTATAATGGTGGCAGGTTCTTTACCACTGAGCCTCCTGGGAGCCCTCCTTTACGTTATTGACTTTCAATGCTGCTACAAGAAAAGCTGTATTCAGTTTCACATCTCCTTGCTTCTGTGATTGTTCCTTGTTGTTAGAGACTTTAAAAGCAACATCTACTAATTGAGAAGGATTCATTTCAAATACAACATCTAATTTCTATAATTTTTTAATCTCTGGGGCACTTTGCCTGATGAAGGTCATATTTATCATCCTTACATTCTCAGGGGCTTCAGGGTCTATATCTGGGTAGCACCTGTAAGTTTGATAAATCCTTTCTAGAAACTCTGATGGATCCTCAGTTCGATTTTGTTTTATCTCCTAAATTTTGTTTAGCCTCTTTTATCTAGGTTCCCTGTTTTGAGTTTTTCTTCAGACCTCCACACCATACAGTGGTAGTCCTCTGACTCTTTTCTCTCCTGATGCAGTGTTATAAATGATTCTACATATGGTATCTCATCTCTTTTCCCTGATCTTTTATAAAACCCTTCTAACTGTGAGATGGCATAGTAGTTGAGTGAGCCATTCAAAGGCCATTGCTCTTCTGTCCCTATAACATATATTGGGTCCACACCCTATTACAGTAGTCTAGTCATAGGCTTACAATTATATTTTGCCCTTTTATCCAATACATGCTCAAAAGGGCTCTCTTTCGAGATAGATGGAGTAACCCCCATTTATAGGTGGAATACTTCCCATTTTTAAAAGTATGACCATACCACAACATGTATAGCAACTCCAATATAAAGAATTCCACACAAAAATTGCAGCATCGAAACACCAACAAATCGGCTCTCAGCTCCCAAACTTACCCTACAAGCCAAAGGATAATTCCAATTAGGGTAGACTTACCCCCACAAGAACTAGTTCCCCAATAAACTGGTTCCAACCGAAAATGTTCCCAACTCAGGTAAATAAACTTACCCTTCTGTATCTTGGCTATTTTAAATAATGCTGCAATGAACATTGGGGTGCATATGTCTTTTTGAATTAGTGTTTTAATTTTCTTCATATAAATACACAGAAGTGAAATTGCTGGATCATATGCTAGTTCTAGTTTTAATTTTTTGAGGAATCCCTATACTATTTTCCATAGTGGATATTATGGTTTTAATTTGCATTTCTCTAGTTCCATTTAGCCTTTTGTATATCTTTTCTCTGTTCAAACCTTTTGGGAGTTTTGCCTTATAATTCTGAATAAAAATGTTTTTATATGCATGTGTATGTATATTATATATATATATATATATAGCCTCATTATATCCTGTGTTCACCCTTTTAGTTTTTAATGGTATCTTTTAAAAAAGTATTTATTTATTTTTATTTATTTGCCTGAGCTGGATCATAGTTATGTCACGTGAGGTCTAGTTCCCTGACCAGGGATTGAATCTGGGTTTCTGCACGGCAAGTGTGGAGTCTTAGCCACTAGACCACCAGGGAAGTCCTTTAATGGTATCTTTTGAAAAGAAAAAAGTTCTTAATTTTGATTATGTAGCATCAATATATCTTCTGTGTTTTCTATCTTTTTTGGCCTTTCTAAAAAGATGTGAAGTTCACTTACACCCCCAGTGACAAATACTTGCTGTGTTTTCCACAAATGTATGTTTCATAACTCTGCTTCTATGCTTTGGCATGCACAATGCTTTTTGTTTCAGTGTTCTACCATGTCATAATATTTTAAAGATATTTTAAGCACAATTACAAATTAAAGATCCACATTGAGTTAAATCCAAATCGCTCAACCAAGGTGGCAATTGAATGAACTGACTCATTTGGCAAATCCGTCAGTAAGTTCTCACGTGCTTCGCATCCTCCTGTTGGTGGATGGTACCCAGGAGGTGCTGACATTCATCCACTCACCCATCTTCCTTCACTGCTGATGTGTATGGACATTGACATTACAGCTCTAGCCTCTGTCTGGGGAAGGAGAGAGGAAGGCAGAGACAAAGAAGGCAGATGAGGAGCAGCAAAGAGTAGTGAAGGACTTTTTGCCCAAACCACAGCCATGGAAAGAGCCAGTTGCAGTTTTAATATAACCTTGGCTGCTGTGGTCAAGACAAAGCACTTTCCCTTTAAAGAAACTTGACTGCAACAGTTGCTCTTTTAGAGTGTTAAAAACTGGGGATGAGTAAAACATTAAAAAAAAAAACCCCAAGTTGTGTGGTGGTGTGAGGATGGAGGGAGGGTTTAATTTCATGGGATGGGAGAAAATATAAAGTTAAAAATCTAAAGATGCTTCCAAAAAGTTTTCATCTGACTTATGTTGATGTACAGTTGGATTCTAATTAAAGCATCTTAATTCTGTAATGTGGGCTTCCCATCGTTCAATGGTAAAGAACCTGCCTGCCAATGCAGGAGATGTAGGAGATGTGGGTTTGATCCCTGGTGGGGAAGATCCCCTGGAGGCAGAAATGGCTGCCTCCAGTATTCTTGCCTAGAAATCCCGTGGACAGAAGAGCCTCGCGGGCTACAGTTTGTGGAGTTGCAAAGAGTCGGACATGACTGAGCAACTGAGCACCCACGGATGCAATTCTTTAATGTGGCAAGCCTACAGGAATGATCAAAATCTAAAGTGACCATAAAACTGAATTAAGGACATGTAATGTAATTGTCCATAATTGGTTATTTAAGTTTATACCACAAGCATAACACTTTCACTAATTACAGTTTCATTTCCATATGATGCAGCTCATTTCTCTCTCCTTTTCACATTCCTTGGCACCCCTTGAAGCTGGATTGAAGGACTGAGTGACGGAGTGGGAAGAGGTGTTAAGAAGTTTACATTTTGCAGCTATAAAAGACAGCCAATGTGGTAGAGCTGGGAGTTAGGGAACTGCTGCCTTATGGAATTCCAGAAGGATTTAGTCAATTTGATTTTCTGTTTGACTCCCAGTAACGGGAGACATTCCAATCCCACTGCTTTTTGTGGATCAAATGTATTGTTTTTTGGCCACCCAGCTGGGTGACTGGAATTTGGCAAGAGTAAGAAATAGTCTCCTGAAGAGTTTGTGAGCGCCTGGAGGAGGGGTGAGTGCTCCCACTGGAGTCTGGGCTATAAAGGCGTTGCAGAGAAACATTAAAGTCGAGCAAAGACACCTGCTCTGCCGTGGTCTGCAGAGTGTCAGGCTCAGAGTGTGACTTTGGATTTAAAATGTTCTAGGCAACTGAAATGGGAATCACATTGGAAACAAGGAGGTAACTCGTGTTTCAATGACACCGTAACTCACAGTCTACAAATGGCAGCAGCAGCAACCAAGGATAGACACTTGATTGCTCATCTTTTGTGGTACCCATGCTCCTCTCCAATTTCTACGCATTCATTCAACCAGTATTCACTGGGAACACGTGGTGCATCTGGGCACTGTTGCAGGCACCAGGCGTACAGTTGTGAACCAAACAAAACCTCTCCTCTAGGAGCTCACATCCTAGGTGGGGGAGACAGGCCACAAACAAACAAGCAGATATTCCATGCCAAATCGTGAGAAATACTATGGGGAAAAAATACCAGGTTAAAGAAAGAGGCAGTTTTAGGGTAATACATTTTGGAATGTGAACAAGCTTTTGTCTTTGTTAAATTGATACCGCTTACAGTGTGTGAAGGCCAGGCAAGGTGCCTGACAGACACATTTGTTGGGCACCATGTTTCTATAATGATACCTATGAATATTGTGTTTCACTTGTATTTCCTTTCTGGCTGTGACAACCGCCCCCACGTGGGAAACAGGATAGGTGTGCTCCTCCTGGGATACTGAGACATGGAGAGGTTAGTGATCTGCTCACTGATATGCACTTGGTTAGAAGCAGACTTTAGATTTAAGTAATAAGTGACTTATACCATGCTTATATCACACTTAATTTTTCATTCACTCAGCAAATATTTATTTAGTGCATGGAATTTTGTGGGTCTGGTTTTGATTTATGTCTCAGTGGCCAAAGACATAGATACTGATCCAGATTCATGGAGTTGAGAGTGTTGTGGGGAGATGGATATTAAGCAAATGATTAGATGTGACATAAAAGTTAGGAAGAAATGTTTTGAGCTGGGGAATCTAGACAAGGGAACCTGACCTTGTCTGGCCTAAGAAATAGTTATCTGAATAATCTAGTTATAGTTAGAAAACCATAATGTAATCTTGTTACATTACAAATTCCTGAATATGCATAGTGGAAAAAATGTTCATTGCTCACTCGTGTCCGACTCTTTGTGACCCCATGGACTGTAGCCTGCCAGGTTCCTCTGTCCATAGAATTCTCTAGGCAAGAATACTGAGTGGGTTGCCATTTCCTTCTCCAGGAAGGAATGACCTAGGGGTTGAACTGGGTTTCCTGCATTGCAGGCAAATTCTTTACCAACTGAACCACCAGGGAAGCCCAAATATAGCATATTTAAAGTTAATTGGTTGACCAAAATTGTAATTTTTGTGTGCACCATTAAAAATTGAATTTCTACCGTCATATATTTGTGTATGTATGCAGTTCTCCCTTGGCCATGACTGAATAGCTCTAGTATCACAGCACCTTGGAGATAATATCCAGGTCTTTTCTTGGTGTATCATGAAGAAAAGACCACTGCTTATTTATTAACTTTTTAGTGATGGTAATTGCCCTTTGTATATGGTTGTAAAATGGTAAAGAGCTACTCATAATATTTTATCATTATTCTGACTTCTGCAAAATTTTGAATACTTGAAATTTACCCATTTACCCATCATGTCTTCTCAAATAAATAGTAATGATTAGCTTCAGTGGAGCCCTTTACTGTGTCCTGGTCACTGAGTGAGACAGTATTCATGTAGTATTCACCTATGAGCCAGGTTCTAGTAAAGCCCGTGTTTACTTGTGGTTAAATGGAAGCACTAAGGAGTTAATAAAGCTGCTCAAGGTTACATGGCTGGTAAGTGGGGAAGCCGGAATTTGAATGCTTAACTTTTATCCTATGATGAATGAGTAAGAGCAAAGCTGTGAGTGTAAATGAATTTTGATAGTAGCCACAACTGCTTTTGTAGAAGCAGGTCCCAACTAATCTGTGCTCACTGTGGGACTGAAACATATTCTGAGCTTATGTGGACATCACTAGGGGACATTCACTGAGAGACTGAGTCGGCAATGGAGGAGGAAGTCACCCAAAGGGAAGCAAGCTTCAGGAAGCAGCAGTTTGGTTCAGGGACAGCGGTCAGCGTTGGAAGGCGGTCGTAAGGAGTGAGGATGCTGGGGGGGCTGTGGGGAGAAGGATCAGTGTGTGTCGGGGGAGCAGAATAAGAGTGTAAGAACTCTAGAATTTCTGTGGGAAGCACGGGTTGAAACAAGAGTGTCAGTATCTGTGTTACTAGGGATGGAGAATGACATTTTAATGTTAGGAGAAACATGGAAACACTGACCATGATAATGTGTGGAAGAGACTTTTCTACACTTACCCAAGCCTAAGCCTCAGCTCCTCTCCAATTCTACCCCAGTAGGCTCAGAGATGGGATAAAAAACACTCTCTTGTTTTGTATCATAAACTTTTAAGGATGTATGACATATGTGCCGAAGAATGCACTAGTTATAAATGGACAGCATAGTGAGTTTTCATGAAGTGGACACCATGTGAAGACCAAGAGGCAAAACTTAAACGTATCCCCACAGCCCCCTCACTCTCCACCTCACTGTCTTGACTTCTCACAGCATATGTTAGTGGAAGATACTGCATTTTTAATATTTTTAATAAAATTAGTTCAAAGACCAATGAAAGTCTACCAACTGGAAGCCTCTTTTTTTCTAGTTGAGAAAATAATTTTCAGCAACCAAACTACTTAGTGATGGAAACTTTTCCAAAATATTCTTTTAGAAGCATGAGTGTCTTTCAAAAAGCAACTACTTTCCCCCCTCATCTCCCTTATAATAAACCCATTTCTGAGTTTCTGACTCAGGAAGCCTGGGGTGGGGCCCTAGAATTGGTATTTTTAACAAGGTCCCAGGTGAATTGATGCTGCTAGTCTGCCTTGAGAGCCTTGAGCATGACTGCTTGAAGCTAAGAGCTAATGGGGAAAAGATGAATAGCTTTGCAAGACTCCAGGCTGGAAGCCAGAATTTATTTTAGCTGATGGGTAAGGAGTCACCTTGCCCTTTCTGGGCGAGGAAGATGGAGGCCTGCCTATGCCAAAGATCGCCACACTTGGCAGTCTCCTTCCAGAAGCTTCAAGTGTCTATGAGCAGGGCCTCTGTCACACTTCCCTTTGAGATCAACAAATATGTCACATGCACATCTTTTTTGTTTGTTTGTTTCTTTTTTTTTATTTTTTAACTTTGCAATATTGTATTGGTTTTGCCATATATCAACATGAACCCGCCACAGGTATACACGTGTTCCCCAACCTGAATCCTCCTCCCTCCTCCCTCCCGGTACCATCCCTCTGGGTCGTCCCAGTGTACCAGCCCCAAGCATCCAGTATCGTGCATCGAACCTGGGCTGGCGACTCGTTTCATATATGATATTATACATGTTTCAATGCCATTCTCCCAAATCATCCCACCCTCTCCCTCTCCCACGGAGTCCAAAAGACTGTTCTATACATCACTGTCTCTTTTGCTGTCTTGTATACAGGGTTATTGTTACCATCTTTCTAAATTCTATATATATGCGTTAGTATACTGACCCAGCAATCCCACTGCTGGGCATACACACTGAGGAAACCAGAATTGAAAGAGACACATGTACTCCAATGTTCATCGCAGCACTGTTTATAATAGCCAGGCCATGGAAGCAACCTAGATGTCCATCAGCAGATGAATGGATAAGAAAGCTGTGGAACATATACACAGTGGGGTATTACTCAGCCATTAAAAAGAATACATTTGAATCAGTTCTAATGAGGTGGATGAAACTGGAGCCTATTATACAGAGTGAAGTAAGCCAGAAAGAAAACACATGCACATCTTGAGAAACTGTTTAGAGGGTCTCTTTTATTCATCGTCTCCTAGGTGCAGATGACAATAGTTTATGCCAAATTGTTCCAATTTTTTTACTTTATATCTGAGATATATATGATTTATGTAAATATCACATTGATTAAAAATTAAAAAAAATTTCTATTTATTTATTCTTGGCTGTGCTGGATGTTTGTTGCTGCATGGATTTTCTCTAGTTGCAGCGAGTAGGGACTACTCTTTAGTTGCAGTGCATGGGCTTCCCATTGTGGGGGCTTCTCTTATTGCAGGGCTCTAGGGCTTTCAGGGGAGAAGGCAATGGCACCCCACTCCAGTACTTTTGCCTGGAAAATCCCATGGATGGAGGAGCCTGGTAGGCTGCAGTCCATGGGGTCGCTAAGAGTTGGACACGACTGAGCGACTTCACTCTCACTTTTCACTTTTCTGCATTGGAGAAGGAAATGTCAACCCACTCCTGTGTTCTTGCCTGGAGAATCCCAGGCACGGGGAAGCCTCATGGGCTGCTGTCTATGGGGTCGCACAGAGTTGGACACGACTGAAGTGACTTAGCAGCAGCAGGGCTTGCAGGCTTCAGGAGTTGCGGACCTGGGGTCAGTGCAGCTTCCAGGTTCTAGAGCACAGGCTCAATAGTTGTGATGCATGGGCTTAGTTGTTCCGAGACATGTGGGATCTTCCCAGATCAGGATCGAATCCATGTATCCTGCATTGGCTGGTAGATTCTTTACTGCTGAGCCACCAGGGAAGCCCTTAATTTTTAACATATATAAAATATCCTGTATTTTCCTATTTATTCTTATTCCTAAAATTACTTCCTATTTATGTTGTAAATCTCATTAAGAGACAAGACCATTCATTATGCTTGAATTTTAAAAACTATATTGCCATAACTCCCCACAGTATTTTAGAGCTCTTATCGTTTGCTTTTCCTAGGCACTTGTTTTCATCAGAGTTCTGATTGATTAAAAACTGCAGGGTGTTGTTTGCTTATGATACATCCACATTGAAGATACAAGTTATAGATCTGTAATTAAAGGGAGCAGACATTTGAAATGAAACATCAGTATTGATAAAAGAGAATTATATGATGCTGATAAGATTGTGTGTGTGTGTGTGTTTATTGCTCAGTCATGTCCAACTCTTTGTGATTCCATGGACTGTAGCCCGCCAGGCTTCTGTGTCCATGGAATTCTTTGGGCAAGAATACCGGAGTGGGATATTATTCCCTTCTCCAAGATTGCTTATATACTACATCTAATATCTGGGCTGAGTCAGAACTAGGGTCAGACTCTTTTATCCTGTCACTGCAGTGACTTGCAATCTAGAAGAGGCTCTCTCAAATGTTTCCCAAAGTTGACTTATTGCAAATGAGCTATGAGCAGTTAGAATTCAATCTTGGAAACAAAGCTTTTTCTCAATGATAGGGTTATATGGGAAAAGGCTGTGTGGAGCACCGTAACCTCTGCTGTAAATATTCTTTCAGTTTTAACGATAGGTGTTACTCTGGCCATGAAATCCTACCCATTATTTACAGCTGTTCCTCTTGTTCTCACCTGGTGTGACAAAACGGTCACTGGGAACACAAGGCGAACTACTCTGATGCTCTCGGAGGGTTAAATACTGCTTATCGACATCTGCTGGGATCTTATGCTCGACTTTACTGCAGGCCCCGGTTCCTTCCACTGTGGAATTTACTCCTGCTGGTACTCACGCTCTTTGCCATGTAACTTTCAGTGACCTTTAACTATGGGAGGAGAGTCTCTCTCTACACCTTGGCTTTTGCTTTAACATGTGCCTTTTTAGGCTAATAGGATAGTTGGAAGTAATGATGTGCCTGTTCCGAATCCAGGCCTCAGGAGGTCTTACATGTTTCTGTCTGTTCTCTTGCACCTCCCATCATCATGAAAGAACATCTGGGATAGCCTATAGATCCCAGCATTAGAATAAGAGACACATGGAGCTTAATTGCCCTTTCCAAGTTGTACTGGCCAAATCCAGCTTAAAGAAGAGTCACTATTCAATCCTCAGATACATGAGCAAGCTAAGCCTAGTTCAGCTGATCCCCGCTGACTGTAGATGTATGAGCAAACCTTGCTGCAATCAGCAGACTCATACAGCTGAGCCAAGCCTAGATCAGCCAATCTGTGGCCAGCTCACAGATTGCATGAGCTATAATAGATGATTGTTGTTCTGGAAACCACCGAGTCTTGAGGTGCTTTGTTATGCAGCTGTAGCTGATTGATATGTTTTCTGATGCCAAAGAGATCACCAAAATGTGACAAAAAAGGAAATAGAAATTGATTGTGTGGAGAACTGAAAGCCAATGTCATACATTTCTGTGTAAAAGATACATCAGTAGTGAAAGGAACGGGATTTCAAAATAGGGAGAAAAGCAAAATGAACAAAATGTAGGACAAGGATTAGCCAAAGGTAATGGAGAAGGCAATGGCGCCCCACTCCAGTACTCTTGCCTGGAGAATCCCATGGATGGAGGAGCCTGGTAGGCTGCAGTCCATGGGGTCGCTAAGAGTTGGACATGACTGAGCGACTTCCCTTTCACTTTTCACTTTCATGCATTGGAGAAGGAAATGGCAACCCACTCCGGTGTTCTTGCCTGGAGAGTCCCAGGGATGCCTGGTGGGCTTCTGTCTATGGGGTCTCGCAGAGTCGGACATGACTGAAGCAACTTAGCAGCAGTAGCAGCAGCAAGATAAGATTAGATATATCATTGAACAAAAGCATATAGAATAAATGCACAGTGGATGGTAAAAGAAATGCTGTCTGAGGATTCTGGAAAATCTTCAGGCTTCCCAATTAAATGACCAGACTATATACTTTCTGGAAAAAAGATCTACTTGAGGAGACAGAAGGCAAAAATGTTGAAAATTTTACTTAAATAGTAACTTTTAAATAGTAAATCATTTATTCAACCCAATGACTGCTAATTTCTATGCATGAAATGTTCATAAAACTGCTGTAATTGAAGGCATTTTGCTCCAATAGGGTAAAATTTAATCTTAAATCCATGGCATTTAAACTTATTTGTATGAGATTCTGGTTAACGCTTTTTGGACAACGTCAATCCTTAGAAATGTGTGAGCTTTTGTTTGTTTTTGCTCAATATGGATACCATGAGGGAAAACATGAGCTCACTGGATCAGTATGACTGAAACAGCTTATATTTTTGTAGGCAATTCCTAATTTGCAGTGTATTTTCTTATTGACAATGTTGTTGATGTTATTATCATCCTTAATTTATAAGTAAAGTAAATTACTTGAAGCTCAGAGAACTTAAGTGCCTTGGGATTCAGTTACTTCTGGCTCTGGTTTCAGGTACTGACGTGTCCATCAGCATTGCTCTTCTTTATAAATTTATTATTTATTTTTGGCTGTGCTGGGTCTTCGTTGTTGCATGGGCTTTTCTCTGGCTGCAGCGAGCAGGGGCTACTCTCTAGTTGCTGTGCACAAGCCTCTCATTTCCACGGCTCCTCTTGTTGCAGAGCACAGGCTGCAGGGTGCGTGGGCTTTAGTAGCTGCAGCATGTGGGCTTGGTAGTTGGGGCTCTTGGGCTCTAGAGCGCAGGCACAGTAGTTGTGGTACACAGGCTTAGTTGCCCAGCGGCACGTGGGATCTTCCCAGACCAGGCATTGAACCCATGTCTCCTGTATTGGCAGGCAGATTCTTCACCACTTAGGCACTAGCGAAGTTCAGCATCGCTCTTTTTAACATAAATGTTGGAGACAAGCTTGAAGCAATTCTTCAATCTGAATTATAGGAGTTAAGATGAAAATATTACCATTCTGACATAATTCTTTTAAAAAAATTATTTATTTGTTTTAATTGGAGGCTAATTACTTTACAATGTTGTAGTGGTTTTTGCCATACATTGACATGAACCAACCATGGGTGTACATGTATCTCCCATCTTGAACCCTCCTCCCACCTCCCTCCCCATCCTATCCCTCAGGGTTGTCCCAGTGCACTGGCTTTGAGTGCCCTGTCTCATGCATCGAACTTGGACTGGTGATCTATTTCACATGTGGTAATATACATGTTTCAATGCTATGCTTTCAAATCATCCCACCCTTGCCTTTTCCCACAGAGTCCAAAAGTCTGCTCTTTACATCTGTGTCTCTTTTGCTGTCTCACATATAGGGTCATCGTTACCATCTTTTTAAATTCCATATATATGCATTAATACACTGTATTGGTGTCTTCCTTTCTGACTTACTTCACTCTGGGCTCCAGTTTCATCCACCTCATTAGAACTGATTCAAATGCAGTCTTTTTAATAGCTGAGTAATGTTTCATTGTGTATATGTACCACAGCTTTCTTTTCCATTCGTCTGCTGATGGACATCTATGTTGCTTCCATATCCTAGCTATTGTAAACAGTGCTGCAATGAACTTTGGGGTACATGTGTCTCTTTCAGTTCTGGTTTCCTCAGTGTGTATGCCCAGCAGTGGGATTGCTGGGTCGTATGGCAGTTCTATTTCCAGTTTTTTAAGGAATCTCCACACTGTTCTCTATAGTGGCTGTACTAGTTTGCATTCCCACCAACAGTGTAAGAGGGTTCCCTTTTCTCCACACCCTCTCTAGCATTTACTGTTTGTAGACTTTTTGAGCAGCCATTCTGACTGGCATGAGATGGGACCTCATTGTGGTTTTAATTTGCATTTCTCTGATAATGAGTGACGTTGAGCATCTTTTCATGTATTTGTTGGCCATCTGTATGTCTTCTTTGGAGAAATGTCTGTTTAGTTCTTTGGCCCATTTTTTGATTACGTCATTTATTTTTCTCGTATTGAGCTGCATGAGCTGCTTGTATATTTTGGGGATTAATTCTCTGTATTCTGACATAATTCTGAGAGAACTCTTTAAGCTCTGAAATAAGATACATTAGAAATGGTTAAAGGTGGAAGGAGGCTCAAGAGGAAGAGGATATATGTGTGTATATATATATATATACATATATATATAAAACTGATTCACATTGTTGTACAGAAGAAACTAACACAATAAGACAATTATACTCCAATTAAAAAATTAAAAAAAGAAATGGTTAGGAATTCTGGGGAAATATTCAATATAGACTATTCTGAGAGAGCTAAAACTTTGTCATATATTTACAGTGCTACATTGAATAACACTCAGCATTTAAATTGTTTGGTTTTGGCACTTGGGTGCACACTGCCTTTTTCAGTGTGTTTTATGGATATGTCTTATCTACCCATATGATTATTCCACTCATATATTTCCCCAATTTCTTAGAAGGAGCCAGAAATTCTCTTGGGGTCTTTCACTAATGTTAGTTTTCTTTATCCCACAAACTTATTTTAAAGGATGTCTGGCCCACTGCAGGTAGGAAGCAAACATTTGTAAAATCAATATGCATGGCCATCCTAAAGGGCTGCTTGCTGCCAGCAATAATTGTGAATCTGTGTGATAAAAATAGACTGCCATTGTGCTAGGTGCCTTGCATATGTTATTTCCATTCATCTTTATAACAATACCATTCAGTACGCATTCTTTTCCTTATTTGCAGATGAGGAAAATGAGGCTCAGAGAGATTAAGCTGTTTGCCCAAACTTGCACAGCGTTAAGTGGCCAAGGCTAGATTCATATCTGTGTTTGAAAGACCAGAAGCCTAAAATTGTTTGTCTCTAGCTCTTTTCCTGGGTTGGAAAGATCCCTTGGAGAAGGGAAAGGCTACCCACTCCAGTATTCTGGCCTAGAGAATTCCATGGACTGTATAGTTTCATGGGGTCGCAAAGAGTCGGACATGACTGAGCGACTTTCACTTTCACAGCTCCTTCCCTCAACAAATCAAGAAACCTGAGCTGTTTCCTTATCGTTCCCATAAAAGGGAAGAAAATAATGAGCTGTAAAGGCAGTTTTTATTGTGTTCCTTTATGTTTAACCTGAAGTAGATCTTGCAGGTGGGCCCCAGAGATCTTAGGTCTTGGTCCAAGCTCAGGGCTTTCCCCCCCATCTTCTACTCTTTCTTTCTTCTTCTTCTTTTTTTTTTTTTTAATTTAGTATACTTGCTTTATAATGTTGTGTTAGTGTCTGCAGTACAACACAGTGAGTCAGCTCTATGTATATATATATATCTCCTCTCTCATGAGCCTCCCTCCCACCCCCGTAGGTCATCCCAGAGCACTGAGCTGATCTCTCTGTATACACTTGACTCTTTCTTCATGCCCATGAGCTGACACTTCTTGATGATTGCTCACAAACATGCATTCTGATGAAACTCAGAGCTTTCTCAGATGCTTGCTTGCCCATGGCTCTTTAGAGATTTTCTAGCAGCTGAGTGCTCTGGACAAACCTCCCCTCCTCACTTGCCCCTTAGCATGTCACACTTCCAGACTTGGCCCAGTTTGTGGGATGGTGTAGCTGGGTGGGAAAGGGGAGCAGCAGTGGAGGAATATAATTTCAGAGGACCTTCCAACAAAGATCAAGATGGTGAGCACACTAGCTGAGCAGGGATTGGATGTGAAATATTTGGTGATCCCCAGTTATTTTAGTAGACCTTTTCTTTAAGCTTGTGAACGCTTTGTCTTCCCATGAGAATATCTTCTGTGATACAGCTGAAGGGGCAAGCTGGAAGTGACTGGGACCTTGCTGATGTGAAACCCAAGCTAATATATAGATTGTTGATTGCTAGGATTCTGGAAAGAAGAAAAAAGCCAGCTGATGGATAATCCTGGACTTCCACCAAGACTCTATTTTCCACTGATTAAAAATAGGAACTAAATTTGGTATGAAACCACCAAACAAAAATCGACCAAAGAATGCAGTGTCCGTGTTCTTATACTGGCATTGCAGTCATCCCACAAGCCAATGATAATAATTTCCCAAGTTGCCTTTGGCCAGGTCTAGGCCCTTTGCCTTAAGCATGTTTCCCTCTTGATGTCATACTGTCTCCTCTTTGGCATTTTACTAGATCTTGTGGGTCTCCGCCAAGGGCACCAGACAAGCTTTCTGTCAGGAGTTTTTCCAGGCTAGGAGCCAAAAAAGTGGCTTGGGGTTGTCCAAAACCTCCTTAACTGTTCTTTTCAGCCTCATCAGTTATAATAGACGTGAAAGGGAGCAGGACACAATGGCTTATGTCATTGAGTAGGTTTTCTGACTGTTTATTAATTGGCAACATATAGAAATCTGTAAGAAGAATGTGACTTGTTACTACCAGCATGCAAGTTATGTCTAGCAGGAAGAAACGAAGAATTGGAAATGGGAAATATCTTCCAATTCGATCTGTCTTCACCAAAGGAAGGAAAATCTTCTGGTTTAGCCAGTGTGAAAGCTCCAATTGCAACCAACAATCAGCTTGATATTTGAGTCCTGTGTTCATTGTGGTTTCCACGTTGTATGAACTCGCCTGGACTTACATTGTAACACAGACATCGCACTGGAGCTTTCAGACCCAAGATGGAAAGTTGAGCTGCCTATCAGTAAGCAATACTTTTAAAATCTTGGAGCCTTTTCATCATGACGTCATTTGGGTTCACAGCTCAGATTGCTTCCGAGCTGATATTCTTTCCATCCAGGATTGCAACGTGCGCCTTGTGGCGCTTAGGAAATGCCTTGAGACTTTCACTCTGCTTTTACTTATAAATAGATTTCCACCATTACCATATAAATCAAGTTAAGATTAAGTCACCTTGTATTAGTATCCAGGATATTACCATAAATTGGAATGTGGAATAAGCTGTAATGAGATCAAACTCAGTTAGTGGACACAAAAGTATGAGCAGCTAACATACAGACTCACAGTTTATTCAGTTAAAAATATTGTTTTAATTAAAAAAAATTTTTAATTCCATTTCATCTAGCTCAAGTTAACTTGCTTAGGTTTCCATTTTGTATCATTTCTTTTAGGGAGATTAGAAAATCATCATCACTTACCTCCTGGGGTCATTTAATTTGGATTTTGAATTGCCTGTTTATCTGCAGGATACCTGAAGTTGATAGTTTAGACTGCAAAGCATAGTTCAAAAAAAGGCAAGCAGCCTCAGAATAAATACTCCAACTTATTTTTTTCATAGATTGCTTAAATTCTGTTATATTCAACTGTGTAGAGACAAACAGAGAGTGCCTTTAGCAAGATGAGCCATCGCTTTATTTTTAAAGCTCGCTTATGTCAACGCTTTCTATCCATGGCTAGGTTAGCCACCATTATTCAGGGGTGAGATCAGAGTCCTTTTCTTTCCTAGAGCTGCTTGCCATTTTCTCCACACCTGCCTTACAAGTGACAGCTCTGTGGGTGTCCTCATAAATTACAAATCATGTGCCTTGGTCCTGATGCCTTGGGACAGGCACAAAGTTAGAAACTGTCCTGTAACTTTAGAACTGTAGCTGCAGGATGGGACAGCTGAGTAGAGAACAGAGATGCACATCAGCAGGGGTTCTGTTAAGACACTCTCAAGCCCCCTGCCTGGGGCTGATGGACAATTTGTCCAGTTTGTATTGGAAACTCAGTAGAAGTTGTAAAAGGAAATGGGATGGTCAGTAGGCAAAGGGGGATGGGAGGATGCATCTGAAAGGGAGGGTTTTTCCTTTTAGGGTAATAATCAGGTCTGTGATCATGTGGTAAAAATATACTCCCATTCAGCATCCTCACTTTGTTTAAAAACTTACTGGATTTGCTGAGACTGATGACATTCTAATATCTGAATGGAATAGGGATTTGAATTTCCTCCTTTAAGAGTTTTCCTCCCATAGATTTCATAATAAAAGCTTGAAGTAGACCTAAGAACAGCCAAAAATGTAAATGTATATAATGAATAACTTTCCACATAATTTTTCCTAGATATACCACGTAACTGACGCACCTAGAAGGAAACATGATATATCAGTTAGCTCTAGCTGTGTAACAAATCACCCCCAAAGCTTACTGACTTAACAAAATCATTTATTATTTTTCACGGGTCCACAGTTCTGATGGTCAGTTTTCCTAGTCTGAGCTGCAGTCAACTGAACTCATTCAGGAATCCATGATCAATAGCAGGTCCACTGGGCAGCACTGTTAATCTTGGCCAAATCGTCTCATATATCTAGGGCTTCAGTTAGGACAGCTGGGCAGATCTGACTTTGTTCCACATATTGCAAACTTACCTGAGCAAATAATCATTGTGAAAGTTTAGGGATTTAAAGACAGTAGATGTGCAATAAATGTGCAAAAGCTTTATAAAGTCTCTGCTTATGTCAATTTGCTACTGCCCAATTGCAAGAAGATCCAACCAGTCCATCCTAAAGGAAATCAGTCCTGAATATTCATTGGAAGGACTGATGCTAAAGCTGAAACTCCAATATTTTGGCCACCTGATGTGAAGAACTGACTCATTTGAAAAGACCCTAATTCTGGGAAAGATTGAAGGCAGGAGGAGAAGGGGATGACAGAGGATGAGATGGCATCACCAACTCAATGGACATGAGTTTGAGTAAACTCTGGGAGTTGGTGATGGACAGGGAGGCCTGGCATGCTGCACTCCATGGGGTTGCAAAGAGTCGGACACAGCTGAGCGACAGAACTGAACTGAACTTGAAGCAAATCATATGGCAAATCCAAGAGTTAGTGTGGGAGGAAAAATGTAGATACATGAATACATAAAAAAACAGATTTTTTTTTTTTTTGGTATTTCACACATGGCAAGCGGCCTAACTCTTCCAACTGAATTATTGATGTAATAGAATGTTATGATTAGAGCTGTACTGACCAAGAACGATGGAGGCAGTCTGAAAGACCTCTCTACTCCCCCAACCCCCACCAACCTGTCAGGTGTTATTCTTCCACCTAGAATAAGTTTATTTATAATATTAGGACTAAAGCATAAAGGTCATGTCTTTGAAATTCCGTGGTTGTATTACAACAGCAAATCTCGATTATTTCTGCCTTTTTAAATGAAGAAAAAGGTGAGAAGCAGGGTTAAGGGACTCTCTTCTCCCCCTGCCCCACACCTGAAATATGTGTTTTCCAGGAATGGAAGCTGCAGTTGACCTGCACTGATATTTAATAGTTCATTCCTAGGATAAATCAGGCGCTTTGCTGATGCTACACTTAGCAAGGAAAAAATTAATCAAGTTTTCTGACGTATGGGTTTTACCAGGTGTCTAGTTTGGTCTTGATGATAGAGGATTTTCTCTTTTGCCCCCTGCTAGAGTGGAACCAAGGCTTAGGGCCACACAGGCAGACATGCTGTATGTTCTGATTTAGAAGCAGACCTCATCTTCTCCAAGACAGAGCAAAATTGTTCATGGCCTTGATGAGCTCCACCTGCCCTGTTTTTCTAGTGTGGTGGAGGCAATTTCATCTACTGACCACCCAGTGTGTGTGTGTGTGTGTGTGTGTGTTTAAACTAATAATTATATAATGGTCAGTGTTTCTCTCTCCGGGACAACACTCTGTCCTGGGAATCTGAAAGCTGGGTGAGAGTTTAGTGTTCTCAGCATATGGACCAGCAACCTCAGGATCACCTGCAAACTTAGTGCAAAGTCTGGAACCCTCACCCCATTCCCACTGAATCTGAAACTCTGAGTGGAGGAAGAGATCAAACGATCTGATCTGTGTTTTAGCAGACCTTCCAGGGGATTCTGATGCTTGCTAAAGTTGGAGATCACTCATTTGGAGCTTCTGTAGCTGTGCTGTCCAGTATGGTAGCCACTACCCACCTGTGGCTATTTACATTGACATTACTTAAAACTTAAAATTCAGTTTCTCAGCCACACTAGCTATGTTTCAAGTGCTCAATAACCACGTGTGGCTAGAGGTGATTACATGGTGCAAATCTGGAGAATTTCATCTATCACTGCAGTTCTGTTGCACAGTTCTCTCCTATAGCATTTCAAGTCTCCAGCTAACACTCTGGGACTTTCGGTCCTTCAAGTACTCCTCTCCAGGGTGCTTCCCTTTTCAACTGGGAGGGTCTTGACTCTTGTAAACTCCAGGGTCTTTTATTATCGTGGGTATCTTGTACATATGATGGCTTCCTTTCCTCCTTGTCTAATGTTCTAATTGGCACACGGTGGCGCTAGTGGTAAAGAACCTGCCTGCCAATGCAGGGGACGTAAAAGAGACCTGGGTCTGATCCCAGGGTTGGAAAGATCCCTTGGAGGAAGGCATGGCATCCTACTCCAGTATTCTTGCCTGGAGAATCCCATGGATAGAGGCACCTGGTGGGCTACAGTCCATACGGTCCCAAAGAGTTGGACATGTCTGAAGCAACTTAGCAGGAACAGCATGCTTAACAATGGAATTAATTTCCATCACTAGAAATTGGGATTATTTCTTACACAAAAATTTTCATTTATCTCCAAAAAAACTGGACTATCTGGCCACCAGACTTCTACCTGCCTGTAATCTGCTGGCCGGGCAGCAGTTTCCCCCTCTGGTTGGGTGTGTGCACTTCACTTTGCCCCAAGCTTCTACCCAGTTCACTCATTTATGGTCCCTGCCTCACACCTCACTGGAATTTTGGATTGCCTGATATAGGCTTCCCATCTTCTCTTCCTTAGTTCCTCATTTCAGGGGCCACTGGGATTCTCAAAATCTCTATAAAAGTCTCTGACAAGTTCTCTGATGACAGGTTGGATTGTAGTTCCTCAATGAAATAAGTTTTTTTAAGAGAATTTTTAACAGGCCACCCAAAGTAACTCAAAGAAGACTATCAGTTAGCTGAGAAAAAGTGATATGTTCATGGACACCATCTCACTTCCGAGGCAGGATCCATGACCACTAACTTCCGTTTGACTCAAGGCAAGGCTGTTCGGGTTGCACTGAGGAGTCTTTAAGACTTTTCAGGCAGGGCCTGCCTCAGGAAGCAAGAGCACTTTACAAAAACCCTGGAGAAATCTTCATATGTCTTTATAGAGAGCAGAAAAATCTGACAGAAATGTGTATAATGCAAATGGAAATCTTGAATTACAAAAGAGAAGCTGGGGATGTATTTTCAAAAATTGAAGTATAGTTGATGTACAATATGATGTTAGTTCCAAGTGTACAGCTTAGTGGTCTGGCAGTCAGATACATTAGGAAATGATCAGCACCATAAGCCTAGTAACCATCTGTTACCAAACAAAATTATGGCAATGTTTTTGCTTATATTTCTTAAGCTATATATTATATTCCTGTGATTTGTTTATTTTATACCTGGAAGTTTGTACTTCTTAATCAGCTCCTCCTATTTTGTTCACCCCCCGACCCATACCTCTTACCAGTGGCAATTACCAGTTTGCGCCTGTCTGTATCTGTAAGTCTGATTCTGTTTTGTTCATTTGTTTTGTTTTCTAGATTATACCTATAAGTCAGATCATACAGTAGTTGTCTTTCTCTGCCTGACTTATTCACTTAGCATAATACCCTCTAGATCCATCCATGTTGTCACAAAAAGCAAGATTTTATTCATGTTTATGGCCAAGCAATGTTTCATTGCACGTATTAATATATAGCACACCTTCTTTATCTTTTTATCTATCAGTGAACATTTAGGTTGCTTCAATATCTGGCAACTGTATATAATACCGCGATAAGCTTAGAGGTACATATATCTTTTCAAATTAGTGTTTTTGTTTTCTTCAGTTAACTACCCAGAAGTGGAATTGCAGGACCATATGGTGCATGAACGCATGTGAAGTCACTTCAGTCATGTCCAACTCTTTGTTGCCTTATGGACTGTAGCCCGCCAGGCTCCTCTGTCCATGGGATTCTCCAGGCAAGAATACTGGAGTGGGTTGCCATTTCCTTCTCCAGGGGGTCTTCCTGACCCAGGGATCAAACCTGTGTCTCTTAGTCTCCAGCATTGGCAGGCGGGGTAGTTTTATTCTTAATTTTTTGATGAAGCTCCATTTTGTTTTCCTTTTTAGTTGCACCAATTTACAATCCCATTAACAGTTTATGAGGGTTCCCTTTTCTCTACATTCTCACAAACACTTGCTATTTGTTGTGTTTTTTAATGATGGTTATTCTGATAGGTGTGACGTGCTATCTCATTGTGGTTTTGGGTTACATTTCCCTTATGATCAGTGATGTTGAGCACCTTTTCATGTGCCTGTTGGCCATTTAAATATTTTCTTTGGAAAAAATGTCTGTTTAGGCCTTTGACCATTTTAAAATTGGAATATTTCATTTTTTGTGGTATTGAATTGTGTAAACTCTTTATATAATTTAATATTAACCTTTTATCAGATATATCATTGCAAATACTTTTTCCCATTCAATAGATGGACTTTTCATTTTGTTGATGATTTCCTTCACTGTACAAATGCATCTTAGTTTGATGTTGTCTAGTTTTTTATTTTTGCTTTTGATGCCCTTCCCTGAGGAAACAGATAGAAAAAAAGTACTGTTAATACTGATGTCAAAGTTTACTACCCATGTTTTTTTTCTACGAGTTATGGTTTCAGTTCTTAGATTTAAGTCCTTAATCTATTTTGATTCTAGTTTTACACATGGTGTAAGAAAATGGTCCAGTTTTATTTTTTGTATATAGCTATCTAATTTTCCCAACAACATTTATTAAAAGACTGTCCTTCCCTACTTGTATACTCTTGCCTCCTTTGTAGAGACTGATTGACCACAAAAGCATAGGTTTTTTTTTTTTTTTCTGGGTTTTGTTTTCTGTACCATTGGTCTATGTTTCAGCCTTTGAGCCAGTACCATGCTGTTTTGATTACTGTATTTTTGCAGTATAGTTTGCAAACAGGGAGTGTGATGTCTTCAACTTTGTTCTTTTTTAAGATCAATTTGAATATTCAGGGTATTTTGTAGCTCCATACAAATTTAAAAATTTTTTGTTTTAGTTCTGCGAAAAAAAAATGCCATTGGCATTTTGATAGGGGTCACACTGAATCAGTAGATTTCTCTGGCCAAGGTCAGAGTCATTGCTGGAAGGCACTACCATAGGTTGTGGATACATGAGTGTAAACAATAAGGAAATCAATCCATAGTAATGTTTAAGAAATACATAGAATAATTATATTTTATACATTGAAATATAGTAAAGAGGAGATGATGCTTTTCTCCAAGGGCATATTATAAACTCAATCCAGTTTAGTGAATCCTATTTGATCACTATTTTCTCTAGGCTGTAAAACTGGGATAATAATTCCTACTGCATAGTATTTTTTTGAGAACTATGTGAAATAATTAACATTCAGTCTTTTCACTAGGCTTGGCACAAAGTCATCCTCAGCATTCACCTATTTCTTTTTTCTACCTTCCTCCTGTCTCTAGACTCCTTAGTTTTTCACTATTTAACTATGTTATATGAGGCTATTGAGAGATATTTCAGTGGCAGAATAGATGTATTTCAGAGATGAATCAACTGACTTAGACATACAGAGGTAGTATCACCTTGAAATGCCTTAAAAAGAAAATTCTCGTATTGTATAACATCAGTGAAAAGCACAACTCATCATTATTACATATCACAGTCTTTGCCAGGAGTTGTGGTCACATTCTGATCCCACGTACTTTGTTTTATGTGAAGATGTTGCTTAGTAACCTTGTATTAAGGGAAAATGGGCAAGAAAGCTGTCTCAGGCATTTCTAACTCAAGTCAATACCACTATATCCTTGGTGTGAAATTGGGAAATTCTACTCAAGGTCAATGGACTAAATAACATTCTTCCTTGCTTCCAGCCTTTTCCTCTGTAACGCATGATTTAAACTTGAAACATTAACTACTAAGCAGGTCTAAATCATCATTAAATTCAGGTTGAATATCTTACTGTTCTTTGGGACTTTGCACTTTTCTTGAGACATAATAAATGCTCAAAATGGATGGATTGTTCAAACTTTAGCAACTCTTATAGAAAGTCCAGTTAAAAAAGATTTAATTTAAAAGTCAAAGGGGATGACATTGCATCTATATTTGTTTATAAAGGGTATTAGCATTTATTCAAGTTTATAAAATTTTGTACATTCAGTGTCATTAATATTTATGGAGTGTCTTTTGAGTGTAAGTTATTATGCCAGCACTAACCATGCTGAAACTCACAGGAAGGTCCTCATTGTACAGGTCAGTTAAAAGCATTAAGGACAAAACAATGCAGTGATGGTGAACTAGCAACCCCCTAACTCATGGTTAATATGTCGAGTGTCACGGTTGCTTTGTGTCCTCTGTTCAGGTATTCAGTCTCCACACCAGGTCTGGAGTCAGCTGGGATTTATTTCTCAGTAAGAGAAGGGTTGATTGATTGAAAAATGTACATGGCTTTGTTTCAGAATACTCATGAACGACTGTAATTATTGACTGGTCAAGACTAGGTCTCATTTCTATTCTGCTGGTTTGTGATGGTAGGAACTGGCCAAGGTAGGACCCAGGACTCCCTTTTGTTTAGGATGGCAAATAATCTAGTATGATTATTATTCCACTGTGATGACACAAAATGCTGCTGCTGCTGCTGCTAAGTCGCTTCAGTCGTGTCCGATTCTGTGCAACCCCATAGATGGCAGCCCACCAGGCTCCCTCGTCCCTGGGATTCTCCAGGCAAGAACACTGGAGTGGGTTGCCATTGCCTTCTCCATGACACAAAATGGGGGTGAGTAATTTCTCAAATTAAAATAGGATGAGAGGATGTAGGAATGGATACTGGTTGGATAAAATAGGACATGTCTAGTTTTCAACCATATGGCATCTAGCAACCTCAATGATTTGTGATATCTGTGACTCTCAGAATATTGTGTTCTCTTTCAACATTAGAGATACAAAAATCTACTCCTCCTTTTAGACCTTCTCAAATCTCACTTTTCTCCTTGATGACCTGCCCACTTTTCTGAAGCAAAATAAGGAATTGGTTATATACTATCTGACAGATGCTTAGCTCATAGAGGCTATATCTCACACATCTTCAAAGTTGCAATAGCAGGAAGACACCATCCCCACACTCCAGCATCTCAAAGGCCTCCAGTCTTGGCTTCTAGGCAATTAGACTTTTGCTTCTGTCAATGAGAAGGGATTCAGCCTACCCTGATGAAGGGGTCCAAGAAAATCTTCCATTTCCCACCTCTCCTTTCAAAGGATTTTTCCTTCCTATTTCCATGCCTGTTTACATCTCCTAATGGATTTGCAGAGATGTAGACTTATTCACCTCTTCTAACTAGCTTGTTCATCTCACTAAATTCAGACATAAAACTTGAATGCACAAGGGTCACTATAAGGTGCAAATTAGAAATCAACAAAGGAAGAAATATTTTCCTTCGGAGGGTAAAGTGCTGATATCTTAGGTGGGTTCTTATAAAAGCAGACCTTGAGACAAAGATGTGAGTGCAAGTAGCTACTTGTTTGGAGTCTAAAAACTAAAATCCCTTCTCTTGCAGAAGTGGAGAAAGACAGATACTCAGATGTGTGATTGGCAAACAAAGAGGTCGAGGCAAATTCTACTGATACAAATAATTAACCAAATTCTCCAGTTTCAACCCCACCCTCACATATATTGCCTTCCCCAGCTCCAATCCCTGAACCTTTCTTGGGCTTGTGTTTCATCTGCATTTCACCTTTAGCACTTCAGTTAGGCTTCCTTAGCTAAAAGACAATGCCCATTTGTCCACTTATTTTCCATCTTTCAAACATTGTTGGCACTTATTAAATATTTTTGTCTCTTTTCTCATTTGCAAACTAATTTATAAATCCTTTGTATTGTTCTATAGTGTGGTTTAAGGAGGACACAGAGATAGAATACATAGGTACAGCTAGATATAGATACGGATACAAATATAGATATAAGTGACTTCTCTTGTGACTCAGTCAGGAAAGAATTCACCTGCAGTGCAGGAGTCCACATGTAATACAGAAGACCTGGGTTTGATTCCTGGGTCAGGAAGATCCCCTGGAGAAGGCAATGGAAACCCACTCCAGTATCCCTGCCTGGAAAGTCCCATAGACAGAGAAGCCTGGCAGGGTACAATCCATGGGTTGCAAGAATTGGACATGATTTGGTGACTGAACAAGCACTGGAGATATATAAAGAGGCAGAGAAGAGTTTGGCTGTGGTGCTAAGCTGGAGACATCTCATATTGTCTAAAGTATACATCTAAGAAATAGTGGACATCTTTAATTCCTGTGATCTAGTGGACACAAATGTTTGGATGACTATATGATATTAAGAGAGCGTATAGTCATACAAATATTTGTGGCCACTATATCCTGGATTAAGTAGTCTCCTACTTTCTTACCAGGTAGAGTAGAAAACAGTTTTGTTAAAATTAAAAAAAGGAACTATTGAATTTCTCTGCTTGAAATTCCCTCTGCTTGAAACATAGACAAACAATAAGCCGTGGTTTTAGTGGTATTTGGGAAAGGAGAGGGATGTACACACACATATACACACAAATATGCATATACACTAATTTTTTCTGAGAACTTAAACATCTTTGTAGGTTCTGTGCTTTACACAGGAAAGTTTGGTCTGTAAAAATAGAATTTATTGAATTTTTCAAAGAAGTCACTATTTCTGGTTTCTTCTCTATTAGTGAGGTAAGGGAATAGGGGCATAATGAAAAATTCATCTAGAATGAAAGTCGAAGCCTTGAGCCAGGGTACGTGTCTTTTCACGGACCCAGCTGCTCAGGAAACATCAGACTGAGATATGTCCAAATACATCAATTTGGTCTCTCATCCTGGGCTTAAATTTACTAAGCGTTAGTTAATGTCACTGCAGTTCCCAGAGACTAAAGAAGCATCAACTTCTCTATGTAGCCTGTAAGCCTCCTTGTAAGAAAACCATTATTCTGCTACTCAATTAACTGCTATGGAGACAGAGAATTATGTGCCCAGAAGAGAAAACCTTCCTTTGTGGGCTAATCAAAATCCAATGGCTTCTGAAAAGGGCTTGAAAAGATCTTTAATTAGGAAGGAGGACTAAATTTGGCATTCAAGGAAACGGTGTACAAGTCTAACAATAAAGGCGTAAAAAATAAAGTCTACAGACTATAAGGAGGTCTGGGCTCTTCCTGACGTACCCACTAAGGCTTCTGAGCTCCATATGTATCTCTAATTACTGTTTAACCATTTGAATTTGATGGTGGGGTTCTTAGGATCCTTTATATATATTTATCCCTCTGATTTTTTTTTTAACCACCACCCCCGCAAGAACAATGCATCAAACCAGGAATGGGAAACAAAGGGGCAATTTATGTATTAAATTGTTATAAGTAAACAATTTAGAGGAACATGGGATGTTTGCTATCTTAACAACCATTTGAAGATGACTTTTTGACTTCAGCCTCTAGGTGATAGATAGATCATCAATGTTACTTATAGAAATGATCAAAATATTACTTATTTCCTGTGTCAAAATCATTCTAATTATCTGTGGATTGGACAGATCACTTATCTTGTGTGAAAAGATGGAAAGAACACAGAAGTTGAATGCAAAGAGTTTGAAGCTTATGGGGTCGCATAAACGTATAAAGATTCCCCTTGGATTTCTGTTCTGCTTATATCCACAGAGTAACTGGAAGAGTCTCTGTTAAAACAGGGTGTGAATCTGATCTGTAAAAACCTCTATGAAATGCAACTAAGTATAAGAAAAAGCTCTTTTGCATTTTATAAGTAGGGGCTTCAGAGTAACATTTAATCACAATTTTTGTTTTTGTGCTTTTTTTTCACCCCATAGATCATTTCCTGAAGACCTAAACTCCCAACTTCACCTACTTGAAATATAAAAATAATGAATTGGATAGGGATTTTTGTTCTGCGATTAATGATTAGCGTTTTGATCAACTTGTGTTAGTTTATATATTTTATTGGCAGTTCAAATTGTGAAGCTATCTTAGAATCAACTTGATTGCCTTAATAAAGAAACTACCACTGTTCTAGTAGTATAATGTTGATAGTTTGTTTGCCTTGCATGTGAGAATCCAGGGAAGGTGACTCAACTTGGTGGATCTTTCTGCTCCATGGTCATTCAGCCACCACGGTCCTATGCCTTTTATATTCTGCTATCCCTTAAGCATTTTTTGCATCAGTCAAAACTAAGTTATTGTTATAGTAGGGTGCAGCTGGCAAAAGAACAGTTCTTTCTTGTCCCAAGAAGCCAGTCCTACATGGCACATGACTTCCATTCACTAGCAAACTTTAGACCATGGCTAAACTTCTCCAGTGGCTCAGCAGGTAAAGAATTTGCCTGCAGTGCAGGAGACATATGAGACACAGGTTTGATTCCTGGGTCGGGAAGATCCACTGGAGAAGAAATGGCAACCCACTTCAGTATTCTTGCCTGGGAAAGCCTATGGACAGTGGAGCCTGGCGAGCTACAGTCCAAAGGGTTGCAAACAGTCACACACGACTGAGTGGCTAAGTACACTACCTTAACTACCAAGGAGGCTGGGAAACATGGCCTAGAACGGTAGTCAAACTTTTCCTAAGGGTCAGATAGTAAATATTGGCCAGACTAGTTCTGCTGTTGTAGCTCGAAAGCAGTCATAGGCAAAATGAAAAGAATGGATATGGTTGTGTTTTAATAAAGCTTTATTTACAAAACAGGCTATCAGCCTGCCAATCCCTTACATGCCCACCAAGCCTAGTGTGATGGAAGAAGTGGCAAAGACCTTTGTACAAAGCCAGCAGCTTCTGCTGTAGCAGCAACAGATTTTAAAAATCAGCCTTATGTTTCTTATATAAATAGAACTTTTGCCAATTCTACATATAGACCCATACCAGGCTAATATTTGGTTTGTAAATCACCTTGTAGATTAGATAAAGAGAATAGAAACAAATAGCTAGACCAGAGTTATGGTATTTAATGAGACTCAAAACCTTTATTTATTGTTTCCTCAAACTGCATTGAATTTGGAAGTTGGAGAATATTTTTATTCTCATGAGTTTTTCCAGATGTCTTTATGCTGAATAAGAACTGGCTGATTTTTAAAAAAAAATTAAAAACTTTGTATTTTTTGATTATTTGAATATCTTTCATGTGTGCATGCATGCTTAGTTGCTAAGTCATGTCTGACTCTTTTGTGACCCCATGGAGTGTATAGCCCATCAGGCTCCTCTATCCATGGGATTTCCCAGGCAAGAATACTGGAGTGGGTTGCCACTTCCTTCTACAGGGGATCTTCCCGATACATGGATCAAACCCAAATCTCCTGTATTGGCAGGTGGGTTCTTTACCACTGAGCCACCAGGGAAGCCTGGATATCTTTCATAAAAATACCTCCAATAAAGCTCTTGCAAATTCCTATCAATGAATAATTTTAAAGTCTGTAGTGTATTAGCAGACTCTTGAAGTCAATGTTTTGCATATCAAACAAAAGTGGTTGTGATAAGGTTGTCACAAATCCACAAAATCTTTGATGGCACTCCCATTAAAAATTTCTCCTCCCATCCAGTCTGGGATGAGTGTGTGACTGTTGAACAGTAGAATATGGTGGAAGTAATACTGTGCCAATTTCCAGGCTCGGGCCTTGAAATATCAGTGGCTTCCATTTCCTGTCTCCTTTGGCAATCTCGGGAAGATCTGAGTCACCTTCTTGAAAGTCTGATGACCCTGGGAATTCCCTGGCAGTCTAGTGGTTAGGGCTCCATGCTTCCACTGCAGGGAGAACAAGGTTGATCCCTGGTCAGGGAACTAAAATCCTGCATGCTACCATGCAGCCAAAGGAAAAAAATGTCTGATGATACTGAGACCTCCATGTTTGAGAGGCTAGTGTAAGATGCATTAGTTGACAGTTCCAGCCTAGCCCTGCCCTCCAGCCATCCCACCTGGACCCAGGCAGAGGGAAGCTGCCCTGGAGCCTCGGGCTCAGCCAGTCAGCCAACTGAATCCTGCCCAGTGACTTCAGTCAAAGCCACGTGGGGCATAAAAATGGACTGGTTAAGCAAGACCTACTCAAATTCCTGACCCACAAAAATAATGAGATATAATAAAACGGATGTTGTTTTATAGTGCTAAGTTTTAGAGTAATTTGTTCTGCAGGAACAGATACCCAGAAAAGGAAAAATGGAAAATAAAGGGGAAAATCTCACCATTTGGTCAACTGTTGCTGTATGACTTTTTTCTTAAATTTCACGCTAATGCTAGTTGCAATTAATAGCAATTTAAATTAGATCCAAGATATTTTCATAGTGACAATATGGTCTAAAATTTTCCATAAGGAAAGAAAATTGTCTACCCAGGGATAAAAGTGCCTTAAGAACAAAGTTTAAAAATGTGAAACACCAAAAAGGATCCTGATAGAAGATATATATATAATTCAAAATGGAAATCTATGAACAAGGCTAAAATAGCAGAGTGAAAATAGAAAATGTCTTGCCAAGTGTTTGCAAGTGGGAGATGACATGTTTTGTGGAAGGATTCGGTGCTTTGCAGTTAGACCCAAGGTCATAATCCATCCAGTGGTTGGGTGACCTAGGGCAAGTTACTTATCCCCCCTGAGCTTGGGTTTCCTGAGCTATAAAATGGGGATAAAACTGCCTTCCTCATAGGGTTACTATGAGGATTAAGAGAGATAATGTATACAAAGCACTCAGCAAAACACCTGCCATGTGGTAGGTGCTTAATGAATGGCCATTCCCTTCTCTTTTTCAACAAGAAAGTGAAAACACTGAATACACTGGTAATACACAGCGTAGTTCTGCATGGAAAACCTCTTCCACTTCTGATTCCGAAAATTATGGTGAGATCCAGTTTCTTAATATGTGACTATCCTGAATATAGGCCAATAAAAAACGGAGACAAGGATTTGAGAGGCAAATGCATTGTTTGTTAATGCAGAAAAAGTAGGACTTTAAACAAAAAAAGTTTGAAAACAATAGATTTTGGAAAATCTATGCTTTTGAAATGCTGTGTTCATCCAAACTTATATAATTTTTGTTTTCAATTTTAGAAAGATAAATGTCAAATATTAGCTTGGATTTGATAAATTGGTGGAACATTAATATGTGGTGAAAATACTGGAATACTGGCTCCCTAGGCTTGGCTTCTATGGAGTAACGTGTCCAGAGCAAAAATAACAGGACTTTTCAGATCTTGCTCTGAAAAACCTCGTCTTCTCAGACAGGTTGTTGAAAATTACTCTTTTCAGATCACTGTTCTCATGATTACCTCCTTCTTTAAAGTTCTGTTATGTGTGGTAGAAAGCTGAAGTTGTAGCCGTGAGGAGTCAACTTTTAACCTTACATTTTCAGTTTTGCTTATATTAGAGTAATAATAGCTGGCATCAAGAATGTGAGGTGCTTGTATTTAAAAATTTCTCAACAGCTGGGCTTAAATCAGGAATTATATCTCTTCAGTTTTCCTAGATAAATATGATTTAGTTGAATGTAGTTATTTTCAATAAACATGATTCATTACTTATATATACTTTTAGATATATACTTTTTCTTCTTTATTCATTTCTATTCCACCCTTTTCAAAAAGGATTCAAAGATTACATGAAACTGCAAATTACGCAAAATTAAGATCAGTAAGAAAGAAAAGGAGAAACAAGTATAAGTAAAATGCAACTAAGGAGCAAAATGCAACTAGGAGTGTGACTATCACAATGGGGATGGACTGTAGCATGTTCTTATTTAATTACATCCTTATAGAGTTTCATAAAAAGAATCTCATAAATCTGAAAAAAGATCACAGTCATATTACCTCGCCTGATTTGGGGGTCAGGAAATATCAGCAACATATATGTAAATGAAGTGATTTTCTGAGATTCCACAATGGAGGAAGGCAGCAGGTGAGGGAAAAGTTGGCTCAGCTGGCGGGGTCAAAGGCTGATGATGAATGTATCATCACTCTCATGGTCCATTCACAGGGAAAAATGGTGGGCTTGCCCATCTGCTCTTCCATACACACCTCTCAGGTCGCCACAATGTCTTTCATCTGCTAGAATCCCCTTTATGCAAGATTAGTTTGAATTCCTCATCTCCAGAAGTTTTCTGTAGCCCCTTTCACTTTCCCTTCCCTTTGCAGGTAGAATTTATGCTGCTGTTCCCATTGGTCCTGCAATACTTTGTTTACAGAGTCAGCACAGTTTAATAGTATTTTAGAGTTGTGCAATGTATCTCTAGTCTCCTCCCTGTCCATGATTGTGAGTTTTTAACAGGGTAGGACTGTACCTTTCCTATTTCTTATTCTATTTCCCCTTTCCCATCGCAACCCACTGTCTAGACTCTAGAATATCATCTAACCATTCTGCTGCTAAGTCACTTCAGTTATGTCTGACTTTGTGCAACCCTATGGACTGTAGCTCGCTAGGCTCTTCTCCCTATGGGATTCTCCAGGCAAGAATACTGGAGTGGGTTGCCATTTCCTCCTCCAGGGATCTTCCGGACCCAGGGATCGAACCCACATCTCTTACATCTCCTACATTGGCAGGCAGGTTCTTGAACAGTCTTCGCACCACCTGGGAAGCCCTAGAATACACCTAAACATAGTAGGCAAATAATGAAGGTTGTTCTGAATCATCTTCCTTTTTAGAGTCTTCCTTGGTATACAGTTCAATTTAATCAGAAGTGTCAAGATGAGGATGGCAGAGGGGGGTGATTTGTTCTGGCTGTTGCTGTCTTGGAGAGAGCCCCATTCCTTGGGTATTTATTGTAGAATTCTGTTTTAAGATTCTATCTTGGCTCATGCTCTCAGGAGAGTCTGGCTCAATCCATGCTGTTTGTGCAAGGTAGCTTGTTGTTCCGTATAAGTTCCATGACTCTTGTTCCATATACCCCAGATCTGGTTGATTTCACTGAGCATCATGGACTTTACATTTTTGTCATTTTTTAAAAAAATGTATGACTTGCTTAGCACCCTGTGCAAAGCTGTTAATAAAAATTAAAAGCCCATGGAAGCTTTGCTAGTCTACTCCTCTCTAACTGGCAGGTGTATGGAAGCTGCTTGTATGCAGCAAAGCTTCCGAAGCTGCGGCTGTTTCCTTTCAATGGAAGGAGAATGTTGGGCTTTAGTCTTGTCTGATGAAAGAAGATGAAAAGAAGCCTAAAAAACATTATGGAAAGGGAACAGACCCAGAGAATAGCTGAGAAGTCACAAAAGGAAGATGTGAGGGAGCAGCAACCCTGTTTGCTAAGCAGTTTCTAAGCAACTTTTAATGGAAGGTCAGACATAAGCAAGATAAAGAGAGGAGGAAACAACATTATTTGACACAATAAAATGACTGTGAATGCTGTCAGTTAGAGGGAAAAATAGACTGATCAGTCTTGGCACTTGTTTATGTGTGTAGGTTATTTTTTGTGAATACAAATGAAAATCTTTCATAAAAGAGCCTATCTAATTTGAACAACTGTCATAATCCTGGCAACATGTATATATTGTGATTAAAAAAAGGATTTTTGTGAAACACACTGGGATTTACCAACAGGCACTGACACTCTCCTTGCTCCCCATGCCAGTCCACAGGCATTTCATTCACTCATTTTTCTTGTCTGGATTGGACACTGTGCTAGATCCAAAGAGAGAGGTGATCCCCAGGCTTTGACTCTGGGGTACTCAGAGTCCAGCCCAGTCCATCAGTGAGTACAGGGCAATGTGGGAAATGGCTCAGGGTCCCTGGAGAACAGGCACTGGGGTGTCCCTGGGGATATCAGGGAGGACTTCCTAGAGAAGACAGATCAAAGCCAATTTTCAATCAGTTTTCTCAGCTCTGGCTTAGTTTTCTTCATTCAGGTAACTTTGGAATGTTATTTTTTTCTTTCATGGGAAGAATAGAAAATGACCTTTCTTTTTCCTTCAACTTGTCTGTGCAGAAGAGAATGTTAAGTGAGTACTTGTGAATGTCAATACTGAAATTTATATAAAGTCATTAATGGTGTCCCAACTACTACATGTAATGGCCTTTTGGAAATTGTCTTATTTGACATGGGCTAATTCTTTGACAGGTGCTCTCTTCTCTAGGCTGAAATTACACTGAATTTTTCTAGTGATGCTCCTACCTCTCCAGGTGATCTCTCTTCCAGTCCTTTTCTCTCCTCCTATTCCCAGAATCTGCTCTTTCCCTCATCAATTTAATACATCCTCATGCCTTGAACTCATGAGTTTATGCTTATACTTCTCAGAACTTTAGCTCTGTCTTCTCACACAGGCTCCAGCTCCATATTTGTAGATATTCCAGGGTATTTTCAACCCATTCCAGTATTCTTGCATGGAGAATCTCATAGCCTAGACAGAGGATCCTGGCAGGCTATGGTCCATGGGGTCCCAAAGAGTCAGACATGACTAAAGTGACTGAGCACAAGTACAAGGGTATTTCCACTCTGGTATTTCATCATCACTTATAATCAGCCTTTTCAAAGCAGCAGCAACTGCCCAAGATCCATAAAACATGCACAATCACCCCAGTAATATACAATCCCCAGCTGGCTTGCATGCGTGTGTACTAAGTCATGCCTGACTCTGCAACCCCATGGACTGTAGCCTGTCAAGCTCCTCTGTCCATGGGATTCTCTGGGTAAGAATACTGGAGTGGATTACCATGCCCACCTCCAGGCGATCTTCCCAACCCAGGGATCAAACCCATGTCTCCTGAGTCTCTTGAGTCTCCTGCATTGGCAAGCGGATTCTTTACCACAGAGCCACCTGGGAAGCCCCCAGCTGGCTTGGGGAATCCTGTATTGTCCATCCAGGAGGAAGGGATGGATGGTGGTGGGCAACGACCCGGTTGAAGTGTGAAGGTGGGTAGTGTAGATGGAGCACAAGGTGTGTGCAAATTGTATTGTTTTCCTAAACCATGCTCTGAGGAGTAGTGAGGAGAAATTTAATCTTATCATTGCTCACTTTCACTACATCGAATAGCAATGGAACAAAGGAATGTTATTCTGGTAACTTTGGGCTCCTGTGTGGGAAGCTGAAGGATATACAGACATAGGTAATACTTTCATTTCTTCTTCTAGGCATGATCTCAGTGAATTCTTAGATTTATTCCAGAAAAGATTTGAATCAGAGAAAATATGGACTTGTTTCTGGTTTATTCTAGAGACGTGATCTCCCACAGAAGGCTGAAATGAATTTAATGAAGTTTCTGAAATTTAACCAGCCTAATCCAGGGTTTAAAAACTAAAATTTGAGGTTTTAGGAGAATATCCAAATACAGTCAGATACTATGAAGGATAATATACATGACAAAGAGAGATAAGCAGCCATGAATAGTATTTTGCCAGAGAAAATAAGAAGGGCAGCTATTACAATCATGTTCCTAACTGGAGTACATACGTGAAGTAAACTCAGAAAGTTCTTTTGACCAGGGTTTCCCAAGATGATGAATGAATGAAAGATTAATATTATGGTAGCATTTTCATAACTTTTTTCTTAATGAATCCCTAGAAAAAGCCCAATGGACATGAGACCCTCTGACATCATCCAGCAATAATTTGTCCTTTTCATGGGAAGTGAGCTCCATCCAAGAAGCTTTATTTCTTAAAGAATAGGCCCTATACTACAACAACGGATAAAAAATGTTATGTTTGCAATTTTTGTAGTAGGAACAGCTGTTTGTTTAGCAATTGTGCTGGCTTAATTTCCATGCATCATGATAGAATAAATTTTTTCTTCTGTGTCTTGAGTGCTAAATTAGATGGATACTTAGGGCACATAATATCTGCCTCAAGAGGACAAAAATAAAAGGAATTAGACTACCTTTCCTTTTTAGGAATAGTGTCTGTTTTCCCTTACAGAGTTTGGCTGTGAGTTGCTTCAATTTTCTTTGGGTTTTCCCATCATTGGACAGCCATGTTAGTGGGAGGCCTGGAGGTGATCAGAAATTGAAGAATTCTGCCTTAGAAGAGGACGGGAAATAGCAAGGGAATATTTGAATGTTGATTATGATTATATTTTTTAGGAAATAAAAGGGATTATGATATCCTGTTACTGGCTTCTGCCTCTCAGTGATCTGAAATTTTCATTTCATTGTAATGAACAGAATCAAATTAAGGTCTAGCCTAATTCTAGGATAATATGTGATCTATATTAAGTGAACTATGACCTAGCTTTTTGACATTCATTTCAAAATATTTTACTTGAGAATGTAGATTTTCAGATCTGGTGGGTGGAATAGGTTCCAGGTGGGGACTAGCAGTGAAGTCCATGATAAGCAAGTGAATTCCTGACAAAGCATCCTAGATCAGTTGTTCTCAGAGTGTGGTCCCTAGAAAAGCAGAATCTGCATCCTTTGGGAACTTGTTAGAAATGGAAATCCTCTGGTTCCACCTCAGATTTACTGAATCAGGAGTGTATGTGTGTGTGTATGTGTGTGCACACATGTGTGTGTGCACATTCAAGGCAGAGCAATCTTTGTTTTCATTTCCATTAGCACTCTAGGTGATTCCGATGCCCAGTAAAGTTTGAGAACTCTGCATATAATCCAAATACTCAAAGATGAAGAGTTTATTAGGCAAATTGTTGGTGCCAGTGCAATGGACCGTCATGTTCTCATTAAAAATAGCATTTTTTGTAGATAAACAAAAGAATAAATTCAAAACATAGAACTCAGAATTACATATAAATTATAATATGAGGTAATTAAATTGTGTATAACAGGAAATCGGAATCCCAAATTTGTAGAATTGGAGATAGAGGATTGCTTTGATTGCACACATGTGATCATTTTATTTTCACTGTTGTTGAGCAGGAGTTTAAGGTAAATACACATTGAAAAGAAAGAAAATATGCCTACCACTAGAAATAACTTATTTAAAATAAATAATAAAATATAATTATTTGTTGAATATATTTAAAATGCATATTAATTGCTAAAAAAGCAATATTTAAAGTTTCTCAGATTGAAAGGCCAGTTACTTTGGGGTATCTTTCTTGTTTTTAAGTGAAACACACACAGCTGGGAGAAGCAGAGGCTTTCTTGCCAATACATCTGCTTTCTTTACACTGTTCATAAAATACTTCACACTCTCCAGTTGGAGAACAGCTTTCCCCAGGGTGCCACAACTGAAACATTCCAGTTAAAATACTTCATAACACTCAGAGGTTGGAATCCCCCCACGCTCTTTTTTCTTTTTCTCAACCTCTGACTTGCCAAAGGGGAAAAATCCATATATCCTGATTTCATGGATATAAATGCAAGAACAGAAGCAAACATATACCATTTGATTCATTAGTATCTGTAGATTATGGATGATTCAATTTTTAAAAGTTCATGATGTCTGAGGATTGGGTTATTTGAGAGCTTTCACTTAAATTAAGGGCCTTTCACCTCAAAATCATCATTTAGAATCTAGACACGGACAATGACAAAGTGTTATAAACTCCTGACCCCTAAGATTTGTTCCAGTTCTAAATGCTTGTTGATTCTATGATTCAACTGGTGTTTCATGGCTATGAATATTTTGCAGTCTCAATGTGTTTTGTGGAACAGAATATACATTATGTCATTTAGGAAGATATTACTACAGTCCAAGAGCAAGGCCATGTTTTTCTGACTGGAGAAGTGACAAGTCTGAACAGATAACAACTAAGTGTTGAAAGAGATGCTGTAAGGACTCATAATCTAGTCACATATATACCTTAGATCCCTATAGAAGAATGTTCAGGGAAATAAATTTTCATAAGCAAAAATAGATGGACAGAAGGCCCTCCCCTTCAAAATATGACCTCATCACATTCAAACTGATCAATGTTCTAGCATATCATAGAGTGTTTGGAGCATATATATTTTGTTTCATGGTTTAATCTAATGGCATCCAGTATATCTGGAAGTATTTATATGGCATCCAATATATCTGAGGTGTGGAGAGAATATATTTGCATTAAAATTGTACCTAGAAATAAGAAAGAAATATGCTTTACTTCTCCTTCATTGACTGTGTTAAAGCCTTTGACAGTGTGGATCACAACAAACTGTGGAAAATCTTTAATGAAATGGGAGTACCAGACCACCTTAACCTGTCACCTGAGAAACCTGTATGCAGGTCAAGAAGCCAAGAGTTAGAACTGCATATGGAACAACTGACTGGTTCAAAATTGGGAAAGGAGTACATCAAGGCTGTACATTGCCACCCTGCTTATTTAACTTATATGCAGAGTATACCATGCAAAGTGCCAGACTGGCTGAATCACAAGCTGAAATAAAGATTGCTGGGAGAAATATCAACTACCTCAGATATGTAGATGATACCACTCTAATGGCATAAAGTGAAGACAAACTAAAGAGCCTCTTGATGAGGCTAAAAGAGGAAAATGAAAACCTGGCTTGAGAGTCAACATTCATAAAATAAGATCATGGCATATGGTCCCATCACTTCATGGCAAATAGAAAGAGGGAAAAGTGGAAACAGTGACAGATTTTGTTTACCTGGGCTCCAAAATGCAGACAGTGACTGTAGCCATGAAATTAAAAGACATTTGCTCCTTGGATGGAAAACTATGACAAACCTAGTTAGCATATTATAAAGCAGAGATACCACTTTGCTGACAAAGGTGTGTATCAAATCAGATCAGATCAGATCAGTCGCTCAGTCGTGTCCGACTCTTTGCAGCCCCATGAATCGCAGCACACCAGGCCTCCCTGTCCATCACCAACTCCCGGAGTTCACCCAGACTCACGTCCATTGAGTCAGTGATGCCATCCAGCCATCTCATCCTCTGTTGTCCCCTTCTCCTCCTGCCCCCAATCCCTCCGAGCATCAGAGTCTTTTCCAATGAGTCAACTCTTCGCATGAGGTGGCCAAAGTACTGGAGTTTCAGCTTTAGCATCATTCCTTCCAAAGAAATCCCAGGGCTGATCTTCAGAATGGACTGATTGGATCTCCTTGCAGTCCAAGGGACTCTCAAGGGTCTTCTCCAACACCACAGTTCAAAAGCATCAATTCTTCGGCACTCAGCCTTCTTCACAGTCCAACTCTCACATCCATACATGACCACAGGAAAAACCATAGCCTTGACTAGACGGACCTTTGTTGGCAAAGTAATGTCTCTGCTTTTGAATATGCTATCTAGGTTGGTCATAACTTTTCTTCCAAGGAGTAAGCGTCTTTTAATTTCATGGCTGCGGTCACCCTCTGCAGTGATTTTGGAGCCCAGAAAAATAAAGTCTGACACTGTTTCCACTTTTCCCCCTTTCTATTTGCCATGAAGTTATGGGACCATATGCCATGAAAGGTGTGTATAGTCACAGCTATTCTTTTTCCAGTAGTCATGTATGGATGTGAGAAAATGTAAAGTGAAAGCGTTAGCTGCTCAGTGGTGTCCAACTCTTTGTGACCCCATGAACTGTAGCCTGCCAAGCTCCTCTGTCCATGGAATTCTCCAGGCAAGAATACTGGAGTGGGTTGCCATGCCCTTCCCCAGGGGATCTTCCCCACTCAGGGACTGAACTCAGGTCTCCTGCATTGCAGGCAGATTCTGTACCTTTTGAGTTACCCGGAAGCCATGGATATGAGAGTTGGATCATAACGAAGGCTGAACACTGAAGAATTGATACTTTAGAATTGTGGTGCTGGAGAAGACTCTTGAAAGAGCCTTGGAGTACAAAGAGAAACCAGTCAATCCTAAAAGAGATAAACCCTGAATTTTCATTGGAAAGACTGTTGCTGAAACTGAAACTCCAATGTTTTGGCCATCTGATGTGAAGAGCCAATTCATTGGAAAAGACCCTAATGCTGGGAATGATTGAAGGCAAAAGGAGAAAGAGGCAGCAGAGGGTGAGACGGTTAGATAGCATCATGGACTCAATGGACATGAGTCCATTTCATGCTCAAATTCCATGCTCAGATGGAATTTGAGCAAACTCCGGGAGATAATGGAAAACAGAGGAGCCTGGTTTGCTACAGTCCATGGAGTCAGAGAGTCGGACACAACTTAACAACTGAATAACAACAGCAATGCTTTACTAGTATTTAACATGTAAAATGGAACACATGCCTTCGCTCAGTCCATATGCTACATTAGTTATGTAAGGTATCCCAAGGAAAAGGTGAAAGTTCCACCAATAAAGAGGTTGACAATACAGCTTCCCTCATTCACTTGTAGGTCATTTTTCCATAGTTCAGTTAAGTGAATGTAGGAACTGTATTATTGAATTATCACTAAGTAAAGAGGACAAAGATTTTAAAATAGCCCTCTCCCCAGTACAAAACCCAAAATATGGAGTGAAGATGATACTGATAAGGCAAGTACAAGTGGCAGAACTGATATGAAAATTACATTCAGTTCTGAGAAATTCTGACAGTCATGAAAACCAGAGTATCAAATGAAATGTGTTGAATGTAGAAGAGAACTTTGAATTGTTGAATCACAAAGTATTACACCAAAATTCTTCAAAAGTAATGAAATATTTTCAATCAGCTTGTTCTTATTAGTAAATTCCATGACTGGACGGTGGTGAAGCCCTGACTGTCCACCAAGCCTTCTCTGACAACTTACGGCAGCCTGTTGAGGGAAAGTCTGGGCTCTTGGCATTTGTTAGCATGGGTAGAGATGAGACCAAGGTTTCTTCTAGGTGTCTGATTGGAATAGACCATTTGTTGTCTAAAATCTTTCTGTCTTGCTAGGCTGCCCCTATCCCAGCTGTTTGGCTAAAGAAAACAGGCTTTTGTAGGTGGGAATGTTTTTGAGAGTCATCTTTGTTGTATATATGTTGATGCTTTCAAATTGTGGTGCTGGAGAAGGCTCTTGAGAGTTCCTTGGATAGCAAGGAGATCAAACCAGTCAATCCTAAAGGAAATAGAGGATATTCAACCTGAATATTGATTGGGAGGAGTGACGCTAAGTACTAGTCCATTGTGTGAATGTACAATTTGTTTATCCATTCACTGGGTGAGGGACAACTGAGTTGTTTGCAGTATGGAGTCACATACAGGTCTTTGTGCGGGGATTATGTTTTCATTTCTCTTGGATAATGCCTTGTTTAATTTTTGAAGACCATATCAAACTATTTTCCAAAGTAGTTGTGCCATTATGCATTACCTTTAACAGTTTATGAAAGTTCTACTTATTCTACATCAACATTAGGTATTATATCCTCATCATATGGTATTGTCAGTCTTTCTATTTTTAGCCATTTTGTTAGGCTACAGTCCAAAGGGTCACAAAGAGTAGGACACGACTGAGTGACTGGGCACACACATAGGTGTATAGTGGTATCTAATTGTCTTTTAATTGCATTTTACTCATAATTTAATGCTGCTGAACATCTTTTCATGTGCTTATTTGTCATCTGTATCTCTTCTTTAATGAAGTATTTTTATGCACTTTTTGAATTAGTCTTTATATTGTTATTAATATTTGTTTTGAAAGTTCTTTATGTGTTCTGGATGCAAATTCCCTGATACACATATTGCAAATAATTTTTATTGTCTATTATTTCATTTTTATTTTTATTATATAAATATGTAATACATATCAATAATGTTATTTGATATGATACACTATGTTAACCCTGTTTCCTTTTCACTCATTCTCTTTTCCTGTCTTTTTTTTCCCTCTAGTAATTACAGTTGGTTCCAACCAGCCTTTCTCACCACTTGCCATGCTAGTTTTTATATTTTCCTTTGTGGTGGGTGGATTAGGTACCCCAAAAGTAATGAGGGTGTATATGAAGTCACATACAGGTCTTTGTGTGGGGATTATGTTTTCATTTCTCTTGGATAATGCCTTGTTTAATTTTTGAAGACCATATCAAACTATTTTCCAAAGTAGTTGGGATAGAATTAACCTTATTATATCATATATCTATAACATATATATTGATTATTCAGAGAAAATGTAACTACTTTTATTTATTTTTATTTATTTTTTTAAATTTTATTTTATTTTTAAACTTTACATAATTGTATTAGTTTTGCCAAATATCAAAATGAATCTGCCACAGGTAAACATGCATTCCCCATCCTGAACTGAAGTATATAATATTGATGTATAATATTATATAAGTTTTAGGTATATAACTTTTTAATACTTTTTAATTATACTTTTTAAACTATAATACTTTTTAAAGATTATATTTCATTTATAATTATTATAAAATATTGACTATATTTGCTGTGCTGTATCATATGTTCTTGAGCTTATTTATTTTATACATAGTAATTTGTGTCTCTTAGTCCTCTACCCCATCTTGATCTTGCCCCTCCCCCCTCACCTCTCCCCACTAGTAACCACTAATTTGTGAGTCTAGGTCTTTTTGTTGTTGTTATTGTTATATTCACTAGTTTATTTTTTGGATTATACGTAAGTGATAGCATACAGTGTTTGTCTTTCTCTGAGTGACTTATTTCACTCAGTGCAATTCAAAGTCCATCCATATTGTTGCAGATAGCAAAATTTCATACTTTTTTACGTCTGAGCAGTATTCCACTGTGTATATATACACCACATCTTTGTTTAACCATTCGTGTGTTGATGGACACTTATGCTTCCATATCTTAGCAATTTTAAATAATATTGCTATAACATTGGGGTACATATATTGTTTCATATTAGTGTTTTTTTCTTTTGGGGGGGATATATACTCAAGAGTAGACTTGGTGGGTCATATGGTAGTCCTATTTTGAGTATAAACACTTTTAATATATTTTATTCATTGATCATTAAGTGATTCTAGATAATTAAAAGCAGGCAAGTGGTCTGAATGGAGAATAAAAATTTTTCTGTCTTCATTTATTCTCAAACTATATTCTTCCTATTGCCTGAATCCTGATCCTTCTAGTCTCTTTTCAGTAAGTAGTACCACTGCAAAGTGGTCATTGCAGCCAAAAACCTGGGAGTTAGCCTAGCATCGCCTTTTCTTGCAAACGATTGGCCATTACATCTTCCTAAATGTTTCTGGATCTTTTCTCTCTCCTCCAGCCCTTCTTTCTCCTACTGTCCTATTAAGGGTAACTTATATTGCCTGATCCAGTGATTCTTAAATTTCAGTACGATCAGAATCACCTTAAGATTTGTTGAAACATAAATTCTTGGGTTGTTAAAACATAAATTCAAACAAAACATAAATTTGTTAAAATATAAAAACTTGGAGCCCTCCGAGTGTCTGATTCAGTCGGCCTGGAGAAGGGCCAGTGAATTTATATTTCTATCAAATTCTCAGCTTTTCTTCTAATGCTCATCCAACCTTTCCATGATGGTTGAGCCTCATCAAACTTCACTGACCTTCCACTGCTCTTCACTAAGCTGTGACGTTGGTAAGAATTTTAGTGAGAGGCTCTGACCATGAGTGCAGAAACTGTCTTCAGTGCCTGAAAGAATATTTGGGCATGCCACCTGATAGTAGGTTTTCTGGAGAAATTCTCAACTTTGTTGAAAACCAGGGATCCTTGTGATACTTACATTTTTGTATTGAGAACTGGACTATAGGTCTGCCACCACCCAGCAGCGGTATCATAAAATCCCTGCAGGTTAAGCTGGGAGGGGTTGTAAATGTCAGTAATTTATCATCCCCAGTCACTGTCCATGACTGGATTCTAAATAGGACTGGTGAGGTAAAAGACTTGCCACCAAACAAGCTCATCCTCAGGTATCATCTTTCTAACCTTGAGTCATCTATAATTTGTTTTGAACTCATAAAGTCACAAAACCTGAGAATGTCACGGAAACTCGTGATGTTCTTCCTGCGAACAGTATCTTTAGGCCTCTATGAGAACAGCACCACAGTACCCATAGAAACCCAGAGATGAACCTGGCATAAGGCTGTCCGCAGAGTTAGATCTTCATCTTTCTTTGGCTTTTGCCCTTTAGAAGTCTTGTTTTTATAAAATAAATAGTGAAATATCACTGTTTATCATGTGTGGAGTGTGTGTATATGTGAGGGGGCGAGGAGGAGAGGAAAGACAGAAAGTGACAGAGATACAGAGAGAGACAGAGATACAGAGAAGAAAAGAGGGGAGAGGGAGATATGTATATGTGAATATTAAAGCCTGATTGTGTGATTTAACATTGAAAACCTCACATTCCTCCTATGACTTGAGGGAGTAAAAAGAGCCTATTATCGTTTTCAGGCCAGATGTTTTACTTAACTGAGCCAGTCTGATCCCTGCACCTGTCTGGGACCAGCAGTTGCAGGATTAGTGTAAGAGGCTGAATTTTAAAATCTGGACAACTGTTAGTGAACGAACGAATGGTGTGAAAATGAACAGGCTTTCAGCATAAAGGATTTACTGTTTATGACATAAGGCAGTGCATCACTGGCCGGGGAACGTGAGCAAGCCCTGTTACCTCTGTGTCCACGCTCGCCCGGATCCATTACCAAGTGACAATTACAGGGACTGTGAGTGAGGGGAGAAAACAGAAGTAGGGGCTGGGGGTAATGCTGGAGGAAACAGAGACATACTATACCATCCATCTGTGAGACAGCCGTAGAGCGACATGGAATTATGTATTATTTCTGGTGGATTATGACAATTATAAAAAAGAAAGCAGGCCCCACCCCTATAAAGACTTTTTTTTTAACCATAAAGCCTCAAGGAAGCAATGACTTGTTACCCCAAAATAATTCCTTCTTAAAGAATAATTTGCCTTCCTCATAATATAGAAAGTAAATATACTAAGTTTTACAAAAGCAAAATGAAAATAAACATCATTTTCATCGGGGTAAGACTAGATGTGAATGGGGAATTCTGACCAATCTCAACAGCTAAGTAAGTCTTTTCCTATCATTTTAAAGCAACACACACACACATGAATGCATATTTGCTTTACTCATCTGGCTAAAGTATAAAATATAACGCTATCCTTTAGAGTAAATGAATTTTAGCGTGTTCCTTATTTTTCAGCTTTATGTCATATCTGATTTCATACACACACACCCCCCCAACATATACAGTTTTCAATAATACTTAATAATATTAAAGAATAATTAATATGGAGTCACACGCTCATTATCTTCGGAAGAATTGCACTAAATTTGGAGATAGAGACTGGGGTTTGTGCTTGGCTTCAACTCGCCCTGTGCACACATGTGACCCTGGGCAAGGCACTTAGCCTCCTTGAGCCCTGGGTCCTCCACTCCAGAATTTCTGTAAGGATTAAGGAAGCTAATGTATATGAAAAGCACTTTGTAATTCATAAAGTGGTTTACATGTGTCAGTTCTTACTTTCAATTAAATTTATGGAAGAAAATCTGAAATGAATCTGTGTAAAATTATTTCCGGAATGGTGATGAGGATGAAACAAGATCCTACCAAATAGCACAGAGAACTATAATCAATATGCTGTGACAAACCATAATGGAAAAGAATATAAAGAGTATACATGTAGGTATAACTGAATCACTTTGCTCTACAGCAGAAATTAACATTGTAAATCAACTATACTTCAATGCATTTTTTAAATCGTGATGAAACAAATTTATGAATGATAAATACAACTAATTTATCTTTCAAACACATCTGATATACACAGTTGCTCTCAAATGGTTTAAAAAGGAGAGTTTTTCTTTCAAGCATCCAGTCACTTCAGTGTCCTGTTATTCATTCAACCAGTAATGCAATGGGGCCCCTGCCGTGTGGAAGCCCCAGGGACAGAGTGAGGAGCAAGACATGGTTCTTTCTCTTATGCAACTTCAGGGATCTTGAGAAAGGAGACGGCAGACAAGCAGTTATAGAAACAAAGTTATATGAGACAAATATATGGTGACTATCTTTGAGGTGTTCTATGGAAGGGGATGCATCAATGACAGAGAATATAACAGGTGTACCTGACCCAGTGGGAGGTGCCACGCAGGCTTCCCTGAAGTGGTGTTTAAATATTATAGTCTTTTGTGTAACAGAAGCCACACATGCTTATCTTTAGTTTCGGGCGTGGTTTGTATTTTTGAACTGTGGCTTATTATATTGTTTTTCTCAGACACCTGCATGTGAGATAATGCAGGGTTTGCGTTTTTTAAGCTTTGATAAGGTTGTAAGATGTCCTTTTCCCAGGCTTCTTTTGATTGCAGACCTCTCTTGGTTGCTCCTCTTGTGTCTGGAAGTTGAATTAAGGATAAAGGGGAATGTGTTGCCTCACATAACTGGATAGTACTAGGACTCCACATTCAGGTATGGTTGGATATTGGGGCAGACTATATAATCAGGATTAGGGCTTACTCGATCTCTTTTTCTCTTCTTCCTGTGACAACTGTATCTATGATGGGCTTTCTCCTTAATCTTCTCTTTCCCAGTGGTTACAAAGGAAACTCCAGAACAAAATCCTTTGGGCCAGATCAGGTCATGTGCCTGCTTCTAGAGGTGAAGTGTAGAATCAACCCCATACCAGTCACGATGAGAAAAGGGGAGGAGCAGATGTTTGTGGCTGTTAAGGCTGAGGTCATCACTTGCTTGCTCCTCTCAGGTCCTAGAGTCAGCCCTGTTCGTTGACACACCAGGGGGCTCCCTCTAGCAACAGAAACTTTCTCATGCTTCAAATCTCTGCCTTTCTTTTCTGTGATCTTTACACATATATTTAAAAGTTGTATATATTCCATGTATACATATATTTATTTACTTTCTCTTTATAAGGAATCGGCTTACATAACTGTGGGACTGGCTAGGCAAGCCTGAAATCCTTGGGACTGATGGCAGACAGGAAGGGAAGATCACAGGCAGGATGGTATTCAATGGACACAGGTCAAAGCAGACCACTTGGAAAACACAAACCAATAAATCTCATTCTTACTACCCAGAGAAAGCTGTCTTTATCCCACATTCTTCTCAGAGAACTGCATAATGTCAAGATTGGCTATCTGTGGACTTGAAGGCTGAAATTTTAATTTTTTCTTTTTGTTTGCCCATAGTTTAAGTTTTTACAATGAACACATAACATTTTGTAATAAAAACCAGTATCTACCAAATTTCTTCTTTAAAACAACTTTCACTGTTGCCTCTATTTCCTTTAGTATCCATTTATATTTAACTTCCTTTGAAAAGGAGATTTCTCATGTTTTATCATTTTTTATAATCTGACTGTAGAGCATATTAATGTTATTATACTTATATAATATATATTGCACCATATTGATCACCTTTAGCATTTTTTCTTTTGATGCTCTTCTCTTGTTTGTTTCCCATTCTGGGTTGAGGATATAAAGAAAATTCAAACTAATTATAAAAGTTTTATTCATTTTTAAATAAGTGAATCCTGTGTTTAGAAAAGAATGCAATCCCTTTCAATGGAGTTTCTCATTTAAGTTAACTGCATCCGAATGTTAGTGTCAGGAGAAAACCTTGGCAGACAAAACACAGAATTACCTGGTTAGCCTTGTCGCATAACTCAGCCCTGCTTTACCTAAAGATCCTCAAGGAAAAAAGACTTTGTTTTTGTTACCATGGCCTAATTCAAGCCAATAAGGAGAGTGGCTTTGAGAAGCAGCAGGGAAAGGATTAAGTTGCCAGGTTAGGTAACATATTCCTAAAATTCTTGTGCATTCAGTACAAAACAAAGGAACTGCACCATATCTTAGGGTCATTCCATTTCTCAGTGACTCACGTTTATGTACAGAGTTTACTTTTTAATTAAAATATATTCCTTTTCCTTTTGTGACAAATATTCTAGATCACCCACACAACACAGACCTCTGCAAAATACATTTCTGTTATCAATAGGTATTTAGAAATGGTGAAAACACATAAGGAAAATGCCGCCATTACTTCTAAATGAGTCTTAATATGCATTTTCTTTGTTCTTCTTGTTCTTAATTTTATCTTAAGCACAATTTTCTGTCATTATTATATGTTATTCTGCAGGTAAGAAATATACTGGCATCTTTTAGAGCAGGAAGTCAGTAACTCTTTTTTGGAAAAGACCATTTGATAAATATTTTAGGCTTTGTGGACCATACCCATCTCTTTGGGAGAGGACTTGACTCTGCTGTTATAAAGAGAAAATAGTCATATATAACACCTAGATGAATGGGCACAGATGTGCTCCAATAAAACTTTGTTTATAAAAAATAGGCGTCAAGCAAGATTTTCTTATTTAGAGTAATAAAAGTCTGTCATTCAAGGCCACTCTACCCTTGTCCAGCCTGCCTTTTCAGATTCAGTTTTACAGTTCTCCTGTATGAATTTTTTGCTTCTAAAATCATTATTAACTTGCTTGTTGTTCCCTGAACCAACGATTAAATTTCTGTGTCACTGTCCTTCCTGGAAGGTCATTTGTTTCCTCTATGCCCTTCTGCATGAAGCCTACCCTGACCACCTCTCCCATGAGGAACTCATAAAACTAATTCCATGTATCTCTCATTTGTCATCCAAGCTTCAGTTCTCTTTTGAGGGCTCTCATAAGTTTACTGTGGCCTTTGGACGTTGGCTCAATTTATGCCCCTGTAGCTAAACTTGCCTGCAAAATGCTGCATTAAAAAGCTAGAAAAGTATTGGAAACAAAGTGATTTACTCCCAAATGTGGAAAGTCTCTTACCCCTAAAGGAGAAGAAGGCAGACAAGTGAGGAGGAAGCACTGTAGCCTGGAAAAGTAAAGGTATTAGGTACGAATACTAATGTGTCTTGAGAATCCACAAACACAAACAAAACCAGGAGAAACCCATCGAGCGTTTCTGGGGCCACTAAGGCAATAACCAGGAGGACTGGAAAGAAGAGTGGAGAATGGAAACAGGGATAAGTTTGCCTGCTGGAAAGACCACAGGGCACACAGGTTGAGGAGTGGAGAAAATAATAACATGGGCATCATAAAATGGTAGAGCAAGAGGCTGAGACTGAGCTTATTTTAAAAGAGCTTCACAGAGATGTACATGGAGAAGAGAAAGAGAAGGAAAAAAGATACCAAGGCATCCTTGGTAAGAGCACAGGTTTTGGAGTTAGATCTGGATTCAAATCCTAATACTCTATTTGTTTGTTTGAATATTTACTATTTCTTTCTTACTATTTTCTTATTAGTAAAAATGAGAACAATAATATCTACCTTATAGAAGAACTAAAGAGCCTCCTGATGAAGGTGAAGGAGGAGAATGAGAAAGCTGGCTTAAAACTCAGCATTCAAAAAACTAAGATCATGATATCTAGTCCCATCACTTCATGGCAAATAGATGGGGAAACAATGGAATCAGTGACAGACTTTATTTTTTTGGGCTCCAAAATCACTGAAGATGGATGCCTGCTCCTAGGAAAGACAAACCTAGACAGCATATTAAAAAGCAGAGACATTACTGACAAAGGTCTGTCTAGTCAAAGCTATGTTTTTTCCAGGAGTCATGTATGAATGTGAGAGTTGGACCATAAAGAAGGCTGAGCCCCGAAGAATTGATGCTTTTGAACTGTGGTGTTGGAGAATACTCATGAGAGTCCCCTGGACAGCAAGGAGATCAAACCAGTCAATTCTAAAGGAAATCAATTCTGATTATTCTTGGAAGGATTGATGCTGAAACTGAAACTCCAATACTTTGGCCACCTGATGGGAAGAACTGACTCACTGGAAAAGACCCTGACGCTGGGAAAGATTAAGGGTAGGAGGAGAAGGGGACGACAGAGGATGAAATGGTTGGATGGCATCTATTCAATTCCTACTCAATGGACATGGGTTTGAGCAAGCTTGGGGAATTGGTGAAGGACAGGGAAGCCTGGTGTGTTACAGTCCGTGGGGACACAAAGAGTCAGACACGACTGAGCGACTGAACAGCAACAACAACCTCATAGATCTATACTGAGATATCAAAGTAAGCAGTTCTTGACACACAGCAGAAGATTTGTGCTACTATATAATAGTAATGATTACTGTAATGCCAAAGTCATGTCAAGACTGTTGTGCCTGACACAGACAAAAGTGGTTAAGGAAAAGAAAAAAAGAATTTATTCCATCAATAGGTCATGAGTGTGTCTGGAACATTATGCTTTTCAAAGATTTTTTTCCACTACTGTTTACCCATTATTCACATTCATAATTTTAAATTCTTTTTACAAATGCATTTCATTTCTATGGCTATAACTTGGGATTCCTAGAACATTCTCTTGATGGTTCACGAAGTCTGCATGTTACAATGGAAAAAACTCGGCCAGTGAGAAGAGTGAGTTCCAATCCTGGCTTTGACCACCACCAGCTGTGGGAGCAGGAAGTCATCACTTACCTCTCCTGGCCTTATTTTTCTCATTATTGAAACAGAAGTCTTTACTTTCTTCAGCTTTAGTTTCTCTTTTTTAAACCATTTCTTTCCCTCTGTTAATACTTAAGAGCACACTTTCATACTGACCTGCAGAAAACCTCATGGTCTCTGCCCTTAGGAGATGTTCTGTCTCATGGTCCTGCAATCACAGGGTTGGTGTGTGTAGACCCGAGAGGGAGCCTCACTTTCAGCTCTGCACCCCTCACTTGCTTCACTTTGGTTTCACTTTGACCACCTCTTCACTTGTCTACCATTTCCTCCCTTGGAGGCAACGGACTTTCCTTACAGGGGAACTGGAGTGATTCCGGCTTGGTTCCAAAATCTCTCCAGTGTATTTCAGCTTTTGGTGGGAGTCTTTGGCTGCAGGAGTAGAATGAGACAGCACCTCTAGACTATGGCTTACAGAACTTCTGGATTCCTTCCTGAATCAGGGGCTCTCATTTTGTTAATAGGATTCATTTTAAAATTAGCTACTTAGAGTTCACTTGACTCTTTACTGCCTCCACGTTAGAGTCCCTGTGGTTTATTCCATTGACCAGGACAGTCCATTCAGTATTCCGAGATAAAATATTAATAAGGGCTAACAATAATGAAACAGTTTTTGTGTGTTGGAAAAGGTACTAAGCACTTCACTTGGGGGGCTTCCCAGGTGGCACTAGTAGTAAAGAACCTGCCTGCCAATGCAGGAAACAAGAGATGCGGGTTCCAATCCCTGGGTGGGGAAGATCTGGAGGAGGGCATAGCTACCCACTCCAGTATTCTTGCCTGGAGAATCCCACGGTAAGAGGAGCCTGGAGGGCTACAGTCCATAGGGTTGCAAAGAGTCGACTTAGTATGCACACACTTAACTTGGATTATCTTATTTAATATTTGCAGCAACTCCTGATGTCAGTAACTAGTTCTCCCACTTTACAAATAAAAGATTAAATTCTAGAGAAATTAGTTTTCTCTCCCAGGATCAAAAAGAAGTAATCAATTATGTTGGGATTCAAACCTAGGTCATAGGACCCAAGTTCTTATTAAAACAAGGTTTTTTTGGTAGACCTCAAAGTTTCTCTAGTTCAGTAATTTTCATTTTTTAGGGATTTTTTTCCTTCAAATGAAAGCTTGTGCAAAACCCCAATATGTAAACCAAATAAACTTAGAAGTGCTTTATTTTGAAATGTGTGGGGCTGGGGCAGATAGGAAGTACAGGTTAGAATGAGATCTAATTAAATTCTCTTCTTCACCATCTTCCCCTAGTTTTGAATTGCATTGTGTTCTTCTCTCTCACCCCTTCCACAGCAACTAAAAAGGTATCTTAAAGTCCTAACCCCTAGTCCATCAGAATGTGATAGAATTGGGAGGTAGGTTCATTCTCTATGACTCTGGGCAGAAATGCAGTCAACAGCCATCATGCGGGGCTGTCACCTCAAGAAGTACATAGATTTGGAAACCAAGGGATGGAAGCAGGAATGGCCCAGCGAATACCATATTTCCCAGTGATTGCCTTTGGGAATTGGTGCTTCTTGCCTGTACAACTCTGGGCTCTGTGGGCTTAAGATCCTGGTTCACAAAGAGGGAATGCTTCCAACAGAGGACTCAGCAAAAAGTCCCACTGAACTTTAAGCTGTGGCCTACGCCCAGGCATTCCGGGTTCCTCCTGCCAGGGATTTGCAGATGAGAAGAGGAGTCACCATTCTGGCAGACACCATTTACCCTGATATCAGGAGGAGGCACAGGCGTGGCAGGAGGGATGTATTTGGCAGCCTAAGGGTCCACTTGCACATCTTTAGATGCTCTTTTGCCTAACTTTGATAATAAGTGGACAGTTGCAGAACCTAAGCCTGAGTACAACATGGGGACCAAGGATTCAGATACCTCCAGTCTGAAGATCTGGTTCAATCCTCCCAGTAACCCATCAAGACCCAGAGGCGCTACTGGTGACAGGGAGAATCTGGAATGAAGATTGGAGGAAGGAAATGAGGAGTTTCATTTGTGATCCTGAGAACAACTGCAGGACAATACAGCTGCCCACCAGCCTTCCCCTTGTACGTTTCCTTCGGATAAAGAAGGCCTCCAGAATTCTGGAGATGCTGCTCTCAGAACTTCTGGAAAGACTTGAGTCAATTTGCTACTGGTTCCCACTCAGAAGTGCTACCAACTGATGACCTTCAGCCCCCTTTTTTGCACAGCTGACTGGGAGCTTTGTCCCAGCTCTTTCGTCATAGCCAGCTCTTCCTTCTGTCCGGTCCTGCTTCTTTTTCTCCTCTCACAGGCATTGATCCTAACAGCACCTACTATTGAACTTCCTGCATGCTCATCTCCATGCCGTAGTCTATTTATCAAGGAATCTGACCTATAGTCAGTTGTTCCTATTATGCTTAAATACACGCGATGACTTCATTCATTCATTCAGAAATATTTACTAAGTGCCTCATTTACACTGGCTCTGTCCTAGACCCAGACTGGTTGAGTGAATCAGCTAATGTTTCTGCTCCTATGAAGTTTACATTTAGAAGCAGGAGGAAAGTACCAAGCAGATAAACTAATAATGAAGGACTACCAGACAGTGATGAGAGCTATGCAGAGAATTTAAATGGTGTGTTCTCATAGAACGTGACTGAATGGTTACTGTTAAACCTGGCTAGGAAGGTGCCTCCAGAGCTGAGATCTGAATGTCCAGGACCCAGCCACATAGAGATCAAGGGCAAGAGCCTTCCAAGTAAAGTGGATGGCTTGTGGAAAGCCTCAAGGTTGAAATGGGGTTGGTGTTTAAAAAGCAGAAAGAAGGCCAGTGTGGCTAGACCTTAATGGTAACAATAAAGCATGAAGATTCTCAGAGGTAAACAGGGCATAGGGAATGGAATGCAGGAGATTTGAAAAGGAAGGTTATGATAGGAAATAGTTTATTTGGAGTGAGTAAAATTTAAAAATTCTAGCCAAATATGGCAGAATTGATAGGCAGTGTTGAGGGCTCATTTGGGATATGTGTCCTGGACTTATGAGAAATCCAAACTCTTCATAAATGGGAAGAGTTGTGTATTTTTTTCCCAGCAGTGTTCAGCCACTGATGCTCGCAAGAAATGGGCAGATAGGATTACACATGTTTAGCCCTTTGACAGAAGGAGAACATGGGAGGGAATGAAAAGTGTCCTGGGAGAGAAAATCTAACTTGGGAAGAGGGAACTAGGGACACAGTGCTAATGCCTATGAACTGAGGATCCAGATGAGGAAGAGTTACTTGAGTAGGAGTCCTGAAGCAGGTGGGTAGAAGGCAGGCTGGAGGGTAGCTAGAATGGGATATCAGAAATGACCCTTTTGGAGACTGTGCTGTCGTTGGTTATGGCAAAGTCAAGGGTAGGAGTCTAGAATGAGGTGGAATGAGGGAATAAATGTTTTTGCTGGTCAGTTTTTTTTTTTTTTTCATCATGAACATGAAAAGTTATCAGATCTCATTCTGTGCCTTGAAATGAAAATAGATTTATTATTCTCTCTCTTTAAGGTGTCCAGAGTCATTCAAAGCAGGTCTGCCTACCTTTAACTTGTACCCTTTATACTAACATGTGGCAGCTTCAAGGGCTTCCTGGGTGGCGCAGCGGTAAAGAATTCGCCTTCGATACAGAAGATCCAGGAGACACTGCGGATTCGATCCCTGGGTTGGGAAGATCCCCTGGAGGAGGGCATGGCAACCCACTCCAGTATTCTTGCCTTGGAGAATCCCATGGACAGAGGAGCCTGGCAGGCTATAGTCCTTAAGGTTGCAAGAGTCAGACACGACTGAAGCGACTGAGCTGCACACACGCACACAGCTTCAAGGCAAGTCCCAGATCATTGCCCTTAGTGGGCAGATTTTTCTCAAGATATTCTGGGCAGACTTGGTTGCTGTTAGAAAATTACCCATGATCTAAAATTTATGCTAGGGGTTACCCTCTGGGCTTCCCTTATGACTCAGTGGTAAAGATTCAGCCTGCAATGCAAGGAGATAGAGGCTTGATCCCAAGGGCAGGTTAGGAAGATCCCCTGGAGGAGGAAATGGCAACCCACTCCAGTATTCTTACCTGGAGAATTCCATGAGGAACCTGGCAGGCTGCAAATGGGTAGCAAAGAGTTGGACATGACTGAGTGACTGAGCACACAGCACCCTCTTTTTAAGACTGTAACTTGAAAAAGACATAGCAAAATTATAACCTTACAAAGGACAAATATATGTGAAAGCAATCTCAGAATATGAGCACTACTTATATGGCAGAGGAAATTGTGTGACTTCTGTGAAGTCTACTAGGGAATTCTTTTCCTTTCTGGCTAAAATTTCTTCCTAGAAATTATAAATAAGACATAACACAAAAGAGCAGGATTTAAAAAAAAAAACCTGGTAATTAATTAAACCCAGAGTTATGATATTCTTACTTTATATAAAATACATGTGGGGCAGGACATAAAAAGAAATATATTTTCCAGAAAAATATGCAAATATTTAGAATATAAAACGATCAATGCTAAGAGTAATGTGAGTCACTCAGATAATAACTTTCCAAAGGAGAAGTTTTTATAAATTACATTACACATTCTTGGCTTGCTTTACACCCTACAGAGCATCATGGTGATATAGGGATAATGTCTTTGAACCCCCGTACAGCTAAAAAAGGAAGGTGATTATGCCAAACAACATGCCTTAATAAGAAAAAACAGGACGTATTTTCAATAAGGTCTTGCTAAAATGCAGTGTAATATTTGCCCAATATGAGCTTCAGGTCAGAGTTTTTTCTCTCTGGTAAAGGCTGCTTTGGTAGGAAAATCAAGGAGCACTATCCACTGCACTTGCTTTGAACAATGCTTCCATTAGGAGAACTGTCACCGTTTTTAAGTGGTTTCCTTCCCCTTGCATATTGCCACTGGGTTTAATAGCCTTAGGTCTTCCAGAACAGGAAAGCAACAACTTTCAAAAGCAAAGCCTGCCTTGAACTTTGTAGTCTATCAAATGGAAACTCATATGTGTATTTCTGAACCATCTTGGCTTCTACTTCTTGAAGGAAAAAGAGGATGAAGACACTGGTCTGCTACTTACATGTCTTTATTTTCATTACTTTTAACCCCATAAGTTTTACAGTTCTTATGATAAGCCTCTGGGTCTTCGCTAAGCAGTTCTGAAAGAGGCCATTGCTGAATTTTGGATTTGCTTTCATTCCCTCACATTTATGCTGTACAATTTGCTTATCTCAGCTCCTAAGGGCTTCCCAGATAGCAGTAGTGGTAAAGAACTCACCTGTCAATGCAAGAGACACAAGAGACCTGAGTTCAATCCAGGGTCAGGAGGATCCCCTGGAGGAGGAAATGGCAACCCACTCCAGTATTCTTGCCTGGGAAATTCTGAGGACAGAGGAGCCTGCCGGGCTACAGTCTATGGGGTTGCAAAGAGTTGGACACAACTTAGCATGCACACATGTACAGATCTTAAACTAAGCAAGAGAACCTCTTCTATGATCTCTGGGCCACTTCTGATGAGGTATAGAGAGGTTTCTCATCACTCCCTCTGACCTTGGGTCATCTCTCTATTTCTTTTCCTATCAGTATTTGCTGTTATTCAGTTGCTAAGTCATGTCTGACTCTTTGTGACCCCATGGACTGCAGCTTGCCAAGCTTCCCTGTCCTTCTCTATCTCCCAGAGTTTGCTCAAACTCGTGTCCATTGAGTCAGTGATGCCATCCAACTATCTCATCCTCTGTTGTCCCCTTCTCCTCCTGCCTTTAATCTTTCCCAGCATCAGAATCTTTATTATTTATTATCAGAGTCTATCAGTATTTAAGTATGTTCAATTACCCCTAAGTTACAAAACAAAACAGAAACTCCTCCTCAACCGTATATATGGTTACTCCCCATGAAGAATGATATCATGTCTCCTCCTTAATTTCTCAACTCTCCTTTATTCTTTTACCCCTGATAACTGCCCTTCTTCTCCCCTATACTTAAAAATACCAAGGTCAATGCTAACTTTCTTACTGCCAAGTCAAATGAACCTTTTACAGTCCATATGGAGTTTGACCGATTAGCAGCATTTGAAACACCCACCGACTCTCTAATTTTATTGAAATACCTTTTCTCTTAACTTGAACTATATCACACGAAAATGATTTTTTTGCAAAGATTCAGAATGCCTGGTTTTAAACTCTCCTCCTTCACTGAGTAGCTATGCAACCTAGACATGTGACATAATTCTTCAGCCCCACTCCACCCCCAGTTTCATCTCAGTGGGGAATATACTAGGGTTTGTTGTGGTGATTAAAGAAATTAAATCTATAAGCACTTACAACAGTGCTCACCAGACTTATTATAAAATATGCCATGAATGTCACCTGTTATTATGTTTCATTATTTGATTTTTTCCTTTAAAACTTGTTCCCTCTGCAGCCAGAGAGACTGCGTACTTGACACTTTCACTTTGAAAACCAGATTTGGTGTCTAAACCACAACTAATATAAGAGCAGGCCCTGGCAGGAAGAGGAAGTGAAGGAATCCCAATTCTGTCAAAAAAGAAGATTGACACAGAGTCAGAAGTAGGAGAATAAAAAATTAGAGATGTGTTCATATTTCAGAATTGGAGGACTGTTAAGTAAATTAAATGGAGAGCTCCTTTGACAGGGCATGAACCCCACTTTCTGGCCACTCTGGGTTCCTGGGTAGTGGGGATGCAGGGACAGCTGACCCACTGCTCCAGGAGAAGTAAGAAGCAGTTAAGTTGGGAACCATTGGGCTGGTTTTAGTGAGGGCTCATGAGCCCTGCACAGAGACTGGGGTGGACCACTAAGCCTGGGTTGCCATGAGAAGGACCTGGAAGAGACTCAGGGATTTGTGGTGCCACCAAGAGCCCTGGGGAGAGCTGTCAGTCCAGGTGTATTATCATCTCTGACCAAGCTAAAAAGGATCAGATACCAGATTAGATAGCTGCTGACTTTAGCACTGGACCCACTGAAATGCCAGCTGTGGGAAGCCAGAGGGCAGGATGGGGACATTGCTTGGATCCGAGAACCTTTCCATCCTGAGGTCAAAAGGTCCCTTGAGACTGGATGATTTTGCCTCCAACATACTTCTTGAGTCTCTCTTCTTTACGCCTAAAATAGGAACCTTCTCTTCTCACCTAGATTCCTATAGTAATAATTAGTTCATCTCTCTCCCGCCTTGCTGCTGTCAACCTGTTTGAATATTATAGCCAGACTGAGCTTTCATTTTTCCTCAGGCTGATTTTTTGAACCCACAAATCTGCTTGTGTGGCTTTCCCACTGAAAACCCTTCAGAGACATCCTCAGAAAGCCAGAAGAACTTGCGCTTTCTTTAGCCTCACCACCTAGCCTCTCATCCACTCTCTCTATGCTTCCGTCCTCCTGCACTCCCTCCTGAATTTCTGCTGACCCTTCCACATGGCCATGCTGCCCCCAGTGTCTCTGTGCATGCTGTTTTCTATTCCAGGAATGGTCTTTCCACGCTTGCTTGTGCTTTTACCTGGATAAATGTATAATAGTTCATAATTTTTGCTACTAGCCTTTCTGACTCTTCGATTCTTGGTTAAGATCCCCCTTTGTGTGTTCTCACAGCACGATATACTTCACAATGATCAGCACTTTCCACTTGGGTTTACCCTCTGGGGACATTGTTGAGACTTTGATGGGACCCAGTAATTAGCACCTCTCTATCCTTTCTTGGCTTGGAGCCACAGAGAACAGAACACAGAGGAGACAAACTTCTCTGTCCTCAACTTTTTAACCTTTAAAACTATATTCTGAAGGCATGGCTTACAGGAGGACAAATAGTTTTTGAACTCTCACTCAAACTGAATATATCCTGCAAAATGTCATTTGTTCTCCTCAGTGAGGCCAGTCATCACTTGAATGCCCCCAGACAGAGAAGGAGGAGCCAACCTGTACTTTCCCAGGTCCTTCTGAGCAACTCACCAACCAGGGAAGTCACTCCTACTCCCCTGGGAAAAGAGAGTGAAGGGATGGGACCAGAGACAGAAGAGTTATGCAAGTGAACACCCAACCCTTCCACTTGGAATCATAAAGCTGTGCAAGAAGATGACTTAAGCCCCAAGCTCTTCAAAAGAGGGAGCATTGCATCCTGTTCAATGCCCTATCTCTATCATATAGCATAATGACTGGCATGAGTTGGCATTTGCAGCAAATGCTCATTGAAAGAACATTTTCTGTAGTTTTTTTTTTAATTTTATTGGGGTGTAATTGATTTACAATGTTGTATTAGTTTCAGGTGTACAGCAAGGTGAATCTGTTGTGCAACACTAGTTCTGATACAGATGTACCTTCATAGAAGATCTGGGCCAAACGTCCTCTTGAGATTTCCTTTCATTGCCATGAGATAAAGGGTTAACTTCTGGGTGGTTGCCTTTTTCGGAATGTGTTACATTCTGAATTAATAGGAGATGTAATTACATTCTGATGTAATAGGAGAATTACATCGTAGTGTCTTGTAGTTCTAATCTAGACAGCAGACATTGGTCTATTTTTCCTGTCCAGTAATTTTAAAAGATTTTGAATTAGGATGTCAAGAAATTTCACATACACTTATTGCTTTCCGTTGTGCCTTGAAAACACTGAAGATATGGTGAAATAGGGTTGTATTTTCAAATATCGCACACAGGCTGTTTGAGATCCGAGCAGCAGTCGCCTCTTGGGTGGGGCCTAGCCCTCACATGCGGGCTTGGTGCCCCACCCCCACCTCTTGCCCTATACTTAGCTTCATTCTATTTGGTTATGTTTCCTACCTGAGCCTATTAACCACTGAAATTTGTGATTCTTGTATTCTGTTTCAGGAAATTGCAAATTTAGGTTTTCCCTGGCACAAAGTGAATGTTTTTCTCTTAAGTATGTAGTACATATTTTCTCTCTTTTGAAAACCCAATGACTAATCAAACTTCATTGCTATGGAATAAGTCTTTGGATGCATTAAAGTTTGATTTGACTTGGAAACAAATCTTCATTTATTAGAATCTCTTCATTTCTCTTCATTTATAAGAATCCTTAAGGAAGCATCTATTGCATAAAGCAAAGCGTATTTGATAGTAGAAAAATTACATGATTTCCAGAACTTGGACTTCTTGCTGTGTGTGCAGCTTGTCTCTAGGTGCGATTTAAGACTTTTCGTTGCCTGACAATTTGTCTGAAAGGTGGTGTTGCTATTCTTATAAAACAAGGGCAGTGATTCATATTGGCTGTGGTAAACGTTGTGTTTGCAAAACACTTGGAGTTTCTCTTATCAAAGGGGCTATACAAATTCTTTGAAAGGAGTAAGGAGATAATTGTGATCCTATGATCATAGAAATTCATATCACACATGAGGAAGCAAGATGAGTATTTATAACAAAAGCATTCACAAGGATTCATGTAATTCAGAACCAAGGTAAAAGGGTCTCATGTCAGAAATAGTACTATTAGCAGCCAGATCATTATAGAGGTTGTTTAATTAATTCTTTACTGTGAGGAGAAATGCCATTGACACTTCATTATTTTGATACTGAAACTACAACTGGGGGCTTTCAAAATGTGTATGTGAAACCACAAATAGATCCCCTCGGTCCTTTGTGAAGGGAGCTCCTGTTTCTGTATTCAAAAGCACTATCTTCTGAGGATGTCCTTGTAGTTCTTTCCTAATATATTTTCACACTTTGTCCCTGGGAGTCGATGTTTGGGTGAATTGTTAATTGCGGTTTTCATAATTTAAGAAATCATATCCAAGGAATAGGATGGATGAAAAATAGAATGAAGAATAGATTGCTAGTAATTTATAAAAATAGTTTTATTCAAACCACAATGACTCATAACCAGAAAAACAATTCTAAACTATTATTTTATAGAAAGCAGAGTAAGCCCAAATTCAAGGCTTTTGTTATTTTACACTTTGTACCTGCTTATTACTTAAAATATTTTATATGATTGATACTTAAGATGGTGATTTTCCTATAAATCTTTTATTTATTTATATATTTTTAATTGGGGGATAATTGCTTTATGATGTTGTGTTGCTGTGCTGTGCTTAGGCACTCAGTTGTGTCCAACTCTTTGTGACCCCATGGACTGTAGCCCGCCAGGCTCCTCTGTCCATGGAGATTCTCCAGGCAGGAATACTGGAGTGGGTAGCCTTTCCCTTCTCCAGGGGATCTTCCCAACCCAGGGATCAAACCCAGGTCTCCCCCATTGAAGGCAGATTCTTCATTGTCTGAGCCTCCAGGAAAGCCCAAGAATACTGCAGTGGGTAGTGTATCCCTTCTGCAGGGGGTCTTCCCAACCCAGGAGTCCAACCAGGGTCTCCTGCATTGCAGGTGGATTCTGTACCAGCTGAGCCAGCAGGGAAGCCCACAATGTTGATTGGTTTCTGCCATACAACGTGAATCAGCCATTAAGTATACATATGTGGCCTCCCTCTTGCAGCTCCCTCCCACCTCATCCCACCCCTCCAGTTGTCACAGAGTGCTGGGTTGGACCCCCTGTGTTATGCAGCAGCTCCCCACTAGCCGTCTGGTGGTGTGTGTGTCAGGGCTGCTGTCTCAGTTCCTCCCTCCCTTTCCTTGCCCTGCGGTGTCCACTATGTCTGCATCTCTACTCCTGCCCTGCAAATAGGTTCATCGAAATCTTTCATTTAAAAGATGGATACTTAAGATCAAGAAAGTGATTTAAAAATTATAAATGTATTGGGCTTCTCTGGTGGCTCAGTGGTAAAGAATCCACCTACCAGTGCAGGAGACACAGGTTTGATCCCTCATCTGGGAAGATTCTACATGCTGTGGAGCAGCTAAGCCCGTGTCACAGCTATTGAGTCTGTGCTCTAGAGCCTGGGAGCCACGACTACTGAGCCCAGGAATTTTCGTAAGGTCTTTTTGTTTTTGGTTTTTTCCACTTATTTTAAAAAACTAAATTATTTACTAGTCTGGTCATTTGCATGAAGTTTTTTGGATGTATTTTTGGTTTCATAATTTAGGAAGGCACTTAGGATATAAAGTGTTCTTTCTTTGCATTTATTATTTCTTCTCATTTTCTTTAGATCTAAAATTGCTCTTAAGTAAATGTTTAATTGTTACATGACTGGTAGAGATAAACTGTATAAAGTATTGCTTTAATAAAGATATGGGGAAGTATTAATAAATGATAGTAAAAAAAGTAATAAAGATTTTTGGCATATATGAACAAATCATTCAACCATGAAATATTTTAAATTTTTACATTCTGTGTTTAGTGTTTGAAAACTGGAAAGTCTTATAAATAACAGTAAAGGCCTGGCAAAAACCAAACTAAAAAGTAAATCAAGTTCTTGAGTAACTTTTGTAAAGTGTTCTATAAACTGTAAGTATAGTTCAACATGGGCTTCCCTGGTGGCTCAGCAATGCCGAATCTGCCTGCAGCGCAGGAGCTGCAGCTTTGATCCCTGGGCAGGGAAGATCCCTTGGAGGAGGGCATGGCAACCCACTCCAGTAATCTTGTCTGGAGAATCCCATGGACAGAGAAGCCTGGTGGGCTACAATCCACAGGGTTGCAAAGAGTCAGATATGACTAAAGCAACCTAACATACCATGTAGTTCAACATAGCATAAGATGAAAATAATTGTGTATGAAAAAAATACTAAAAGAACTGAAGGAAATATATATAATTTCAAGTGCTATATTCTATAAATACATGCTATATTGAATTTATCTGGATTTCCTAAAAACTTACTGTACCATTGTCGATTAAATTATACAAATTAACAATCCACTTAACATTATTCAGAAAATTCTGGAGATTGTGAAAATCCTAAACTGATAAATAACTTACAAACTGCACTAGATCAAAAGTCCTGAGCTATGTTCCTTTTCCATGAACAATTATCTGTATTTTACATATGGCATAGCCTTGGGAACTTCATTAAATCTAATTTAACAAAAGCCCAGTTCCTCCTTCTAGATGCAAATAGTAACTCAATTGTGTTAAAATTCAACACCTCCTATGTATATAGCCATGTAACCTATATTAGGATACAAGATAAGACAAAATGCCTCTCTCAAGGTGATTCAGGACCTAGGACAAAACAAGCCAGAGAATAAAACAGAATGATGTGTTACGGTAGCAGCTTACCTGTCTTTCAGAGACAATGAAGTCTTCCACACAAGGAACCGCTGAGTGACTCACAAAGGTTATGAGGAGTTAAAGAAAAGGCAGAGTGAAGAGCATTAACAATAGTCAGATGTGGGAGACCTTGTCACCTGTCCAGTGCAGGAAATACTGGTATTTCAGAGCGCTTGGGGGTGATGAGGTTACAGTTTGACCAGGTCATGAAAAGCCTCTCCCTCCTGCATCCTCTGAATTACGAGGCAGTGCAAATCTCACACATCTACCAATCTGAAACTATTGAGGGAAGGATTGTCTTTATCTTTATATCCCCACTGCTTTTGAATATTGCATTGTTTATAGTGGGCAATATTCATTGAATAAATGACCTAATTTCCATCAATCTGTCTATTCCCACTTACTAAGTATTTTCTGTTGATTTTTTTTTTATAGCTCTCTGATAATCACCCGATGATTTGTAGACTCAGATTGCTCCTTAACTAGATTGGCTGATTCTATTTGATATAGTTAATTCAAACAATCCATCAGAATTCAAATATATCTTGCTTCTGAAAAAACTGTAAATCTGGACCCTTAAATCTTACATCCTATATGAGAAACAGGTAGACTTTATATACAACTCTTTTGCTCTTAACAATTGTTACAGCCTATTTGATCTAGTTAGTAAGGTCATTTAAACAATTTCAATTTTTGCAGAATTTGTTCATTTGTTGTGAAACACTACCTCCTTAGAGAGGAACCATATATAAGTGGAGTTTAATAGATCTCATTATGTTAGTGATCCTTCAAGATCATTTTTTGTAATTTTTTTGTGAGAAATTATAGTACAAACATAGTTTCAAAGGACAACTTCTGATTCTAGAACCTGGAAAATGAAGCCAGATATATTCCATTCTGCCAGTGCCCTTGGATCTGTTGTAGTCACTACTGAATTCCCAGAACTGTCCACAGAGCTTATCACATAGTAAATTCACAGTATACTTTTGTTTAATTAATGAATAAATCAAGGATAAAGTATTGGATACAAGCCCTCTAGTCATTAGCACAGTTGAGATAAGTCTTCCTCTAAGTTGTAAGCGTTATAAGATTATCAAGAGCCTTGAAGAGGCAACTGCACACGATGGACAATTACTTTCAGATAAGAGTTTAGTATGGATTATAAAGTACTGTTTTAAGCCTATAAAATTTAGGATTTTAGACAATTCCAAACAACTTTATTTACTATGCTATTTCATGTTTTAATCATATTCCTGTTCAAAAATTAAGCTGTCTGGAGATACCATACCAAAATTTTTATAGTGGTGTTAGTTCATTGTTTATTCTGGCCATCAGAGTTTTCCAGGCCAAGGTCAAGTATTCTATGCTTTCTGGTACAAAACTTTGGAATTTCAATAGAGCATTTATTAAAATATCTGACCGAGTGAATGCAAGTCACTCAGTCGTGTCTGACTCCTCGCGACCCCTTGGACTGTAGCCCATCAGGCTCCTCTGTTCATCAGATTCCTCAGGCAAGAACACTGGAGTGGGTAGCCATTTCTTTTTCTAGGGGATCTTCCTGACCCAGCGATCGAATCCAGGTCTCCTGCATTGTAGGAAAATGTGTTACTGTCTGAGCCACCAGGGAAGACCAAAACATTTGAAAAGATCCCTAAAGAAATATTCCTTAGAAATTTAAAAAATCTATTCTGTAACTGGTTCTCTGTTAAAAAAAAGATATGAATCAAACTAGTTTATCTTCATACAAAATTTCAACTTTTCCTCTTAATCACCTGGAATATGACAGCTATAGATATCTGTTCAATGCAAAGAACACCTTTCTTGCAAGCACTTAACCATCTCGCTGTCAAATGCAGGGCAGATGCTACTGATGGATGTTGGGAGTGTTCAGAAGCTGGGCATCACAGTAACCTGTGCAGCTTGATATCAACAGATTCTCAAGCCTCATCTGTTGAGATTCTGATTAAAGATTCCACCAATTTTTACATATTTAAAGCACTCATCTAGACCAGAGATTTGAAAACTACTAAAATCATACTGCTGAAGAGGACTTATATATAATTTAACTCAAACTTCAAGTTGAACAACAGCTAGGCCATCACAGAGAGGTGAAGCTCTTCCCCTTATGTAAATTTGATAGAAACTCATGAATCAATTTCTCTTTACAGTATATCTTACTGTCCATTGCTCACTTATAAGGTGCAGACTATCACCTTATATTTGTATATTGTACATTGCATGTTTTCAAATGAGGACAGAATGTTGGAAATTAGAAGATCAAAAATCTTTTTTTCAAATCAGTTCAGTTTAGTTCATGTCTTTGGAAATGGTAAATTCTGATGTTTTAGAAGGTCTATACATAAACATCCTCACACATGTATCAGCTGATAAAGTATAGATTTGCAAAGAGCTTCTTCTCTTTGTTACCAGTAGTTGTTATTGTCCACTGCAAACCTATGAAAGCATTTGCACTTTACCTTGTTTACTGTGAATTCTCAATGCCTACAAATGCAAACAGACAGATTAGGAAAGCAGGCAGCCATTGCTTTTAGCAGGGCTTGTAAGTACCACACAAATTGCACCTCAGATGCCTTCAGGTGTGGAAAGAAGCGCAACTTCTTTTGTGTAATCGTGAGGCCAGTAATCAGCTTCTAGCTAAAAAGAACTAGTAAGACTTCCTCTCTGATCAGACAGAGAGATAAGAGTGAAACACTACCTAACAAAGTTTGTCCATGGTCCTCAGATAAAATGACAATTTTAATGGACTACGGTAAGCTCATTTGCCTTAGAGGTGAAGGAAAACTCTTAATGATGAAACTTTCCCAAGAACCAGAAAATTTAAAGCAAGTATCAAACATATTTATTACACTTACTGAATGAAATCGGTAGATAGGGGCAATGAGTGAGCACTGATACATAACAAAAAGGAATGCTTTTTTCCCCCCTCTGTTTTGGAATACAGACAGAGGGGAAAGCCAGGCTCTGGAGTTATGGTTTAAGAGGGTATGTTGGAAAAGCCGTGTGGAGAATATATATTAAACAAACTCACCTGCTGACTTCCTTCACTGGAGTGTGTCTACAGGCAACATTGGAAACTTATATGTGGGGAGAGGCTCTCTTGAAGCTGATGTCAGATACTTAAAAAGGAGGCTCAAATGGCCAGGATCCTGCCTTGCGTTAGTGATGTCTTGTTGAAGCTCTGTGCCACTAAAGAGTAGTTTCACATCTCAGCGACTGACCAACAACAACAAAACAAAAGCTTTCTTGGTCTCGCACTCAGAAACCTATGGTGGAAATAGAATGCCTCTGCTCTTTTACTGCACACATGAAAGGAACAGAAAAGAGGTAGGAGCGTTCTGATCCTTTAAAACAAGCTCCTAAGCACTTTACTATCTTTTGAAAACCCTGTGATTGGAATTTTCTTCCTGACACACAGGTCTGAGTCGCATTGTGTGCAGTGCATTAACCCAGCACTTGTTCTGCACTTTACCTGCTGCCTGCTTGAAATGTCCACCTTCATGAGCTCTTTGTGCCAGGAGTCCCATCGTCTAGCTTGGCAATGGCATGGCCTCTGGGCAGTGACAACTGAAGCCGCACTTAAGGTGTGTTGATGATAGATGGTAGTCAGGGGTCTTGGTTTTCTTCCCTGCCTTTCCATAAATAATTTTTTGTCCCAAGCAAGTCACTTTGCCTTCCTGAACCTTTGCTCCTATATCTGTACTTCCTGGGTGTTGAACTGGTTGATTCTAAGGTACATTCCTTCTCTATAATTTTAGATTGCTACATGGCAAGATAATATCAGTAGGCAATAATTACATTTGAAATCTTCCCTTTCCCCTTTTGGCAGGCTTTTTACATCCCTTTATGATGGGCTTCCCTAGTGGCTTAGATGGTAAAGAATCTGCCTTCAATGCAGGAGACGTGGGTTCGATCCCTGGGTCAGGAAGATCCTCTGGAGAAGGGAATGGCAACCCACTCCAGTATTCTTGCCTAGAAAATTCCATGGACAGAGGAGCCTAGTGGGCTATAGTCCATGAGGTCACAAAGAGTCAGACACTACTGAGCAACTAACATGGAAGAACATAAATTTCCATGTGCTGTTTTATTTTTTCAAAGAGTCAAACAGATGCTGTTCAGTTCAGTTCAGTTGCTTAGTCATATCCAACTCTTTGCGACCCCGTGGACTGCAGCACACCAGGCTTCCCTGTCCATCGCCAACTCCCGGAACTTATTCAAACCCATGTTCATCGAGTCGGTGATGCCATCCAACCATCTCATCCTCTGTCGTCCCCTTCTTCTCCCACCTTCAATCTTTCCCAGCATCAGGGTCTTTTCCAATGAGTCAGTTCTTTGCATCAAGTGGCCAGAGTATTGGAGTTTCAGCTTCAGCATCAGTCTTTCCAATGAATATTCAGGACTGATTTCCTTTAGGATTGACTGGTTGCTGTTCATGTGTAGTTTAACATTTTAATTGTGCACTACTTGGCTTTCAAGTATTCTTAAGAATGCAAGTGGTTTAGCAAAGTCTCATCCAGCTCAAACCAGCTCAGATTTGATTTCCAGAATTCTTTACACTGCCCAAATACTTGGATCAAAAAGAAAATGATAGTTTTGAACAGAGATTTAAAGTGTGTTTGTGTTACCCACACCCTGAGAGACAGTGGCTCAACAGTTTTGGGGAAATAAATCCTTCTTTTATCCCTGCAACGTGTTCTCTGCTATTTAGCCTGCTCTGGTTAAGATTTACCAGGGAGGAGAGAAAAGAATTTATGCTATATCATGAGGGTAGCCAGCCACAGATTGGAGGAACAGAGTTCCTTGAATAAAGAGTTCAATGGGAGTGACTGTAATCTGTTTATCTGAGCCGTTCTTTGGATGAGTTCTTTACCTTTTCATTTTCTTTTACATTTTTATTTTTATCAAAGTGATTTATATTACTTAAAAAGAACAAGTTGCCCTAGAAGGCTTATTACAATAAATTGTACACCAGTTCCTGGTACCCCCTTTCCCTAACTATTCTTCATTTATTCTCCTAGCACATAAGTTCATATGGCTCTTACTTGATTATTTAGCTTTAGACACGGGTAAAGACTGGCTGGTGCTCTAATCATACTAGTTCTTCTCTTCTTCCAGGGTACGGACGAGGACTCCCAGTTCCTGAGGGTTACATTGGGACCAAGAAAGATCTATTTATGTAAGCAGGAAATGATGGAGCAGGGCAATCTATACTTAAAAAAAAATCTTTTCCACCCTCCGCAGGTGAAAAATCTGGGTTAAAACTCAACATTCTAAAAATTAAGTTCATAGCATCTGGTGTCATCACTTCATGGCAAATAGGTAGGGAAAAAAAAGGGGAAACAGTGGCCGATTTAATTTTCTTGGGCTCCAAAATCACTGCAGACAGTAGCTGCAGCCACAAAATTAAAAGAAAATTAATTTCTTCTCCTTGGAAGAAAAGCTATGACAAACCTGGACAGCATATTTAAAAGCAGAAACATCACTTTGCTGACAAAGGTCTGTGTAGTCAAAGCTACAGTTTTTCCAGTAGTCATGTCCAGATGTGAGAGTTGGAGTATAAAGAAGGCTAAGTGCTGAAGAATTGATATTTTCAAACTGTGGTGCTGGGGAAGACTCTTGAGAGTCTCTTGGACTGCAAGGAGATCAAACAAGTCACTCCTAAAGGAAACCAACCCTGAATATTCATTGGAAAGACTGATGCTGAGACTGAAGCTCCAATAGTTTGGCTACTTGATGGGAAGAGCCAACTCATTGAAAAAGACCCCGATGCTGAGAAAGATTGAAGTCTGAAGAAGAAAGGGACAACAGATAATGAGATGGTTGGATGGCATTGACCAAAATCAAATGGACATGAGTTTGAGCAAACTCTGGGAAATGGTGAAGGGCAGGATGCCTGGCGTGCTGCAGCCCATGGGTCACAAAGAGTCAGACACAACTTAGCGACTGAACAACAACAGGCAGGTTTCTACTGTTCACCAATCTCTAGCTCCAGGGAGTACTGGCTGCTGTTCTTTAGGCTTTTGCCTTCATCCTAGGCTTGCCTTTATCATCCTTCTAGAAATTTCCATTACCTCTTCGCTGTGCTGGATGCCCTGAATTAATAACCCAATGTTTTCCTCTTGAACCATTCCCTCATTTTGCTGGTTAACATGTTCCAGTCTCTTCCTGAGAAATGCGGCCCGTTCTCTGGGCCCCTGTAGATTTAAACACATCTTTATTCTTTTGCTCTCAATTTAATCAGGTTAGAGAAGGAAACAGACAACATGTTTGTTTGAACTGTTTTGCTCAAACAGTAAGGAACCAGGGGTTTCTCTGTAATATTAAACTCAACTTTGGATAATTGTCACTTCAGTGTGGAGTGGACAAGGCATATTTAACCCACTGGGGATAAAGCCATTCTCTTTTCCTCAAAATTCAATTTGGTTCAAAAGTATTTAGCAACATTAATGTTTTTCTTCATTTTCTAACAGCACCAAAATGATACTCAGCGTTCTCTGCCCTCAAACCTATTCCCGCTCCCTTGTTCCAATTGAGGCAGATAGCAGTCATGAATACAATCAATCAGACATCTTTGGCTCCTCTGCAACCTTCCATGTTCAGAAGTACAGATTCCTCTCTATCCTACCTTTTTGTGTTTGGTCCCATCTTTAATTCTCATTACACCCCCTCAGCTTTGTTCCATCCCTTCTCAGAGCTCAGTCAGATTTCTGGGCCCTAATGTAAAAGGTAAGATAATTTCAGCATGAATGATGACCCATTGAGGACCCACAGACTCTTGCTGTCTTTCTGCTCTGCCATTCTCAGTATGTAGTAATATCACCCTAGAGTCCCAGAATGGCTGCTGCAGTACTGAGCATGAATCCTTCCAAGTCTCCTCATCCCAATTTGACTTATCTCTCCTGTTTGTTCAGAGAACTAACCATATTCTTCCTCCTGTTATAGTTAATAATGGATACACTTACTCTTTAGGATCATGAGTTTCTTACCCCTATCATGAGCAACTTACCCCTATATGTATCCCCACAGTGTCTTGGTCATAGGAGATATTCAATAAACTTGCTTTGAGTTAAATTAATTTAACTTAAATTGTTGAGCTCAAGGTACTTGAAAAGAGAACTCTAACTCCAGACATTCCATCAATCTTCAAAGTGTCCTAATGAACTTATCTTTCACTAAAATGAGCTAATCTCATTCTTCTTGGAAGGATTTTTACTCTGAGAAGGGTCTATGGCTGTTTGGTTGGAATGCAATTTACAGATTTGGAATTCCAAGACATTCAAAGTAAACACAATACACCAATTGAAGCAACTTAAAATAAACAATATTAGAGACATGCTCACATTCTGAACAAAGTCAAGTGCTGAAGGAACACTTATAGAAGGTGTTGATTTCTTCTTATTCTTTTCATCTTAACTTTAACAGCTGTAAATAAGGATTTGTTCTTTCATGTTACTTTAATTTTACTGTCATTTGGTTAATTTACTCATTCATTAAAAGGGGACTAAGCATATATTGCTGCTGCTGCTAAGTCACTTCAGTTGTGTCTGACTCTGTGTGACCCCATAGACGGCAGCCCACCAGGCTCCCCTGTCCCTGGGATTCTCCAGGCAAGAACACTGGAGTGGGTAAGCATATACTAACTAAAAGCAATTTATAAATTTTAGTAGAATCACATGCAGACAAGTACTGCCTACACAATTAAAGCAGCACTAAATTCATAGAAGATACTGACTGGATTCTGTATTTCTGTTCCATTTGAAGACATAGAGTGATATTAAAAAACCTAGAAAATAAATAGCCATTTTCAAACCTTTCTCCTTGTCAAGATTTTTAAGATTGTTTTGGCCCTTACATCAATAGATGAAGCAAGTATGCATTATTGTAAGGGGTTCTCTGGTGGCTCAGAAGGTAAAGAGTCTGCCTGCAATGCAGAAGACCCAGGTTCGATTCCTAGGTTGGGAAGATCCTCTGGAGAAGGAAATGGTAACCCACTCCAGTGTTGTTGTCTGGAAAATTCCATAGACAGAGGAGCCTGGCAGCCTACAGTCCATGGGGTCACTAAGCGTCAGACACGACTGAAACGACTTCATTTCATTTCATACATTATTGTTGTATTTTTATTTATTTTTTTTAATTTAATTTAATTTTATTTTTTAACTTTAAAATATTGTATTGGTTTTGCCATATATCAAAATGAATCCGCCACAGGTATACATGTGTTCCCCATCCTGAACCCTCCTCCCTCCTCCCTCCCCATACCATCCCTCTGGGTCGTCCCAGTGCAGAACCAATGGTATTTTTCTTTTGAAAATTGTTAGTATTTTATACATATAAAATCTTGTGTAAACGTACCAAAAATGTAGTCAAATTTGGCTTTGTTTAATCAATTAAATTTATTTTTCAAAAGAACACCAAACTTAGTTATCAAAAATGTAAATAGTGCAGTATTTACATTGGATTTTTTAAAAAATGTAAAAAATCCAAATTATAGCATTACCATAGTTGAAATAATGGTCTTACTATTAGGAATCAATAGTAGAGTTTTACATTGCAAGCATGTCAAGTTTTGATTTTTTTTTTTCCGGTTTTATTCCTGAATTCTCTGCATTTTGAGTTTTGGTTATTTTAATAGAAAGTCTTATAATGGAAGAAAAATTTTCAGGGTTGTCTATTAAAAAGGAAGCTATCAACCACAAGTAAAATGGACATTTTGAGCATGAATTTTATCCACTTAACATAGAAAAGGGGGAGTTAATCTTGACCATTTAAAAGAACAGGATTGTCTTTCTACACTAATCACATTCTTCTAAAATAGCCACTTTTCGAAACAGAAACATCGGGATTGTTCAGTTTTCTGTGAAGCAGCATGTTTGGTAAACAAATGAAGAGAATGGGGACATTTTTCAGTTTCCTGCCAGAACCTTTAGATGCATGACTGCCCATCATCTCTCCAAAGAGAAAATACAAATGAGTGTAACACCTTAAAATCTGTCCAAACACACACTATTGTTATACACATGAAAATTATGGAAATGACCTTTTGCCACTGTGAATTACTAACATTCATTAGTCTTTGAATTTACTTAAAAGGGTATATTTTTCTCTGTTCTTTTAAAGCTTTTTTATACTAATGGAAAAAAATAAAGTTTAAAATTAATTTTTCTGCACTAAAGTTTAAGATGATGTCCAGGTAACAATTTCCCAATTTTTCAACAAAAGACTTATGAATATACCAAGAAAAATAAAAATTCACATAAACACTAAAAATTTAAGGTTGTCAATCAACTCATTTCCAGAATAGAGTCAGAAGTTTTACTTTCTGGTAGTCTATATCTGACAAAGCTGTCAACCATATAACCCAACGGCAGGCTCTCAAAGAAAGTAAAGTAACAATAATGATGATCATATGTAAAAAGAAAAATCATGATTCGCTATGGGAAAAATAGGAAACTATATCAACAATTAAATGTTTCACCACAGGAAGGTAATTGCATGACTAATACATGTATTCCAACCTAATCTCAACCTAATCTCATCATAAAGAAAGAAATGTGGTTAAAGCAGAGAGACTCTGTTTTTAATTTATTAACTGAAGGTGTGAGATAATTCTCAATGGTGAGGTTGTGGTGAAACAGGCACTCTTATTTGTGGTTGGCAGTAGAAATTGGTTCTAATTTTTCTGGAAGTCAGCTAGCCAGTGTGCTTCAAGAACCTTAAACCTAGTTATTTGACCAAGTTGTTTAATTTCTAAGAATCTATTCCAAGGACATAATTATAAACATGGACAAATATTTGAGTACAAGTTTATATGCTGCAGAATTTTTACTGGGGAAATTAGGAACAATTCAAATAGTAAATCATAGGAAGATGACTTCATAAATTATATTCTGGTCATATGACACAAAAATACCTGAGACCATTAACATCTTAAATTTTAAGATAATAGCATAGTTTTGATATGCTCATGAGAAAATATTAAATAAAAAGTCAGTAAGTAATCTATACATACCCAATTTTGTATGTGTTATATATATATATATATATATATATATATATATAAAGGTTGACATGGGACAAAATTTAAAAGTTAGCATTGTTTAGTATACTGTAGATAATTTAATTCTTCTTTATGTTTGTCATATTTTAATACAATAAACATGTTACTATTATTCTCCATAAACAATATACATTTTTAAATTACAAAACTAGTTTGTTCACTGTCATGATGGTCTTTAACTTTTGCGATCTTTGATTGAGTGAATACAAAAGGTGCTTTTCAAATGTCTTTGGAGAGATCATTGGTGATGTATCTGTTTTTGAAATATATTAAGTAGTCATGCTGTTTGGGCTTATGCAATCTATTATTTGGTATTTATTTTAAAAACATATAGCAGCTTCTTTTCTAAAATAATTAAAGGCAGTTTGCATTACAGAATATGTGAAACGTTATGAAAAGTAAATGGAAAATCAGTAGGTTTTGGAGGAAAAAGGGAAGCTCCAAATAAGCTATTGATAGGCATTGCCATAACTGATGTGAATGAATGTTAGACTTGCCTGTGAAGTCACTCAGTCGTGTCTGACTCTCTGTGACCCCATGGACTGTAGCCTGTCAGGTTCCTCCATCCATGGGATTTTCCAAGCAAGAATACTGGAGTGGGGTGCTAGTTCCTTCTCCAGGGGATCTTCCTGACCCAGGGATTGAACCTGGGTCTCCAGCACTGCAGGCAGACACTTTACTGTCTGAGGTAATGAAAAAATAAAAACCCATTGAGGGTTGCTTCCCAGGCAATCCAGTGATTAAGACTGCTCCTGAAGCAGAGGGCACAGGTTTGATCCCTGGTAGGGGAACTAAGCTCCTGCACAGCACAGCCAGAAAGCAAGCAAGCAAACAAACAAAACAACCCATTGAGAGTGTCTTATTATCAGGAAGGAAAAGACATGCTTGGGGAAGGGCCTAGGACTGGTTCGGGAATGGAATCTGTATAGTTTGAAATCCTCCTTCCAAGGGTGATTATGGTTAATACTTCTCTGCTAGACATTTTCTCACAATTAATGTGTGACCAACAAATGGGTGCTGAAAGGAAACTCTTCTTGGGTCCTCATGTTCCTGCATGGCCTTCAACTATTCATAGAGATACTGATACCTTCATCCTCACATGGATGTTTGTGTGGCTGGCAGAGAAAGATCATGTCTCCTTCCAGAGCAGAGGACAGGTTTGGTTCTTGTTCAGATGTCACCAATCATTTGGAGCAAAAGAAACTTAGGGTTCTCTAAACTGAGAGTTCTTCAGCTGTGATTCAAATTCACCGTATATGCAGCGTACACCTGAGCCCCAGTGTCACTTCCGTGTGGCTAAGGAGGCAAGGAGCACTGGCAAACAGGATGCTTCCGCTGCCCACTATGCCTGGGCTGACCCAGTACACACGTCTTCGGTTAGTGTCCATGAAGCTGTAGCAGGCTACTTCATTAGCTTTATTTTTACAATGATCTGGAACAGGGGGCTTTTCTTGAAGATCCAAAGACACAGAAGATAAGCCTTTGTCTTTGAATGGACGCATCAACAAACTGATGTGAAAGTAAGAGAAAACAGGAAATCATTGATGGCTAGTGATAGTCAAAATGGATTCGTTTAAAGGAAACCAGTTAACAGTGTACAGTAGATGAATTAGTCAAACAAGTTAATAAGACTGGTAGTAACAAGCCCTAGCAGTTACTAAAGATCATTTACTATTAGATATTAGTTGCTGAAGCAATGGCTCAAAAATTTAACTCTTTTAAAATATCTTCTTATTCATGCTGAAAATATGAAGCTAGAAAGATATCTTCTTTTTTATATATCGTTTGCACATAATGACACCCATGCAAGCCATGCTTAAGTCTCCGCACTTCAAAGAAATGACCTTTAAGTCACACTTAGGGAAAGTAAGCTAAAATCAGTGGGGCGTTCCAGTTGCCAAGGACACTTGTAATCATTTCCTTAATTGTCCTTGACAATCTTATCATTAAAGATGTGGGACATTAATTAATGATGGAACATCTATTCCTGAAAAAACAGGCCTTGGAGGCACAATAGAGCGCTGCTTCTCCATACATTCTTTGTGAAGGCTGCTTCTACAGTGTGGGTCATCCATGTTGCAAGCGTTGCCTGGATGGCACATAAACATCTGGAGCACTCAATTGTATGAGAATTGGATTGAATACAATCAATGCCGATAATGCTGAAAATATGTTCAAAACCAGTGTTCCCTAAAGAAGCTTTTATGCCTAGATTAGTATCAGTGTTTAATTGACAGCCTCTTCACTTGGTTAATTACTCAACCTATTGTGGCAGGGAGAGGGAGGAAAGAACCAAAGCATTTGTGTTATGAATAGTTGCCAATAATGGAATCAAATGAGAGGGAGCTGAACACCCTGCTACAGAATACTAGCTTCCATAAAGTCTTCCTCGTATAACACATGATTTTATTGAATGAGTGTCTTTACAAAATGGAAATTGTTGAAATAGAGCCTGTCTTTTGAAACAAAAGTTAGAACCTTTGTGTTTTTAAGCGACCATAGAAGGCAAACTCTGAGGTGAACACTTTTTGTTTGTTTTCATGTACCTTTTGCTGTAAATGAAAGGACATAAGATACTGAGATAAGAAAACATGTTGAGGATTTATTCTTTGTATCTTTGAACTTCAGTATAAACTAAACCTTTTACACAAAAGGAAGCAAAACTGGAATACTGTGAAAACCTGCACACATTTATTCTTTATACCTTTAATTTATAATGCTTAGATACTTATAATATGTAACAACTTTTTCTTTTTTAGAATGGAAGATTGTTATTGCAATCTGTATTTACTCTGTAGCAGCGTGATGATACTCAAAGACATTGAAAACATAAATGAGTTCAGGGAAGATGTTACTCCTCATTTGTCTTCTTTTCTGGTACATCCTCATTAGTCTGACCTTTGAGTGTTACTGCTCCCAAGACTGAGTCTAATTCTTAGCTCTTGGTCCTCTGATGTTTTCTTTCTACACATACTTCTTGGGTGACTTCAGTCTCATGGCTTTAAACATCATTTCTGCACTGATGACTCCATGATTTTATTTCTAGCCTGTACCTCCCCACCAGACTCCACTTGGATGTCTACTGGGCATCTTAAGCTTAACAACTTCAAAACTAAAACCTTCCTGGTCTTCTGCTATGCTTCTTTACTCACAGTCCTCGTGGCTTTTGCTCCATTTTCACCAAACATCTTATCACTCCTTCAACTGAAGTAGAGCCCAGAAACATTCAGGGCTTTTAAAAAAAACTCTCACCACTGCTATTATTACGTGTATCCTTTCTGACCTGTATGTTACTCCAGCGCCCAGTTGGGACCTCTCCCATTTGCTTCTCTTCTTTCATATTAGCTTAGTTCCCTTTTTAAAGAACCTGAACACTTTACAGATGCTACCTCAATTTAATCCTCATAAAAGCATCCTGGGAGGGGCACGATGATGCCCATTTTGTGCATATAGAACATAAGGATCAGAGTGATGATGATATTTACAGGGAGCAGAACCAGCCTTTCTGATTCTTAAGCTTATATTCCTTCTACTAAACCACAGCATATATTATATTCAAGACTTTAAACACTTGTTAATTTAATGAAAGCATTAGTCAGAACAGTCATTTGTTGTCACCAATGAGACTGATGGACTGAAGGCTTTATTTTCAAGTATAGGTTTTGTTAGAAACAAACTGCATCTAGACTTTAATAAGCCTGTCACTCCATGTGGACTGGAAGCCAAGCAAGTCACTGTGCTTTGTGGGGAGAGTAGCAGGATCATCGGAGAGGGAGCCAAGGAAAAGCAGGGGAAAGAACATGCTTGGCTCTACCAGTCAAAATTTGATCTGTGCCATGGACACTCACTCAGATGTTTTATGGTTGTTTTTTTTTTTTTTTTTTTAAAGATCACCATTAGTGCCAAAAATCAAAGCCAAAGACTCAGGCCATGTTGACTGATGTGAGTGACACTACAGAACTCAACAGTCAGGCAAACCCTACAGTTTTATCCCAACATGCATCATACTTGGATTAATATTTATTCAGTCAAGTCATAGATACTATCTTTTTTAATTTTAAAAATGTTTTTAATATTTACTTTTAGAAATCTCCACACTGTTTACAGAGTGACTATACCATTTTTATTTATTTGTTTATATTTTTGGTTGCACTGGGGCTTTGTTGCTGTGCGCAGGCTTCTTGTTGTAGTGGCTTCTCTTGTTGCAGAGCACGGGCTCAAAGGTGCACGGGCTCGAAGGTGCACGGGCTCGAAGGTGCACGGGCTCTAAGGTGCACGGGCTCGAAGGTGCACGGGCTCGAAGGTGCATGGGCTCTAAGGTGCATGGGCTCAAGTAGCACATGGACTTAGTTGCTCTGTGGTATGTGGAATCTTCCCAGATCAGGAATTTAACGTGAGCCCTGTGCACTGGCAGATGGATTCCTATCCACTGTACCTCCAGGAAAGTCCCTAGATATTTATCTTTTTATTTCAGTTGGGAAAAGGAATAGCTCTCATAAGTCATTAAATCCATGAGTATCTTCTTGGGCCTTAAAGAAGTTTAGATTAGAATTATGCCCCACCAGAATGGTGGGGATTATTACACTGATCATGTGTTGATTTTGTACATAAAATGATGCTACCAGCCCACTCAAGTCAGGATTAGAAAAAGTGGGTATTACTATTCCCACTTTGCAGAAGAGAGCATTGAGACAGAAGGGTTAAATAGCTAGCTAACTGGTCAATGCTACCAGTTAGTTGCTAACAGTCTCTCTGGGATCTACATCTGCAACCTAGTTTTCTTTTCTTTTTCTTATTAAAATAAAATATTTATCTTATTAAAATAAAAATCTAACATAACAACAAAAAGTAAACACCTTGCATTTTAAGGTGTTCACTTTTTCACACCTTTTTTTTAAAACACCTTGACATTTTATTAATATAAAAATGTAATAATTCTACTTTTGTGAACACAGGATTTAATACACAGTTGACCTCACATCAGAATGCCACTTCTATGGAATCGTGTCTGTGACTTTGTCCATAGATAAAATATTACTCAGAAGAAATAATCAAAAATAGATAAAATGCTTTATCTTCTGTGTATCCCCATTCAGAAAATTCTTTCTAATCCCTAAAAATAACTTTATTATTACTGGAGTTTCATATCCATTATGCTTAAAGTCTTAAGAACTTGAGCCACTAGCCACTTTAACAATAGATATCACAGAATGTTACAAGACCAGATAATTGTCTAAAGTATACGTTGATCACATATAATGTCTTAAAAGTAATAAATGCAAACCAAGCTCTTTATCTCATTTGCTTATAAGACCTGTGTAATGCATCATAATTTGACTCTAGGATATACTCAGATTTAAGATTTACTGTGCCAAGACTGTAGTGGGATTTCCTAGATATTTATCACCAATGAGAGAAATGCCTGACATGTCTATCTCAGAAATTCACACACAGAATTACAGTAACCTGCTGCTTATTACAGGTTAAGAGGCACGTGCTTGTGGAATCCAATGCCTCAGTGGTAGTGACAGCCACAGGTTGACAGACATGACTGCGTTCCTGCCAGAGGCACAGTTCTTTAATTCAAAGCATGCAAAAATGAGAAGGTAACAGAAGAGGAAGGAAAGATATAGGAGAGAAGTCAGATGAAAAAGTGATTGATAATTTTTTGTGGGTAGCAAAACCAATTACATACCAAGTTACAATTTAAATATCGATTGGATATCAGACTAATTTGACCATAATTGTATATATACTCATTTGAGACCTTAATTACTTAAAGTATAGAACTTTAATTTCTACGCACACACACACACACACACACACACATACATTTAACAATCAAATAAACTTCTAGACTTTTGAGTGTGAATTTTCACCTCCTATTCACTCCTCAATCCTTACAAATAAGCTTATTTTTTCATCCAAGGAACAGAAACTGCTCATGTCAAAAATCACTGATGTTTTTCATGTTGTCAAATCTAATTGACACCTCCCAGTCTTCATCTTACTTGATTTATTAACAACATTAGGGTCAATAGGATTACTTATGATTGGCTGATAGTACCAGCATTTTCTGGGGGTAGGAGTAGACATTTGAATAGAATTGGCTAGGTCTTCAAAGGAGAGTAGAGTGTTGGTAGGAATAAGTAGTGGTTGGATCCCATCCACTTCATTTTTGTGCTGAGACTAAAAGTTAGTCAATACTTTTTTTATCTCATCTCTGAACAGTTTCTTCATCAGTCTGTATGTTCTAGCCACTTTGGTCTTTCTGCGCTTCAAGTACCCATTTCCCTTTCCCACTTTGAGCCCTTTGTATTTGCTAGTTGCTTTTCTTGGAGTTCTCTTTCCCCGGTTTTCTATTGGTGATACTTTCTTGTCAGTTCAGTCTCAGATCAAGTATCACCTTCTCAGTGACTGCTACCTTAAATTAGCATCCTTTCACCCAGTCGCTTTTTATTACAGTATCTGATTTATTTTCTTGTGGTACTAATTACTTTCAGAAATGTGCATATTTGATGGTGGCTGGCCTCCAACAAAACGTAAACTGATAAAAGCAGGAAACATGTTCCTTCTTGTCTTTCACATCTCATCTCTGAACACTTCCTTCATTGTATCCCCAGTGCCTCTAGCAGGATCTGGAATATTATAATCTCTCAATAAATATCTCTTGTACGAGTAAGTGAATCAGTGAATGAATACCTGAGAAATGTGTTCTGGAGCATAGGGGAGGAAGCACCTGAGAAACTCCAAGAAATATTTGGGGGGCAATTTAGTGTGATGATTTTCTATACTCAGCCTGGCATGGGCTCATTTCATAGATACTGGAATATAAAAAATACATAACCTGACTTCCACTTTAGGTCAAGGTAGAGTAAGAGGGACAGGATTTACTCTCCCACCTTAAGCAACTAGAAATCAGGCAAAATATATGAAATAATTGTTTTCAGGCACTAGACACCAGACAGCACAGGGCAACAATTCATGACAGACAAGAAACAAATTAGAGGAGCCATCGATGGCCCTGCTTAATTCATAATGCCCCAGAGTCTCCAGGCCAGTTGCAGGAAAGGAGGGGGCCGTGTCCAGGTAGACCCTGATGAAAGTGCTACTCGCTTAGTCTTGTCTGACTCTTTGTGACCCTATGGACTGTAGCCCTCCAGGCTCTTCTGTCCGTGGAATTTCTCAGGCAAGAATACTGGAGTGGGTTGCCATTCCCTTCTCCAGGGGATTCTCCCAACCCAGGGATCAAACCCAGGTCTCCTGCACTGCAGGCAGATTCTTTACTGTATGAGCCACAAGGGAAACCCAAACCCTGCTAGTTTCCCATATTTGAAGAGATGGGTGAGAGTCTGGGGATACCAGAGAAAAGTTGGGAGATCTGCAGAGAGCCTCCCTCCCCACATCTATACCCAAACAGTGATGACATGCATGTAAAGAAACTCTGCTAAGTCGCTTCAGTCGTGTCTGACTCTGTGCGACCCCATAGACGGTGGCCCCCCAGGCTCCCCCGTCCCTGGGATTCTCCAGGCAAGAACACTGGAGTGGGTTGCCATTTCCTTCTCCAATGCATGAAAGGGAAAAGTGAAAGTGAAGTTGCTCAGTCATGTCTGACTCTTCGCGACCCCATGGTCTGCAGCCTACCAGGCTCCTCCGTCCATGGGATTTTCCAGGCAAGAGTACTGGAGTGGGGTGCCATTGCCTTCTCCAAGAAAACTCTGGAACAACCTAAAAGAGCAGGTGGAGCAATCCTAGGAGCTCTCCCTGGGAACAGTGTATGTTCCAACAATCAAAGTGTAAAACCTTTTAATATATGTAACTACTCTGAAGGGTTGCCTCAGTAATGCAGAAAAGCTTGCTTGAACCTTAAAATCTGCTCTGAATCTGCCTAACAAAGCTTAAAGTCTGCATCATTTTACTCTCTCACCAGGAATTCTATTCCTATTTCTCCACAGCCTCACCTATATTTGTTATTTTTCATTTCACTGATTATGTGTAAATGGCGCTGTTCTTTCAAATTGCATTTCCCTAGTGACTAATGATGTTGATCTTTTCATGTGCGTACTTGCCATTTGCAGAATTGTCTATTCATATTCTTTGCACATTTTTAAGTTGAGATGTATTTTTACCGTTAAATTGTAAGAGTTCCTTATATATTCTGGATACAGTCCTTTATGACTTGCAAATGTTTTCTCCCTCTATGTGGTTTGTATTAACAACTTTTTTGATGTTGTCCTTTGAAGCACAGCAGTTTTACATTTAAGTTTTATTTACTTATTTTTTTCTCTTTTGTGATGTATGCTTTTGGTCATATCTAAGAAACCATTGCCTAATCCAAGATAAATCCAAGATCTTTTACACCTATGTTTTGTTCTGAGTTTTTAAATATAGTTTTAGCTATTATGTTTAAACCTGATCTATTTTTAAATTATAATAAAATACATATAACATTTACCATGTAAGCTTTTTAAAACCTATAGTTCAGTCGTATTAAGTACATTAATATTGTTGTGTGGCCATCAATCTCCAGAATTCTTTTCATCTTGCAAAATTGAAGCTCCATACCCATTAAGCAATTAACTCCCCATCTTCCCCTCTCCCAGTCCTTGGCAATGACCATTCCATTTTCTAACAATATCACTTCAGTCTTGTGTGATTTTAGATTACTGAGTTTTTTCCAAATACTTTAACAAGGCTTTTAGATTCCACTTTGAAATTTAGAAATGTCTCTTTAGCAGGTTATTTTCTTGGGTGATTTAAATAAAAAGCTGGTCTCATTTCTGGTTAACTATTAATTGTATGTATCTTATTTTATTTAATTGGACTTCCCTGGTGGCTCAGACGGTGAAGCGTCTGCCTACAATGTGGGAAACCCAGGTTAGATCCCTGGGTTGGGAAGATCCTCCAGAGAAGGAAATGGCAACCCACTGCAGTACTCTTGCCTGGAAAGTCCCATGGACAGAGGAGCCTGGTAGGCTCCTACAGCCCATGGGGTCGCAAAGAGTCGGACACAACTGAGCAACTTCACTCACTCACTCACTAGTTTATTTAATTATTTTTTAAATAGCTTGGTGGGTTATAATTACATTTAATTAAATTATACATATTTAAATTGTACAATTTGATCATTTTTATATGTACAGTTGGCCCTCTGTACCTGTGGGCTCTTCATTCGTGAATTCAATCAACCATGTGTCAAAAATATTTAGAAAAAAAATTCCAGAACGTTTCCAAAAGCCAAACTTAAATTTGTCACACACCATCAGCTATTTATATACTATTTACATTGTGTTCACAACTAGTTACATAGCATTTACATTATTTAATTATAAGTAATTTGAGATGATTTAAAATACATGTACATAGGTTATATACAAATATTACACCATTTTATATGAGAGACTTGAGCATCTGTGGATTTTAGAATCCTAGAGTGGGGTTCTAGAGTCAATCACCCTAAGAATAATGAGGCATAACTACATATACCCATAAAACCATCACAAAAATCAAGGTAATAAACATATAAAACATATTTAAAAACTAAGATAACATATCCGTCTCTCCCAAAGGTCTTCATACCTTTGTTACTCCTTTTTCCTGGTCCTCCCTGTCTTATCATCTTTATACAACAACTCATCTGCTTTCTATAAGAAGAGATTTATCTGCATTTCATAGAACTTTATATAAATAAAATGATAAAACACTTGCTCTTTATCATCTGGCTTCTTTCATTCAGTATAATTTCTTTGAGATTTACCCATGTTGTTGTACATGTCAAAATTCATTCTTATTGAAGAAAAATGTGGCACCGCATGGCTATGCCATAATCTGGTTATCCATTCACCAGTTGACAGACGTTTGGGTAGTTTTCAATTTTTGACAAATAAATTTGCAGTTTTTGACAAATAAAACTGTTCCAGACATTTGTGTCATATAAATATATTTTAATTTATTTATTTATTTTAATTGGAGGTTAATTACTTTACAATATTGTGGTGGTTTTTGCCATATATTGACATGAATCAGCCATGGGTGTACATATGTCCCCCATCCCAAACCTCTCTCCCACCTCCCTCCCCATCTCATCCCTCTGGGTTGTCCCAGTGCACCGGCTTTGGCTTTGAATGCCCTGTTTCATGCATTAAACTTGGACTGGTCATCTATTTTACACACAAATCTTTATATGGTCATACATTTTCACTTCTCTCGGATAAACACCTAAGAGTGGAAAGGTTGAGTTTTGTACTAGATGATCGTTCAACTTTTAAAGAAACTGACAAACTTTTCCAGACTGAATGTATCATTTTCTATTCTGCCAGTAATGCATGAAGTTTCTAGTTCGTCTGCATCCTCATCAACCTTTTCTATAGGACATCTTTTCAATATTAGAGACCTGAATAGGTTGCAGGTGCATCTCATTTGATTTCCTTTGAATCTGTGGGTTTCTCCATACATTGCAGCTCTAGATAAAATATTTCAGTGGACAATTTAAAGCTACATGCTAAAGGATAAAAATGGAAATACAGGCTGGAAATAAAGTCTATGAGAAATGGTTATAATGAAGTCATAAAAAATTTGATCACGCTGCACAGTTATCTAATTCTTGAGATACTAGGGTTTGTATTAGAACTCACTTGTTTCTCAGATATCCTGATATGAAAATCAGAATGAAGAAAAACTGGAAACTCTTGACTCTGTTACCTACAATCTTAGCATGTTCAAAAGATACACGGTGGAAAGATTTTGAAAGCTGTCTATGTATAGCAAGTCTTTCTGACCCTTCTACAGTTTGTTTATTAAGATTTATCCTTGATGAAATCAAGATATTCTCTCAGAGTAAAGAAAAACAGTAAGATGAATCTAGGCTTTGTGCAATTTCCTTGAGCTTTAACATACTACATTAAGTGACAGCTCATTAGTGGAAATAAAGCCTTGCTATTTCAAACAGCTAAATCTGTTAAATCAACTCTTTTATTAACCTTCCACTCCTTTCAGTCTCTTCAAACTTCTCTCAAGGATAACATTTTCAAAGAACAATAAAATATTAAATATTTCTTATATATTTATTTTGCTTGATGATTATTACCAATGAAGTTGTAAATGTCCATTAAAGCCTGCTCTATCAAGAATGGTTTTTTTTTCTTCTTTGTTTCTTGAAGATTTCAACTGATTTCATTTTTACTTACTCTAATAATATATAGTTCAAATATATAATTTTTGCCCTTGCTCTGTGCCAGGCACTATGCTGAGCAACATTGAACAGATTTTTATATATTCATAAAAATCTTCTGACTAGATATATTTAAATTTTTATTATTTGTATTATTGGACTTCCCTGGTGTCTCAGGTGGTAAAGCGTCTGCCTACAATGTGGGAGACCCAGGTTCGATCCCTGGGTCGGGAAGATCCTCTGGAGAAGGAAATGGCAACCCACTCCAGTACTCTTGCCTGGAAAATCCCATGGACAGAGGAGCATTTTAGGCTCCTGCAAATAATAATATTTGTATTATTAATAATATTATAGAATTTATCAGTACTAATATTTACAAAATGTTGAAGAAAAACTGCTTTCACTTTAAATTGTCTTTATTGGTAAATAATATCACCCCTTGGGTTTTCCTGGTGGCTCAGCAAGTAAAGAATTGCCTGCAATGCAGGAGACACAGGAGACCTGGATTTGATCCCTGGGTGGGGAAGATCCCCTGGAGGGTGGCCTGGCAAGCCACTCCAGAATTCATGCCTGGAGAATCCCATGGACAGAGGAGTCTGGTGGGCTATACTCCATGAGGTCACAAAGAGTTGGACGCGACTAAAGCTACTGAGCACAGTACACACACACACAGGTCATCCCTCTGCGTCTGTGGGAGGTTGGTACCGGGTGCATACCAAAATCCACAGATGGTCAAATCCTTTCTGATAAAGGGCGCAGCAGAGTCAGACCTCCACATTCACCAATCGATCCACGATTGATTGACCCTTTGGGTGTAGAACTCATGAATACAGAGGGCCCATTGTGCGTGTATAAAACTCGGTTTTAAATTCTATAGTACTTTTCTGCATTTTTTTTTAATCTTAGCTTTCACAAATTTGCATTTATCTTTATCTTGAAAATCTCATCTTTAGGATTATATTTCCTATTTTCCACTTAAAATCGAAGCTTTTCAGGTCCTGACCTGTACCTATTTCTGTTAGTGTTTATTTCTGCTCTTGTCTCTATACTCCATAATTCAATTTTTAAAACCCCCTTGTATACAAGTCTTTGGATTTGATGTATACAAATGGGAGACTGTTTTATATAGCTTGATACTCAGCTTCTCTGCTACATTCTACTCCCAAATATGCCATCAAGTACCTTGAAATTGTCTGTTCTTATATACAGAAGCATTTCAGTTTGTCTTTCTTCTAAATCCTTTTTATTGTATTCACCACCTGTTTTTGGTCAGGTTGTGTGGGTCTTGAGGTTTATACACTTTGGGGAAAGGGGTTCTTTAAGAGAGAGAATGCCAACTTCTAATTATAAATTAGGCAAATATTCAGAATGAGAAAAGCAATGGCAACAAATTACAAATGTTAAAAAGCTGACAAATATCACAGATATTACAAAGCAAAAGAAAACAACATATTATTTTCTATTACTTTGCCCAGTATACCTTTATAATACATTTTGTCCTACTTTTTTGCCTACTTTTTGATCACCTAATTATAGGACAAGTAATTTAAAAATATTTCCTATAGACAGAGTGGAAATGTAATTCAGTCTTTCTTCTAACATGGATGCTAGAAATCTGTTCTTTATTATGACTAGTTGGGGGCATATAAAATATGTGAATTCACACACATACAATTCATAGTTTTGACAAAAGTTTATGCCCCACCAATATAATAATTCTGATAAATTCTATTTCATGAGATTCCCATCAAAAAGGAATGTGAGGTGAATTTGCAATACTCTGTACTGCATTACTGAGCAGTAATGACATCTTTTTTGATGAGGAGTTAATGAAAATGGAAAACTCTGCTCTAAACATTGGATAAGAAGGAAAGTGTTTCATAATGTGGTTCTACCTTCAAACCATCACCATCTTCCTCGACCACACACTGGTTGGGCACTGGCCTTGTAGGACACAGTCAGAGAATCGTCTCTGACCACAGACTCTTGATATTCTCTGTGGGTCAGTACTAGGTAAGCAGTCACAGTAGCAGAACGAGTATCTAAGGCTTTGCTACACTCAAAAAGGGCTGAAAACTGAATAATTGGATCTCACTAAACTGAAATTATTTCTTCAATTCAGCTTCCTTTTAGTCAGATTCCAAAAAGGCTCAGAGCTACTCTATAATACCATCCCCAGCATGAAGGTAAGAGTGACCAAAGCAAAGTTGGTTGGGAAAAGGATAGTCCCCTTCTCCAGGGGATTTTCCCAACCCAGCTATCCTACCTGGATCTCCCACATTGCAGGCAGATTCTTTATCATCTAAGCTACCAGGGAAGCCCAGTCTTCTCTACTGTTGTTAAAATATCTTCTTTTTAATAATTTTACAAAAAATGATGACTCTTACACATATTGCTAGATTCACTCCCAGAATCTTGGAAGGGCCCTGTGTCAGGGAGGGCCCCTGAAGTTTAAGTTTATGTGGCTTGTATTAAATTTGGCTCTAGTCCTAACTCAAGAAGCTTTGGAATAATAATTGTCATTCGTACATGAAAGACTCCCCATTGCCAAATGTTAGTGCTCTTTTCTTCAAACCATCACACAGAACTCATTTCTCTTCTCCTTTATTTGAGCAACCATATTTATTGAGCACTTATTATATGCCAGTTTCTGTGTTCAACACTGAAAATACAGTGATGTATCTGAACTGATAAGGTATGCATGGTTCTTCACCTCACAGAGCTGGACTCACCAACTCTAGCTAGAACACCTCAGGTCTGCAGGCAGCCATCAGCCTTCCTAGGCCATGTCCCACTGTGACTAACTCTCTAGGCTATATTCAGCCTAAGCCTTGGCCCAGATTGCCACACCACAGCCCAGTTTGTGGAACCATTGTGGCTTTCCCATCACTCTGGGCTGTAAGGTCAGATTCCTTATGTAGTTATACGGCTCCTACTACATGCTCCTGACTGATTCAGTGAACTCATATCACAGTGTTCGCTACCCCATTACCGCAGTTCAATTCGTGAGAACTTCCTTCTGTTGCTTGCCCTTTCCATTCAAATTATCCTTCATCCAGGTTTGTATTACTTCACCAGCCTCTCTGGGCAGAATGCCCCTCTCACACAATGTAACGGCTTCACTCAAATCTGCCCATCATTTGCACAAAACCCTCCCTGAATCAAGTGAGATAGTTTATTTTCATTACTTACAGCATCCTTTGGGAAAAAAAGTATACATAAAACCAAACTTTTTCTACATAAAACCAAACTTCTATTATTTATTTCGTCTTGAGCAGATACTATAAATTAGGTAATTTTTTTAAATGAATAGTTTTAAATAATTCTTTACTGTTAGCTTTTAGTTGTGACAAATATATACCAGCATGTGTACAATAGATAGCTAGTGGGAAGCTGCTGTTTAGCACAGGGAGCTCAGCTTGGTGCTCTGTGATGACCTGAGGGGTGGAATAGGATTGCAGTGGGAGAGGGGCTGAAGAGGGAGGGGATCTATGTATACAGACAGCTGATCCACTGTGTTGTACAGCAGAAACTAACACAGCATTGTAAAGCAACTATACTCCAAACAATCATTATTTTTCTAACTAGAATTTTAGAGGAAAGAGACTTAGAAATGGTGAAATTTGGTAGTATGCGTATACAACAATATTTATTGTCTGATCAGAGCTCGAGCTCCTTTGGGTGGTGTTTGGTTGCCTTTGTTAGGCTTCCATCCCAAATTGGCTTTGCTTTCTGATCCAGAGGTGGATGTGTGAAATGACCATCAGCCAAATTCAGGATACACAAGTTGGGTGCAAAACACGGTGACTTATCTGGTGGGAAGATGTCAGAGAAAGAAACTTGTCAGAGACCTGCAGATGGGATCAAACTCCGTTCTGAAATGCATAAGAATCTGGTAAGAGGCACGTTTAAACCTTGAGAGGAAATGGTAAACTTGAAAATGTAGTAGCTGAAAGGTACAAAAAAGCTCAACCTAATCTTCTTTGGAAAGGCGGTCTCTGTCTTGCTGGGTTTCATAGAGTAAATCTATGATCATCACTACTACAGCCTTGCTAATGACAGTTGGGGCTCACACGGACTAGGCCATAATCAATCGTGTGCAAATCAACTATTCCGAGTGTATAAACATCTCTGTGAATCAATGAGATGTGTGGCCCTGAAGATGAGGGAATAACAGGTGTACAGTCTCTGTCTGCCCAGAGCTGGTCACATGAAGGAGAAAGCAGTGATGTGTATAGCTGTATTTATATCCGGTGTTCAATCATGGAAAATGCAGCATTCGATTTCATTATCCACCCATTGAAACTAAGTCTTGAATAATTCTTTCGGGATCTCACAATTTATCTGGACACAGAATTCAGTCCTTTAGTGCTCAGCTCTGTGGAGTTTCAAAATGCAGTTCTGGTTGGTAAATATATTTTGAACTTCGTGAAGTCAAGGTAGTCAAGACACATGTATTTTGTGAGAGTCTCTTGGAAAGTGTGGCACCATCCCATCTGAGCAGGCACAATGCCTCTCTTAACAGATGGCTGGGAGAGAAGGCAGCCAAAAGACCATGTAGGAACAACAAATGTGCTTGCTGAGGGCGGGAGTCCAAGTGGCAAATGTCGAAATTGTTTTCCAGCCTAAGCTTGCAGGCCTGTGGCACAGGCAGTGGGCAGCCAGTTGACTTTTGTCCACTAAAGCAAAATGACCAACAGCCCTCATGACTATAGGAAAAGAGACCAGCGGGTTTGGGAGTGGAAAGTGCTCATCATCCTTGTGCCCTTATGTGGAAGTCTATCATGTCTGTTAGTATCAGACTTTGTCCTGTGTTCATTTATACAAGGTAAAATGTGAATGTCACATGTACACAGACAGCAAATTTGCCATCTCTAAAGATGAAAATCACATCTCCATTAGAGGTGTCAGGTACAAAGTTATATTGCTCAAGAAGACAAGATATTATTTATAAGAAAGAAGCTGTCTTTGATGGTTGCTCATTTTTTTAATTTATTTTTGTATTGAAAGATAATTGCTTTACAGAATTTTGTTTTTTCTGTCAAACCTCAACATGAATCAGCCTTAGGTATACATATGTTCCCTCCCTTTTGAACCTCCCTCCCATCTCCCTCCCCATCCCACCTTGATGGTTGCTCTTTTTAAAAATTGTTCTTTAAACAACTTTCTATCAAATAAATGTGGGTGTGACTAGTTTATAATCTTCCATCTGTCTAGTTCAAGTGTGGTAAGGATATAACAAGATGTCTCAAGTCTTGAATGCATATATGTCAGGACTTCTGAAGTAAAAGGCTGCAGTTTATGTGAATTTTGAGGCTATATTATTGAATTACTATTTTTACATTAATGAGAGTATTTCACTATAGTATATGGCTAGAACTGAAATTTTAATAGAAATATGATTTTATTGAAATCCAGTGTCAATGGGTAAGGAGGGTGTGGGGTTGTTTGTACACATATGTCTATAGATGAGGATGTTTTAAATATGCAAATGACTATATATATATGAATATGAGAATGTGTTCATTTTGCTGGATTTAGCTGTATTAATTCTTCACACAGCTAGATTTATTTAGTACTCACCTGAAATGGTACCAAAATGTGACAAAGTACAGAGCAATAGCGCTGATAACAGATTCCATTGTAAAACTAGGCCTTGGATTTTTAGACCTTTATTATGGGATTTTTAGTTCTTGGAAGTGATTCTTCTATTAAAGCTTATTATATATTCACAATGAGTGAAAGTAAGAAGGAAAGAAGATCCATTTGGTGCTGTAAAAATCTGTGTAAGAAGCCTGATATTATTCCTCCAATAGTAAATGACTACCAACTAACTCTCCTCCCAAAGATTATTCCCTTTCAACCTCGTCTTGATCAGATGGACTGCACTCTCCACCACCTTATAATTGGGCCCCATTCACGTTAAATACAAGGTAGATGTAAAGGCCATTTAAAAGTAGCACGTATTTTTATGTTTCAGATAAATGAGAATCTTTATGTAAGACGGAACTGGGTTATTGACTCAGGACTTCTATCTGCTGAATCTAATACAGCAAACATTTATTGGTTATCTTGACACTGACATAGCTTTGTGAATTACATTCCTAGGAATTCTTTCCAGATATTCCTGCCAAAATATTTAGTTTGATCTTCTAGGCTGAAAATCAATCATGCTGACAACTCTTATTATTCAAATTTTAAAAAATAATTTACCAAATCCAGAAATATATTCCATAACTTTCATCAAACCCTAATAATTATTTATTCTGGCATCACTTAAAGTTATTTTATCTGTAGTTTGAAATAATGTTGCTGTAAAATAATGTAGTTTAAAATAACCTCAGTATTGTTGAAATAGCTGAATTGTACTCAGAATTTATATTAGTAGTTTAATTTCTAAATTAATTTAAATTTTATATAATTACAAAATATAGTTAAAGCTTGTATTTCACAATTTTGTGAAAGCAGAATATTTAATTTAGAATGCTGAAAAAAATCTATGGGCTAGTCCAGTGAGACAGAAGTTTGGATAATTTAATTATTGGGGCCATGCTGCCCTCTACTGACAATATTGGGGAACTTGCTTCATTTGGTCATGGCTCTCATTACCTAGTAAAAAGCCTGTAAATTCAGGCTTATGTTTTCAGTCCTGGTTGCATACTGGAAGCATCTGTGAAGCTTTTAAAACAATCCCCATACCCACTGCCTGATAAAGATTCTGATTTATTCCCCTATGGCCTGGCATCAGTCATTTTTATAAGCTCCCCAGGAGATTCAAATATGCATCATGTTAAGAGATGCCAGTGGACTTCCCTGGTGGTCTAGTGGTTAAGACTTCATGCTTCCAATGCAGGGGACAAGAATTCGATCCCTGGTCGGGGAATGAAAATCCCACTTGCTGTGTGGCAAAAAATTTTTAAAAAAGATAAGCTACTGGAGGTACAGAAATAAAGTATTCCCAATAACAAAATGTATACTCCTGCCCCAAAGAATTTAGCACACTAGTGATGACTAGTCTCTGTCATCTGGCCTGTGATGCTGTTGTTAGAGACACGGTTTCTAGTCCAAAAATTTCCCTGATTAACCGTGGGCTGGGTCAAGCACAGCAGTATGTGAAACATTTCATGCAGAGACACATATACATTCACAGTTGCAGGAGTTGCTCTCCTGCTAACTTCTAACCAAAACGCGATTTCATTCCTATAACTAAGAAGGCTTTATAACTGATGCCAACCCTCATGGGAAAAAAGGCAAACAAGACTAAGAGGATGACATTGAAACTGAAAAGAGGAATGGGAAATTTCTTTTATTGCGAGGGGTGTGTGTGTGTGTGTGTCTTTGTGTATCTGTGATTCCTGTCTTCCACTTTGGAAAGTAATTCAAGAAGAAAGGGATTGCCTGGCAAGTAGTTGACCCTCAATAGACATTGTTTCGGGCTTCCCAGGTGGTGCTAATGGTAAAGATCCAGCCTGCCAATGCAGGAGACATAAAAGACAAGTGTTCAGTCCCTGGGTTGGGAGGATCCCCTGGAGGAGGACATGCCAATCAACTCCAGTATTCTTGCCTGGAGAGTCCCATGGACTGAAGAGTCTGGTGGGCTACAGTGCATAGGGTCACAAAAATTTGGACATGACTGAAGCGACTTAATACACACAGACATTGTTTAATGGATAAACAAATAAATAAACGAGTGTGTAGGCTTATGTGTGAGACTGAGAGAAAGTCTGATTATGAATAAATATTCAAGGTTATGCAAGAAAGAACAAGTAAACCCAAGCTGGATGGAAAAAGAGACCTAGCCAACTGAAAGACTGAAAATTAATATCACTGTAAAATGGATAGAATAATAATGGAAAAAGCAAATCTATACCTACTTTCTGGTAACCTGTGAATAGTGTCAAAACCCAACCATTCAAAGATGAGTCTTGGAGGTTGTTTAAGGACACATGAGTAGAATTAAACTAATCAGTCACCTTTGGAGCATTATTTTGATAACTGGCAAATAAAGAAAATCAGTCATTTATCTTGCCTTTCCTATGAAAACTATATCACTGGGTAACCAAGTAGAAGTATACTTCTGTAAAACAATTCCAGTTAAGAAATGAATGAGAAAATATAGAATTTGAATATCACAATGAATTAATGGTTTAGGCATTGAGCATCGGCAGCTGATAACAGAACTAAAGGAGCGATAAACAGGCATTAGATGTCTCTGAATGGAAGAACACACTGCCTATGAGGCAGTCTTGCTCAAAAAAAAAAAAAAAAAAATGAATCTGGCAAGGCTCTAGGTCCAAGTACAAATATATGGAAGCCCAAACTTATGGAGCTATATCACAGATATGCAATCAGCAAAATTCAGAATGAAGGAAATTCTATAGGACAAAAAACTTGGTTTCATTCAAAATAAACTGCAAGAAAAAGAAGGAGCAATGTATTGATTAGAATACCTTAAAAGACATATCAACCAAACCAATGTGTGGACCTTATTAGGAACTTAATTCAAACAAATTATTAAAAAGTTAATGGCATGTATGGGCAATTCGAATTTAAACATTTACTCAGTATCCAGTATTAAGAATTTATTAATTTTCTAGGTGTAATGATGATAATATATTTATGGTCAGGAATAGTTCTTGTCTTTTAGAACAAATACGGAAAGATTTGTGAATGAATCAGTATGTGTGAAAGTTACTTGATACTAATAGTACAAGGGGAAGCTGGTGAGGGTAGACACAAGATTGGCTGGTGTTGATAACTGTGGGAGCTGTGTGGGGCGTATAGGACGGTGAGTACTGATTTTTTCACTTTTGTATAGGTTTGAAGTTATCCATATTAAAATGGTCTCATGAAAGGGAAATCTTCCTTTCTATTTAGAAATGGAAAATAAGAAAGAAGAGGTAGAAAGAGGGAAACGTTTTTAGTAGATTATGCTGTGTCCATGGTAAGCTGTTCATTCTTACTGTTTTTTCTGGGTCTTTTTCAATAACGGAGCACCTGCCATTGAAGCCCATTCACCATAAAGAGGAAAGGCCCGCGTGCTATCCTTGCTGTGGGGTTGGTGGGACAGCAAAAGAGGAGAGGAACTTGCATTTGTGTTGCTTCTCTAGCACATGGAGAATGTTTATTCATCTTTTCTAAGAATATATTTATTTATTTTATTTATTTATTATAAATTTATTTATTTTAATTGGAGGCTAATTACTTTACAATATTGTATTGGTTTTGCCATACATAAAATTTATATTTGCCATATATCGAATTTACATTTATATCAATGCTATTTAGAATATGTCTCCACCAGGGGCCATTTGTTTATAATTTTCTTTCCTGTGGAAAATAAATTATGTGTTTTTTTTTCATCCAGTAACAGACTGTCTGGAAAATATAAACTGGTTTTATTCTCCCCATACCTTCAAAATATTGTTTTGCACTTCAGAGCAGTTGCTTGGATGGCGGATTGAATGAACGAGGGATTTTGGAATTAATAAATCAGGCAATCTCCTCTGGTAGATCCAGCAAGACCTTTGCTGGTGGCTTAGTGGTAAAGAATCCGCCTGCTAATGCAGGAGATGAGGGTTGGATCCTTGGATCTGGAAGATCCCCCTGGAGAAGGGAATGGCAACCCACTCCAGTATTCTTGCCTGGAAAGTCCCATGGACAGAGGAGCCTGGTGGGCTACAGTCCTTAAGGTCACGAAGAGTCAGACACGACTTTGGACGAAACGACAATCTCAAGATCCAGCAGAGGGAGCAGTGACCATGGATTTGCAGACCCCAGAGAGGATGAGGCTGCTTCAGTCAGACTGACTGTGTTTAGACACACTGTTCCTTTAAGAGCCCGTTTCCTCCTCTACCTTTATTTTACAGACCCTGGAGCTCCAGGCTGATAACCGAGTATCCAGAAGCAGATCCTATTTTGTTCCAACCCCACAGTCATAGGAAGATTCTTGAGGTAATTTAGAGCCAGGGGACACGAAGCCAAGATTCTCCTTTCACATGATAGAAATATCCTTTAAATTCTCTCCCTTTATCTAGTTTTCCCATATCCCTTTTCCTTCTTGATTTCTATTTTCTCAGAGCCTGGTCAGTGGTGAGGTAGGAGCCACTCTGCATTTCTGGGCTGCCCACTTTAGGTTAAGGACAGAGCCTGGACAGTAAAAAGTTTCCAACCAGTGATCCCTTAACATGCCCCCTGATAAACATCGGGAATATTGCAAAGGCGAGGTTAGAGTCAGTGCCTTTTGTGCAAAGGGAGGGGCAGTTAGCTCTGTGGACAGGCAGAAACACTAGTGCCTTTTCTACTTGCTGCCTTTGGAGATGAACCAAACCACAGACAGAAAGGCTTATGGGACCCTGGTAACAGCTGATCTACTTTGGCCTCGCTGGTAACATTCTAAGAACACCACAGCCCAGCTCTACCAAACCATCATTCTATAAAAAGCAAAGGAGATTGGCACTGGCATAGCTTCCGTGGTGAGAGTGAAGGTGGGTCTCCCCTCCTGGTCATCAGCCATCTCCTCAATGGGCCTTTCTTCCTACAGAACTCAGAAGAAAATTCTAGACATAATATGTCCCATTAAAAGTGTTGTTTTTTCAATTCAGTTCAGTTGCTCAGTCGCGTCCGACTCTGCGACCCCATGGACTGCAGCACGCCAGGCCTCCCTGTCCATCACCAACTCCCGGAGTTTACTCAAACTCATGCCCATTGAGTTGGTGATGCCATCCAACCATCTCATCCTCTGTCGTCCCCTTCTCCTCCCACCTTCAATCTTTCCCAGCATCAGAGTCTTTTCAAGTGAGTCAGCTCTTCGCATCAGGTGGCCAAAGTATTGGAGTTTCAGCTGTTGTTTTTTAGAGCAATGTAAATTCATCCTCATACTTTCTTTTATAGAAAGAACTCCCCACCTCATCCTCTGATCTTGCATCAGAAAATCTACACTATCAATTAGTGTGTCTCAGACTTCATTGCACATGGGAATCACTTGGAGACCTTGTGGAACTTCAGTTCTGGAGGAGGGCCAGAAATTCTGAAAGGGTCTAACCTGGTTTCTCAAAGTATAGTCCACGGAGAAGCCCTTTTCGGCATCACCTAGGAGCTTGTTAGAAATGCAAAAGTGAAGTCATCCAAGTGTTTTTATTTTTTGTTTTCCTCTGTATATTCAGAGGTCCCAGATCTGGGATGATTTTAATAATGATGATGGTAATTTAAAATACCACTTGTTGAGAATCTATTTTAGGCCAGTAGCTCTATACACACTAACCCTAAAGCAAATGGCATTGCTCTTATTTTGCACATAAAAAACCTGAAGCTCAAAGACAGCAAGTAACCTATCCAAAGTCAAATAGATGGTGAGTGCCCGCATCCAAGTCTGTCAGTTTCAAAGCCTGGACCCTCTTCACCACTCCATGCTGCAAAAACTGAGATCCCTCATCCCACCGCTGACTCCTTGCAAGATTTCCTGACTCCTGACTGCTTCTCCAGTCTCACCTATTGCTTGATTTTCCACTGATTTTTTTTTTTTTAACGCTTGTTGGATCTGCAGCGTCTACATGTGACCTTGTGCAGCACAACTGGTTAAGAGCAGTCATTCATTCTTCAGGCAGTTTCTATGTACTTGATTCCATTGGGAGAGATCAGTATGTCTTCTTGTCAGCTGTCTAATCTTTATTTCAGAGGAAGCAAATTTCTTTCTCTGTTTTACTAAAATATTTAACCTGATTTTTGGTGCAAAAGTAATTGCCATTTTTGCATTGTTGAAATTTGTCTTTGATATTGGGATACATACTTAAATAAGTGTGGTTATGTTATACATCATTTTAATGCACATTGCATGATTTATTTTTTTGTTAATGACATTACTTGCTATGTATTTTATATTTATTTTAGACTATGGAAATGTTGTTGGACAAAGAGCAAATTTGAGCGATTTTCTTATTTGAGTTCAAAATGGGTCATAAAGCAGCAGAGACAACTTGCAACATCAGCCGTGCATTTGGCCCGGGAACTGCTAACATACAGTGCGGTGGTGGTTCAAGAAGTTTAGTAAAGGAGACGAGAACCTTGGAGATAAGGATCGCAGTGGCTGACCATCAGAAGTGGACAACGACTAATGGAGAGCAATTATTGAAGCTGATCCTCTTACAACTACAGGAGAAGTTTCCAAAGAACCCAGCATCGACCATCCTACAGTTTTTTGGCATTTGAAACAAATTGGAAAGCGGGTGCCTCATGAGCTGACCACAAGTCAAAAAAAATCGTCATTTTGAAGTGTGGTCTTCTCTTATTCTATGCAACAACAGCAAACCATTTCTCAATCCGATTGTGATGCGTGACAAAAAGTGGATTTTATGTGACAGATGGTGATGACGAGCTCAGTGCTTGGACCGAGAAGAAGTTCCAAAGCACTTCCCAAAGCCAAACTTGCACCAAAAAGAGGTCATGGTCACTGTTTGGTAGTCTGCTGCCTATTGGATCCACTACAGCTGTCTGAATCCCAGCGAACCCATTATATCTGAGAAGTTTGCTCAGCAAATCGATGAGATGCACCCAAAGCTGCAATGCCTGCAACCAGCATTGGTCAACAGAAAGGGCCCAATTCTCTACCATGACAACGCCCAACCACATGTCGCACAACCAATGCTTTAACAGTTGAATGAATTGGTCTACAAAGATTTGCCTCATCTGCCATATTCACCTAACCTCTCACCACCTGACTACCACTTCTTCAAGAATCTTGACAACTTTTTACAGGGGAAATGCTTCCACAACTAGCAGGATGCATAAAATGCTTTACAAGAGCTTGTCGAATCCCAAAGCATGGAGTTTTATGCTACAGGAGTAAACAAACTTATTTCTAGTTGGCAAAAATGTGTTGATTGCAATGGTTCCTATTTTGATTAATAAAGATGTGTTTGAGCCTAGTAATAATGATTTAAAATTCACAGATGAAACTGCAGCTACGTTTGCGCCAACCTAATAATTCCCTCTAGATGTATTCTCCCTTGTAAATGAGAATTCTCATCTTACAACATCAGATTCAAGACAGTTTTTTTTGTAATCCATTTGCTGAGGAGGTATTTTGATTTTCTTATAAAAATAGACAGATGAATCTTTTGACTGAGACTTACAAATGTTTATGAATTAGTTGCAACATTTTTCCTTATTCTTTCCCTGATACCTACATACATTTATCCAATAAATATTTTTTGGAAACACACTAAGGCTAGACATTGTGTGAAGATTGAGAATATAGGTTTAGTAAAATATAGGCAGGGGTGTCTCCATGGAGCTTTCTTCTATTATGGTATCATGGTAAGCTGGCATCTATTCTTGTAGGGCTTTTTGTATGACAGCAAGATTGTAATCTCAAATATAAATCCTTTTTTAAAAAATGTAGATTTAGGGTTTCACCAAGTATGTTGGGCTTCCCTGGTGGCTCAGACAGTAAAGAATCTGCCTGGATTCTATACATTTAAGAATGTATTCCAATCTCCTGCAATGCAGGAGACCTGGGTTTGATCCCTGGGTCAGGAAGATCCCTTAGAGAAGGGAATGGACAGCCACTCCAGTATTCTTGCCTGGAGAATTCCATGGACAGAGGAGCCTGGTGGGCTACAGTTCATGGGGTCACAAAGAGTCAGATACAACTGAGCGGCTAGTATGTTCACTTTACTTCATCACCGAGTATGATATAGTAACGAGTAGACTGGGTGTTCAGAGTCCTGAACTAGGTTTCTTTCTCTTCCACTGCATTTCCTCCTTAGCTCCCTCTTCCATCCTTCCTTTCTTTCAGTCCTTCTTCCTTCCTCCTTCACATCCATCCATCCATCCATCCATCTCATTTCTCGGCCCATCTTTTCCCCCTTCCCTCCTCTCCTTCTCAATGATATGTGCTCAACGATGTGGATACAGCAGGAATCAGGCAGAAGAGACCTGTAGCTTTGCAGAGCTGAGTCCAGTAGGGAAGACAGACCTTGGACACTTCCACTGCTCTGAGTTGGATGAAGAGGTATAAGGGGCTATAGGCACAAGTCATAAACAAGCCTGACTTACTACGGGTCTAAGATACAAAAAACCTAAGTCCTGAAAGTTGTCCTTGTCCAATTCTAGTCCTTCTTGTTTTTTATGACAGGTATGTGTATGTGTGTTTGTGTGTATGTGATGGAGTTGAATTTAACGGTCCTTTTAATTCTTAAAGTTTAATATTCTAAATAGGAGCTTTAGCACAAAAATAGATACAGATTTTTCATTACAAAAATTCTGGCATTTTTCGCATATATACGGAATCTAACAAAATGGTGCTGGAGAAGACTCTTGAGAGTCCCTTGGACTGCAAGGACATCAAACCAGTCAATCCTAAAGGAAATCAACCCTGAATATTCTTTGGAAAGACTGATGCTGAAGCTGAAGCTCCAATACTTTGGTCACTTGATCTGAAGAGCCAACTCTTTGGAAAAGACCCTGATGCTGGGAAATACTGAAGGCAGGAGGAGAAGGGGATGACAGAGGATGAGATGGTTGGATGGCATCACCGACTCAATGGGCATGCGTTTGAACAAACTCCGGGAGATGGTAAAGGACAGGGAAGACTGGTGTGCTGCAGTCCATGGGGTCACAAAGAGCTGGACACAGCTGAGTGATCGAACAACAACAGCAGCAGAAAAATGGTACTGAAGAACCAATTTGCAGGGCAGGAATAAGGACGAAGATGTAGAGGGTGGACTTGCGGGCACAGTAAGGGAAGGAGAGGGTGTAATGAACTGAGAGTAGCATTGAAATATATACATTGTCATGTGTGAAATAGATAGATAGTGGGAAGTTGCTTTATAACACAGGGAGCTCAGCCTGGTTCCCTGTGATGACCTAGAGGGGTGGGGTAAAGGGAGTGGGAGACAGTTTCAAGAGGAAGGGGATGTGTGTGTACTTATGGCTGATTCACATTGTTGTATGGCAGAAACCAACACAATGTTATTAAGCAATTATCCTCCAATTAAAAATGCAACTTAAAAAAATAACTACTAACCAGCACACAAAAAAAAAAGGTTATGGTGTCTTTCATTCATATATAAAATACAATTAACATATAACAAAATAAAGAGAAATATATATGCTTGTAGTATAGAACTCTTCAGTATAGATAAAAGCCACTATGAAACTAGATACTTTCTCTTTCAAATTCAGAAATGTTTTGATTCTACAATTCTCTAAGTCATCCTATTTCTTTTCCACCTTCTGCTCAATTACCTGACTGAAATATAATCACCCGTCCTATGAAGGAGAGCAGTCAAATAACTAAAACAATGGAGTTGCATTTCTGAAATTTGAATTACAAATAAAAATTATTTTTATGAACTCCCTCCACAGTGTTAAATCGATCTTATATGTAATAATCTCTACATATGTGTCAACCTACAAAATTAGATATAAACCTTATTAAACAAGATGAAAGTTCAAATTATATATAAACAAAACTACAAAACCAACACTATTCAAATTAATATTTAATTTAATACAACAGATGGTTTTGTTTTGCTGAAACCAAGCTTCTATTTGAAACATGACATGATGCCTACTGCTGGGTTGTAGGTTTTGTGCTGAGCATACTCTCACTGATGAGTTCAACGTGGAGACTCCCATCTCCCATCACTTCTGTTCTTTGTTCTACCGTGATACTGTCGTTCAGACAACAGGCACAGATCATTTGGCCTTCACTCAGGGTGAATGAATCATTGGGTCTGCTTTTGCTGTTTTCTCATTAAGAGCTGGACCATGGAAACGTATACATACACTCAGCTGTAGGGGCCAAAATCCAATGACAACTGGATTAGACAATCTTGATGAGAACATCCAGATGATTCAGAATAAATTCTATTATATTATAAAGATATTTACAAATTTATATAATGATTTAAAGCTATATTTAATACATATGTGTAAAATTTTAAATGTGTATAATTATATATATATTATTATTATTGTAATATATACATATTACTATGGATTGAGAATCCTTTCATGGTCCTTTTTGGTAAGGATCAGAGCACCCAAATCTTCCCAGGTGACCTGGAGCATTTCACACAGATTTTTGCCACTTCCTCTTCCTCACTTGTTGGATCACAGAAGTGTTCACATATTTTTACATACAAGTTCCTCTGCTCCTAGAGTGAACTCAGCCTCGTGTGGTATTGCTGTTCTCCATTAATTCCATTGGGCTTCCCTGGCGGCTCAAGGGTAAAGAATCCGCTTGCAATGCAGGAGATGCAAGTTCAATCCCTGGGTCAGGAAAATCCCCTGGAGAAGGGTATGCAACCCATTCCAGTATTCTTGCCTGGGATATCCCATGGAGAGAGAAGCCTGGCGGGCTGCAGTCCATAGTGTCACAAAAGAGTTGGACATGACTGAATGACTAAACAACAACACAAAACAATTTATCCCATCATTAACTCCCAGCCCTTGGTGGCTCTTGGTTGACCTTGTGATAAAGTTCAAACTTGCCTTCAGTGTCTATTTTCTACCCACCTCTCTAGCCAGATGTTTTGTTCTATACCTTTCCCCCACACACTCACATCCCAGTGTTCTAGCCAGGTGGAATGACTGGCAAGGATTTGTGATTCTCTTTTTTTTGCTTGGAATGTTCTTCTCAGTTTTCTTGCCTAGAAAACTTCCAGTTAGTCTGCAAGATTTAGATTAGGCATCTACTTTACAGTAGGCAGAATAATGCCCCCTCAAAGATGTCTATATCCTAATCCCCAGAAACTGTCATTATGCTAACTTATATTCACTAACTCATTAGAAAAGACCCTGATGCTGGGAAGGATTGAAGGCGGGAGGAGAAGGGGACAACAAAGGGTGAGATGGCTGGATGGCATCATCAACTCAATGGACATGAGTTTGAGCAAGCTCTGGGAGATGGTGAAGGACAGGGAAGCCTGGCATGCTGCTGTCCACAAAGAGTCAGATGTGACTGAACAATACTCGCCAAACGTGACTTTACAGATATATAATTCACATTACAGACTATAAAGAAGGAAAGTTATCCTGGATTATCCAGATAGGCCCCCTATAATCACCAGGACTTGAAAGTGAAGAACTTTTCCTGACTGGAGGCAGCAGAGGGATGCCACAGAAGAGGAAGTTGCAGAGACTCAAAGTATGAGAGATTTGACGCCCCTTGATTGGAGACAGGCTACATGGAAAGGCTGAGAAGAACTGTATGTGATTTCCAGGCACAAAGACTGGCATCTGACTGACAGCAAGGAGGACATACTAGCAGTCCTACGACTCCATGAAACTGAATGTGGCTGAAATGAATGAATGTGGCTGAAATGAAACTGAATGAATGATCTGAAACACATAACCCCAGAGTCTCCAGAAAGGAACACTGCCCCCAAACAAGGGGATTTTGGTCTGTGAAACTCTAAGATGAGAACCAGCTGAGCCCAGTGGGACTTTTGTAAAAGTATTAAAACAATTTTTTATGTATTTATCCTATTTTGGGCTTTGCTAGGTCTTTGTTGCTGCGTGGGCTTATCTCTAGTTGCAATGCACGGGTTTCTCACTGCAGTAGCTGCTCTTGTTGCAGAGCACAGGATGCAGGGCATGCGGGCTTCAGTGTTTGAGACACATGGGCTTTGGAGCCCAGGGTCAGTAGTTGAGGCACATGGGCTTAGTTCCTCTGCAGCAGGGGGGATCTTCCTGAATCAGGGATTGAACCCATGTCTCCTGCATTGGCAGGTGGATTCTTTACTGCTGAGTCACCAGGGAAGCCCTCAGTAGGACTTTTGATCTATACAACCGTGAGATACTAAATGGCTGCTGTGTAGAGATGCTAAATTGGTTGTAATTTGCTGTAACTGCAGTAGAAACCTAGTACACTCTCTTCCAGAAAGTCTCTTCCCGAATCTCCCACAGCCATTCCAGGTCTGTGTTGTGCGTCTCATTTAGATGCTGCTGGGCTTCCACCTGTCCCTCATCAAGGATGAGCCCACTGTCTTGTGTGTTTCTGTTTACTTGGTTGTCTCCTCTACTACTCTTGAAAGCACTGATATCAGTGCATCTTCAGGGCCTGTACACAGAGCATGGTAAATGATTGTTTGCTCGATGAATACATGAAATAGATGTTCCATTCAGTCATCAGATATTTGTTGTGTATTCACTGTGGGTCAGGCATTGCCCACTGTTACAATAGTGAGCAAGAATAAATTTCTGATTCAAAGAGGAGTTGGTGGGAAGTTAAAGTCGCTCAGTCATGTCTGACTCTTTGCAACCCCATGGACTATACAGTCCATGGAATTCTCCAGGCCAGAATACTGGAGTGGGTAGCCTTTCCCTTCTCCAGGGGATCTTCCCAACCCAGGGACCAAACCCAGGTCTCTCACATTGCAGGTGGATTCTTTACCAGCTGAGCTACAAGGGAAACCCAAGAATACTGTTGGTGGAGGTAAACACTAAATGTGAAAAGGAGTAAAGAGATAATTGCTGACAGTGTTAATTTCTAGTAAGAATATAAAATAAAATAATGGAGTAGAGGGCTCTTGAGTGGGAGGCAAGGCTACCATGGCTAGATTGGTCACAGAAGGTCTCTCTGAGGGGGATGTTGAGCTGAGACCTGAATCATGAGGAGGAACCATGCGATGATCTGAGGGAAGAGTGTTCCAGGCAACTGACAGTGAGAGTGCCTTGCAGGAGTGGAGTGTTCCAGAAAGAAAGTACGGGATATAAGCCAGAAGACTTAGGCGAAGTTCAGAGCCTTGCAGACGATGAGGCAAAAGTTTAGATTATATTCTAATCCAATAAGAAGTCTTTGGAGGAGTTTAATGCACATGAAGGAACTCGTGCTTTTTACCAGTTTCCTTTGACACTAGAGTGAAGAAAAGACTTCAGGGAAAGGTTGAAAGTTAGAAGTTTACAACGTCCAGGCATGAGGTGATGGAGGCTTGGCCTAGCACTGTAGTGGTGGGGATGGGAGAAGGGGTCAGATGTGAGATATGTTTTGCAGGGAGAGGTCACCAGCCTTGCTGATGGATTTGATATAAGATATGAAGGGTTGAGTGAAAGATGACTCCTAGATTTTTGACCTAATCAACTTGAAGAGGGTATGGGGACCAACTAGACTTGGAAAGGAGTGGAAGAGAATCAAGCATTTTGCACAGTGTGTGTTCAATTTAAGATGACGACAATCAGTCATCACAGAGGGACCTCAAAGAAAAATGGATAAGTCCAGAATTCAGGAGAGCACTCTGAACTGGAGATATAAACAAGAACTGACAGTATATTGGTGATATTTATTGGCATCAGATAAAGTGATATTATCTAGGGAGAGTTAGTAGAGAGGGTGAAGGATTAAGGATAGAATTCTGGGATGTTCTAGCATTTAGATGTGAACAGAGGAAGGGGAGTCAGAAAATAAGTTGGAGAAATAATAAAGTGGTAGGGCGGGGTGGGGAGAAGGAGTGGGTGGTGTCCTAAAAACCCACAGGAAAACGTGCTTCACAAAGGAAAGTGCTCAGCCACATCAAATGCTGCCAAGAGGTCCTGAATATAAAGAATAAAAGATTTGGCCAATAGAATTTGGCGAGAGATGTATTTTGGTCTTAGTATGGTAATGTTCTTAGCCAGATCTTTTCACTAGCCTCATTCCATTGATTCAATTCAAGAAACTAGTTTTTCAAGCACTATGCTAGGTACTGTAGAGGAAGAAAAGGTAACCCAAACAGGACTTCTTCCATCAAAGAATTTACAGTTTAAATGAAAAGACAGACTTATCAGAAGCTAATAGTGTAATACAAAATTTGATAGGTAAGCAATTCTGGGAGAACCGGGAGGTTCGGGGAGGGAAAAGTATGTTGGTTGAATCTTGAAGAATCAGTGGTATTTCAGTAAGCAAAGGAAACAGAGAGGTTTTTGGGGTTGTTTTTAGTGTTTTACAAATTGACAGAATAGAGGTAAGGTAGGTAAAGCATTAAATATTTCTAAACTAGGGTAACGACATTGGGAACGGGAAGGCTGGAGAAAGGTGAAAGATTATGCTTTCAGTAGCTGTATCGTACTTCATGGTATATATTTTTCCGTTTTATACTTATCATCTGTGAAATATATAACCCATGCATCATCTTCCTCATTTTGCAGAGAAGGAAACCAAAGCATCAGTTACATAAGGAAGCAGAATGAAAACAAATGCAGTAACTAGATTGAATTATCAAAGAATGTCAAAGACTTAAATGTCTCCACAACATATCTTCCATTCACAGAATGGAAAGTAGACAGATGCTTTTGATATGATTATGACTGATAAGCCAGTCCCACTGCATCAAACCAGCAGCAGGACACTCCTAACTCGTAATACTGGGGCTGATGTTTGACTATAGAACCTAGGACACAGAAAGACACTGGTTTTGTTTGTTTGTTTTAGGGCTGAACAATTTCTAGGAACATTATGTATCTGTGGCAGTTGCAGATATGGCTTCCCAGGTGGGCTAGTGGTAAAGAATCCGCCTGCCAGTGGAGGAGAACTAAGAGAGGTGGGTTCGATCCCTGGGTTGGGAAGATAGATCCCCTGGAAAAGGAAATGGAGACCCACTCCAGTATTCTTGCCTGGAAAATCCCATGGACAGAGGAGACTGGCAGGCTGCAGTCCATGGGCTCACAAAAATTCGGACATGACTTAGAACACACGGCAGTTGCACAGAACAAGTTAGTATGGGTGAGATGACTAGTAACAGTCTCTCTGAAAGCTCAAGTGCATCACTGAGTCCTTCATCCATAAAGATGCATAGACTGAGGCCTTAAATTTCAAATGGCCCAGCAGGCACCTGTCAAAGAGGAGCTTAGAAATAAAATTTCAGATCCTGAGATCCCTTGAAGACCCTTTGCAAGCATGGTGAATTTCTTTAGTAGAGTAGCTTTGTATATGAAGAAAACAGGAATATAGGAGGAGCTGAGAAGCCAGCAAACAAGGAAGCCAGCGTTGGTTGCAGAGCGTGGAAGAATGCTTTTGTAGCTTGTAGACCATGTTCTATGAAAAACCTGGGATGAGTGGTCTTACATTGGCTAAGTCAATTGTCCTTTCAGTAGAGAACTTTTTGTGCCTTTATTTGGACTCTGCAAATCTAATGAGATTTCACAACAAGCACTTTTCATATGCTTTTTCCAAAAAAGTATAAGCTTAACATTTGAGGAAGATGGACCTTTATTTTGAGGTCCTTCTTATTTAGTTCCCCTTCTTATTTAGTTCTTATTTAGTTCTGTGAGGAATCTGATGCTGCATTTGAAAATAACCTATAGAGGAAGGAGCTGAAATTCTGTCACCTGAATAAGGTGATTATACAAACTTAAGGTGCCTTTGCCTCCATTTACTGCTTAAAGGACTTCCTCTCACACAGATCATAACACAGCCAACTTGAATGCTAAGTGACGTTTAACCCTTGGCATTTTCTTATTGGCATTTTGGTTTTGCCTTAAGTAGGTGTTTTTTTTATCTCAATGAGGACTGATTGATGCTTACGTTCCACCTAATGCAGTAGTAAAAGATTTAATAGAAGCGGAACATGATTGCTGCAGTATATTTTCAGGCACTAAAGTTGGAGCAAAATGGAATAAGGGCCAGGTGGCAGTATCTACAAACTGTGCTAATAGCTCCATCAACAGATGTTTAATGTACTCGGAGTTCTTCTCCACATCCTACTGTTGCTAACACATTTCCTCCCATACCACCTCTCAACAGAAAAATTTTGAGAGGAAAGGAAACATTAATAACCCCAAAGTGTTTAATTTTAAAGGATATTTAAATCTTAATACTGCTCATAAGCTGACCTATTTGACCACTGGATGGCTTATTGCAGGCTCCAATAATTTTGTTGCCATCATTAGTCAAAGTTGTTAACCAAGGGAAGGCTTTAAAATGCACAAGTTGTCTCTTTTATTTATCCTGGGGTTGCACACTGTTTTGAGATAGTTTTCAATGGATCCAAAATGTAGAGCTGCTATACAGCACTGTTGCAGGCGTGGGTGCAGGCGAGGTGGGCAGCTGCCTCAGTGTGTGTGAGAGGGGAGACCCCCTGCTTTCTGTCCAGGGCTGTCATTTCTAGTCGGTCCAACAAGTCAGACAACCTATGTGGATCAGACAGTTCTAGAGAGTCACAGTCAACACCAGGGTTTGTAGGTGTTTTTTTTTTTTTAACCACAGTGGGAAAAAAGAATGAAGAGATGACTCCTACCCTCCAGAGCCCCTTCTTCACTGAACATTTATTTATATGACTGTCCAATCTCCAGGTTGCTAGATACAGAGAACAGGGGCCTGAGGGAATGATCTGTGTGACAGAAAAGATGCTATGAGAGAGAAAGGTAAGCAGTCAGGGTAGGTGGGGAACCTTGCAGTCGTGACCTTTCAAGGGCTCCCTAGAGCACTTCCATGTGGATGTGGCAAGAGAGAGGGTGAATAAATGTGGTCCAGCTCATGAGAGGAGCATTCTGCTGTACCAGCCATATGGACAGAGCCTTCTGGTCATATCCCTTGTTCTCCCAGTTCCTCCTCATCATATTGGATTTTCATGCTTTTTAATTTTTAATATTTTTATATGGAGAAAGGGACCAACAAAGAGAAAAGTGCCTCATGACAAGTCATTTCAGTTCAGTTCACTTCAGTTGCTCACTCGTGTCCGACTCTTTGTGATCCCATGGACTGCAGCACGCCAGGCCTTCCTGTCCATCACCAACTCCAGGAGCTCACTCAAACTCCATTGAGTTGGTGATGCCATCCAGCCATCTCATCCTCTGCCGTCCCCTTCTCCTCCCATGTTCAGTCTTTCCCAGCATCAGGGTCTTTTCCAATGAGTCAGTTCTTCGCATCAGGTGGCCAAAGGATTAGAGTTTCAGCTTCAGCGTCAGTCCTTTCAATGAACATTCAGGACTGATTTCCTTTAGGATGGACTGGTTGGATCTCCTTGCTGTCCAAGGGACTCTCAAGAGTCTTCTTCAACACCATAGTTCAAAAGAATCAATTCTTATGCACTCAGCTTTCTTTATAGTCCAACTCTCACATCCATACATAACTACAGGAAAAACCATAGCTTTGACTAGATGGACCTTTGTTGGCAAAGTAATGTCTCTGCTTTTCAATATGCTATCTAGGTTGGTCATAACTTTCCTTCCAAAGAGTAAGCGTCTTTTAATTTCATGGCTGCAGTCACCATCTGCAGTGATTTTGGAGCCCCAAAAAATAAAGTCTGACACTGCATTGTTTCCCCATCTATTTGCCATGAAGTGATGGGACTGGATGCCATGATCTTACCTTTCTGAATGTTGAGTTTTAAGCCAACTTTTTCACTCTCCTCTTTCGCTTTCATCAAGAGGCCCTTTAGTTCTTCTTCACTTTCTGCCATAAGGTTGGTGTCATCTGCATATCTGAGGTTATTGATATTTCTCCCAGCAATCTTGATGAAGCCAAATTTTAGTCTGTTCTTTAAACTATGATCAATGTAGGTTAAATATAATAATTTAATTCATTGATAAGTGAACATAAGAAAAGGTTACCACTGGAATTAGATAATCGCTACTGTCCTTTCTAATCTGTTAAAAGTTCTCTGACCCTAGTTTTGAGTTTTGTTCCTGTCTGAGAGAATGATCAATGACATTTTTGTTTGTAGCTGAGAACAAAGGGATAGTTTGAAGTAGAAGCAAAATTGGGTAACATGAATCCATGGATTAAAATTGTAGGAGAAAAACAAATATTGTATATTAATGCATATATATGGAATCTAGGAAATTGTATAGATGAGCTTATTTGCAAAACAGAAATAAAGCCACGGATGTAGAAAACAAAACCAAGGGAACAGGGGTGGTTGGAATGGATTGGGAGATTAGGACTGACATATATATATATATATATATATATATATTACTATGTATAGAATAAAAAACAAACAAGCACTGACTGTACAGCACAGGAAGCTCTACTCAGTGCTCTGTGGTGACCTAAAAAAGAAGGAAATCGAAGGAAGAAGGGACATACGTACATGTGTGGCTGATTCACTTTGCTGAATAGTAGAAACTAACTCAACATTGTAAAGCAACTATTCTCCAAAAAAAAAAAAAAGAAAAAATTGTAGGACTCTTGTCTTGTATGAGATCCTATTTCTATTTAGTAACCCTAACAGTTATAATTTAAGATATCCTCAGTGTGGATTAGGTATAATGAGTGAGCTAATTAAGAAACAAGTTTAAGAAGAGAAAAGATATCTTAAAATAAGACTAGAGGATGTAGACTTTTTGTAGTAACACTCTATGGAAACTCTCAACTGTTAGCTTTGGGAGGAAGAAGCTTGCTCCCTTGAGAAGAGAGGGATGTGCTGACTTCTACTTAGCCCTTCTAGTGAAGAAAGTTGAAAAATAAAAGAAACTAAAATAGTGAGGAAAAAACAAAAGGTAATATTTGAAGAGATAGACTTAGCACCAACTGCAAATAACGATAATGAAAACAATGATGTGAAAACAAATGTTCAAACTACCAAAAATAAGAATGTTTGCACTTAACTCATGTAAAGACAGTACTCATAGGTTTTATATTTTCTTTTTTTACTTACTTTTTCTTGGCTATAATATCTTTGGATAATACAGGAAAAAAATTTAAAAGCACCCTAAGTCCTCTATCATAGTAAGCATTATTTATATCAGGTATATTTCCTTTCAGATATATATTTCAAAATAAAATTTGGACCATAATTTATAGTTTTATGTCCTTCTTTTCCCACAGAATCAAATAGTCACAGTCTTTAAAAACTTGATTTTAAGATGACACTTTTCCTCTGTTGTTAATAAAAGTGTCACTATCCATCGTGTGGTAGTGTATAGTTAGAAGTAACAGACTTGATGTTCACAAGCCACATGCATCAATCTTAAGTCCATAATCCTGAGTGAGGAAAAACGTAGGAAACAAAATGAGATGTATAACATAAAACAATTTATATAAATAGAAACATTGACATGCAAAACAGTAATTCATACTATACAAGGACATAAAAGCCAAGGGCTCCCCACAAAAGCTCATTTTGTGATACAGCTTTGGCTGCATTGACTAAAGTTGAACATATTATACAATATTCTATATACTGTGAATTTGGACATGAGTTTGAGCAAACTCTGGGAGATAGTGAAGGACAGGGAAGCCTGGCATGCTGTAGGTCATGAGGTTGCAAAGAGTCAGACATGACTAAGCAACTGAACAATAACGTACTGTGAATTATAGTTCCAATCCTAGGCATAAGCCTGACAGAAATATAGACATGTGTTCACCAAAAGATGAGCCAGAATGTTCTTAGCACCCCTATTAGCAAGAGCAAAAGTGGAATCTGCCCAAATGCCCATCACTAACCGTGTTTGAGTCACAAAATGGGCTATCATACAGCAATAGGAACGAACAATCTTCAATTTACACAAAAACAGAAATGAATCTTAAAAACACAACACTGAGCTTCTAAAGAAGGCAGATACATACAAGTGTAAATAGCATGGTTCTGTTTATGTAATGTATAAGACAATCAAAATGAATCTTTTCTTCTAAAAGTCAGGAAAATGGTTCCCCTGAGCTGACACAGACTAGAGGGGTGCAAGAAAGTCTTATGGGGTGCTAGCAACATCTGCTTCTTGGTCATAGGACTGATTGCACAGCTGTGTTCAATTTGTGAAAATTCACCAAGATGTATAGTTAAGACAAGTGGAATGGTCTACTTCTCTATGGTATTGCAGTGCAGAGTGTTTGTTTCAGGTTAGACATTAAATGACATTAAGCGTATTGGAATGGTTGCCTATCCAGAAGGAAATGAGAGTGAAACAATGAATTTCCAACGCGTGGTTTTCAAGAACTTGTTACTAAGGATTACCAAAGAATTTCTCAATTATATTAATGACTTTTAGAAGTTGAGACTTTTTGCTTATTTAGAGCGTTTTTAGAAAACTTATGGCAGAGAATGAAATTCAGTAAGCAACTAGATGTGTCTTATTACTATAAATTTGGGTAATTAAATTTTAATACTTCTCCCAAGCTGAAATTAATGTGTGGTAATTATCACTGAGAAGTTACTTACTTTGTCTTAATGTAATGTTTGTAAAATTGCACCTTTTAAGCCATTTATATTTTTAGAACATAGTGCTTATCTCTTTTTATTTTTTTCTTTTCTTTATGTTTTAATCTCAACAACAACCTTTCCAAATGTCTTTGAATGTAATCCTAGGTACTTCCTAGTGGAATGAGGCATTTTCCCTAGCAGAGCAACCTGAGCAGATTAGAAATCACAAAATGCTTCTGAATTTAATTCCCCGTGGAGCTGCTAGAAGAGTTGTTTTAGGTTATCCTCGTGACATTTATTAAGTTCAGAAGGTGGAGAGATAAGACCATCAGAAATGTTTATTTTACTTAACTGTTTAGATCCTCCCACACCTGCTCAGCTCAGTGACCCTAACTATCCTGTAATTGCCTATATTAAATGTTTAGTGAACATGAAGCAAGAATACGCCAGCTTAAGGAAAATGCATGTGATTTTCTTTTCCATAAGCTTTCATGGATCATTCTAATTCCATTTAATGGATAAAATGAAATTAATTTCACTGAGTCATTTGTTATGTCTGATTGTATTGCTAGCATATAGAAGGCTTTCCCCAGGCACTCTGATTTCATTTTCATATTATAAATCTAATTAGAATCAAGATTTAACCCATAAATAATATTTTGTGTCCTCTGATCATTTCTGTTTTGGAAAAACAGATGATAATTTTACAAAGAAATCCAACTTAAATTTTGCCCTCTCATGAGATAAAAAACAAACAAACAAAACCAACATCCACAAACATCTAGCAGTTGAATCACTCCTTATGTTTTAAGCCAAAACTGACCATTTAATGTTTGAAAAATGACTTACTAACATGTAATTTCAGAACGATGTCCTTTTAAAATGAATTGCAAACTCATTCCTGTGACAAAATCCTTCTCTGTGTATTCTTAACTTTTCCTATTTGCCCATTTTTGCTGAAATTGAACCCCATCTCATAATTTGGGGTTCCAGTAGGCTTCATCACACTTGTTTGTGTGTGTACATGTATCGCATGGTGAGATACATACTCCTCTGTAACTCTTCATCCTTTGAGGACATTCAGTGAATAGGAGCCCAGAATCGTGATCTGTAGTTTACTAAAGCCTCATGGAAAACCCTACTGCAGTAGCTATGCAAAGTTCTGGTTAAACATTGCCTTAGCGTTTGCACTGCTCCGTCTGTTGTTTTTTCGCTAAAGACTTAGCCCAGGTTGGAGGCAGTATTGACTTTGTAATTAAACCATTTTACCTTCAGAATTTTGTAATCACTGCATTTAAAACCATCTGTTGTGGTGAGAGGATAAACTTTTTTTTTTTTTTTTTTCAAGGTAAAGAAAAAATCTATGGTAGCCTTTTTTTTTTTAACTTTCACAGTTGTGATTTTAGGTCCTTGATTTACTAAACATATCAATAGGAAAAAAAGGAGGAAATTCTCCGTGAGTCATGGAAAAGGACACCTGTCATAGAATTTAAAATAAATGCAGATGAAAGTACCTTCTTACCTGCTGCTCTTTTTCCAAAGGATATTGTTTCCTGTCCACGTGTGGAGATATTATTAATTTATTAGAGGATGAATGGGATCATACTGAAGACTGGTTTGGCTATGTTTCATAGTGTTGGAAACTTTTTGCTAACTTGCCCCGATATTGTCAGGACTGTAAAGAAGTGCCTGTGCCATGGGTGGTGCGGTGCTTATTGCAGCAGGTAAGGCAACACAAACAGAAGGTTCAGAGAAGGGAAAACGTTTTTAACACGCATGGCTTATTAAATATATTGGTTTTGTAGCGATGTAGAATCTGTAGGAGGCCCTCTGCCTTTCTGTTCCCAGGAAAAAGATGTAGAAGGGTGGCCTAATTGGCACTCTGATAAACCTCTTTAAAGGGCATGGGATCAATCTCACGCCCCACCCCCACACAGGGTATGTGAGTGATGTCTGAACAACTGTGAATTGCACCTTTGCATTTGGGAAATGAAGCAAAAAGAGTTTAAAATATGAACTTTGGAGTTAAACTACAGCCCACATTATTGTCTTGCCACTTTTTAGCTTGTGGGCTTGAGGAAGTTACTTAACCTCCCAAGCTGAGGTCCCCTCCTCTACAAAAATAGTGAAAATAAAAGTACCCTGTTACAGTGTTGTTGTGGGTCTTTATAAAATACTGTGGTAACAGAAAACATAATGAAAATAATGTCTCTATCTCAATTCATTGATGTACCTGGAAATAGTTTCTTGAGGCATCTCACTTTTAAGTTTCAGTATAGTTTGTCAATAAAAATAACAAGAGTAATTTTGTAGTTCTCTTTGGCTGACATCTAAAGGGTTGGCCAAAATGTTCGTTTGAGTTTTTCCATAAGAAGTTATGAAAAATCTGAATAAACTTTTGAACAAACTAATATTATATACATCCATTTAGGGAGAGAAACAAAATGGGAATAATTGCCAACTATCACAAAATTCAATATTAACCTAAAGCTTTTTCTTTTCTTCTTCTATTTATTCAAGTAACTTGGAGACTTTGAGCAAAAGGCCCTGTTCAGAAATTCCTCCCCAACAGCTGAGGGCAAGCCAACAAGACCTGACTATGACCTGGGACGGGATGTAATAAGGGTGAGGGGAAGGGAGAGTGGGTGGGGTCAGATGTAGGCTGAGATGTAGGCTCTTAGGACGCACTTTAGGATCTTTAGTTCCTTTAAGGAATTAAAGCTAACAGGAGGAAAATAATTTCAAAGCAATATAAATTACAGAAAAGCAGGAAATAGGATCTTAGGACGCACACTGTGACCTTACAACACCTAGTGTTAACTCTTAACTCTCTTGCTCACTCATGTGTAACTTTGGGGGGAACCCACCTCATGTCTCTGATACGGAGTTTTCTCGGTTTTCAATAGTACCTGGGCTTCCCAGGTGGCACAGAGGTAAAGAATCCATCTGCCAATGCAGGAGAAGCAAGAGACATGGGTTTGATCCCTGGGTAGAGAAGATTTCTTGGAGAAGGAAATGGCCACCTACTCCAGTATTCCTGCTTGGAAAATGCTACTTCATAGAGCCGAGGTAAAGATTTCCATAGGCAACTCATATAATCTTAGCACCGTGTCTGGCACATAGCAGACACTCAGTAGATTTACTATGATTGCAAACGTCCCATAGTTATGTGATGACTGCCTTGAACGTTGGAGTTCAACAGAAGAGAGTTGCCACTGGGGTCATGAAGGTTCAGGAATAATTCAGAGCATCCATTTTCTTTCACAAGTTTACTCATTCTCTGCCAAACTCAGGGATTTTTTTTTTTTTTCTTATTTGGAGTTGTTGTGACCGTAGTAATAGAAGCTGTTATTAAACCATGCTTATGCCAGACAGCCCATAGGTAAATGACCCTTAAGATGAAGAATAATTTACCTTTAGCTGCACACTGCTAGGCATATGAAAACGTCTTAAGCAATGTGTAGTCAGTTGAGTTGTATCATCAATAGAATTTATTTTTGAAACCATGGTTATGAGAGATTGTTTATATAGTGGTTCTTATTAAAATGATATAGAAAGACTAGCAAAAACATCATAAACTTTATCCTATTTATGTTTAGGAAAAGAAGAGATTATATCTCTGTATATAGATATAAGCACACACATATATATGATTATATATATGATTTTATTTTTCATTAGTGATAGTGAGCTTATAATAAGTGTTTATAAGTGTATTTATAATAATTTGCCCCAATTCTAGTACCTATAAAAAGTATTGCATAAACTCATAATCCAGGGACACATTAGGATATATCTGTTCTAATTCATAGAAAATCTACAAAAAAAAGCAATGTACAAATGTGTAGGCTTGAAAAGGAACTAAAGCTAATGCAAGGAAAATAATTTCAAGGCAATGGAAATTATTTTGGCAACTACCGAGATTTCTAACTGCATGAACATTCTGCAGAATAAAAAACATCCTATTTCACATTCTGTAATCTGTTCAGAAATACTTTCTAAAACCCTGAATAACAAAGGGAAATTTCTATCTTCTTTAAAACTTGCTCTGATTTACAATTCCTGTGGGTAGGAAATACTCTTGGTTGAGAAATCAGTGCTTTTATGAACCTATGAACCAGCATCTAGCCTTCCCCACCATGTTAGCCATCTGTTAGCCAACAGATCAATGGTGCCCCCTTGAGCTATGGACAAACTCCTCTTGGAGCGTGGGAAGTAGAAAGAGATGAGATGGAAAGCCTCAAAATTCTCCTGAGAGGAAAACTGTGTGGCCAGCACAAGTTCACAACCTAAAGATCAATCTGATACTGTTTGGGGAGTTATAAGTAATCCTTTTGATTTTTATTTGAATGTATTAATAATACACTATCACTTTTTATTACTAGCATATTAAAAATGATAGCATATTATTAATACATTGGTGGCTAAGATGGTAAAGAATCTGCCTGCAATACAGGAGAACTGAGTTCAATCCCTGGGCCAGGAAGATCCCCTAGAGAAGAAAATGGCAACTCACTCCAGTATTCTTGCCTGGAGAATTCCATGGACAGAGGAGCCTGGCAAGCTACAGCCCACGGGGTTGCAAAGAGTTGGATAGGACTGAGCAACTAACATACAATAATACGCTATCATTAGCCTTTGTCCAGTTCAGATACTTTTCTTGTTCTTATCAGCATAGATAAAACGAGGTAAACCAGATGTGAGAGAAAGCTCGGGAACCCATCAGCTGTGCATAGCCACCCGATTGTTCTTTTCTGGCGGTGCTCATCTTGCCAGTCAACCAGTCACAGAGGCTGCAGCTTTGATCTCTATCTATCTGACTCTATTTGACAAAGCCAGTTGCAGGTGCTTTTCTCGGAGATGGCGGATAATACCAAACTAAAGAAATGCTGCCTTCTAGCCATGATTACACTGAAAGCTGTCTCTCTAGCTGGCATATGCTTGTTTCAAGGAGTCCCAGAAATGAGGCAACTAAGAAATGAAACACATCTATTGATCCCTGTTGCAAAATCTCCCCCCCTAAAATTTAGCAGCAACAACTAAGTAACAATTGCATAAGTCATTAAAATTGTATAGATTCATTTGGAGGTGTAGTTGGGAAGTCTGGGCTTCCCAGGTGGCGCTGGTGGTAAAGTACCCACCTGCCAATGCAGGATTCGTAAAGAGATGCAGGTTTGATCCCTGGGTCCAGAAGATTCCCCCATGAAAGAGGGCATGGCAGCCCACTCCAGTATTCTTGCCTGGAGAATCCCTTGGACAGAGGAGCCTGGCGGGTTATCATCCATGGGGTTGCAAAGAGTTGGACACGACTGAATTGACTTAGCATGCTAGAAAGACTTGGCACTCAGGCAGCTAAATATGCTCCACCTCTTTCCAGAACAGGTCCTGCTTGAGTTGTTCAAGGTGAGCAAAATAATAGAAATCAGATGACTGAGTTAATTTGCAGGCATGTGATACAAATTTTAAAAATCTAGTTTGAACTTTGCTATCTCTATGATTTAGGAAAGAGATTCTGATTTAACTTTGGCCAATAACTACACAAGGAAAAATGTCACTTTACTGATTTATTCATCTTTACTAAGAGGTGTGTGGCTTCAAGTTGCCATAAAATACAAAGACTTTTTCTTTATAATTTGAAATTAAACTATAAGAATTGAATAAATGCCTTTTTTTGATGTCAGATGAATGGACTTTGAATTTTATCCTCACAATTTAGGTCAATATATTGCATGGTGGTCAACAGCCCCAGAGTATCAGAAAAAAGGGCATTGCAATCACATTTCTTTCATGCTGTACTTAAAAGCCTTAGTCTTTCATCTTTTAAAGTTAACGAATAAAACTGAAGTCTTTTTTCTGTTTCACTTCTCTTTAAAAATTGAAAGAAGTTGCACTTATCTTTTTTTTTTTTTGAAGGATAGTTGATTTATATAATATTGTGTTAGTTTCAGGTATACTTACCTTTAAGACAGTCAATCTCTCCTTCAGGGTGATGTCACTCTAGGGCTGGCTTATTGCTTCTCACCCCCTTTCTTCATTCCTGCTTCTCTTGTCATTCAAATCTGAGAGCTCTTCACATTCTAGGGTTATTTACTTCCTTGAAACACATTCTCCAGAAACTTTTCCTCAACCAAATTAAATAGCTACTGTTTTAATTCTGATTTTAGTTGGAAAAGTACACATCATTTGCTATATGTTGATTTTCATTTTGCCTTGAGCAATTACACATCACTAAATTTACTGTGTGCAAATCTGTCATCAGTCAATAGAATGCCTATCATTTCTCCTTGATTTGGGACCAATAAAATGAGATAATGCAAAGAGATTCCTTAAAAACCAAGGCAAGTATTCAGGGTTTTTCTGTCCACACAGCTGGTTCATCAAGTTCAAACAGGGTCTGCTCCATAACAGAATTCTCCAGAAAACACATATTAGCCCTTTAGGCTCATGCTCAGTCGCTCAGTCGTGTCCAGTTCTTTGTGACCCTGTGGACTGCAGCCCGCTAGGCTCCACTGTCCATGGAGTCTTCCAGGCAAGAATACTGGATTGGGTTCCCATTTCCTCCTCCAGGGAATCTTCCCGACTCAGGGATCAAACCTGCGTCTCCTGCTTCTCCTGCTTTAGCAGACAGATGCTTTACCACTGAGTCACCTGGGAAGCCCTACATTAACCCCTGGCTAACCAACTATTCAACCAGCAAACTATTCAACACTTTTTGGGATATTTACTATAATCATAATTACCAATGTCTAAATCTTAATAGCACTTCCCTGGTAGCTCAGCTGGTAAAGAATCTGCCTGCAATACAGGAGACCCCAGTTCAATTCCTGGGTTGGGAAGATCTCCTGGAGAAGGGATAGGCTACCCACTCCAGTATTCTTGGGCTTCCCTGGTGGCTCAGTCGGTAAAGAATCCACCTGCAATGCAGGAGACCGCGGTTTGATTCCTGGGTTGGGAAGATCCCCTGGAGGAGGGTATGTAAGCCACTCCAGTATTCTTGCCTGGAGAATCTCAGCGCCAGAGAGCCTGGTGGGCCATAGTCCATAACGCAGGGTCACAAAGAGTCAAATACGACTAAAGCAACTTAGCACACACACATGCACCCCTCCCTATATGTTCTTATTTATTTTTATGCCCCCCCCAAATATATATACCACAAGAAATGTGGTATCATGTATACTAATTTATAATTTGTTTCACCAGCTTCTGCCACATGGACATGTTTCCATGTGTTTCAGAACAGCACTAGGTTTTAAAATTCATTTTGGAGGGGGAAAAGACACCTCATTTTGTAGAATGTTTGCCTTCAAAAATCTCTAGTGTAAAGTAACTCCAAATATCTACCAAATGTCTACACCCTCAAAGATTCAATATGAAATCAGGAGGAGTAACTGCTCTTTGGCTTTCTTTCCATTTCCTTCTTTTGAGCTCTCACTCTTTTCTTCTTCACATCTAATCCAGCATCTCGACATTTTTTTCTCTAAGTACATGTTATATGACATTTTAAAAGCTTGGTTGGTTGCAGGAGATTATCATTTCCATCACAGCAAGAGTAAATGATTTATTGTGAGCCACTTTCATTCCATTTAAATGTTTGTTGAAAAAATGAAGAATTTGAATGCATGAAACATGCTTGTATTCAGGTGATATGAAAATTTATATAAGGATTATCTATCTTGTCCCAAGTCTTCCTTCTGTTTCTCTCCTTTCTTTTTCTCACTGTGGTAACCAGGGCATAAGGGCAGCTGGAACATGTGGCTTTTTATTTGATCAAGGGTAATGATCAACCAAGCCCAGAGGAAGGCAGGTCAGCTTTCCTAGTTCATCTGTGACATAGAATCTTTTTACATGCTCTCCAATTGTGAGTCCATCTGTGCCATCATTAAGAATGAAAAAAATTTACAGAAATAAAGGAGCTGAATGCAACAGGAACTGAACATTTAAAGTTGATTTGAATATGCGTCTGCAGGGACCGCCACCCTGTGAATGCAAGTGTTTTGATTTCTGTGAATCAAAAGAGCCATAGATTGGTTGCTTTTGTTGTTTGCTTGCTTATTTTAATTATAATTTACTTCTACATCATCATTGTGGTCTTTGCAGATATCTTTCTTTTTCCTTTCTGGATTTTTAAGTGGAGGACAAAAATCTCAGGACTACATCAAGAAACACCAAAACATGTATATGTTCTCTGCAATATATGTTTGGTAATCATAGCTTCCAGAACAAACAATGTTCATTTGTGAAGAATGATACAGGAGAGAAATTCATTCTAGGGTTCCTTAGGTAGTGGCTATTCTAATACATTTCTTCCAGCACCCAAGGAAAATGTATACAGTATATTGAAGCTTCTATGAATTCTGACTCTTTTTGAGATGCAAACTATTCAGAGACATTGATACATCAGATTTTCCAAGTTCCTGATGAAAACACTTATTAAACATCATTGGGATGCCAGGCCATTCTGATACTGCAAGCACCTTTCTTTCCCATATTTGATTCTTCCTGCTGTTTCTGGGGCTCAGGGTTGAGATTTTCATTTCTGGTAGTGTTCTCTGTAAAGTTAAGCACCAGAAAATAAAATGAGGTATACCCGCCAATGGTGGTTCACCCTGGAAGTCCTGTGTTACCACATCTCAGGATAATAATGTCTGGAGCTTAACAGTAAATGTTGGTTGACACACTGACTGATTACTTGAATAGAAACTTCTAGAACTGCTTTCAGAAGGTAAGGATAATTGGCCATGGGGTGAAGGCAGTGGATAAAAAATTGTCATATCAGCTATGAACTTCAGAAGAGAAAGATAGGAAAAGAGAAACAGGAGATGGGCTTGATAAAAAGTGAGATTATTAGGAATGAGGAGAAGACAGAGAAAGGAAGCTAAGGAAGTCACCTGTCATTCTCACAAGGCTGTTTTGATGTTGCTATTTTCACATTATGACCATCTTAAATTTTATATACATTAAAAAGACAAAGCATTAAGTTTTCAGTTTGTAAGAATTACCATATAATAGGCATAGTGGGACACCTTTACCGTATTTCTAACCCTCTGTCCTCCGGGTCTCACTTGGAGGAGGGAACTGAGCCTGAGAGATGAGCTGGGGGTCAGGAATGGAGTAGGAATGCTTACTGTGCCTTTTACTAGGAAATTAAAAACCTGCAAGCTTATTATCTGCTGTTAGACCTGCTTGAACCTATCTATGGCTTGTTATTGCTACATCAGAACCTCATCTAATGACCAGGAGAACAGCATATCTTTGTGGGTTCTCTGTGTATGTATGTGTAATACAGTGGCTTAAAATATACTCTAATTCAATTCAGGCAGTCAGGGAAGTCCAGGATTTTGCAGAAACAACTTAGATTTTGCAGAAATCTCTACCTTATCATGAAGAGTTTGTGGCTGTGTTGTTTTAATAACTGAGATTGCCTGTTGGATGAAGAAAACCCAATTATGAGGTCACTTTATTAACTCTTTCTGGTTGAATTCTGCTTTCAACCACCAGGTTCATTTTGTTTTTTTCTTCTTCCAGAATTTTGCCTGAGAACGTGGAAGAGCAAGGCTCACAGATGGATAGTTGGTTGCAGATCCTGCTGAAGTATGTGAATCAGTCATGTAATAAGAGTGTCCTGATAGGGTAGAGGGAAAGAATAAGAGCAATAATCAGTGCATCCCACTGATGCAGCCAAGCCTAGATCAGGACACCCCTTCCAGTATGTCACTCCATCTGTTGTCTTCATCGCTCCTTTACCTTCAGTGTCTTCCTCTCTGGTGTTTCTCTGTGGTCTCTTCGTTGTTGTTCAGTTGCTCAGTTGTGTCCAACTCTTTGCGACCCCATGGACTGCAGCACACCAGGCTTCCCTGTCCTTCACCAACTCCTGGAGCTTGCTCAAACTCATGTCCATTGAGTCAGTGATGCCATCCAACCATCTTGTTCCCTGTTGTCCCCTTCTCCTCCTGCCTTCAATCTGTCTTGGCATCAGAGTCTTTTCAAATGAGTCAGTTCTTCGCATCAGGTGGCCAAAGTTTTGGAGTTTCAGCTTCAGCATCAGTCCTTCCAATGAATATTCAAGATTGATTTCCTTTAGGATTGACTGGTTTGATCTCCTTGTAGTCCAAGGGATTCTCAAGAGTCTTCTTCAATGCCATAGTTTAAAAGCATCAGTTCTTCAGTGCTGAGCCTTCTTTATGGTCCAGCTCTCACATCCATACATGACTACTGGAAAAACCATAGCTTTGACTATATAGACTCTTGTTGGCAAAGTAGTGACTCTGCTTTCTAATATGCTGTCGTGGTTTGTCATAGCTTTTCTTCCAAGGAGCAGGTGTCTTTTAATTTCATGGCTGTGGTCGCCCTCTGCAGTGGTTTTGGAGCCCAAGACTGTGGTCTCTAAGTATCCTTAAATGTTTCCAAGTCAAAAAGAAGAACAACAAATAGCCTTGTTTTAATCCAGCAAGAAAACATTTGTAAGGGTGTTCCACGCTCATTGTCTTCCTTTTCTCACTTTCTGTTTACAATTCAGTTGAAAAACAGCCCTTGGAGAGCCCACTAATCTCCAAATTGCCAAACTCAATAGATATTATCCAAACCTTTCCTTAGTAGAGCATTTATGCTGTGTTTGCATGTTCATGATGTGTTCACACGTTTATGCTCTGTTTCCCCTATTGATCATTACACAGTCTTGAAACTCTCCACTTCCTGACTTTCCCCTTTCTCTGCCCTCAGCTCTGACTGTCAGTCTTCTTCATGCTTGCCTTCTCTGTGTCTCAGCTTTAAGCACAGGATTTTCTTGAGGACCTTCTTTTGGGCCCACTGCTCTGCTTAGTCTATAAATTCTCCCTGGGCAATCATCCTGACACAGTTTTAACTAACACCTTATCTTAAACCATCAAGGGCATATTTCCAGGCTTTACTGTTGCCCTGAGTTTTAGACCAGAAATAAGCCAACCTAGACATACTCCAAAAGCACCTCAAAACTAATGTGCGTAAGATGATTATGTTTCATGTCACACTTCAACTTCATATCCCTCACATAAACACTGCATTTCCTCCTACATTTCTTAATTGGTTAATGGCATCACCACATATCAAATCTTCTGCGTCAGACCTTTTCACTCCCATCACACTTACTGCCACCTCCATCCTCCATATCTAATTAATCAAGTCTTGTCTTGTTTTCAACCTAATGAATTAATGACAAGAGTTGAGGCCTTAGCTATCTTTTTAAACCTGGAATATTGTAATATCTTCCTCACTGATTACCCAGATTGTAGTAACCAAGGAATTCCAGGCACAGCTCTTATGTGACACACGGGGCTTCCTCCCATAAGTTCCCTATACTCTAGCAGACCCAGAAACCCACAGATCTGCCTCAAAAGACCCAGTCCAAGCAAAAGTATTATATATGTGTGTGTGTGTGTGTTAGTCGCTCAGTCGTGTCCGACTCTTTGCAACCCAATGGACTGTAGTCTGCCAGGCTCCCCTGTCCATGGGATTTCCCCAGCAAGAATACTGGAGTGGGTTGCCATTTCCTTTGCCAATATATATATACATATATATATTCATATTAATAAAACTATGATAATATAACTTAGAAAAGTCCTTGATTATTGAACATTATTGCTTACACTGACTTGGATGGAAACTGGATTTTATTTCTTCACAGAGACATTCAGAAGATGTGTCTGAATCATCTCTTTTACATAACGGAATGTGTGACACATATATCCTTGAAAGCAGAGGGCAGATGAGTTGCTAGGCTATTGAGAGGAGTGTTTGCATAGATAAATAATCTCAAGGGAGGAAGCCATGTGTTTATAACCTCATCAATATTAACTGAACTTGACAGAGTGAATTGTGACACTGGCATTGATAGGGGATTGAATCATGACCCCACAGTGTCTGAATTCCACTGTGTGGTTGCTTAATGGCATTTTGCCTCACTTCAGTTCTACTTGCTTATGTTCCCCAAGGTGCACTGAGTTCCTGTCTCTTACCTAGACTATTGCCACATCCGTATGGATATGTGAACATGGGTGTTTGTGTTTTAGAGGTCTTTTTCGGCAATTAGGACTGTTTTGCGATTGTCTTATCTTAAAGGAGGGCTTCCCTAGTGGCTCAGATGGTAAACTGTCTGTCTGCAATGCAGGAGACCTGGGTTCGATCCCTGGGTTGGGAAGATCCCCTGGAGAAGGAAATGGCAGCCCACTCCAGGATTCTTGCCTCGAAAATCCCATGGACCACAGAGCCTGGTAAGCTACTGTCCATGGGGTCACAAAGAGTCAGACACGACTGAGCAACTTCACTTTCACTTATCTTAAAGGAATCATAAAGCAGTTTCTTCTAACATTCGACTTAAATATTAATGTAATATGTTTAAAATAGCTAATGACAATTTAGGTGATACAAGCAAGCATTACTTAACAACTCATGAAGTGGACAGTCTCCATTCTGAGAACTGCAAAATGAGAATATATAGGAAGCTTTTATAGAACAAAGTATAGAATTCAGAGTTGACTTGGTGTTTTGGGATTGACTGACTGGTTATATTGCATTTCTGGTCAAGTAGAATATTTACAGGGACATTGAAGTTATCTAAATTTCAGTTTGTTGACATGGCTCCCTGGGCAGAAGCAGCTCCATCTTGGGTCCAGAAATTTATTTCATTAAATATGTTATATCAGGTTGTTGTGGGGATTAAAAGAACTCATCCAGTGTCTGTATTATTAATATTTTGGAAATAATTTCCATTTAAGAATATTTAAACAGTTTAGTCCTTTCTTAAGAATTTGATTTTGAACACTTTTAAAATGTTTGACATTCTTTTTCCTCACCTCCAAAGTAAGCAGGTAAAAATCATTGTGGGAATATTGTCCTAGCCTAAGCATGCCAACCCCTAGACATGCTAAGAGCTGGCGAGGATGTTACAGTGGATTTGTCTCCTGGATATTACACATGCTGAAAATAGATGGGAAATTTAGTTCATCGTGTAGATGATTCCTTATGTCAGAAAAAAAATCAAATGCATGTATTTACATGTTGGGGTTCAATGAAAACAATGCTGAATTAGAAAACATTTGAAATCATATTATTTCCAGTGAGCCAGGAATTCATTATCTTTTTCTTTTTTTAAAAGTCTAGAAGCCACCTAAATATTCAATAGTAGGGAACTGATTAAGCAAATGATAGCATGTCTGAAGAAATCCTACACAGTTACCAAAAATCTTCAGTAAAACAAAATGAAATAGCATAGAAAATATGTTCATCATATAATACTAAGTGCAAACCAGTATGCACAGAGAGATGCCCTTAAATCACGTATGCATATAGGCATGTGCACATGTGAAAAATTATGTTTATAGATTTTATTTATAAGAGGCAAGATTATATGTGGATTCCTACCTTCCTCTTATTTTACATTTCTGAGCATCTTTCGCATTTGTAATTAGGAAAACTATTTGCTGTAAAGAAGAAAGACATTCTTTTCTATCTTATCTAACAAAGCCATTTTTTACTGCCTAACTGACTTTACCAGAGATACAAACATTTGCTAATGAGACTCAAATAACCCTTTGACTCTCAACAGCATATTTTATTCAACTCAAGACTGAACCAACACCTATGGATAAAGTTTTAATTTTTAAAGCTGAATAGGTGCTCCCCTCTTATGATTTGTTTTTCTCTATTGTAATTCAATAAATAATTATGAAATACTTAAATTTACTAAAAAGTACACAAGAAAATATAATAAGCATCAATGTATCTATCACCAAACTTTAACCAACATACAACATTTTGCCATATTTATTTCACATCTTTTTTAAAGAAGCACAGCATTTAGGGTATTACTGAAACTTCATCCCATCTTATTCCTCTGCTTCCCTCCCCAAAGGTAGTCATTACACAGAAAATAATATATATACCTCTCAACCACATATCTTAATTTTTATCACATATGTATACAGAAAAAGGTGTTCCTTTGTGGTTCAACTGGTAAAGAATCTGCTTGCAAGGAGGGAGACCCGGGTTCAGTCCCTGAGTTGGGAAGATGCCCTGGAGAAGGGAAAGGCTACCCACTCCAGCATTCTGGCCTGGAGAATTCCATAGACTGTATAGTCCATGGGGTCACAAAGAGTTGGACAGCACTGAGTGACTTTCACTTTCATACATAAAAAGAAATAGTTTTGTTTTATGGTTTTATATTTACATAAATATTATATTTTTTCTTTTAAACTTGCTTTTTTCACTTAATATGATCGTTTCATGACTTATTCCCAATATGTGTAGGTTTAATGCGCTAATTTTGCCTGAATATGGTATTCCATTGCGTGAATTCTTTTTTTTTTTCTTATCCATTCATCTATTGGCGGTCATTTAAGTTGATTCCAATTTTCTTCCTATTGCAAATAATGCTGTTAAGAACATCCTACCATCTTTCTACTTGAGCAAAAGCACAAGAATTTATTTAGGATGCATATTTGGATTGCATGACTTACAATGGCAACTTGCAAGCCTTCCCAATCAACCATTCAATGAATTAATCAATGAATTAATGAATGAATTACTCATTTACTGAGGGCTTATGCTATTAAAATGGATAACTACTAGACCTTAGTTCTCAGAATCCACTTGTGTTTCAAGTCTGTGATTGAAAAGAAAATCTAAAGACAAAAATGTAACACAATTTTATTCTCCAAGGAATGCTTCTGATTGGTACCTGCCAGGACAAACCCAACCTCAGTAAATTTTCATACTTTGTGCAGTTCTGGGTCCCTGTTAGATGAACAGCCTGACTCTGACCTCATTATGTTATCTGATACACAGCATCTTGAACCTACAGGTGATTATTCATTCTGAATTTGAAGATGTTTATTATGCAATTTTAATTAAACATATATTTACTGAGGAAATACATCAAAAAGCCTAACAATTGCCCAGCCGTCCCAGAGTTAATAGTCTAGGACAGAAGACAGCAAACTAACATGATAAGAGTCATGCTGGCGAAGTATAGGACTTGAAAAGAACGTATACAGGGGACCTTAACCTGAACTTTGGAGTTTCAGGAATGATTTCTTAGAGGCTGTAAATCTGTACTGGAAGGTTTCGTAAGAATCAGTCAAAGAAGAGGCAGAAGAAAGTAGAAGAGAGTTTATTGCATTTATTAAATTTCTGTGTATTAACTTTTTAAAAATCTCAAGCTTCAATTCAGTTAAGTGATCTGCCTATATGTCATTGAGGTCCATCAAAGTCTATTTCCTCAGTCTTTCAATATCACTTTGTCATACATTAGGAAGACTGATACATGAGCCAGGATATTCCATTAAATAAGGTTTCCTTCAATGTTGTTTGTGTCAGATGCTAACATCCTGAAATATTTTAGAGCCATTAAGTCTATTGATTTTTATAAGCATTTCATCTCTATTGACCATTTATCATTCATATTTCTACACTTTCTACTCTGACCACAGAACGTAAAGGAAATCTCAGTACCTACACAGTGATTATTTTTGACATCTAAAAATCCTCTGAAGCTTCCAATTGCAGACAAAGTTCCAAAGAGCATATACGTTATATTGATTAACATTAGGTACAAGCAGGAAAAGCCCCCCCCAAAAAAAAAAGCCTTAGAGCCATGCTGATGAGTTTGGGCCCTGTTCCAAGGTCAGAAAGGAGCCAGAGAGGACAATCTTGAGTAGTGCAGATTGTGTTGAAGGAAACTCTGTCTGGAAGTGATGGAGAACTGATCAAGTTGGAGCTAATACCATAATCCTGTTAAGGATATAATCTGCTCTGGGATGTTGTCTCTGAGGATGAGAAGATGAGAACTCAGGAAGATAACCAGAAGGAATACAGGGACTGGAAGAGGGGGCAATGAAAGGGAATTTGGAATGTCTTCCAGGTTTTGGGCTTGCTTTTCTCTATAATGATGAGAGGGAAAACTTGGAGAGAATACAATGACGCCAATGGCGTACATGCTGAGCCTTGGGTTCCCGCAGAACATCTTTGAGGAGATGTTCAATAATTAACAACTGGATGTTCAGCTTAGTAGCTTGGGAGAGTTCTTTTGGCTGGGGCAAAAGTTCTGCTTACAATAATAATACAGACAAGAGAAAGCTTATCCCTAACTTTGCAGTTCTGAAGGTATTAAAAACATTTAACACTTTAATAATTTCTGACTATAAATTTAGCTATTTACATTTTAAAAATACTAATTTAACTGACTTTTAATGTAGAATCAAATTAATCAGTGGAAACTATTTTCTTCCTAATAGAAATTTTCACAGAAAAATCTCATTTTTTTATGGCTGCATATTATAGGTCTGAAAACAATCAGACTGAAATATTGACATTGAAAGTGTCCTCCCAGAATTATTGGTTAATAGAGGAAGAATCTGCATCGTTGTATGAAACTACCAAAATATGTATAAACACAAATTATTTTGAAATATTTCTTGTAATCATGTTTTCATATCCAACAATCAGACCATATTGTATTCTGTGGATGTCATTTCTATAAAACCATATTGGAGTAGTTAATGATTTACCACATTTTGCTTTTTTCCTTTACTTTTACGTACTAAATTCTTATTTAATCACACCACACTAGGTTATCTTGCTGAACAACTCTAGCAATAGAGCAGTCTACATTACCGATAAGGACACACAAGAACAACTTGCCTTGCTTTCAATAATACTACTGATTCTATGTGATTTGAATAATAATGACAATTAACCTCAGTTACCATTTACTGAGTCTGTGAAATGTGTCAGAAACCATCATGTTAAATATTTCATAAACATTAGCTGAGTTAATCTTCACAAAAGCCTTTTTGTGGTAGATAATATAATTAAGCCTATTTTACAAATGAGAAAAAAAAAACAAAACCTTTTAAAAAAAACTTTTTACTATGTATTAGGGTATAGCCAGTTAACAAGCAATGTTGTTTCAGGTGAACAGCGAAGGGATTCAGCCCTACATACACATGTATCCATTCTCCCCCAAACTCCCCTCCATTCAGGCTGCCATATAACACTGAGCAGAGTTCCACGCGTTATACAGTAGGTCCTTGTTAGTTATCCATTTTAAACATAGCAGTGTGTACACGTTCATCCCCAAATCCCTAACTATCCTTTCCCCCCATCCTTCCTTGCAGCAACCATAAGTTTGTTCTCAAAGTCTGTGAGTCTCTTTCTGTTTTGTAAGTCATTTCCTTTGTATCAGGGGAAAATGAGTCTTGGAGATGTTATTTAACACCATACATAGCACAGTTGAGCTCTGTGGCTTCAAATACAGATTTGTCTGACTCTGTAAAAAGTGTTTTAAATTGCTACATATTTTCTCTCTGCTTTATCTTCATAGTTTAATGAAAACTTGAACAACCAGGTCAAGATAACTCTGTGGTTCCTGGGTTGGTGCCTTTCCTAGGATAATTCAGATCTATCCCACGTTATCCTGATCCTTCTGAGTCCCTGCTAGACTCTCTGAATCTTTGATGGTCATATGTGTTCAAAGGTAAGGAGCTCACAAGAAGCTCTACAGGAGTTTCACTAGGGTGAGTCACTTAGCATGGAAGCATGTGCCAAAGACAAGCTATTCTTTTTGGTTTCCAGGATTCACAGTTACTTCTTGGCCAGTGTGCCCTTATATTCTCTGGGGAGCATCAGCTTGTGAGAGAACGCTGATATGCCAAGGAGTTCTCTTTTACTGAATGATCAGTGTACCCTCAGAGGGGGTTTCTCTGCTAGTTTGATGTCCAAGTGCCTCCAACTTCTTAGGCAACTGAATTCTCAGCTTCCTGTGAAAACATCAGGAACCATCTTTAGGTACATATTCTAGGTGAAGTTTCTTTGCGGAGTGGAGAGTTAAAATGAATATTATAAATGGTAGCGATACTCAGGCAATAGTTCATTGGGGTGGCGGGGGGAGGCAAATAATACAAACAAATAATACAACAATTGGGAGGGGAGGTGGAAAATAATACAAAACATTACGTCCAAAATTCAAAGACAAGAAATCTTGCCATTTTACGGCACAAAATGTAGAAACAGTTCTGTTTTCCATAAAGGTCATGTATAAAGCATTAATAAGCTAAAGTACACAAAGCCAAATGACAAATCTTGATTAACAAACTGCCCATGGAGCTCATATTTGCCTCGGTGTGTTTAAAGATGCTTGAGGGCTGTAAATCTCTGACCCTCATTCTATTGATTGGTAAGAACACCATCCTTGTTTTTAACTAATAAAAACAATGGTTTCTCTTTACTTTAGAGCAGGTATCATATTGAGTAGTTAATTTTTCACCTTTGTAAGTGTGTTCCTCAATTCTTACTCGAAGACTCTACATCTCTTTTAAGAAAAGTCCCCACACCACAGTGAGAAATCTTGGTTTTGACCTTCTCGTCACCTTTAGTTCCCTTCAACTTTAAGGTTAAAATTAATCACATCAGCAATACAGAAAAATGCTACTTAGAAGCATTAACATAGTTTACTTTTCCATGAGATTTAAATATTTCCCTGATAGTTCAAGGGAAGAAGTCTGGGACTGAATTTGTAGAAAAAGAATAGTGAGTTCCATTCAAACTTAATTTTATTGGCTGAGATTATCATTTTTTATAAAGAGACCCTAATTAAGACCCTCATGAAGAAAACCAAAATCTAAGCCTAATACAATGTTATATGTCAAATATGTTCCAATAGAAAACTATGAGGTTAAGTTCTTTAATTGTGTTGTTATTGAACACATAAAAGGGGCTAAAGGTTACTTTTAGTAGTGGACTCTAGGAAAGCAATACTGTTCTCATAGCGAAAAGATTTTAGCATTTCAGAGTTTATAAACATCACAGCTTGACATTCTTACCAGCCTCTTCTTATATTTTATAGATCTTTACAATTTTATGTCTCTCATGTTTTATCAACAAACCACCACAGGCATGAAAGCCTCAGGAGTGCCTTCCTAGCCTCTCCTTCCAAGCTCTCCATGCTCTGCCACACCTTTTCATCTTTTGCTTCCAGGTTCCTTATGAGCTGGACCTTGTCCTGTCCTGAACTTGTCCTGACTGCTCATCCCTTCCCCACCACAACTTCCTTCCTCAGCATCCCTTCTCACATTTTCTTCAATCTCAGTATATCACTTTTTTCAAGAAGTTTCCCTGACTAGGTCTTCCCATCATATCCCTGCCCTGCATGTGTCTCCAGGAGCCCAATTCTTGTTTGAATTTCTCTGAGATCCTTCACTTCTTTTCACAGTTTCAGCTAATTACTTCTTAACTGTAACCAGTTGTATAAGTTCCTTGAGGGATGGATCTTGTCTATTCTTGTTACCACCAGTGTGAGCAGACATATTTATCAAAACATGGGATAAAATGGAGTATCTCTTGCCACCTTCAACACATTAATGCATTAACAAAACCTAACAAAGATTGAGAACACTACCAAGACATTTCATTAAAAACACTCAAGCAATAAGTAAATTAAAAAAAATTTTTTTCCTGTAGATTTAATTGATGTTTTAGCTTATGATATCACTTATAATTTTTATGTATAGTACTTTTATTTACTTATTTATTTGTCACTGTTGTTTAGTCACTAAGTTGTGTCCAACTCTTTTGCGACCCCATAGGCTGTCCATGGGATTTTCCAGGCAAGAATACTGGAGTGGGTGGCCATTTCCTTCTCCAGGGGATCTTCCCAACCCAGGGATCAAACTCGCAGTTCTTGCCACGTCTCCTGCATTGCAGGCGGGTTCGTTACCGCTGAGCCACCAGAGAAGCCCAATTTATTTATTATTGGAGTATAATTCTTTATAATGTTGCATTAGTTTCTGCTGTACAACAAAGACATACAGATGGCCACGGGGCACATGAAAAAATACTGACCGTCACCAATTATTAGAGAAATGCAAATAAAAACTACAGTGAGGCATTATCTCACGCTGATCAGAATGGCCATCAACAAAAAATCTACAAACAATAAACGCTGGAAAGGATGTGGAGAAAAGGGAACCCTCTTGCACTGCTTGTGGGAAAGTAAATTGGTATATCACTGTGGAGAACTAGTCACTGTGGAGAATAGTATGGAAGTCCCTTAAAATACTAAAATTAGACCTACGATATGACCCAGAAATCTCACTACTGGGCATATACAGTGAGAAAACCATAACTCAAAAAGACACATTTACCCCATGTTCATTGATGCAATAAGTAAATTTTAAGTCTTTAGAGTAAATGAAATATTTGTAAATGTTGAGATAAAGTTTTAATAGGAGCTGGAATCTATAAGTATGTTTTTAGTTGTGCTATTTAGAAATATAGCAGTATTATGCTCTTCATGTTTCGATTTTCTTTGATTAGTAAATAACTGTTATTGTTTTCCAGAGAAGTAAATAATACGGTATTCTCAAAAACAAAAACTTCCCATGCTACTGAATGAGCAGAGTCTTTTACTAGAACCCCTGATGTGATAAGTAAAAAGGTCAAACTAATGACTGGTCAATTTTATCTTCCTAAACATCTGCATGAATATGATTGAAATTATAGACATTAGAAGAGAAATTTGGGGGAAAATCAGAGATCTCTCCAACTAGATTAGATTCTACAAAAAAACTAAATAAATTATCTTGCTCATTCTGGAAATAGACTATTTTTAAAATAGGAAACATTTCTACCATAGTATTATGTAGCCAAGATCAATGAAAATGGAACAACACTATTTATAAGATTTTGATATTAGAAAACTAATCACAGACATTTTTTACCAATCAGAACAGAGATAAGACCTTATTTTGTAGTCAGAGATCTCAAAATTTAGCAAATAGATTGTTCATTGGAGTCTACTTAAAACTATCAGTCTTTCCCAGCCATTGCTAATGTCTACATCACAGAGTAACTGAAATTTATTTTCTTTTCATTTAATCAGTGTGCTTTTGGAACAGACAGGTTGTGTTCTCTGCCATTTACAAACTCAAGGATTTAATTTAGAATTCAATAATTGAATGAGATAATATAATGACCTTTTATATAAATTCATCATTTCTTATCTTTTCCAAAGCACAAAATGTCCTGTATGCCATTATCATTATTGTTTACTTTTCTGGAAGGTTTTTGTTTAAATTTCTATAACTCACCTAGGATTATAAATCTGCCTTTAAAATACAGTATAAACAGTTTACTCCTCCAGGCCTTATAAGATCTCATAGCTGTTATTATGAGACTTGTATGACAGTTAATTTCACTCCCTTTATACTCAGGTTTATAAAGAAATCTGAGTACCTGTAATATCCCTTTCCAGGAAGTTTGAGCATACTCTCATCTGCCTCCTGCTTTTTTGAAAAGGTAGAACTCTGGGTTTGGATTTTAGAATTCATTTATCTCAAAGTTGTTTTCTTTCTTCCTTTTTCTCTTTTTTTTCTTGAGGGAGGGAGGTAGAGGGAAAGAGAATGTATCATCTGGGCTGACTTTCAAGGAGTGGCACAATTCTTTGTCCTTTTTTGGTGGACTGCATTTGTATGAGCATGAATTAGTGGTTCAAAAGCACAATCGGTAAGCTTCTAATGTGTTGCCTATCAAGTTTTTCTGAAGAAGAGGAAACGCACGCTGTTGTGGATTTGGTGGTGTGGTCAGAGCAGCTATACTCTGGATAGCTAAATGCAGCCCGTGTCCATTAATGGCTCCCAGCAAATTTGAATGGAGAGAGGAGGATTTGGCATCGTTCCCTGGTGGTCAGGATGGCACGGTCGCAGAGCCGGGGTTCTACATCAGGTCTGAGGACCTGCCACCTCGGCGTCCCATTAGAGGGGTCCGCCTACTGCTGCCTTCTGAACTCCTGTACCAGCTCAGCTGCTTTCTTTTTTTTTTTCCTCTGCTTTTAGCTCTACTCCTCTGCCTGTTTGTTTCTCTAGATTAAGTGTATGAGTTTCCCAGTCACTGTTCCTCAAGAGATGATCTGATTGGGTTAAATAACATTTAATGTGCTTAGTTGCTTCAGTTGTATCTGACTCTTTGTGACCCTATGAACTAGAGCCTGCCAGGCTCTTCTGTCCTGGTGGGTCAGATGGTAAAGGATCTGCCTGCAATGCAGGAGACCTGGGTTCAATCCCTGGGTCTGGAAGATCTCCTGGAGAAGGGAATGGCTACCACTCCAGTATCCTTGCCTGGAGAATTTCATGGACATAGGAACATTTAATACAGATTGCCATTATTGGTAAAAGTTTTGGGACAATCCCCTCATAGCCTACTGGTTTACCTCTATTTCTCCACAGTTTGGCTTTTGAAGTAGGATAGTTCTTCCGATCTCTCCCATACATTGCAGAGTATTCACATCCCTGGTCCTGACACTACATGCCAGAGGACCGGCCCTCTTTAAGCATCATGCCAATGAAAAATATTCCCCTCACCATTTCCAAACTATGACCTGGGCTACCTTGAGTATCTTATGGACTTCTTTTTTTCAAAGGAGAAAGAAAGAAAAAGATTCTACATCACAACTGTAATTGAAATTTAGCTTAAATTATTAAACAAAAAAATTCCTTCTGACCTGAAAGTGTATTTGCATGCATGCTAACTTGCTTTTGTCATGTCCTACTCTGTGCAACCCTATGGACTGCAGCCAGCCAGGCTCCTCCGTCCATGGGATTCTCCAGGCAAGAATACTGGAGTGGGTTGCCATTTCCTCCTCCAGGAAATCTTCCCAAACCAGGGATCAAACCCAGGTGTCTTAAGTCTCTTGCATTGGCAGCCAGGTTCTTTACCACTAGTACCACCTGGAAAGTGTACTAGGGAACATATAACTGATGATAGTTCTGGCTTTTCTTATGGCAATGCCACCTGGAGAGAAGATAAACCAGATCCCTTCTAAACCAGATCCCTTCTGATCTGTGGGTCTATGTTAACGATTCAGCTGGGTTTTAGTTTTTCTTCAAGTTGTTACAAAACAGGCCTTTGGTCTCTGAATTGTATTAAGGATCCAGCAAATTAATTAAAACATTCATTTTTATGTTATGTATATTTAGTAACCACCTTAAGACTTGAAAGATAGTACCCCCAAAATTCAGTTATCAGTTCAGTTCAGTTCACTTCAGTTGCTCAGTCGTGTCCAACTCTTTGCAACCCCATGAACTGCAGCACGCCAGGCCTCCCTGTCCATCACCAACTCCCGGAGTTCACTCAAACTCACATCCATCGAGTCAGTGATGCCATCCAGCCATCTCATCCTCTGTCGTTCCCTTTTCCTCCTGCCCCCAATCCCTCCCAGCATCAGAGTCTTTTCCAGTGAGTCAACTCTTTGCATGAGGTGGCCAAAGTACTGGAGTTTCAGCTTTAGCATCATTCCTTCCAAAGAAATCCCAGGGCTGATCGCCTTCAGAATGGACTGGTTGGATCTCCTTGCAGTCCAAGGGACTCTCAAGAGTCTTCTCCAACACCACAGTTCAAAAGCATCAATTCTTCAGCGCTCAGCCTTCTTCACAGTCCAACTCTCACATCCATACATGACCACAGGAAAAACCATAGCCTTGACTAGACTGACCTTTGTTGGCAAAGTAATGTCTCTGCTTTTGAATATGCTATCTAGGTTGGTCATAACTTTTCTTCCAAGGAGTAAGCGTCTTTTAATTTCATGGCTGCAGTCACCATCTGCAGTGATTTTGGAGTCCAAAAAAATAAAGTCTGACACTGTTTCCACTGTTTCCCCATCTATTTCCCATGAAGTGATGGGGCCAGATGCCATGATCTTCGTCTTCTGAATGTTGAGCTTTAAGCCAACTTTTTCACTCTCCACTTTCACTTTCATCAAGAGGTTTTTTAGTTCCTCTTCACTTTCTGCCATAAGGGTGGTATCATCTGCATATCTGAGGTTATTGATATTTCTCCTGGCAATCTTGATTCCAGCTTGTGCTTCTTCCAGCCCAGCATTTCTCATGATGTACTCTGCATATAAGTTAAATAAGCAGGGTGACAATATACAGCCTTGACGTACTCCTTTTCCTATTTGGAACCAGTCTGTTGTTCCATGTCCAGTTCTAACTGTTGCTTCCTGACCTGAATATAGGTTTCTCAAGAGGCAGGTCAGGTGCTCTGGTATTCCCATCTCTTTCAGAATTTTCCACAGTTTATGGTGATCCACACAGTCAAAGGCTTTGGCATAGTCAATAAAGCAGAAATAGATGTTTTTCTGAAACTCTCTTGCTTTTTCCATGATCCAGCAGATGTTGGCAATTTGATCTCTGGTTCCTCTGACTTTTCTAAAACCAGCTTGAACATCAGGAAGTTCACGGTTCACATATTGCTTAAGCCTGACTTGGAGAATTTTGAGCATTACTTTACTAGCGTGTGAGATGAGTGCAATTGTGTGGTAGTTTGAGCATTCTTTGGCATTGCCTTTCTTTGGGATTGGAATAAAAACGGACCTTTTCCAGTCCTGTGGCCACTGCTGAGTTTTCCAAATTTGCTGGCATATTGAGTGGAGCACTTTCACAGCATCATCTTTCAGGATTTGGAATAGCTCAACTGGAATTCCATCACCTCCACTAGCTTTGTTCATAGTGATGCTTTCTAAGGCCCACTTGACTTCACATTCCAGGATGTCTGGCTCTAGGTGAGTAATCACACCATCGTGATTATCTGTGTCGTGAAGATCTTTTTTGTACAGTTCTTCTGTGTATTCCTGCCACCTCTTCTTAATATCTTCTGCTTCTGTTAGGTCCATACCATTTCTGTCCTTTATCAAGCCCATCTTTGCATGAAATAGTACCCCCAAAATTGAGTTATAAACCTACCATTTAAAAATTTTAACCTTAATTTTGTAATTCACATAAGCATTAGTTTGAACAGATCACCTCTTTATAATTGATATTCCACAATTTATAACAGGTTTTGAAGAATAATTTACTTTCAGAAACATAAAAATCTAGGCAAGATTCTCTTAACTATATTAAAATTAGTTAACTACATTAAAATTAGTTCTTTAATGGATCTAAAGTTTGGCTGCTTAAGGCATTTTGTGTGGAAAACAGCCAAACTTTAGATCCATGAAGGATAAAAGTCTTTTTTTAAAAGTTTTTTTTTTAATTTAATAGGAAGACATTTTTATTGATGGCTTATGAAAATGTAGAAAACTGATGAATACAGAATGACACAAAGCAGAAGTAATGTAGGTTACTGAATTACTACACACAGGTATTAACATCTGTATTATCCTTAGTCATGTACTTGCTAATGGATTTTGTGATAGCATTTTTATACAAAATTTTTTTAATTAATTTATTTTTGGCTGCGCTGGGTCTTTGTTGTCGCACACAGGCTTCAGTAGTTGCAGCATGCGGGATCTAGAGCTTGGGCTCAGTAGCTATGGCACACGCGCTTCCTTGCCCCATGGCATGTGAAATCTTCCTGGACCAGGGATCGAACCTGTGTCTCCTCCATTGGCAGGCATCCTTAACCACTGGACCACCAGGGAAGTCCCAGGAAACAATTCTTAAACAATAGAGGTAGCTGATGGTATTAAATGTCTCAAGCTCCTTTTGGTAAAATTACAGATGCTGTCACCTGTAATCCATGCTGGAATGGCACTCCTCTCCAGAGGCATGTGGAGATACGGGAGATGTTTCTGTTTGTCACGGCTGTGTTGGGGCAGTGCATCGGTATTTAGTGTTTGAGGTCAGGAATGATAAATCTTAGTGAGATGCAGAATAGTCCTACAAAACCAAGAACTGTCCTGCCTAAAAGCCAACGGTGCTTGCGTCAAGAAATACAATTGGGCTTGTAATAGTGATAAACCTAAGTCCACTACCTAGGGGAAAGAGCAAGTTAGTCGTCTTCTTGTCAAAATTTAGCACCTTGTTAGATGCACCTGAAACCCAGACACTGTTCCCTTGCTTCTGAACTTCTCCTTGCTCCGATCATTTTCCCTCACCTTAAGAGGACAGTATCACTATATGGTCAACTATTTACACTGGGGGGCTTCCCTGGTGGCTCAGACAGTAAAGAATACCCCTGCACTGTGGGAGACCCGGGTTCGATCCCTGGGTTGGGAAGATTCCCCTGGAGAAGGGAACGGCTACCTACTCCAGTATTCTTGCCTGGAGAATTCCATGGCCAGAGGAACCTGGTGGGCTACACTCAGACAGGACTGAGCAACTTTCACTTCAGTTTCATTTACACTGATGTTCTCTGCAAACAGTGTTAAGGCAAACTTTAGAGCTGCTAGTGACATAATCCCTTTTTTCCTTCTATCTAGTCAATCACCAACCCTTCAATGCAGTCTTTGAAATGATGTTCATGTGTCTTTGAAATGGTGCTTATGCTTCTGTCTCTCCCTCGTCAATCATTCTTCCCCACTGCCTTTGCGCTTACCGGCTGGGCCTCTGGATGAAAGAAACAGCCTTCTAAGTGGCCCATTCTTATGCTAATTCCTTTCCGAAATCCACTTCCTCCCTGCAACTAAGGCTAGGCTCAGTCTTGTCCAACTCTTTGTGACCCCATGAATCACAGATGCCAGGCCTCCCTGTCCATCACCAACTCCCGGAGTTCACTCAAACTCATTTCCATCGAGTCGGTGATGCCATCCAGCCATCTCATCCTCTGTCGTCCCCTTTTCCTCCTGCCCCCAATCCCTCCCAGCATCAGGGTCTTTTCCAATGAGTCAACTCTTCGCACGAGGTGGCCAAAGTGTTGGAGTTTCAGCTTCAGTATCAGTCTTTCCAATGAACACCCAGGACTGATCTCCTTTAGGATGGACTGGTTGGATCTCCTTGCAGTCCAAGGGACTCTCAAGAGTCTTCTCCAACACCACAGTTCAAAAACATCAATTCTTCAGTGCTCAGCTTTCTTCACAGTCCAACTCTCACATCCATACATGACCACTGGAAAAACCATAGCCTTAACTAGATGGACCTTTGTTGCCAAAGTAATGTCTCTGCTTTTCAATATGCTATCTAGGTTGGTCATAACTTTTCTTCCAAGGAGTAAGCGTCTTTTAATTTCATGGCTGCAGTCACCATCTGCAGTGATTTTGGAGCCCAAAAAAAGAAAGTCTGACACTGTTTCCCCATCTATTTGCCATGAAGTGATGGGACCGGATGCCATGATCTTAGTTTTCTGAATGTTGAGCTTTAAGCCAAGTTTTCACTCTCCTCTTTCACTTCCATCAAGAGGCTTTTTAGTTCCTCTTCACTAGGCTAGATGTTCCCTAAACATCGCTTCCCCACCTTGCTTTTTAATCAAAAATCTTCAGTTGAGATTTTACTTATCTTTCCTTTCTCATTACATCAGAACTTACTAAAGATATTGGCACTGTCTTTTTCATCTTTGTATTTTCATTGTGTCTGACACAAAACAGATGCTGAATATGTATTTAATTACTATACAGTGGAAATTTGGTTTTAAGTTTTAATATTCATGGCAAAATACTTCTTAAAGCTGTTTTGTTTTCTCCTTCAGTCCAAGCCCTTATTAATTTTATTTCCTTTGTACTCATGATATTACCATAGCAAAGAATAGGACACTTAGATTTCTCATGATTTGTTATTGTTGCAAAATATTTCTGCTAATTAACTAGCTCATAACTACATACTAGCAAATGGTAGCAACACCCCAACAAGTCCACAGATAATTGTTTATTGCTTGCTGAAAACAATTCCACAGTTGGTCTTTACCAGATTACATCATGATGTAAAATGGGTGTTTAGGGCTTACAGATCCTTTTGTAATGATGTACCTAGGACTTACAGTATAACCCTATGCTTAATAAAAATAATAGAACACCTGTCATAAGATTATAGGAAATACCTGTAAAGTTGATAGAAGTTTCGCGTTACTATAGGCCACGAGTCTTAACAACAGACTTTTCCAGTTAAGACACATGAAAAGATTCAGCTAGATAAATGGTGTATCAAATTGCATTGGTTTATACTTAATGAATTCTTCATTTCTGTGTTTGTTTTTGCATCTAGATGATCCTTAAATACTCATTCACTCTCAGTTTCTAAGCAAAGTACTCAAAGACTGCTTCCATATCTGTAGATGTTCAAACAGTCTACAAGTCACAATTTCTTTGTATTTATATGCATGGATCTGATATGCAAATATTCTAGAATTACTGTTTTTAATTTGATATACCAAGGAACTTTGCCTGCAAATCCCAAGAATTCTTTAGAAATAGTACCAGCCCTGAGAGCAACCAAGCCTTTAAAAATATTTCTATACTTTATTTCTTCCTATCTTTTTTAAATAAAGAAGGAAAGCATTTTTAATCTCCTTTCAGTTACATAGAATTGGAATACTGCTATGTAACATAAATCATCATACTAATGCACAGGAATTGAAAGTCAAGCATCTTTGGTTGAGGCTGAATGGAACTAAGTCTTGATCCTGTAAACATTTCCATAGGAGGTAGCCATACACATTTGACTGTTGTCAAATAAGGGATAGTAAACAATGATTCTGCGATCCTAATAAATTAAAAGTATTTTAAAAGCATTAAATAAATGTTTCTCTTTTTATAAAACCAAAAATGAAACAGCACACAGATTTTCAATAAATTAAGAAGAGAAATATTAAATCTTCATGGTTGAAATGTCTGCATCTTCAAACCTCCACTGGTTCATTTGATAATGTTTGATGCTATAATTAATAATGGGACCACATACATTCTAAACAAATTGTTTGCAAGGCAAATTCCACAAGTATTTCCATTCACTATGGAGTTGTCCATAGTTTTATACCAGTGACCTGAAAAACAATATCCTGCCACTGGATAGTCCATTTTCTTTCTCTGATGGCAGTCTGAGTAGATAGGATGTGAATGGTAGAGATTTTTTAGTTTCACACCCCACCCAACACTGTTGCTTTAAGTGCCTCCAGCCGCTGTTCCCATGAACACAGTGTTGATTGGTGGTAGAGAGGACACCATTTCTCTTCCATTTGCTCCATGGGAGTCCAGGGGTTCTTGAGCTGGATATTGATTGGAAGTTCCATACATACACTGGGAGGAGGAGGAAGGAATTGGGGTTTGCAGGCTGGATGCTGTAAGGGAAAATATAATTAGCAATTGAAAAAAGATGGACATTTTCTTTCTTCCGTGCCACTCACTTTAAGCCTTCATACTTACTTGTGCATTTAGCATATATATTTGTACTAAATTTGAGTGCGTATGGTTTCTCAGAGCAATTCTTATCTTTTCTCTTTCCCCCCTTGCATTTTCCTTCTTCAACATCTTTCACAAAGAAAACTCAATTTCAAACATAAATTCAGACAACTTTATCATCAAAATATTCCCCCAGTCTACTTCCTCTTTCCATCTGCATCTCCACAATTGGAGTTCAAACCTCCATCTTCTCTTTACCTGGACTAACACAGAGGCCTCCTAACTAGTCTCAGGACTCTCGCCTTTGTTTGCTTCACTTTTTACCCTGTAGAGAGTGGCTAGGATAATCTTGCCAAAGTGGACATCAAATTGTCTCTCTTCTCAAATGCTACAAGGACTTTCCATTACTCTTAGAACAAAATCCAAGCTCCTTGCTCTAGTTCATAATACCCTAGGTGAACTGGCCTCTGTCTTCTGATTTATTTTACTCCCCTCTCTTCATTCACCATGCTCAAAACACATGAGCCCTCTTTCTATCCATTGAAGCCAAAGAATTCTCATTTCAGAGGCTATGCAATTTGCCATTCCTTCTGCCTAGAACTTGCACCATCAGATTTTCACATTTCCTCCTTCTTATCATTCAGCTTTCAACTCAAATGTTTCTGCCTCAGGATTCCTTTCCCAACTATTTTAGCTAAAACAGCTCATCCATTACTGTCTGTCATTTTACCTTAGTATTTAATTGACCTGAGAGTATCTGAAATTATCTTTTTTAATGCGTTTAAAAAATATTTTCATTGCTTGATCTTTCCCTACTAGAATGTAGACTTCTTACAAGCAGGAACTCTGACCTGATCACTGCCGTAACTGCACACCTAAAATGAGGATTGGCGCATCACGGTAGGTTCTCAAAATTGTTCACTAACTGGCTCACCAGCACTACATTTCCTGCATTTTTGGTTGCTGCTTTCTTAGTACTGTTTTTCTTCTTTTTCTAAGTACCATCATCTCTGTCACTAAGAAGCAGGTTCATAACTAAGGACATTTAACTATAGGTCCTAACTCCCTTGTGGTGCTTCCCAGGTGGCTCAGTGGTAAAGGAACAGCCTGCCAGTGCAGGAGACTCAGGTTCAATCCCTCAGTGGGGAAGATCTCCTGGAGAAGGAAATGGCAACCCTCTCTAGTACTCTTGCCTGGAAAACACCATGGACAGAGGAGCCTGGTGGGCTACAGTCCATGGGGTCACAAAGAGTCAGACACGATTGAGCAACTGAGCACGCACACACACACACTCCTTGTGGTACTCACTCAGCTTACTCTCTTCCCTCTTTTCACCTTGAAGTCTTCTTTGCAATTCACTTATAAGCTAGCTCAGACAACTAAAGCTTAGAGTCTCTCCTATATCCAAACTATGTTCCATCAAGGTGTCTACTATCTCTATAAGTAAACAGAACTAATAGTAACAACAGCAACACGGTCCATTTTAGTCTCACAGCAAGGAAACTTCCTGAAGTGGAATTTTCTGCTTCATTAGAGTAACACAGAAGCAACGACCATATGCAGATAGCATGAGATGAGCTGGCAGACTCTGCTCAGGAGCATCTGTAATGGTCATAGGAAGGGAAGAAGTGCTTCCTATTGAATTACTGGAAAAACACACTGAGAGAGGAGAATGGACTTTATTCCGTTTTCCCTTATGCTCTCTTTGGGTGTTGATACCCTCTGCTGCTGCTGCTAAGTCGCTTCAGTCGTGTCCGACTCTGTGCGACCCCATAGACGGCAGCCCACCAGGCTCCCCCGTCCCTGGGATTCTCCAGGTAAGAACACTGGAGTGGGTTGCCATTTCCTTCTCTACTTGATGCTAATCTGAAATCAATTCCATTGGAAGATTTCAATCATCTCATATAAACATTAACACTGTACCTGCCCTGATACTTACATGGATATATACTTTGCCTGTGTTACATTATTAGCAGGTTTAGAGACTAAATCTATGCCTTTTTTTGTTCCCTTTTTTCATTTCACTGCTTTATGGAGATCCTACTCCATGGCCGACACTTTGCTGGGGGCTGGCGAATCATCTAGTAAAAGTCGTGGTATTTTCTCAGGGACAGCAACTTTGTTGGAATAAGATGCTAGGGGACTTCAGGGAAAACATACAGTTTTGCTCATTTTTACTTAAAATGTACATTATAGACTAAGAAAACAACATTTTCTACAGGTTTTCTAATCACATTTTATTTACAAATGAGAAAGTGATAGTAACCTTCCTCACAAGTCACCATTTTTAAAAACCTGGAGTGGTTTTATGATACTGATGGAGATTATGGTGTCCAAAGACAGCTCTTGTCACTGGCCCTGCTTTCAACGGCGAATAAGAAAAAGTGAGAAAAAGATATCATTATTGCCCTTACAGTTTTTTAGACTACTTTTGATAGGTTATATGAAATATTTTCATACAAAATTAGATGCCAGATTCTTTTTGGAAAGAATAACAGATCTAGCAGTAGGTTGCATGGTGACATATAAATTGAAAAATGGTAAGACTGTTCCTAACAGATTCAAAAATATAACTTCAGATCTAAACTGATAAACCAAAGGTGGGAACATGAGTGCCCAGTTAATACTGTATACCTGAGGTTAACAACATTTTTAAAATATTTTCAAAAACTATTAATTTACCTACTACAGGAGTTCGACATGCAACAGAAGGTGGTGTGTCTGCATAAAAGGAGCTGGTCTGCTTTCTGCTACCATCATCTAAAATGTTGAGCGGATCATGAATGTCACCATATGGAGGCAGGGAGCGCACACTGCTGATGACGGAAACGTGTTGATTCACCATCGATCCAAGTCTATGAGACTCTGGGTAGTTGACGTTGCTCCCATAGTACCCTATGACAGAAAGTGTTGAGAAAGTAGAGTTTACTTATCGCAAATAATATTCAGGAAGAAAAATGAAAGAACAAGGTAATAGGAGAGATCCCTCAAGATACCCTACTGTAAATACTACATTGACATCAACATTTACAATACAGTTGGATGTGCTTATATATGGATATAGTTCAGTTCAGTTCAGTCACTCAGTCGTGTCCGACTCTTTGCAACCCTATGAACCAGAGCACGCCAGGCCTCCGTGTCCATCACAAACTCCCGGAGTCCACCCAAACCCATGGATATGGTTCACTTGTTGTTTTTTGTTTTTAAAATACATAGGAGTTATCATATTATTAATTTTGAGATATAAGACTATACCTCTCTCATATTTCCCTTCTCTAAATTAATAAGATCTTATGATGCCTATGAAGAAAAAAAGCACTATTAGCCTTTCACAAAGATTACTTATCAAGTACCAGTTTTATTTACGGATTGATGTTTCTGGGAGGAGGACTGGTCTTTGCTGAGGAGAGGAGCAACAGAGCAGTCACTTTGGTGGCTGAATAAGTCCACAGAGCTTTACGTGTTTTACCAGCCCAACAGGAAGCACTGTCTGGGTCCTAATCTTGAAGATCTGCTGCTAGCTCTCTGGAAGAAACATTATTCACTAAAAATATCTTCAAAGAACATAACGTTCTTCTCTGGGGCTAACATATGGTTTGACAATGTTTTCACCCTGTGTGGCATTTAGAAGGACAACTGTAATCAAGCCACAAGAATTCGGGATATGTTTGTGTTGTGCTGTGCTTACTCACTCAGTCGTGTCTGGCTCTTTGTGACCCCCATAGACTGTAGCCTGCCAGGCTCCTCTGTCCATGGGGATTCTCCAGGCAAGAATACTGGAGTGAGTTGCCATGCCCTCTTCCAGGGGATATTCCCAACCCAGGTATCAAACCCAGATTCTGCAAATGCAGAATCTGCATTGCAGGCAGATTCTTTACCATCTAAGTCACCAGGGAAGCTCAAGAATACTGGAGTGGGCAGCCTATCCCTTCTCCAGGGGAACTTGCTGACTCAGGAATTGAACTGGGGTCTCCTGCATTGCAGGTGGATTCTTTACCAGCTGAGCTCCCCAGGAAGCCCAGGGATATGCTTGTACATGGCTGAAATTAGCTCCAAATGTCTAAGATTCCACGATCTTGAGGAAGTTCTACACAGGATGACGTGCTGTTCACCAGAGGTGGAACTCAATGTCTGGTTTGGCCTAACTGTCATCTCAGGAAAGGAAAAATTCTTTAAAAATTTCAATACCATTAGGTGAATTAGGAGGCAACGTTGCTCCTTGGCAGCTGGCAGCCCCTGCATTGCTCAGGAAATTGAAGCCTCCTGTATTTAAAAACTGCAGACTATGTGGATCTTGGCCATGTGGGGATGGTCCATAGCTGGAAGGTGGCCGAGAATTATATGGGGACCCAGCACAGCTGCCACTGAAGAAGTCTCTAGAAAGCTGCTGGTCACTCCAGACCATGCATCGACCATGCTCCGGGCGATGAGGATAGAGTCCTGATGGGGTGTGAGGCTGTGTCCTAAACACAGTCTGATAGTTAGAGTTGGTCCCATAAAAGTCATGGCTGGCTTGAGGGAAAGTCGGATAAATAGGCTCTGAGTATGCTGAGCAGTGTGATGGGGCTGACAGTACTGGGCCCACGCTCGGGGGCCTCCCTGCCATTGGCCCCTGGTTAATGACACTTCCTCGGCTCGCCATAGCTGGAGAAATAGGTGGTGTCATCAGATGTCCAGAACTCTGGGAAAGCTCCATTTGACCTGGAAAAAAGTTGCCGGAGCATTCACTAGTGGCAGATTAAAAACAGATGGGCTCACAACATTTAAAATTATGCAAAAGATTTATTAATATATCTTTTTTCCAACTTAGATCATTTCTAACCTCCAAAAATAACAGGACTGGGGAAACAACAAAACTCTAGGCTTAAAAATATCATTGTAACATGTATGTATTTCACAACAGTGGCAACTTTTGGAGTTACTGACCATGGAGAAGAGCCTGGGATGGCTTCATCCTTCCATCTGTATAAAGATGATTAGAGCTCAAGCTTGGGAAGGGCAAAGGGTCTGCTGTTTACCTTTCTCTGTAATTAAAAAAACGCACTGAATGCTAAATGGTTTGATGTATAGAAGGGACATTGTAGATCTCATCGCTTCAGCCATGTCCAACTCTTTGTGACCCTATAAACTATAGCCCACCAGGCTCCTCTGTCCATGATATTCTTCTCCAGGCAAGAATACTGGAGTGGATTGCCATGCCCTCCTCCAGGGTATCTTCCCAACCCAGGGATCGAACCTGCAACTCTCTCCTGCACTGGCAGGCAGGTTCTTTACCTCTAATGTCACCTGGGAAGCCAATGTATAGTGTGAAAGAAAAACACAATAATGTCAAAAAGACCATGGCTTCAAAGCAGCCAATTCAAAACTCCATGCAAACCCCACTGATGAGCAATGAGTTATGAAAGCTACCAAATCCCTGGGCCCCTAGCTTTCCATTGTTGGAATTAGGCCCCTGAACTTTAAGGTCCTTCCAGGGTTAAAATTCTGTGTGTCCAACAAATAAGGTATATAGAAGGATTTCAAGGAAGACATAAGGCAATAAGTGGATTTAAAGTATTATCTAGTAGCTAGTTTAAGCCATAAACATTCAGACCAACAGGGAACCACAGACCAAAGAGAAAAATTTTTGTGATGGTTATCCTAAAATAGCTGAATCTTAAAAAAAATTTTTTTATTTATTTGGCTGCATCACGTCTTAGTTGCAGGTCCCCTCAATCTATTTTATAATGGAGGACAAACAAAGTCTCCTCAAAATCCATAAATAAGTAAGTAGCTCATATTTTTTGACTTTCAAAGCATCTTAAGGATTTTGTGGACACCTAATCTATTTCTTTCTTCCACCAAGTGAGAATAACCAAGTATTTGGACTTCTGATATAACCAGAAGAGTATGTTAAAGTGTGATGTCTATCTTTAAAATGGTGTTGATAAAAATATGAATGACAAATGTTGAAAATCAAAAAATATTATAAAGCTTTATTAGAAGTCATCGGAGATAAGCCTTTTTATTCTTGGAACACCTGGAGGTTATTAGCTTTAAGAAAACAAAGGAATAGGTTCCTGTGAGACATACTGAAGCCTAAGTGATGTTCTTGGTTGTCTCACAGCCTACCTGGAAGCGGCATGTTGTCTGTATTCCCAGCAGGGAACGGGTGCAGAGCAGAGGTTAAGCCTCCAGGTTGACTAGATGACAGAGGAAGATACGTTGTCTCCACATGGCTTTCATTCTTCACAGTATCACTGGGAACAGTGCTCCCTTTATTACGGTTGGCCAGAAAGCATGAACTCGGAGAAGCAGTGAAGGCAGCTTTACTTGCATCTGGAAAGTTTTTTTTAAAATACGAAAGCTAACATCATTGCCACATTCCTAGTAGATAAGCCCAAGTGAAAAACAAAACACATTGTAAATGTTCCAGGGCTGTGTCATAAATCTGGAAATTTTTGAGAAATGTTTTCCATGGGAAATAAGACAGGCAGACCTTTGGTCTTGGCAGAGGTGCTGGGCTTTGCTAACCATATACTTGTGGGTATAGGTATTTTCTTGTTGTTTTTGTTCAGTCGCCCAGTCATGTTCAACTCTTTGTGACCCCATGGACTGCAGCATGCCAAGCCTTGCTGTCCCTCACCATCTCCCAAAGTTTGCTCAAGTTCATGTCTGTTGTATCAGTGATGCCATCCAGCCATCCAGGTGTTTTCTTAGGGGCACTAAATAGTCCACTCTATAGTGAATAGCCTTCAAAATGCAAATCATCACATGCCAAATAGATGACTTTCCTTCCCTCTCTAAATCCCTAAAGAACTCATCTCTGCACCATTTATAAGACATGTTATCTTGAATTACAGTTATTTTTGTGTTACAGTCATTTCTCCAATTTTATCTAAGTTCTCAGAAGTTAAGAATATCGATTTTATTCTTCAGAGTTTCCAGTTGACTACTTGACTACTCTATGTACCAATGGAGGAAAGACGAAATAGGGCTCTCTTAGTGTTAGTATCCTGTTTCAGTAGTGACAATTTGGTGGGGAAAAATCTGAGTCTACTATCAATCCACTTAACAGGTGTGCTTACAAATTCCTGAAATTAGGTTTCCACAAAGAAAGATGCAAAATAAGATGTACATTTTAAATTACCTGAATTCTTCATATACTTGTCCAATAAATTCTGTAACTCCTGCTCTTTGTCATTATTAAACTGGGTCTCCATGGCGAGCAGAATGTATTCATCAAGAAGCATTCGGATCAAATGGAAAGAACCTTGTTTATGGGTGAGGAATGAGCAGAGGGCATTGCAAGATGAAATAAGGGAAAGAAAGAGACGGAGAGAAAAAAGAGAGACGTCACGTTATCTTTGTGACCATCTCGCAGCACTTTACAAGGAGCAACTGAAATAAACAAATACTTGTTGGACTTTAAATGACCTGCTAAGACCAACATGCTTAACTTGGGTCTCTAATCTTTTTGTGAACCGCCTGCCCAGCTCCCTGTGTGTACTGTCCTGCCAGCTCTTTGGCCACTAATTACATCAAAGGAAAATACGGATGAAAGTGAGACATGCTTTATGCTTTAAGAGGGCATACATTGGAGTGTGATAAGCTTTAACCCAGGGAGAATGAGCTCTACTCTCTATTTCTGTTTACTTTGGACTAAATAATTAGACAATAGCCAACATGGTTGAAAAAAGTATCAAGTGAGAAGATGTCTTTTTCTCCTGAAACAAAATGTTCTTTCATTAAAAAAAAGAAAAAGTAATTTTCATGTGGAAGATATCCTGGAAAACCTTAAACTTTTATTCAACAGATTTCCCAAGAGTCTTTTTTCATAATAAAGTCAGGATTAAGTATTATATAATTTAAGAAACCTTAAGCATAAGCAACAAATTTCAGACAATAAACAATATGTTTTGTTTATGCCTCAATACAGGTTCACTAATTTAATCTAATTGTGTTGGAAGTTAAATGACAATTTACTTAATTATAACCTATTTTATATGTGAAGATTTTGCAAAATGCAATTACAAAGTACAGAAGTACTGTCCAGTAGATAGCATTACAACTACCAACAAAGAACCTGAGAAATTTTAGGAAAAAGAAGGTCTTCAACTTTTAAATAAGGTAACTTGAGTCAATTTTTTCATAAGTCATATGGATCAGGAAAGATGGTTCAGAAACATATGATAGCATGTCTTCTAATCAGCTCTTTGACTCTTGGAATACAGCTATGTGGGTTCCTGGAAAAGATGCAGACATTTACCATACTGTAATGAATAGTGCCTTTGGAAAGTAATGTATGGATTATTGTTTATTTGCTTGTTTAACAAAGGGAATTTATCCTAGCACTGATGGAACATAATGGTTACAGCTATTTACTGTGTATGCCAACTGCTGGCAATGTATTTTTATATATATCACCTCACTCAACTGCCCATGTAACCCAATGAAAGAAGTATTCTCCCATTTCTACAATGAGCAGGTTAGCTTGGGTAAAAGCAAACTCAAAGAAAAGGAGTGTAAGGATTTAACTCTGCAAGTGGTCTGACTCTAATACCCAGGCTAATAACAATCATTGTCCACTGGTTTAATAGTCAGATTGGAGAAGTGACAGTGCCACACGTTTAATAATTGATAGGAAATGTGACTGAGGAATGAATGATGTAATTCATCTAAGAAGAGTTTTATAAAGCACATAAGATACCAAAACTGGATGCATTGTTCAAGGTGAGATTATGCATTACTCGAGCACCAAAAAAGCTCCACTTCAGCAGGAAGTCTTGAGCCCTCTTCTTTAATGATCTCCCATTTTGCTTGCTGGTCTATAAGTAAAGCAACAAAAACGAAAATATAAAATCTCTTATCTCATCATTACATGCTTCGTATATAAGATCAAGAGGTAGATAAACTGACAGATGGACAGATGGCATAGCATGCCTTTTATGTCATCAAATAAAATGATCTGTCCGGGGATTTTAATTTCCATCTGTCTTTGCTGTCATTTCTCAGGTTCATAGATCTTTATTGTGTATGGTTTTGTTACCTAACAGAATTGGACAACAAAATGAAATAATTTACAAAATATTTTCTCTCAATTTTCCTTTGACAGAGCTTTAAAAAGAGCAGAAGCAAAGTATGAAGAAAGGGTTATATATTTCTGTGAATGATTAACTGACTTCTCTGGTCCTGAATGTTAATCTGTTTTCCTTCCAGGAGAAAAAAAAAGTTCCTCACTATAACTAGTTTCCTTGATATGGAATGGTTAACACCAATTGGTGATGGATATATTTGTTCTTATGGCCTTGTGTGATGGATGACTTGAAGGTTAACTGAAAGAGTTGAAGAAACCACATACAAAACACAAAATACTGAGCTCCTGGAATTAAAAAATGCAAATTACTTAAAACTATATCTTCTGTCACCTTTTATGAAACCATGCTTTTTAAGAAAAGGGCCAGATCTTTCCAGTTTTATCTTTCACTACTGATGTTACTCAGTTGTAAACTTATTGACTGATAGCGAAGGCACAGTAGCATGTAGTCTGTCAGAAAACAATAAATAAAATCCAATTCATGTCCAATGCTCTCAAATCTGCCGTATTTCTAATTTTGATATTTGACTTACCTTATTGGTAGGGTTTCAAAAGCTTTTCAAAGCATTATTACACATATCCTATCACCACTCCCCACCACTCAAGAAATTATAGCCAGTTTAGCATTTGCTATTAACAAAATCTTATTTTCTGAATATATCTGAAAAATACCTTAATAACTCTCTGCTCCACCACAGTATCCAACCATTCAATGAAAGCCTCCACAGTGGCATTCTTCTTAAGGAGATCTTTCAGTTCTTGAAACACTGTGATAGAATCATCTACCATGGAAAAAGAAAAAAAAAAAAAGAAAGCCTAATATTGTATTCTATTTTGAACCTGAGATAAAACCTAAAACTAGAATAACTGGTAACTTTATAGTATAAAAGGGAAAGACAGGTAGATTAAATTAAATGTGTTAAAGAAATGAATTTCATATCCTGGAAACTAACAAAAAGTCCTTAGTTCTTGACTCTTCAAAATTTTAGTCACAAGTGTATATGTCTTGGTATATACTGAAATGCAGGTTTATATATTACACACTAGGGAGGAATAAGTTGTCAATAGAGATGATAATTCATTTTGAATGCAATGCTTTCATTAAATGCAATGGATTAGTTGAAAGTTAATGAATGAACTAAGCTAGACTTGTTGATTTCCTGCTTTCTAAAATACCCTTTATCTTTAGCAAAAATTAAATTCTGCCCTGCAGAAATGAGCCACTTAAATGAATAATCTTTTATCATGTAAAAGTTAAATGGGCAGTTTAAGACTATCATTTTATTAAACAGTTTGAGGTTTACTGAATCCCAAAGGGTAATATAATTTTGTTAGGAAACAGAAAGCAGGACTAAGGTTGGCCTGTCCCGAGAGAGCAGTGAGTTATAGCCTATAGGAGGCTGCATTTTTTGGTGTTTTCAGAGAAAAATGGTAGGAAAAACAGTTGGTTGTTATCCCTGGGAAATGGAGCTTGGCTGTATGGTCACATATACTGGCTTGGTAAATGTCAAGCTGTCCAAACCTAAGCAGGGCACGTCTGCTTTGTAAAACATGATTGCATTGAGATACCATTTTGATATGCATTGTACCCCAGATGATGCCAAGAGTGGAAAACATGGAAATGCATATGCATGTAATATAAAACTGGAAGAAAACTCAAAACCATTTTGATTATTCCTAGGTTTTTTTCTATTTGGGTTATTTCTAGACAATGAGATTATAGATGGCTTTTATTTTCCTCTTAACATTTTCTATATTTTCCAGGTTTTTCACAATCAGTAAGTACAACTGTTTTAAAATAGAGAACAATTTTTTCAAATTAAAAGTATTTCTATAAACCAAGGTTTCTCAATGATTTTGTAGTCCAAGGGGACACTTGGGAATGTCTGGAGACATATTTGGTTGTCAAAACTTGGGGTGGCCGCTACTGGCATGTAGGGGATAGTGCCCAGGGATGCTGCTAAACATCCTTCTATACACAAGACAGTCCCTGCCCTGCCCCATCAAACAGTTATCCAGTCTAAGATATGGATAGCACTGAGATTGAGAGACCCTGCTCTAAATACAGAGAGAAGGCTTACATTCAGTGTAGATATCAGATTCAGTGTCTGTGCTGCCGGAGATCGTGAGAAGGGCCTGAGATCCGATGCTATTCAAGTCAACCTTTTCAATATCAGATACCATAGAATTCACAACATGCTGGTCAAAGAGAGCTGGTCTGGCAATCTGCATAAAGAAAGTAAAAAGGATACTAAATTACATCATTGATCTTCCATCTAAAGAAAAATTTAGCTTCTAGAGAAATAATTCTCTGAGAGAAATGTATCCTAAATAACTCATTTCTTATTTTAAAACTAAAAGCAGTAGCTGAGACTCATGGTCATCTCTGTTAAAGGTTTGAAAACTATTTTTGGAATAAGAAAATATATATTTTTTAATCTATTGTCATAAAATAAAGAGTTTCACAATGTTATATTTCTTATCTGAAACTATCCTAAGCAAGTCTTTCAAAATTTCAGAGGTTGATGACCTTCATAAAGCAAAGGAAAATTTGAGGAGAGGGGAAGTATACTTTAACAATATACAAACACATAACTCTAATTTAGGAATTACTTTTTCCTCCTATTTAAGAGAACTAAATTAGAAGTAGTTTAAAGTGACTTCCCTGGTGGCTCAGATGGTAAAGCATTTGCTTACAATGTGGGAGACCTGGGTTTGATCCCTGGGTCAGGAAGATCCTCTGGAGAAGGAAATGGCACCCCACTCCAGTACTCTTGCCTGGAAAATCCCATGGACAGAGGAGCCTGGTAGGCTACAGTCCATGGGGTCGCAAAGAGTCAGACATGACTGAGCGACTTCACTTTCTTTCACTTAAAGTGTGTTGTGGGTTTCAAAATATCAGATGCGCTCATTCCCCACAATCTATTAATTTTATTCATTGGATTTATTTATTAATAGAATTCATGTGGCAAATAAGAGTTTTAAATTTTACATTACATTCAAAAGGTTTTTTTCTTTTTACTTTCTATTTTAAAATAATTTTAAATTTACAAAAAAGTTGCAAAAAATAGTGTAGAGTATTTCCATATACTCTCTACCCAGCTTCTCCTTATGTCATTATTTTACATTACCATTGTATATTACCAAAATCAGAAAACCAAGGTGAGTACAATACTAGTAAGTAAACTACAGACATAATTCAAATTTCATCAATTTTCCCACTAATGTCCTTTCTCTGTTCTAGCATTCATTCTAGGATCTCACATTGGATTTAATTGCTGTCTACTTTGTCCTCAGTCTCTTAAAGTTTCTCAGTCTTTGCTAACAAATGATTTAATTTTGATTTGGTGACTCTGATACCCTTGGCTGACTGACGTACCTGTGCAAGATGTAAGAAAGATGTTTGCCGCTTCAGAGATGATACAAATCTTCTCACAATAGGTATTTTCTTGTCAGTTAGAGCTTCTGGCAAATTTTCCAAGGATGAAACAACCCATTGTTCCCAATTCTTAGCAAAATTTCTTATGTCTGCTAATAAGCTATAAAAATTCCCAAAGAACAAAAACCTCTGTATTAAATACTAAATAGTTCACAATGCATTAAATAAATGCAGTTTGATAGAGGTGTGGTATTATTCTGTGATTCTAAGAACATGACTGAAGTCAGCCTAGGTCTGCCATTTATCATCTTGATCAAAATACTCAATCTCCTGAAACTCTAATTTCCTCATCTGTTAAATGGGAATAAGAATAGTATTCATGTCACAGGATTATAATGAGGACTACATGAAATGATTCATGGAAAGTGTTTGGGTTAAAACTTGGCAGGTAGAAAGTGATCAATAAAGATATACTTTATCATTAATATTGATAATTCAATCATCTTCTGTAAAATAGTTCTGGGAAAAGGTAAGTGTGCACTTGATTGTACATATCTTGGCTTCTTGAGAGACATGCAAAGGGATCACAATGCATTTCAGGTATTTAATATTTGTTTCTAGTAACATATTCCTATAATTCTACATGATTCCTATATTTCAAATTCCTAATAATTCCTGTAATTCAAATATAACTATAGAATAAATTACCACAAATTATAGGACCTCATTTAGAAAATTGCAAATGTTGGTTGCATATATATATTATGAGAATATACAAAAATTTATGTCAGTCAACAACCTACATATGACATTGTAATGAAACTGATCTAAATATATTTAGGATAGGGCATATGTTGGGGAGCAGTGACATGGTAAAGGAATAAAAATAGGCAGAGTTTAGAGTTAAACAGACCTTAATTAAAATCTAGGTTCTGCTTCCTACTAATTTGGGCAAATAAATTAACTTGTTTGTACTCCCAGGTTCCTCTTTGTGAATTTGGGATCATAACAGTTTGGAATAGTGTAACAAGTTGTTTTTCAAAAAAAATCCAATTGTTCAATGAAAAGGAATTGATTAAATATAGTATTTTTCAGATGCTGGATGTCTATCCAATCATTTAAAAAATGCTCATCTGTATTTGTTGATATGGGAAGATTTTCACAGTATACTGCAATAGTATGTGTACTATAATTCCATTTTTTAACATTCCTAGAAAAAAGTTTGTGAGATAATAACCTGACATTAAAAATCTAAGATTATCAGTGATTTTTTAAATGCACTTATGCATGTTTTTCATTTTCTAAATGAATACAAACTACTTGCATACTTAAGAGATAAATATATAAATAGTACTTTTCAGGTTGGTTGTAGGAATTAAGTGAAATAATTTGGGTAAGATTAAACGCCCACACTGTGTTTAATAAAATTCAGCTGTTACTACTTGTTAGCTACATGGCTGAATGGCTTCCTAGGTGGCTCAGTGGTATAAGATCTGCCTGCCAGTGCAGTAGATGCAGGAGGCTTAGGTTCGATCCCTGGATCAGGAAGATCCCCTGGAAAAGGAAATGGCAACCCATTCCAGTATTCTTGCTGGGAAAATCCCATGGAGCCTAGGAGGCTACAGTCCATGCGGTCGCATTGGACACGGCTCAGCGGCTGAGCACAGCACACATAGCCATGACTGAATGCCTGTCACTATGTAAGCATAGCCATTTTGCTGTGACACAGAAGTGTTGTCTACCTAATTCAGAGCTCAGATTAGATGTTTAAAGACTGTATATCAATAATTACAAGAAACTATTGACAGACCAACTACTATTTAAATAAACAAACCAGTCTAGAGGAAAAGGTAAATAAAAAATAAAGATTGTTTTATCAATCATCATGTATTTATTGAGAACCTATTATCCCCGCCTATGTATATTTGTATCCCCAAATACTAAAATAAATTTCATTACTTTATTAGAATTTATCGTTTTTTAAATTGGCTTTGTTTCAAGTTTCTATTGTTCTTACATCAGAAAAGACTTTGTGAAAAATCTTCAAGCATCATTTCCATTTGAGATCTTACTCCTTTGTTAAAAAGAAAGTAATAATTCCATTATGTTCCTTTCTGATTTTCAAAATTAAGACTAAAGTATAATAAATATAAAACAATTTTCCTTATGTTTTTATTATTGTGGATATTTTCCACAAATTATCCCATTTATCTCCCTCTATCCAGTTTCCATTGAAGAACTTCCTCAAGTATCTTAAAGGTCAACTATACTTAAATATTTATTTTTCACTTGGGCAGCTCTCAAAGGGATTTCAGGATTGTCCCATCAATTTTGTTCATTGAGGTTTGAATATAAAGATTGGGGCACATCTCTTCAGCTAATACAAACAGGCAGGAGCAGGAAAATAATACTGGTAAATGAATGAATTTCTACTGAATGTTTTGCTTTACTATAATGTATGAGGTTAAACCCTTTACAAGCAAGTATATTTTATTGACTGAACCTACCTTTCAGGCATTTCTTGCATTGTGGCAGGAATGAGGACATCTGTAAGAACCTTAATCACAGCAAAAGAGAGTTAACATAAAACCTTACTCGATATTTCTATAGACGCACTTACTCTTTGTCAGCTACTTTTTATTCCGAGCTTTCCAGAGAATAATATGTTAACTCGTTTCTGAAAGTTGTACTTTTATCTCTAAAATGAATGTATATGTGAGCTGTGTGTGTGTGTTTGTGTGTGTGTAAAAGGCAAGGGGAGGGGTCTATAGAAATATTGCAATGCCAGTTAAGCAGGTGACATGAATATACTGAGTACAGAGTGCTAGTTTTCAGAACATAAGGAACACTGAAAAGAAAGGGCTAGACTGACTGCACCTTAAACATGGGTGAGATGGGTTCTCATCAAGGATGATCTTGATGAGAACAAGTGGAAAGAAAAAATAAGTGCTGACTGATACCAGCTCAGGAAAAACGGATAAATCAAGGAGATGGGGAATCAGAAGGGTTATGAATAGTATGGATCCCTTGGGCTGACTCATAAACTGAGTGGGCCAGCCTGGGGACGAGGACCAAGAGGGCTTCAGAAGATATTTCAAAATGAGAGTAAACACTCGTCTACAAAGGCCTGTGTAGCCTACTAGCAAAACGCACATGTAGTCCACGTATTTGAAACACTAAAGCCATACTGTTGTAGATGCCCAGTATGCTCATCACCAGTGAACTGGCCTTGGTAATTATGCACAGTTTTAAGGACTAAAAGCTGACCAATCTCTAGAGGTGGGATGAAGGTCTTGCCAAAGCTCATGTTACAATACACTACTCTCTTTACAGTGCTCACTGTGGGAAAAACTTTGTGTATGGAAAGGTACTTAAACTCTGGACTTTTGTGTTGAAGGCAAAGAAGTAGACCATTTGGCAGTGGGGAAAGCCACGCTTTACGGATATTTTTTGGAGGTCTGAAAGACAGTCGGAACAGCTTTTCCTTGCTGCTGGTAGATGTGCGTGTATGAGCCCAGGTCTTATACCTACTTTTGGAACCACCTGCTTTCATCTTTCCGATTACTTTCTCATGTCTTAAACATTGCAGATAATCATTTAGTGCAAACTGAACCATTTCTCTCTGGATGATGATATTCTTATTTGATCCAGAGAAATGAGACAATCCTTGCCCTCCTTTGTTTTTCTTCAACTTTAATTAAAGGTAGAGAATATACAGCACTTCCTCCATTCTCTTATCCTGCAGTAAGGAAGAATGGGACAGAGGATGAAAATATGGGCTCCTGCATCCTAGGTCAAGCCCGCCTACCGGTTCTCGACATGCAAAGTTGCTTCTGGACTGTTTAGTGTTTGCTTCACTTCTCTGCAAAGTTGAGAATGTAATAGCAGCAACTAACTTAGATGGATTTTTCCTCCGAAATACTTAACAGGGCTCCAGCTTGGGTTTTCTTGCTTACCCAAATTATTAATATGTTTTAAAAGGAAAGCTTTTGTTTATCCTTATGACAATTTAACAGGTTAATGCAGATAGACTCAATTCAAAATACCCAAATTGTAGTACAGTTTTCTCCCTCAGCTTGGACCTGTATCTACTTTAACTTGGGAACAGATTCCTGGGGGAATTAGCTTTACCCTCTTTCCAGCTGAATGGCTGGTTCTGTGGCCAACCATCTCCTCTTTGCTTTCAATATCTTTCCTGATCCTTCTATAGACACTTAGGGACTCTTGTTTGGCTTAAGAACAAAATTCGTCATTAATGCATTAACATTAGAGATTTCCAGATTTTTCAAGTTATTAGTCCTGTACGAGTGCTTAATTCTGCTTTTCCCCAAACTCTGATACTGTGAAAAAGCCACTATTTATTCTGAAAACATCTTAGACAGTTAATAAAATTATGTAAGTTTTTATGGAAGTGTGTCATATTTAGAATCATTCTTAGCTGTAAACAGAAACTGATTTTTGTTTTACTTAATATAAATTTACATTAAAATACATTCACTATTACATACATACTATTAAGCTGATTGCTTTCTAATCAGAAAAAAATTAATAGTGCATCTCCAGCTAGAAATAACAAGTTTATTGAAAACATATTGAAAAGTTTAGATGGAATGAGAAATATATGTTTAAGTCATCCTAAAGAGCTTACCTTATAAAGAATTGAGTCACAAACACAGAAAATGTCAATTATAACTGGGTTTTCAAGCAGGGGAAGAAGATGATCAGGCATTCCTTGCCAAAAATGTAATAAGAAATGCTGAATCTAGTTGAGAACAAAGAGTATGTACATTAACATTTTTCCTTAACATGAACTTGTATGAAAAACAAGAAAAGAATGTTTATATAATACAGTCAGCAAAGCGTTCTTTGTTACTCTTACCTCCTCAAAGTTCCCATTTATTGCATTGTCCAAGATGCACTGGCAGTGAGTTTTGTACATCATTATTAGGGTATCAACCTATATCGAGGAAGAAAAATCTTAACAGAAGCACCCTTTCAATGCTGTCTTCATTTTGTTCATGCATACATTTGTTCATATATTCAAGTACATGGTTAAAATTCCTGTTATGTACCAAGCACTGTGCTCAATGCTGAGGAAACAAAGGTGAAGGCGTAATTCTTATTTTAAGGCGCACATTGCCTTGTGAAGGGACAAAGGCGAGCAAATGGATAGTCGCAGGACAGTGTGATAAGAAAAACGAAAAAAGTGATTGTTTAGGGAACTATCAGTCAAAGCGACATTGTAGTTTTCTGCTTAATAAGGAAATCTCCTTTGATTGGAGAAATAAATGTAAAATGATAACATACATGAACTCTTCACACAGTTTAATTAAGCAGGTGCTTGGGCAGCGTGGTGCAGGGGTTTCCAGTTTCGGTTGTGGAGTCAGCTAACACTGAACGTGTGCTCCACTGCACTGTTCTGCACAGGTTGCTTTGTCTCTGATCCCAAGCTTTATATCTTCAAGTAGTAATAACATATTACTTATAAGGTGTTGAAGAAGATAAAACAAGATGTGCTGCAGGTGGAACAACTTTCCTCATGCAAAGTATAAGCTCTTACTGTATTACCTCAAATTACTAATAATATTAAATGACTCGTTGGCCAAAAAAGATTTCAACATTAAATGTCTGTTACTAAAATTCTCTGTTTCCATGTATACACTAATACTTGAATCCACAGATAGAAAATCTTAAACATCTTACAATTTGCAGAGGGTTAGAACTTGTTAATCTTCTGGAAAACTAGGAACACCCATGTTCAAAACATTTTTATTTTATAAGCTAGAAACATTGCTACCTGTTACAGGTTGTGTGTTCTGTGTGAACAGAGGAACAGGCTTAGATGTTAGAGGTGTGAACTCTGCCTGCAGGATACCTGGATTTGAATGCTAGCTCTCCTCTGCCACTTAGTAGCTATGTGATGTCGGTCGAAATACTTAACATTCATGTGTTTTAATTTCCTCATCTATAAAATGGAGATCATAAAAACAGTAAATATCTAATCGGGTTGTTATGAAGACTAAATAAATTAACACGTGAAAGTGGTTGGAGTAATCCATAATACAATACTACGGTTAACTATTTTTATCTTTATAGTATCTAGGGTGGTGATGGTGACAGGGATGTCCTACTCCAATTCTTTGCTCTCCAACCTTTATCTCTGCAGCCCAGCAACATCAGACATCTTTGTGGTTTAGTGTAAAGCTGTATAATGATGGCATGCAAATTACCAATCTACCTCTAAGGAGGTAAGCTGACTACACACCTCCGCCAGGATGTCACCGCTGACGCAAATGAAATATGCTCTTTTCCTTAAGCAACAATTTTCAGATGGGCCGCAAGACATAGTTTCAAATGAGGATAAGAACAGCATGAATGACAGAAAGGAATTAATAACTGTTGTCAAAAATTAACCCTTTGACCCCTGAAAGCCACTAAAGAACAAGTGAACTTTTATCTTCACAAGTGTTTCCATTTATTTGTGTCAATTTTTTTTCTTCTATACAGAAAGCATCAAAAAATTTAAATCTTATCATTGGTACTTTGCTTATTTAATAGTTACACAGTCTTAGGGTAAGAACTTTTCACTGTAGCATACTTTGCAGTCTTTATAAACATAATTTTGCTCAATTTCCTGAGAACATCACATTATAGAGGGTAGAATCAGAGGCAAGTCTTCGCTCTAGTAAAGTCAGTGAGCAAGAGAGGGGGTAGCACCTGTCTTGAGTGACGCTCTGATGGGGGCAAAAAGCAGGTCCCTCAGCTTCAGCAAACACCGCTCACTGGGGTCAGCTTCTCACTAGGCAGCCTCCATCGTATCTGCCTCAAGAAAGTAGGTGCTTAAAAGTGTTCAGCTTCAGCCACACCCCTCTTTCTATGAACTGACACGTTACCTGGGGAACTTGGCTACTGTCTAGGAAGGTAAAAGGCAGGGCCCAGCTGTCCTCAAAGGACAAAGGGAAGTATGGGGCTCATGATGGGGGCCACTGGGAATGAATTTATAAACCAGAGCTTATTTAAGCATCTTGAATACTGAGTGAGAAATGATCTACAGACCAGTTTTTCAAGTTGACAGATAAGGAATTCCTTGGAGGTTAGAGAAGGCTGAAATAAACTACTGGAACATGTTCCTCACTTCTTTTTTTCTTTGTTACTCTCTCTGTCTACCCTCCTCACCTGGTATATTTACACAGTAAACATCTTCTTGATATGTTTGCATGGGAGCCATCCTCTCCACAAAGCCAACAATACCTTCCCCCAAAGAACTGTGCTCCTCAAGGTCCCACAGATTTCCACAAGTTCCCCCACAAATTGTCACATGTTAACATTTACTGGAAGTGTCTCCCTATCATATTATTTCCATAAGGTTAAAAGATGATGTGATGACCTTGAGAAATGTGATGGGAGAAGAGCATAGTAGGAGGTGGACATACTTCAGGAGGCTTGCCTGGATCTGAGAACTACCTTCAATATTTTGCCTGTTTCTAACTGGGAAATAAGTCTGTCCGTATTATGAATTAGAATGAAGTTACTGTGCATCTCTACTTATCTATGAATAGACCTTTTTAACAGCATGTCATTTTTATTTGCAGTTTCTACAAATGCCCATTACTAAATACAGCTGGACACTGTTAATCATATTCACCTGTCTTTGCACCTTAAAAATATGAACTGACTTAAATATACTCTGAAAGATACTTTCTCAAATGCTAATAGAAAATGAACTTCAGTTGAAAAGAATGTAGAAATCTTTATGCTCTGATATAATAATGGATCCTGCTATTAGTCAGCCAGCAGATACCCAGAAAATGCCTCTAGAAGTTTAGAAATAGGGGAGCATTTAGCTTTAGACTTTACTACATAAGCAATGCAATTTATTTTATAAACTGAATTTCAGGAAACTGTTTCTTCTTTAACGTTCAAAAAATTTTGCAACAGAGCACAAAGTTTCATAATTGAGAAGAATCTTTGGAATCTTCGAGTAAGGTATCTCCCCCTCAGTGATAGGAAAAAATTCTGTCCTAGAGAAGTGGTTGATGACTAATTACTGAAATGAAATGGTGCTAGTAGAAAATATCACACTTAAAATGAAAGAAATTGCATATGATAGGCACATTCTAGGATTTTCTTCCTTGATACTGTTTTAAATAAAAAATAAACTTTAGTCTTTTGAGGTTTATTTTACCACCTTCTGATAATATACTATCAGGGAGATGGTAAATAATTAATTGGAAAGTCCTGAATCGATGTTAGTAAACATTTGTCCCTCCTATAAATCAGTCAATTATGTTTGATTATGCAGATTTCTGTTTCCCACGAGTGCCATGAGATTCCCAACAAATTGAGATATGGAACCAACATATCAGAAAATCAATAGAGAAGTATCTTTAATTGATACCTTGTCCTTAGAAAGGCATCCTTGGTACACAAGGTGTTGAGCGCTGGGGAATTCTGGAAGAAGTGTTCCAGTTTTTGAGCTAAGTGAATATTTACGAGTGAAGCCACCCTATAATTTAAAAAATGAAAAGAAATAAATCATTATCAACTATTTGATAATGACAGAGAATTCTACAATATACAATTCTAACAATATAGAAACCTACAAAATTTCATTCTTCTTTATCTTTCAAACCATAACAAGTCAGGAGGTTTGAGTAAACTGCTTATTAGATCAAATACCTGGATAAACTAATATTTCAGCAGAATTACTGTTGCCAAATCATACATAGTTTCATAGTCGGGGCATTTTTCTTTTACTTCGGATTTTAGTTTTAAACACTTTTTCAGTTTTCACAACTTTTAGAAATTTTAGTTCACAAGTTTACATTTGTTAATGACATGTTTTAAAGAGCTACTTTTAGGCTACTGAAATTACTTTAATATGAAAGGGTCAGAAATTGCCAAATTCATTTATGAATTACCAAATAAGTTATGGATTAAATAAATGAGATGGTAAGAAGTTTTAATTTATTATGCCTCAGAGATAATTAGTGGTAAAATTGTGATTGAAGCCTAACTCTTCAGATTCCCAAACTAGTACTCAGGATTTTCCCATCTCAACCTCCCTCCCTCTGCCAAATTCAGGTACTTGTTTTATTTTGAATCCTTTGGAAAGCACCCTTCAAAGGTTGGAGAAGGAAATAGCAACCTACTCCAATATTCCTGCCTGGAAAATCCCATGAACAGAGGAGCCTGGTGGGCTATAGTCCAAATGGTTGCAAAGAGTCAGACATGACTGAGCCACAAAGCACCCTCTGGTAGTTTCCCGAAAATCAGAAAAAGTGACAAATAAGTAACATATAATACTGCAATTCTAATGTACCTACAAGAAACCCACACATAGAGAGAAAGAATACATAGTCATGATGGAACCAGAGCCTTAGCAAAGGCTTCCCAGATGGCTCAGTGTTAAAGAATCTGCCTTTAGCCCTGTTAGGAGGTGTAGGAGATGCAGGTTGGATCCCTGGGTCGAGAAGATGCCCTGGTGGAGGAAATGGCAACCCACTTCAATATTCTTGCCTAGGAAATCCCATGGACAGAAGAGCCTAGCGGGCTACAGTCCACGGGGTTGCAAAGGGTCAGATGACTGAACATGCAGGCACACACTCATAGGTCACAACTGATTGTTGGTTTTGTTTGTGGAGAACGCCTACATATATTAACATTGATGAATTACAAAACCTAATGTTGAATGGGCTTCCCTGGTGGCTCAGAGGTTAAAGTGTCTGCCCGCAATGCGGGAGACTTGGGTTCGATCCCTGGGTTGGGAAGATCCCCTGGAGAAGGAAATGGCAACCCACTCCAGTATCCTTGCCTGGAGAATCCCATGGACGGAGGAGCCTGGTGGGCTACAGTCCACGGGGTTGCAGAGAGTCGGACACAACTGAGCGACTTCACTCACTCAATGTTGAATGAAACCAGAAAGTCATAGAAAAAGTGAATCCATTTTTATGTAGGAACAATAATAAATAATGCATTGGTGGTAAATTGGACAATGATAAACAATATATAATATTTACTATTTTAATCATTTTAAAAGATACAGTTCAGTGGTACTAAGTACAATCATCACTACATTGTTTAATATTGACGGTATACACTCATAAGTGATAAACTTTAATGAATGAAAAAGGAGTAATTAGCACCAAATTCTGTGAGCAGTAATGTTTGGTAGGGACAAGAAGTGATTATGGTGAGGGCACAAAGAGGACTTTTCTCTTTTAAACAATGAGGTAGGTTATGAGTTTTTATCTTAGGCTTATTTTAAAAACTCCGTGTGTGTGCATGTGTTACAATAATACATTTCCCAATAAAAATGTTAGAGTGCAATGGAAACACATATTAAGGAGCAGAGTATATGTCTTTTGACTATTATTTAAAATTCTCATGTTGATAAATAGTAGTTTTGTGATAGAAGCTAGCAACACATATGGAACATCAACAGGCGGGAAAGTGCCTAAAGAAAAAAAGTCAAAAATTAAATTTGCCTGGATATGTTAACAAGTGTGTACAAAGCTGGTATAAATCAAATGATAATATTCTGTCTAGAACCTATAACACAAAAAGAAAGGAGAGATTGATAAACTGGGAAAAATTAAAAGATGTTCATTTTACCTCCACTAGCAGGCTTTCTATTTTAATCGCACTAAATGAGGAGGCAAATCTTAGACCAGCTAAGGAGGTCTGTTTCTTTTTTTTTTTTTTTTTTCTGTCAACTGATGACTTCACTACTCTTGAACGATTAGGAATCTTATGTCCAAAAGAAAACAAGAAGGAACTTACAGAAAAGAAACAATATGATTAGAAGCAAGAGGGTCTGATTTATGAGGAAAGATTAAAGGATTTAAGCTGCACAGTTTGGTTAAGTGATGACTAAAAGACAGCATGATAACAGTCTACAAATATTTGAAAAGCATATACCAAGGAGGGAGGATTTGCTATTTATCTTGGTACAAAGTTGTTAAACTGGTCATGAATGGTTGATATTAAGGAGAAGGCTATCAGGGAAACTTCCTGGTTGAAATGTATGAAATCAAGGGACTATTCCCTAGGAAATAATGGCAACTTCATTACCAGAGCCACTGAAAACAAAATTGTACCCACACTGGAAGATTCACAGGAAAAGTTTTCTTCGACCAGGGTAAGGTATTAAAACTAGGTTTCATTTATTTGTTTATTCCTGGCAAGTAAAGGGTTCTGAGACTTTCTCTAAGATATTTTTGAAATGTGAACCACTGTATTTATGAATAAAACATTTTAAACAATCAAAATTCATACTGCTGGTTGATAATGACTCTTAATTTCCTCTCCATGTTTTGTTTTGCTTTTGTTGCCATTGATTCTGTTCACTTTTATATTATGAGCCATTTAAAACTTAAAAGAAGGTATATATAAAAAATAATAAAGACTCATACTTACCGTCTTGAGACATCAGACATTTGAAATACTAACGTGGCCTCTGTCACCCTCTCTAATTTCATTCCCATCCCCCTCATAAGGAATAATTAATGTTCTGGATTTGGTTTATATCATTACTATACAAACCTTTAAAAATTTACCTCATATGTAAATGTTTTTAAATAACATATATTATTGCTTTAAAACTGGTACCATATAGTATGTATTTTTCTACATTCAATGAGCTTTTTTGCACACTTTAAGTATTCAAGATGAACCTAATTTGATTCTTAAGGCTATAGTTCACTCATTTCCAAAGCAGTGTAGTATTTTCTTAAATATATAAAATTTTGTTTTCCTACTATATCATAATGGAATTTTTATTTTTTGGTATTCTGAAATTATAAACAATACTGCAGTGAACATCCACATACATGCCTTTTTGTGCACAGTGTGAAGGTTTCTCTAGGAAGGCAGTCGTAATGTGTGTGAACTTTCTGTTTTATTAGGTATTGCCCCTTCGACCATTTAGAAAAGCTTCTTAGCTCCCATTCTTAACAAGGCTATATTTTAATAGTTTTAATTGCTGCTGGTACAGTAATAGTAAAATGATTACCCATTAAGGTTTTAATGTTAATTTTCCTGATTTAAAAATAGATATATTTATTGGCAGGGTGGTATTCAAAATATTTATTGACTACACATTATAGAGGGTTTCCCCAGTGGCTCAGTGACAAAGACTCTGCTTGCAATGCAGGAGCAGCAGGAGACACGGGTTCGATCCTTGGGTCAGGAAGATCCCCTGAGGAAGGGCATGGCAACCCACTCCAGTATTCTTGCCTGGAGAATCCCATGGACAGAGGAGCCTGGCGGGCTACTGTCCATGGGGTCACACAGAGTCAGACACGACTGAAGCGACTTAGCACGCACGCACGCACACATTATAGAGCCTGGTCGATCAGAACAGGCACCGTGAGCACCGACACTATGTGTGTCATTCTTTTTCACCTTGGTGACTTGCCTGTTCATACACTTTACTGTATTTCTATTGGGTGGTCTTTTTATCAGGCTTCTCTGGTGGCTCAGACAATTTTTATTATTGAGTTGAACACACTCTAAAACGGTGCCGTCTGATAGAACTTTCTGGGATGATGAAAATGTTCTATTATCTGCACTGTTCAAACACAATATTCACTAGCCAGCACTTGAAATGTAAATAATGTGACAAAGAAACTGAATATTTTATGTAATTAATAGTCATTTGTGGCTAGTGGCTGCCATACTGCATAGCATAGTATTTGTAGATATTAATCCTCTATCACTTTTATATGATATATATCCAGATTTATGTTATACATTTTACATATTTAAAGCCATATTTGTTTTTGCATCCTGTTTTACTTTCTAACACTTCTCCATGTCATTAAAAGTCTTTAATAAATGATATGATATTCAGTCCTGTAAATGTCTTACAAATTATGTGACCATTTTTTATTATTAGTCATTTAGATATGTTTCACACCATAGTCAATAACAATTTTGTACATAATATTTTGTTTGCATTTTCTATTATTTCTTTATGTGAGATTCATACAAAGGTGAAATTAGTGGGAGAAAGAGTATGAACACTTCTAAGATTTGAACATGGATCTTGCAATGATCTTCCAGAAAATTTGTTCTGTCTTCACCAGCAGGATATGAAAGACCTTATCTCACCATACTTTTACCAGCTTAATAATAATTTTTATATTTGACAATTTCATTATTTAAAATGTAATTTAAATGTATTTGGTAGTTCATTTTCATGCATTTATTGGCCTTTTCTTCCTCGTGTGTTTTGTCTATTCATGTCTTTTTAAAAAACTGTTATTGAGGTCCTCCTATTTTTTAAATAAATTGCTAGTATTTCTTCACGTAGTAGAGATATTATCCTATTGTCATATTTGCATGTGACAATGGACTAATATCTTCCCATTGTCTTTTTTTGACTTCAGATTTTGTATATGATACTTTGATTTAAAGCATTTTTCATGTTTTCATTTTTTTCCTTTGAAATTTCTTAAATTGTTTTCATGATTAAAAAGTTATTCTCCCTTCAGAAAGGAGGTAGATATATTTCCTTCTAATTATTATTTTTTATTTAATAACTTATATGAACGTCATACAGATACAAACTTTAGAATTTTTTTTTCCAAAATAGACCATTTTTCTAACATTAAGCCCTGAAGAATTTTATTTATTTATTTGGTACTCTCTCTTCTTCCATAAAGGAATTATTACAATTCATTGAAAAATACTTCTTCCTTCATTGGGTATAATGTGTCCTTTCTTACACACTAAATTATTACATACACTTGGGCCTTTTTTCAGGTATCTAATCTCTGCTGTAGATTTGTTCTACCTACATTTGAGTTAGTATAATAGTGTCATAATTTTGATATCTGCCAGACACGGCTCCTTTGAGTATTCTTCTTTATACTTCCCTCAACTATTACTTCCTATACACCCTTTGTGCAGGCGTGCATGCTTAGTCACTGAGTCGTGTCATACTCATTGTGACCGCATGGACTGTAGCCTGCCAGGCTCCGTTGCCCATGGAATTTTCCAGGCAAGAACACTACAGTGACTTGCCATTTCCTGCTGCCAGGAATCTTCCCCATCCAGAGATTGACCGCGTGTCCTTGCGTCTCCTGCATTGGCAGGTGGATTCTTTGCTCAGTGGCAGGAACCACTGAGCAACCTGGGAAACCCCATATATCCTTTTAGATCAAGTTAATTTCCAAAAATAACTGCTCATTCAAATTTTTTTAATATAAATTTATTTTTTAATTGGAGGCTAATTACTTTACAATATTGTATTGGTTTTGCCATATATGCATCAACATGAATCCGCCATGGATGTACACGTGTTCCCCATCCTGAATCCCCCTCCCACCTCCCTCTCAAATTTTTAAATAGAGTATTAAATGTCTAAATTTAAGGAAGAATTGACACAGGGTAGCCATTCCCCTTTTCAGAGGATCTTCCCAACCCAGGGATTGAACCTGGGTCTCCTGCTTTGCAGGCAGATTTTTTACCATGTGAGCCACCAGGGATGGCTTTTCTTTTGATTACTCCCAAATATTTTGCATTTCTGCTGTTTCCTGAAATTTACATTTTATAATGTTCTGCCTTTCCTGTCTTCCCCAGAAACTGTTCCCACCTCTCTCAACCGGGAATCTGTGAGAAAAGTTCTGTAGAAAACAATTTGAATGACCATTTTCTCAGTTCTCCCAAGGAAAGCACTTGGCTAGTACAATTCCAGATGCATAAAAGTGCTCATTCCCTACATACAATGGATGCCTTGGGGGCATTGAGACTACATTCTCTCTGGAAATCCTGACTGAGAAGAGCTGGGACTTCAAAGTTCTTCAGACTTCTACTACCCCCTACCAAGATTTCACTCACAGAAAATGACCTGACTGCTGATACCTCAGAGAGGAAACCAAAACCACCAAACTATCTCAATTTCCTGCCACAAAATCTACAAACCCACTTCATCTGAACTAAGCCATTCCTCTTTTCAGTTTTAATGAAATAAATGTCCTTCTCTCTAGGGCCACTTCCTCCACTCCAAAGCTCTTCCTTGCCCATCTCTTCAGTGACCCTGTACTCTCAATTCTCTTTCACATCTTCAGTCTCTACTCTTTACTGACTATGTTTTATCAACATTAGAACCACAGTTCAATCTTCCTTCTGAACTAATGGTCAAGCCCACCCCTATCCTAAATTTTCTACATTCAATTCCACTGTCCACTCATTTCACAAATCAATCAAACCCTAGCTCTCCCACAAATCAATCTAACTCTAGCACTGAAAATGCTCTCCCTGCAATTATTATCTGTACTTTACTAATTCCATAGACCTTTTCCAATCCGTATCTTGATGACCCTTTAGCCCCATTTGATAGCAGCAAGCGTTCCCTTCCCTTAGAAGCACTCTTTTCTCCTGGCTTCTGTGTCACTATGTTCTCCTTTCTCTTCCCTCTCTGGATTCTCCTCTCTTGTTCTTCTTTCCCACTTTTCACAACTCTTTTCTCATAATGTTTTTTTCTTCTCATTTATTTTCTCCCTATATGTGTTTACCCTTTACCATGACTTCAGTCACCACCAAACTAAATACCTAAATCCTGTCATCCAGTCATATATATCCAACTGCTCACTTCAAGTATACACTGGATATTTTATAAACACATCAAATATTTGTTGTTGTTCAGCCACTAAGTCATGTCTAGCTCTTTGCAACCCCACAGACTACAGCAAATCAGACTTCCCTGTTCTTCACTATCTCTCAGAGTTGGCTCAAACTCATGTTTGTTGAGTTGGTGATGCTATACAACCATCTCATCCTCTGTCACCCTCTCCTCCTCTCACCCTCAGTCTTTCTCAGGATCAGGGTCTTTTCCTTCGTGGCTTCCCTGGTGGCTCAGACAGCAAAGAATCTGCTTGCAATGCAAGAGATTTGGGTTCATTCCCTAGGTCGGGAAGATCCCCTGGAGAAGGGAATGGCTACCCACTTCAGTATTCTTGCCTGGAGAATTCTATGGACAGAGGAACCTGGCAGGCCACAGTCCTTGAGGTCACAAAGAGTCGGACACAACATAAAATATAACAAGTTCTAAACTGAGCCCTTCATCTTTCTATTCTTTCTACCTGCTTCTCTTCCAGTACTTCCTGGCTAAAATCAGTCATTTCTCTCCATCCTTTGGGCTTTTATCCTTATTTGGATATTTTCTTATCCAGACTATCCATGTATCTATAGCATGATGCTCCTTTTGTTTGCCTTCCTGTTTGCTGGTTTTTAATATTTGACAACATCAGAGACATTTTTGGTTTTCACAATGAGGTGGAGGGAGAGCTATTGGATCTGATGGATAGAAACCAGAGACTGTGATGTTGAAATATCCTACAAATGCACAGGACATCTCCCACTACACAGAATTATCTGGCCTAAAATGTCAGTGGTACTAAGGCTGAGAAATCCTAACCTATGTTCCATCTGTCTGGACCACTCTTCTCCTCCTCCAAAATCCTACTTATCTCAGTTCTATCTTTAAATGTTACTTCCTGTGGGAAATGTCCTTAATCACTTATACTAGGTTAACCCTCAAGACACTGTTTATGCTTAGTTATGATTACTTGCTCAAGGTACGTTTTTCTGCTACACTATATAGGATCAAACTTATCCATTCACAATTTTGTTCCCGCATACCTATAATACCACATATCTATCAATTAACATTTCAACCATGGGTTTAAAAAATAGAATTTTATTTTGAATTTGTAAGAAAACAAATACATCTCAGTTTCCTTAGCTGTAAAATTGGCAATATTATTACCTGTTTTCCCTACCTCACCATTCTTAATGCTTAAATGACCTGAAGGATATGAAGATTTGCACTGAAAGTCTCACATCCTGAGCAAACTGATGGTTGGTCACTCCAAATACAAAACAATTTTTAAAAATTTCAACTTTGTTAAACACGTATCTTATAATTTTTAAAAAGTATTTAGACTCATTGGAAAAGACCCTGATGCTGGGAAAGATTGAGGGCAAGAGGAGAAGGGGGCAACAGAGGATGAGATGGTTGGATGACATCACTGACTCAATAAACATGAGTTTGAGCAACCAGGAGATAGTGAGGGACAGGGAAGTCTGGCATGCTGCAGTCCATTGGGTCACAAAAAGTCAGACATGACTTAGTGACTGAACAACAAAAAGAATATTTTTGAGCTTTTAAACAGCCCTTAACTGTGCTCATTTATATAATAATCACAATAATTATTCTCTATTATTGCTTCAGGTAGCTTTAGAAAAATAGGCTGTATAGGCTAATTGAAAAATTATTTTTACTTTATTAACAAAATCTATATCCGAGTTTTTATTGTGCTCTTCTAAGGAAGAAGAAGTAGACATGAGAAAAAATTTTCTTTTACTTGATAAAGCGAGGCTTGCCACCTGCATGCTGTACCAGCTAATGGACTGATGGTACCACCAGCTCTTCATAACAGTAGAAGGAACACCTGAGAGAAATGATTTAAACTCCCTATTGACATAAACTTCAGTCAACTGAAGTGTATTTCTAAGTCAATATTTTTGCACTTTCACAACTGTTTATCTAATAAAGAGCTATTATTTCATTGATAAAAAAAGCAATCTGGAGGATTTTATTATGTAATTAGCCATTAACTGTATTAAAAGCACTTGTGGGAAGAAATTGGCCATTTCAGAAGATTGGGGGTTTTTATATTATTTCTTAATATGTTTGCATCATTTCACCAAACTAATGGAGTTACAATTTACCTCAGGTCCAGATGGACCACACAACACATTGTCATGGGCCCAGGGTTCTGTGGTACCTCCTTTAATGATTAGTTAACTTGAGGATAATGAAGACCTGATCATGTGCCTAATTAGCCATGCAGTCTCTAATGGTAGTTTAAGTCATTTAGATAAAGTCAGTTTGTTGACCTGTTCTTTGGTTGGGAGTGAGAAGGGGGAGGGGAGTCTACAGAGAAAGTGTGTGTTGGGTGAGAAAGTGTGTGCTGTGTGTGTGGTGGGCCCTTTCTCCTTACCTCCCACCTCTGCCACACCCTGCCATCAGCCCCAGTGCAGAAGAGAGCAGCAATATTACACACATACACGGTAAAACATCACGGCATAACATTTGGGTTCTTAACAACTATTAAAGTTTTTGTCTAAATAGGTATATATACTCCAAACACCAGTTTTTTCCATATCCTCAGCTTTAGGCTTTTTAAAATTTAAATAAAAATTTTCTGGATCAATGGTGGTCTTTTAAAAAATACTCTTTCTAGTATCTAATACTAGGTGAGAATAACTGAAAAATTCCCCCTGCTAGGTTAATTGGAGTTTCAGTAGGTCCATGTAAAGAATCGTTAGTTGCCCCAAATCTAATTTAACTCTGTCTGAAGTGCTCAGCCATTCAAGGCACTCTTCATAAATAACATTTATTTCTATATTTGCTAATAAGGATGAATAACCCTATTGTTAAGCTTGTAATACATGTTATAGCGATATATAATATAAATGAAAATAATTCTTACCTCATTCTTCAGCTTGCTTCCAGAAAACCTTAAAAATAAGAACATTTTTCAGTAATTAAAAATACATATACAGTTATAGCTATCAAGGAAATGCAGAGGACCTACAAAAGTAGTAACTACACCACGACTAGTGAAATAAATCTAGAGAAATGTGTTTGATTTTCAAAGGGACCCAAGCCTCTAAGGGAAAGCAGAATAAAGGATATTGAGCAGTCAGTTAAGAATTGAGACAATGAAGGCACATAATATGAAGCATTTGTGTCTTCTAGCCTGTATTTTCACTTTACAGCAAGCAGTGGTTAATAAGCTGCCATTATGTTCTCTATAGTATCTGAGTTTCATCTTAGTATGACTTAGGTGACTAAAGTTATTTGCTTTTCCACAAGATATCTTACTTTTAAAAATAAATCATTCTTTTAAGAGTTAAGAGCAGTTCTTGGTAAATCACACCATAAAGAAATTTCAGATGCAGATCTAATCGTTTGGAGTTCTAATTTTTAAAAAATAATAATTGTATATTATCACTGGTTTCATTTGATGCCACCTTACTTGTCAATAACATCCTCCTGAGAGATGATGGCAGATTAGAGCAACATGTTCTTTATATTCATTTGTATTTTTTCCTTCACAGAGACTCAGTAGCTGGGGTCAGAAGCTTTATCATACTAAAGTAAGCTGGTACATCAGAGCATATGTGACTAGAGATGAATAAGCTTTTCATTCTCATAAGATACTGGCCAAAGCATCTTTAAAGCAGGTTATCACATAGAAAAAAATACATTTTCTGCCTTTATTTTATTGAATCTAGCTTGAAAATCAATTTAGCCTTAGAAGCAAATATTAATTTAAAAGTAATTCTGCTTCCATGGTTTCTCTTTTACATCTCTCTGGGACACCTGGCTCACCATTAATTTCTCATTAATGACTGCAAATTATATAAATTGCCCAGTCATTGTAAGTGTCCATACAAAGTTAAAATTAAGGTCTGATGCTTAAAGGAAAACATTTCAATAAGCAAAATTAGCAAGTCATTTTATTCGATATGTATTATTTAAAGACATTCAGAGAACTTGTCTTGAAGATAGCAGGACTCTACCTTGTCAGGCCTTTTCCAGAATAAACGGAGTGGTAATATGCACTACTCTCTTTGATGCCAATCCCATAATAATGATACCTAGAACAAGAACCAGCTCTGTGTTAATATAGATTTTTGAAGTGGAAAACTAAAGTAGAATTGAAGTGAATCACAGATAAGAACTGCAGTCCCTTGATCATCATCTTCCTCTCCTGACTTTTTTCAAGTAACATCTTAATGTGTTTAATCCTTCTTTAACAGTAACTATCAGGAAGCAACAGTTAGAACTGGACATGGAACAACAGACTGGTTCCAAATAGGAAAAGGAGTACGTCAAGGCTGTATATTGTCACCCTGCTTATTTAACTTATATGCAGAGTATATCATGAGAAACGCTGGGCTGGAAGAAGCACAAGCTGGAATCAAGATTGCCGGGAGAAATATCAATAACCTCAGATATGCAGATGACACCACCCTTATGGCAGAAAGTGAAGAGGAACTCAAAAGCCTCTTGACGAAAGTGAAAGAGGAGAGTGAAAAAGTTGGCTTAAAGCTCAACATTCAGAAAATGAAGATCATGGCATCTGGCCCCATCACTTCATGGGAAATAGATGGGGAAACAGTGGAAACAGTGTCAGACTTTATTTTTTTGGGCTCCAAAATCACTGCAGATGGTGATTGCAGCCATGATTATTACAAGACTCTTACTCCTTGGAAGGAAAGTTATGACCAACCTAGATAGCATATTCAAAAGCAGAGACATTACTTTGCCAATAAAGGTCCATCTAGTCAAGGCTATGGTTTTTCCTGTGGTCATGTATGGATGTGAGAATTGGACTGTGAAGAAGGCTGAGCACCGAAGAATTGATGCTTTTGAACTGTGGTGTTGGAGAAGACTCTTGAGAGTCCCTTGGTCTGCAAGGAGATCCAACCAGTTCATCCTAAAGGAGATCAGTCCTGGGTGTTCATTGGAAGGAATGATGCTGAAGCTGAAACTCCAGTACTTTTGGCCACCTCATGTGAAGAGTTGACTCATTGGAAAGGACCCTGATGCTGGGAGGGATTGGGGGCAGGAGGAGAAGGGGACGACAGAGGATGAGATGGCTGGATGGCATCATCCACTCGATGGACATGAGTTTGAGTGAATTCCGGGAGTTGGTGATGGGGCCTGGCGTGCTGTGATTCATAGGGTTGCAAAGAGTCGGACATGACTGAGTGACTGAACTGAACTGAAATGAACCCAACTTATGATCCTATTTCTGGCTCTAAGCTTGAAAAGAAGGAAAATCATCTACTGCCAATCCCCCTCAAACCTCTAAAAAATTAGGTTTCAAAAGCCAGGAAAAGAAAAAAAAATGTAATTGCAGGCATTTAACTGTAGGCACTTAAATTTGTAAATGTAGACACTGGCTCTAAGTATATCCAGTGTAACTATCTACAAATTGCTTGGTTCAATTTGAATGTGGTCAACTGAAACAGAAAACAGCGGGTCCTCTTCGTAGTACATTCATTGAATGGAGAAGAATGTGACTTTATGTGTGGGGAAGACAATGATGTCATGTATAAGAATATGTACAAAGCATATGACCCTTTAAAAGTTATTTTCCTCAGGAGTGAAAAGCCCAATTCACTGTCATTTTCACTTCAAGTTTTTGTGCAACAGTGGGGAGAAAACAACTATGTGATGAATCAGTGGAAATATGAAACATGGAATGTAACAGTGTGACAAACAATTTGTTATCAGTGTCTCTATGGAACCGGCTGCTGCTGCTGCTAAGTCGCTTCAGTCGTGTCTGACTCTGTGCGACCCCATAGACGGCAGCCCACCAGGCTCCACCATCCCTGGGATTCTCCAGGCAAGAACACTGGAGTGAGTTGCCATTTCCTTCTCCAATGCATGAAAGTGAACAGTGAAAGTGAAGTCGCTCAGTTGTCTGACTCTTAGCGACCCCATGGACTGCAGCCTACCAGGGTCCTCCATCCAAGGGATTTTCCAAGCAAAAGTACTGGAGTGGGGTGCCATCGCCTTCTCCATGGAACTGGAGATACAGGCAAATGTAGCATTCCATGGAATCTCAAGTTGTTCCTCATTCTCCTCAACTGCAGAATCCTGACTTACTTTACACTCAAGTACAAATGCTACACACAGGTCACAAACACCAGTCAGACAGTGGGTATTTAGTGAGGGTGGCCAAAGTCTGCTCATTTCTGCCTTCACTTTCCCTTCCCTTCTCTGCCTACCATGCAGCACCATCAAATATTTGGTTATCTACCATTTCAATTTGCATTCATCTAAAATTAGGGAAGGAATGAAATAAAAGGATAAGGGGGCTTCCAGTAGACTTCAGTGTAATCATATTTAAAAATTCACTTCTTAGCATTGCCATCTGAGTTTGAAGTGGAGAAGACAATGGAGGATCTATGCTTCAAGGCCCCTTTGCTGACCTCAATAATAAAGAAGGGACTTGGCAGAGCAACTCTAACCCTAAATGTTTTCAAGTCTCAGGACAAGAGTACAAATGGAGGCTCACAGGCCTTATACCTAATTACTTAAAATATATAAATCGAGTGACCACACTGTGAAACAAAATGTCCCTGTCCTCCTGTCGTGACAGCATACTGCCATAATGATCTGGCAGGTACGTCTGAATGTAGAATGCCTGGCCTCCTGAAGTTCCATGAGGAAACATGGTGGTGTGAGAAGAGCCATCCCCACCTCACTTCTCTCCCCAGCCTCCGCTCCTCTGTTCACTGTGAGGGGCTGCTCGAGACCACTCCAGCCTCCACATCCAAGTTCCACCCTCACACACACCTGAACAGCTGCCCCCGAGCAACCCAGTAGGTCTATGTCTCTTGAGGATGGATGAAGGAAGAGGCCTACATAGGCCCCGGAGGCAGGCCTGAGGCCGTTTGGAGTTCTTGGGCCCCATGGACTTAAAATGTGGGCTGGAAGGGGCATGTGGTCTCCAGGTGGGCACATCCATATGGGCTGTGAATTCCTTGTCTCCTGAGGAGACCAGCTGAAAGAGGGCAGAAACAGAGCCCTCTGTAAGTGTGAGTCCCAGAGATGGCTTCTCACCCATTAGGTTTCAAGGGCAGTAGAGTGGTAGAGAAGATGCCTCTAATGACACTGGGCCATTTGAGATGGAAAAGAAAGCGTTTCTAAATATGAAAAAATTACATAATTATACTAAGAAATGCTTCAGAAAGAGCTGTTCTATTTGATCAAGGTAGTGAAGATATTTTATGAGTGTAGCAGACTTGGAATAAGTGTTCAAGCCTTCAGTTTTGGAAGAAAAATGAAAGCAGTCTATTAACCTAAAGAGACTAAGCTCCATTTTTACAGTAAGAAAATAACCCTCTGGTAGATAAGGGAAAAGCACCTCTATGGTATATTGGGACAAAGAGAGAAATGAAGGAAATACGAAACTTGAGCAAACTCCAAAATTTTGAGTTCATTTGTCTCTAATTAGAAGCTAAAAGAAGAAAACTATTTAAATCATAGATAAAGACATTACCAAAAGCAGCTATAGTAATAGAAAATGATAAGGTAAATACCTAAAAACCATAACACATGGACATATTTAGATGACATTCAGCCAAGCATATTAGGATTAGTGAACATAAGTCTGAAATAATTATAACTATTTTTCTTTTATTAGGTTTTAGAACTAAGATACCAAAAGAAAATGACTTTGTATTGGGTTAAATAAAGCAAGAGAGATGCCTGAGAACAAGAGAAACTATTACAGTGAAAATAAACTGCAATTTCATGATCTTTTGCAAAGCTTGCTCTTTGCTCTGCAGATGCCACAGTTCAAATAACTTCACTAACACAGCATTGTAAATCAATTATACTCCAATTAAAAATGAATTAATACAAACATCATTGTAGCCACTGTCTGAAGCAATATGTAGTAAGCATTGCTTTAAAAGTTGATTGATCTTCCAGGTGGTGCTAGTGGTAAAAAAAATCCCCCTGTCAATGCAGGAGACTAAGAGACATGGGTTCAGTCCCTGGGTTGGGAAGATGCCCTGGAGAAGAGCATAGCAACCCACTCTAGTTAGTATTCTTGCTTAGAGAATCCCATGGATGGGGAACCTGGCGTGCTACAGTCCATAGGGTCACAAAGAATCAGACATGATGGAAGCAACTTAGCACTCAGCACTCATTCTTTTATATAATTTGATCTTCTTGTTTCTCATCTATAATCCTTTTTTCAACATGTAAGTCATATTACACCATGATGAAATGTTTTGCCATGTAAACTGAGAAGAAACTACTTGCCTTCACATGTGGTAGACAACATTTTTAAGACAACTCAAAGGGATAACCACGAGTTCAGCAAATATTAGCTGGCACACTGTATCCTGACCACCGTGTGAGCTGTCAACACAATGATTAAAACCCAGACCTGGATAATCAACCAGGAACCTATACGTTTCTGCATTTCACCCTGGTTCATGGCTTCTTGAGCCCAGCTGCCTGCCAGTCACAGAGCAGCGACCACACTGAAAAACCCTTAGGCAAACTTTACTTTCATTTAAAAATATCACTTGATGATCACTTTTTGTAAAAATTGCAACATCCTTTAGGACCCCCCAAAATACTGAGTAACTGATTTGTAATTCTTTTTTTACTTCAGATTTTTAAGGAAAGAATATTTTTATTACACAATTCATTTGTTCCTTATCTTTATAAAACTGCTATTATTTTGCTTCCTCCCTTCTCATCATTAAGGCAGAATATCTTTAAAAATGGGTTTCCCTGGTTGCTCAGACAGTAAAGAATCCACCTGCAATGTGGGAGACCTGGGTTTGATCCCTGGGTCAGGAAGATCCCCTGGAGGAGGGCATGGCAACTCACTCCAGTATTCTTGCCTGGAGAATCCCCATGGACAGAGGAGCCTGGCTCACTACAGTCCATGGGGTCGCAAAGAGTCGGACACAACTGAGCAACTAAGCACACACATCTTTAAAAATAGAAGTATTTAATACCTCCACCTACAATGAGAATCAAGATGTTATATCTTAAAAAAAAATCTTTTAAGTAATGTATTTTATGTATAGGTCACATATAAATGAAACCATCAACCAGATACACATTGACACCTGAAGAAGGTAATTGGTCAGCAATTTTCCACTCTACAAGGGAGAAGCAGCCAGCCCTTTTCTCATTAGCAATGTCTCATAATTGAGACATGTTGATGTACTTGAGCATGTTACATGAGCACAACCTTATAAATATGCTGGCCAACAAGGAACTAGTGAAAGAGTGAACACTCCTTCTTTCAAACATGTATCCAAGGCTTACTATGTGCTAGGAGCTAAGGATTCAAAAAGAGACTGATGAGGGTTTCCGCCCTGAAAAAGAGACTGATGAGGGTTTCCGCCCTGGGGGAGTGGGTAGTCTTGTGGGGCGGGGGGAAGCATGCAAAGAAAGAATTGCAAACTAACATGTGTTAAAACTGAAGCAGGTGATAGTCAATATGAGTATAAACAGTTACCACTTATTGATCAACTATTACATGTAAAGAATTTTACCTATACTTCACCTCAAAATTCCACAGCAGCCTGCAAGTAAAGTAATATTTCCATTTCAAAGCAAAGTTCAAAAAGGTTATGTGATTTTTTGAATAAGTTGTGTGAAAGGTTATGAGTTTGAAGACAAAATTCAAACCTGAAGCTCCACAGAGCACTCTCTGTGAGACCATGTTCCCTTCATACTCATGATACAAAATTACACTGCATCTTAATTTAATTTATAATTAGAAATTCTTAGATGAAATATAGTTCAAACATGCTTGCACCCAGCAGACACATTCCCTCTCCAACTTCAGCATTAATCATTAAGAATTAATAGCTAACTTGAATCATTAAGAACAATACCATTGGTCTGAATGTTTCATATTTGAAATTCTATATGTAAACAAACATACCCTATAGAATATAAGCTCCCTATAAAGGTAATAAACATTTGTTGAATAAATAAATTCATCACATGAAAAAAGTTAAATATAATAATATATCATAAAGAAAATGTTAAAAACAAGAATTTGTTAATAAAGGGCATACATACAGTATCATACACTTAAACATAGCACAATTTAAAATTTGATAGAGATTTTAAAATCTCTTGTCTAATGCGATGTGAGGAAATTGACTAATTCCTTTAACTCTACCACAAGTACTGAATGATTTAGGGAGACCCAGGTTCAATCCCTGGGTCAGGAAGATCTCTTGGGGAAGGAAATGCAACCCACTCTAGTACTCTTGCCTGGAGAATCCCATGGATGGAGGAGCCTGGTAGGCTACAGTCCATGGGGTCGCAAAGAGTCAGACACAACTGAGCGACTTCACTTTCACTTTTGTGAATAATAATAATAATAAACTATTACATTTACTGAATATATAGTTTACATATAAAGTAAAGTAAAATAAATATTACTTTACTTGCAGGCTGCTGTGGAAATTCAAGGTGAAGTATACGTAAAGTTCTTTACATGTAATAGTCGCTTAATAGGTGGTAACTATTTATACTGAATAATAATGAAGACAATTTCTCTCTTCCTGAGTTCCTTGCTTTCCATAAACAATGTGTGCTTTCCTCCCTTCGTGCTTTTATCTTGTTGAGCTCTGCTCTGGGAATGCCCTTCTTCCTACATGTCCTCACTTGTTATCCATGAATCAAGCAAGTTTTGCACGGTATCTTAGGTAAAATTAATTTCTCTGTCCTTCGAACTCTTGGTCAGTTATCCCATGTAGCTTTGTATCTCGTACTGTTGGTATGAGCACACACAGCTTCTCTCTCCTACTAACCAATAAGATTTAGAGGAAGGGAATTGTATCTTTCCCTTCATTGTATTCCCCCTTAGAAATTAATGTATAGAAAAATCCTCATTTATTGGACCAATCAATGTGTTCTGCTAGAAATCTAGAAACTGATAAAACACACATTTTCTTAAAGCCAATAGTTTCAATAACTCCTTTCTAAGACTGTGCCTTTTCAGGTTACTGGTAAAATACTGGAGTTGAACAAAAGTTGTATATCTGAACAATGTATATAAAGGACATGGCAGTCAGTGTATTTAGGTGGAAAGACTAGAAATTGCTAGAAATATAAATCTCAATATTCTGCAATGACCATTGTAATGCTTTAGCACACTTCATATCCAGTTTTTTCTAGTGCCAGTAAAATAATCTTTCCCCTTTACTCTTCCTTTTAGTCTAACTAGGAACGTGTTATCATCTGAGTGATGATTTAGTGTCTTTGAGAGAGATAATTGAGCAGCTCTCTGTCTTCCTAACAGCTGAAGATAAAACTCATAAAACAGGGGAGGTAATTTCAAACAAAACATATGTGAATTTTTTTCATCTCACTTGCAACATTTTATATCATTATTTGTTGTTAAAATATTACCCTAAAATAAATCTTGCTAGGAAATATTTGCCAGAAATATTCTAGCATAATAAGAATATATATAGGTAAATGTTGAATAAAAAAGTGAGGTTTGCCTCACTATGGGATAAATAGTTTTTTTAACTTATATACCAATAGACAATGCCTATCCTGTAGGTTACTCTATTTCCAAATATTCCACAGTTCTTTCTCCCTATATGATTTTTATCCATTTTTATCCTAAAAGATATATGATGACTGCGTAAGAATCCTGGGTATGATTACCTAATTTAGCTAATAAAACATTTGCATAATACAAGTAGTCCTTGTGATTAACAAAATTGTGTTCATTCATTAGCATCAACTGTCCTTTGCCTTGTATCAGGAGACAGACATCATTTACATTTTAGGAATGAAGAAAAATTATTCATTAATTTTTATGTCCACATTTTAAAGTGAGTGTGTTATATTTTAATAGGACAAATGAAGTTATTGCTCCTCTTTTTAGTACTAAAATATTTACTTTGTGTCCAATACTTTCCTTCATTTGATGATCAGTTTATACCTACACCTATAAGTCTTCTTTTCCATTTTGTCATTATATAGAATTCCTGAAACATATGTTCCCACTGAGCTAGTAGCCCTGATGTTAGTTTACATTAGACAAATGATAACTGATAAGGAAATGATGGGATTAAGCTGTTCAGGGCCTTGCAATAACTTACTATGATAAGAGCAGCTGCCATATCAGTTTTATTAACCCACTAAATCACTACTAATAAATAAGATAATAGCTTTTATCTGTCATGTCTGAAAACCGAGATTTGACTGATCAAAGTCTACAAGAAATTAAAATGTAACTTCAAATCAAACAGTTTACTGTGTGCATGAAGTCTCATGAAATCTGCTCATTGGGCTCCCCTGTCTTTTCCCTTATCCTGCTGAGCGGTTTTGAGCAAGGGTGGGACACAGACTCTTTTGCTAATTATTGTATCTCTAGGGCTTAGTCAGCACCAGGACACACAGTAAAATGTTTACTGAATACATGAATATTAATAGTGAAAATTTTTTGACAGTATGTACCCTATTTTACTATTGTCTAAAACTCTTTAGCACCATGCTTTGTACATCAATAAAAATCCATAATATACTATATTCAAAATAATACTTTCATGATATAAAATAGGCAGAAATTACTTTTCATTAAACATTCTTTGTACGTATAGAATTTTGATCCATTTGTATTTATTCAAAATCTAAAATTTTGCACAGGAAAGAAAATCAAAGTATATTATTGACATTGGTGGTGAATCAAAGAGAAGAGAGAAAAAAACCTCAAAAGCAAAGTCAGTTTTTATACTGGTATTGAGAACATGCAGAAACTGCCATTGGGATTGTTAGTTTCCTTGGCAGGAAGGGGATGGTGAGAGTGAATGGAAGGATGGAGGACTGTGTTTATTATTTACTTACTTATAAATAAATTAATACTAAATTTATTCACATGTTAGAAATAATTTAATAGATATTTAGTGATTATACATTCTGGGCACTATTATAAAAATGACAACAAAAAGTTTTCCAAAATTACTAGTAAAATTGGGAGAAATTATAAATCTTGTTTCTCCAAAACATGCTTACTTCTTCATTTATATTTGTTTCATCAATTTTTCACATTTCCAAACACATAAAAATATTTTTTCATAAAAGGCAAATTTTTGAAATATTAAACAGCCAGTAGAAACGATGATTGTAAAGACAATATGCCAACATAGAGAAATTTTGGACAAAAATTCAAAGCAGAACGTAAAACTGTGCTACAAATTTGCTTTTATAGAAAACAAAAATATCTCTAAATAAATTTAAAATAATTTTAAATGCCTTATGTTGATGCTTGAGAAATGTTGTTAGCTCTTTGAAGAAGAGTCTAATATATTAACGATCATTTACAACTGCTATATCAGAAAAAATAAATAAAATGTATACCTCAAAATCTCAATTATACAACTTTTTGATATGACATATTGGAGAGAAGAAATTTTATCAGTTGTTAAAGCACAAACTTTAGAGCCAAATAAACTTTGATTTAAATGCCAACATTTTTATTTTATAGTATCTGTATGGCCTTGGGCAAGTCAGTGATCTTTGAACTGCAGTTTCCTCCTTTGTAAAACACAGTAATTCCAATCTTGTATTGTCATCGTAAAGATTAGAGAGTGAGTGTGTATGTGTGCATGTGTGTGTAGTGCTCAATAAGTAATAACTTTTAATTGCATTGCTGATTTTTGGATGCACTGTGAATAATATATTATTAATTTCATATTACTATTAATAATAATTCTTTACTATTAAGGATAGCGAGGTTGAAAGCATATTCATGTCTCCATTCATTTCTATACTTTTTTCATTTAATTCTCATACCAAATCTAATAGCTAATGGCATAGCCAATTTCTTGATGAAAAGCTGAACAACTCACCCAGTTATATATGGGAATACGGGATTAAAGCTCAGATTTGTTCAACTTTAAACCTCATACTCCTAACCACTAGGTGAGTCTACCTCTTGATATATTATCTTCTAAGATTAAAAAAAAGTCTAAGAGTATTTCTTGGAAATGAAAAAAGTCAGGAAAATCATCTCACTAAGAATAATTACATCACAATATGAACAATGACAAAATACACGAACTCTACAGCTTGCCATATCTTTTAACATACTTAGCTGATACAAAGAAAAAAATGTCCCCATGATATCAAATACCAAAAGTATAATATGCAATTTATAAAAAGCAAATGGCATATCAGCAAAGTAGGAACAAATTCAAATTGTTAATGCTATGCTCTTGGGCATCAGCTGTTAGATACCAAACAAACTCCCTGAAGTCACTACATATTATTTTACAACATAAACCTACACACGGGAGCCTCACTGTCACAATGGACAAGGTTAATGATTCATTCCTAATCCTAAAGGCTCCTTCTAGGATTAATTGACTTTCTCTGCAGCCTGCCTGCTTGTCCTCCTGTAGACCCTGTGAAGAGGATTTCTCTGCCTTGCTTAGCCTCTTTTTCCACTATTTACCTCAAACACTATTTAATCTTTTATCTCCCTACACAGTTCAGCAGGAATCAAATTCAGTAGAAATTAGCCAGTTAAACTGATTCAACTTTGAAAAGAAGCTGATTTGGTTAGCAGGAATGAGCCAACTTTGTCTTTTTCAATCTGGCATTTCATTTCTCAGGTCACAATACTATTAACATTAACACGAATCAGTGAACTAGATATTAATTGATAACCTATTATATTGTTTTTGTTTTGTTGCTAAGTTGTGTCCAACTCTTCTGCTACCCCTTGAACTGTAGCCCACCAGACTCCTCTGTCCATGGGATTTCCCAGGAAAGAATACTCAAGTGGGTCACTATTTCCTTCTCTGAGGGGTCTACCCAACCCAGGGATCAAACTCACATCTCCTGCATTGGCCAGCGGATTTCTTACCACTGATCCAGCAAGGAAGTCCTGGGCTTCTCTTGTGGCTCAGCTGGTAAGGAATCCGCCTACAATGCAGAAGATCTGGGTTCAATCCCGGGCTTGAAGATCCCCTGAAGAAGGAGAACACTACCAATTCCAGTATTCTGGCCTGGAGAATTCCATGGACTGAATAGTCCATGGGGTTGCAAAGAGTCGGACACAACTGAGCAACTTTCACTTTCACCAGGGGAGTCCAATCTATTACATAGCAGACCACAGGAAGAATACAAGAATGGGTGAGGCAAAGTCTCTATCTTCAAAACACTATCTTTTGAGAGGAGGAGATAAGTTAATTTCCCACTAGGATAGGTATCAAAAACTGCTGCTGCTGCTGCTGCTAAATCACTTCAGTCGTGTCCAACTCTGTGCAACCCCATAGACGGCAGCCCACCAGGCTCCCCTGTCCCTGGGATTCTCCAGGCAAGAATACTGGAGTGGGTTGCCATTTTCTTCTCCAGTGCATGAAAGTGAAAAGTGAAAGTCAAGTCACTCAGTCATGTCCGACTCTTAGCGACCTCATGGGCTGCAGCCCATCAGGCTCCTCCGTCCATGGGATTTTCCAGGCAAGAGTACTGGAGTGGGGTGCCATTGCCTTCTCCCATGAGGGTGCAAAGAAAAAGCCTACAAAATGTCAAGAGGCAAAGAAAAGATTCAAAAGAAGAGGAAGTTCAGGAGACATTCTTTTAAATGGATAGGGGTTCAGTTCCCTTCTAGGGAAAAGGAGATCTTCCATGGAGGAAGACAGCAAGAACAAAACAGTGGCAGTTGAGAGGGAGGCAAAGGGAACTAAGTGATCAATAAACTGGTGAGAGCACAGGCTGCATGCTGAAAAGTGAGGAGCAGATAATAAGGTAAGAAAACGGTTTGGCACTAAATCGTAATGGGCCTTTAATGTCAAGGTTAGAAAAGTTTGTCACGAGCAGGTGAAAGTGTCTGAGGATGACAGAGAAAAGATTGAATCTGAACTTCACAAGGTCAAGATGAGAACTGTACTGAACAGACTAGAAAGACAGGGTCAAGGTCAGGTTTTGAAAGTATGAATGGAGACAGACACAGATTTAAGAGAATTCACAATAAAACAGGATCTATGTTTTTGGCAAATGACTGAGGCTGAGCTAGCCAACAGAATAGCCACAGATCACATGTCTATTACTGAGCCATCTGAAATGTGACTAGTCTGAATTGCTATGTAGTGTAGCTATAAAATACACATGGGATCTCAAACACTGGTAGAAAAGAAAGAATGTAAAATATCTCATCAATAATTTTATTTTTTATATGGTCAAATTATCATGTTTTGGATATGTTGGCTTAAAAAAATATTAAAATCAATCTCATCTGTCTCATCTTACTTTTTTAACGTGGCTTCTAGAAAAATTTGAATTAAATATGTGGTTGCATTATATTTTTTTGGACAATGCTGGACTAGATGTTAGGGCAGAAAGAGACACTGGATAAACTGGAAAATAAATGGCAGAAGAGGGAAAAAGACTTGATAGTGGTATGACAGAAAGGCCATAGAGGAAGCTTTATGCATTTATTTATTTTAAGAGGACATTATCAGTGGATTCAAACTCTAGACAGGTGCCTAGGAAGATCAGCAACAGTAAAAACGAGCCATTGAGTTTTTGTCCAGGTAAAGAAATGGACGAGACAGAGGTATGTGATCAGTGGTAAGGTAAGTGAACAGATAGCTACTCTCAAGAAATAGCAAAGAGAAGAAAAATAACAGCAATATTGAAGAGTATAGCAGGTTTGAGATAATTTTATTTTTATCAACACAGAAGAGATCTGAATATGTTTGTAGACATTAGGAAAGGAAAAACTAAAAAAAAAAAAAAAATGGCGGACAAAAGAAATAATGGATGAACAGGAACCTGTAGCTGAAGGTTCTGCAGAGATTGTCACAAGAGATAAGTAAAAGCTAACGTTATCAACAGAGAGAAAACGTGACTGTTCGTTTTATATTTATATTTCCATTGAGTCATTTGTGCCTGTCATTTGTCTTGAATGGAAAAAAGGGTGATATAAATAAATTATTATCTGGGAAAAAAAACCAGAGGAAGAACCTGGACCATGTTCAATCCCTCCCTCCCCTTCCTGCTCTTTGGAAGTGTGTGGATTCCACCCAGTCACTTAGGCATCCATTTGCATTTCCTTTTCATGATGCTGGTACCTTCAGCCGTGGCTTTAAGGTTGTAAAAATGATTCATTTAGATTATTCCACCAGAGGACTTCCCTGGTGGCTCAGTGGTATAGAGTCCGCCTGCCCATGCAGGAGACACAAGTTCGATTCCTGGTCTGAGAAGATCCCACATGACATGGAGCAACACTGTGCACTACACCTATTGAGTCTGTGCTTTAGAGCTCAGGAACCACAACTACTGAAACCCATGCACCCTCGAGTCTGTGTTCTGCAACAAGTGAGCCCACCGCAATGAGAAGCCTGCGCACCACAGCTACAGAGTAGCCCCCGCTCGCTAGAGAAAAGCCCAAGCAGAAACAAAGATCCTGTACAGCCAAAATTAAATAAATAATGTAAAATAAAATAAAGATTATTTCACCAGAAAAAAAATGATTTTTCTGTGTAAATTTAGCTTTTTAAACATTATTCTAAAATCCATTTATTTTTTTCTTTTTAGATCTTAATAGTTAGTAAAGCAGTTCTCTGCTTTATCAAGAAGAGAATACCTAGTTCTATTCACCGATAAAGACAATCCTTGTTTTACACTGTGTTAGTCCTCATGTATAAGGTACCATGTGTACAGATCTGAAATGTGCTCATTCATGTGCCTTACTTTGAATGGCCTCTTGTTCCGAGCCGCCGAGTTGTCAAGAGGGGAAATTTCTGACGAATTGTCTGAAAAGAAAGTCAATTACTTTAGTTTTTAGAAGGTGTGGGGTTCTATTGCAAGCCTCCCATGATCAATTAATTCTAGAAAACAAATGTTGAGCTTTGAGTAAATATTTAGTCTGGAAAAAATAATGTCATACACATATTGATACATAATGACACATCTGCACAGGGAGAGAGGTATTTTTTTTTGATGATATTGTTCCATTGCCCTTTTCTCAATTTCCAAAGCAGATTATACCAATATGTGCTCTTGCTTGATATTATTACTAGAACAATTATTACTTTATTTATATACTTTGTGGAAAAATTTGAGTTTCTTTATAGTAATTCTTTGCAGAGATTCACCCAAATTAAATATCTATCTCCAGCTCTGAAAGGACATGGAAATTTTCTTTGTCTTACCAGATCTCCACAGCAGTGTTTTAAATTTTTTCTTTTCTTTGGTTTCAAATTTCAGTGTTTTAAATTCTTTTTCTCTAAACTGACTAAAAATTAGCGCTTGAGTCATGAACAAAAATCTCTTCTGCATAAAACAGCACTTTTAACCTGAATCTTAGGAGATCTAGACATGATCTTCTAAAGACTCCATGGCAGACTTTATGCATTAATGTGCATCAATTTCTTGAGGACTGGTTCTGTAGTTCTTATCATATCCTCAGTGTTTCATGGCACCCCAAACAGTTAAGAATTACTATCATAAGGAGGCCTAGTAAAATATTACAGCTAAAATGGATATTAGAAGTCGTCTTATGCAACCTCCTCATTTTACAGAATGAGTGAACCGAGTTTTCAGGAGGTTAAGTGCTTTTCAGGTCTCTCAACAAATTAGAGCCTAGGCTGGAACCAAAATCACTGGATTACCATGCCCTTATCACACTGTGTGCTGTAAACAGATAAGTTTTCAAAATAAATTCATAAATTATTTTATTAAAAAAAAAAACAACTGAGAAGCCAGACCATAGTCATCATTATTTTCTAATACAATGAGTCCCTCTACAGGTTAGAATTTGGATTTCAGTTGATAAGAGATGTAATAGTTGAGATCTAAACTTCCAATTTTTCTGGGATATCTGAGATTTTAAGACAATAGAGCAGGACAAGAATCTCAAAAAACAAGACTTTCTCAAGAGATAGATACTGTTTCCAAATTCTTAAAATGAGTCCTATGTATGTAAATACAGTAGCATTCAGTTATAGCGATTCCTATCCTAACCACACAGGTTCAGTAAAAAGGAATGTTTTTAAAGGAGAGAAATTTAACCAATCCTGTCACAACATCTCGGGAGTTTGGGGTGTAAATATACTTAAGAGCAAATGGAGAATTAAGAGAACTGTTTATGAGATAGAATAAATGCAATCACCAATTATATTAACAAGATACTTGTCATTTCCACTTAATTTTGCTTCTCAGTACAGGCCATACCATTCTTTTTAATGTATCCCTCTTTGAAGGGAATGGAGCTTATCTGAAGCTTCTTTTAAGGTCACATTAAATCTGGTAGCCAGGGTTCTAATATTTAAAACATATAGAATTACAGTTCAAGGTAAAAAAAATAGTAGGTAAAATCTACATTAAACATATAGTAGTTCCAAATGCAGTCCTTAAGAGATTTCATTTACAAACAGGTTTCTTAATATTCTGTAAGAAAACTTGAACAGTTAAGTTTGTTTCCATACTGTCTGCCTCATATGACTTTAGTTGTAAGGCAGTATAGCCAAAATGTGTTATTTACCTTTCCAAAGGTGGCCGCGCAGGCTGGCTCTAATTTCTCTTTCCTGCAGAAATCTAAATAGTGTGCATAAAGGATGCACCGTGGTAAGCAAACTCCTTCACATACAATGTAATTCTCTTCAAGCCTAAGAAAAAGGGCAAAGAATTAGTTCAAACCTTTTCTTTATTTCTTCTTTCCTTCCCCCCTCACATTGTTTTAATGCTCCTTTTGAACACAGACTCTATATAAATGTGTTCATGAGCAGACATAAGTAGACTTCTTTTATTCTGGATAATATTGAAAATATAATCACAAGGATTAAAGTTAGAAGAACAAGAACCTCAGTGAACACCTGTTAGTGCAGTTAAAACATCCATGGCTAAGACAAAATCACTTCTGCCTGGTCCACATGCCCGAATAAGCCTTACTTCTGAGTAAATCTTCACTGTTCATCAGGCTTTGCTCTGTGATAACCAAATATGAATAGTGAAATTGAAGGTGATGGATTTTTAAAATAACATTCTTGAGAGGCTTCAGGTTGGCGAATGCCTACAATCTCTTACTTTCACTCACAAACTGGCTCTGAACATTGAATAGTTAGGGAAGTTTGGTGACACATTTATTTGCAAAATACATAAGAATACATTAACTTTAAGTTTGAAATAGTACCGATTTATTTCTATCTCTACCCTTTTTAGCTGTAATCAGTACTTATAATTACCTAAAAGATCCTGTACTCACGAAACATAATGTTATTCTGTATAGATGCCACCAAACATGACACTAAATTCAGTTCTATATTATAAACATAATCATATAATCTTTGAAAATTTAGAAATAATTCCACTTAATTTGGATACCAGCAATTGCAACTGCACACAATTTATATAAATGTAATAACATATATTTAAGTGTTACAAATACCTGAACAGCCATCAAGAAATCAGAACTTGTGGATTCTACTCTCAATTCTTCTACCCTTTCAGTAGATAATAATGGCTAAAATTTACTTACATTCTTTTTATGTACAGTAAAATCATAATTACTACTATACAAGAGCAATGCAATATAGAATATACATTTAGGTTAAAACTGAGTGAAACTCTTCAAGATCTCTGATTTAACATGTTCCCAAGGTGCGTGAGATGAAAACTACAAGATGTGTTTCCTGGGATTTGGTTCCTTTTATCCTTTGTCATAGAAAGATGGAAATCCAAGTAAAATCTGCATACATAAAACCAAACACCTAGCTAACAGTGAAAATTGAAGCTACTCAGGCAGATTTTTTCACTTTAATTTTTAATTCTAATTTTTAACATCCCCACTATAATCTGTAATCGTAAGGGAAAATTATCAAAAGGTAAATAACTCAACTAGGTTTTTTAAAAACTATATATCTCTTTGGGAGGAGGGGAGAGTGTGGAAAGTTCAAACAAAAATGATGACATTTTATAGTCTCAAAACATATGAAAATTACTGAGAAATATTCAACTATTTAAACTATATTTAAATGACACATATAATGTCCACTTTTTCACCTGGCTATATTGATATTGTTGGCATTGTTTTTGTCTTCAAAATACTGACTAATCCTAGACATAAATACAATTTTAATTTTGGATATGACTTTTTTCTTTAATTGTAATGTATTTATATTTATAAAATAAAAACCCAAATTTGTTTCCATTCACTCAAATTGAATGGAAGTGATCATTCAAAAAACCTTCATAATATATCTGAAGTCAAAACCTTTTTGCCCCAATTATCCTAAAGAAAATAGCTGTTTCCTAAATATTTAAGATAATTAGCTCAATTATTTATTGCTCTAGTATATTCTTAACTAATAAATGAGATATCAACTTCAATAGATTAGCCATAATTTTAGAAGGATATTAAGGTTCTATTTCAAATGTTTGGAAGAATTAAGGACACAATCACAAACATTTAGTATATGCAAATTGTAATTCAATGTTTAAATGAAATAAAATGTACTAGTTTTTATTAAGATACTGCTTTTTCTATTGTATTTTTCTAAGATTTAGATCACATTTTACATGTAAACAGATTGTATAACTTATCAGCAAATAGACATTTTAACTTATTTGCATCCTATTTGGAATTTGGGAGGAAATTTCTTTACCCTACATAGGGAAGTTTAATATTATGTTTCTACTTTAGATTCCTCTTCCTTTTGAAACAATATTATAAAAGGTTCTGTAGGACCTTAGAGAGCCTATTGATAAACTCTTGGTTTTAGAAGATTTTCCACAAAATCTAATTAGTGATATTCACTGTAATAAATCATATATAAAAGCTACTTTTAAAATAGTTGAATATTTATTTAAGTTAATAGCACCATTTTAACTGATTGATCTATGTCTTCTAGTTCAAACATATTTCATCGTATGGCTGAACTGGTACACAATTGATACACAATTTTGAATTTGTGCTCTATAGTAAAAGGTAATGTTAAGATCCTTCCTCTTTTTAAGTTTTTAAGATTCATGTTTTATAAACATAAAAGTTTATGAGTTGATTGCATGTTGAACAAATAAGTTATTAAAAATTCATTATTGCTTACATTCAAAGAAATTACAATAATGAAACTACAACAAAGAAATTACAAAATTACAAAGAAGTTAGCCAATAGTGAACAAAGTGATGATTTTTATTTGCATTGCAGATCATTTTTCACCCGTACCAGGATATGTCTCTATAGGAAACATTCAGTGAAAACAATTTTTGGATGAATTTCTAATTGGTCTTTTAAACTCCTCCAAGAAAGTTTGAAAACCAAATGGAGAAAAGCAAAGAATCTGAATATACTGACTTTAAAAATTCAACAGGTGTTGTAGGTACCCTTGAGGGAGCCTTACCACTGCAGGGTGAGCTGGGTCTGCTTCTTTTTATCCTTCATAATCTGCGTGATGGTTTTCTTCTGTGAGAGGTGTGGATCGGTTGCTTTAGTTTTGCTGTCTGGATTATCCGCATCCTCTTCTTCGGAGGAAAAGTTACCATTGCTTAAATGCATTTCTGATTGCCAGTTGAAAAGATGATAAAGAAAACCAGAATATAAAATCAATTAATTAGCTCTAAATGTATCTTGGGGTCAAACGGGGTGGTCTATGGGGGTTCGGAGGAGAGTTATACAAAATCCCTTAGACTTAATTTCTATTCGACCAGCATTTTCCTAGGGGAAACACATGTACGTTTGCGATGTGTTTATCTTTATTATTGGAGGCCCTTTTAAAACTACATCCGAGTCCCAGTCACGTCCCGGGAGGGCAGAGCACTCACCGGATTTAACTCCCCCGGGCAGCTCCGGGTCGTCCGCTTTCTCCCCGCTGCCCAGCGCGCGCCCCGGCTGCGCTTCGGCCGCCAGGTACACCCGTTCTTCGGGGTAAACGAGTAAACCCTTGCCCAGGAGCTGCACACAACACTCCTGGACTTCGGGAGAAACCGGGGGAGAAGCCTGCGCCTGCAGGAAGGCGTCTTCCAGCTCCGGGAGCTTGGCCATCCTCCTGGCCGCCGAGACTTGGGCGCCCGCCGCTCGACCGGCGCCCAGCGGAGCCGGGAGGCCGGGGCGGGGCGGGGTGGGGCGGGGCTGCGGCCCCGGGGCCGCTGGGGCGGAGACGGAGGCCGCGGCTCGGGATCCCCCGGGCGTCGCGGAGAAGGAAGGCCCGGCCCAGGTGCCGCTCTGACCGCCCAGGGAACCGGGTGGGCCGAGGCGGGACTGCCTGTCTCCACCTGTCTGCCATCCTGACAGATGCTCTGCTCAGAACTCACTTCCTCACCTGCGCGAGTCAAGCCTGAGCAATGAAGTCCCTTTCCCCACATCTCCTTCCCTCTGTTTCCTCTTCTCCCATCTAGAGCTGGGACTGAGGACACTTTTCCACACCCAAAGCTCTCCAAAGAACCAAGAAAGCGACCCTGTCATCTCGGGGTGGCGGGGGCCGGGGGGGGGGGGGTGCCGAGGGAGGGGAGAAGCAACTCTCCCCACCTCTACTCTCAGATGACATCAAGGATGCTTCAGGGGACAGCCCTGAATCTGCACGCCCAGGCCAGAAGAGGGGGACCCCAGAGCACCGCTCAGTCTTTGCATAACATGGTCTGGGTTGATTTATTCCCAGAGTAATCCTGGGCGGTGGGGTGTGGGGGGTGGTGAGGGGTCTTCTCAGTGACCGGGACCGACGCCATCTCGGCCCACAAGTGGTGAGACTGCCTTGCTCCCCAGCGCAGAATGCCTGCCTCTCTGCCCTCTGGGGATCTGGCTCTGAGCTTAGAGGAAAAGATGCATCCAGTCTCTACATACTTTGTAATTTAAACGCGTCCCTGACGATTCCTCACCCCTCATACCTGGTAGTAGTGCAATGGAAATGAAAAAATGAAATTGCCACACTTTATTTCCAATCTAAAATGCCGAGATAGTCGTGTATGGGGGAAAATATCTTGTTCTCTCTTTAAGAAGAAATCAGTAGCCTTGGGCTATGTGTTGCCCCATTGACACAGAATCTTTCCTTCCTTCCATCTTCTGTTCTTTTGACAGATATTGCCCTGTGCTTACTATCTATATGTTTGGTGCTCTCCAGAGAGAGCAAATATCTTGCTTTCCATTCACACTTTTTCACCACAACCTGCAGCCTGCCATCCTCATTTGGAGCATTAGTAAGATAGATCACTCCTGAAATTTAACAATATTAAACTATATTATATCCAAATATAACATGGAAAAAGCAAAATGGGACCCAAAGTGGTAGATGGCTGAAGGGTGGATTATAGGTGGGAGTAAAACAATCTAAGAGCATCACTTTGTCAAAGTGGCTAAGATTATGAGTGTATTTGACCCTTACCCATTTTTCAGCATAACTTATGAGAAAGTCACCACTTCTCTGTCAGAGATTTTCTCCTGGTACCTCCAGAGCCTGGATCTAGGTTGGGGCAATCCATCTATCCAGGCACCTAAAGCTTTAAGTCTATACCACCATCACTCCCTACAACCTTCAGTATCAGTCTCCTCTACCCAGTACCCCCTCTCTGCAAAGCCTCAGAGTTTTCTCAGTCCATGGGGCCCAGCCCTACAATGCTGAAGTTTAGAATGTCCCTTCTTTACAGAAACACCCTCAGACTCACTCTATAAAGGAAGTCCTAGTGGTTAACTGTACACAGAAAGACTCTGTCCACTTGTATCACATAATCAGAAGAAAAACATTCAATAAAATTACTAGAATTTAAAAATAGCTTTTTAAAAATATCACTTGATGGCCAGGTTGTATGTGTGTGTGTATGTCATATGGACACTAAGTGAATATCTGGCAATTATCCAGTTGAATTGATCAGCGAAACACAAGCCATTTAAGGCCCCAAGTGAATTTTTTGCTTTATTTTTAAGTAAACTCTTTCCCCCTAACAAAATAATATATAAGTTCTGTGTGCTACTGGTCAGAAATAAAAACCTGAAAGACTTATCATAAGTAAAGAAATTGAATCAGTAATAAAAACATTTCCAACAATAAAAGCCTAAGACAAGAGGACTTGAATGCTGAATTATACCAAATGTTTAAAAAAGAGTTCATACCAATCCCTCTCGGATGCAGTAAGAGTGGTGCTCTAAGAAGGGAAATAAAAAGCTTTTATCATCCTAAATTGCCATTTGTGATTATCATAATTTGAGCTCCTAAGAACAATGATTTAGAGACATAAGACTGATAAGCAAGTAAAAAAAAAAATCCTAGGCAGGAAAATAGGTAAATATAGAAAATGATTATTTAAAATAATGCTTCTAAACATTTTGTTTTTTATATTCCTTTAAGAAATTTGCATAAGCCATAGATTCTCTTCCCAAAAGATAAAAGCATATGCATACACTCACATACACACACATACAGAATTCTCTATGCATTACAGATCTCAAAGAATACCTGAAAAAGTTTACTGTTTGAATAAAACAGCCCAATGATATACGAGAAAGAAGATTCTTAGAAGTTCCCAAATGAGAGTATCTTCATGACTGGAGGTACCACATTAAAGGGAAAAGGAATCTGGAGTCAGATACACTGGTACTCATTCTCCTAGTGACTCTGGGCACTTAACCTTTCTGTTTCTTTCTCTCTAAACTGGAAAAAATAGTAACTATCTGTAGCAGACCCATGGGTGCTTTCTCAGATCCTCTTGGGTCCCCCTTACATTTTTGAACCACCCTTTCTCCAGCTTCAACTTCCTTTTGTTTCCAGTAACCAGCTCTACCACCCACCACCTGAAGGCACCTGAGACTCTTCTTTGGAGGAACTGCCCTTGGCTACCGGACCACCTTTGCCCATAGGCAGAGCCCCAGTACCTCAGTGTTTATACATCCCCTGGATAGCCCTTAGCCAATGACTGACGATTAAGGAAAATAAAAGCCTAGCTCATTAACCTGGTGGTGGATAAATACGAGCTGCAGTTTACAATCCAGAGTTCCTCTGTGGGATCAGGCTGAAGCATCATCTGCTGGACTATTCCTGGAAGCCTGTTTTTTTCTTTTTTCCTTTTTTAAATTTTATTAGCTTTTTAAATTAGAGGATAATCAGTTTACAATATTATGATGGTTTTTGCTATACTTCAACATGAATCCACATTAGGTATCCATATGTCCCCTCCCTCTTGAAAGCCTTCCCACTTTCCTCCCCATCCCACCCCTCTAAGTTGTCATAGAGCACTGGCTTTGGGTTCCCTGCATCATCCATCGAACTCCCACTGTCTTCTCTTTTGCATATGGCGATGTATATGTTTCAGTGCTATTCTCTCATATCATCCCACCCTCTCCTTCCCCCACTGTGTCCAAAATGTCCATGTCTTCTTTCCTGCCCTGCAAGTAGGATCGCCAGTGCTATCTAGATTCCATATACATGGGTTAATACATGATATTTGTCTTTTTCTGACTTAACTTCACTTTGTATAATAGGCTCTAGGTTCCTCCACCTCATTAGAACTGACTCAATGCATTCCTTTTTATAGTTGAGTAATATTCCATTGTGTATATGTACCACAACTTCCTTATCCATTCATCTGTTGATGGATATCTAGGTTGTAGAAACACATTCTTATTTGGCTTCTTCCTCTTCTCTGTCCTGCCCCATCCCTTGTTTCTTCCCAAAACGGTGTCTTAAAAATCACATTTGTAGATGACTGCTTGACTTATGTTCTGCCGACATAAGTTACCACACTATAGCACAGATGTAAGAATTAAATAAAATATCGTGAAAAAGAACCTAGGTGTGTTCTTTATTATGACAGTGACTGGAACAGTTAAGCACAATAAAAGTTATCCAATAGTTTTATTCTGAAACTTTAGATCTTTTTTAGCACTCTTAGGCAAAAAAGAAAAAGAAATTTTCTCTTTCATTGCAGAATGATTCTGAGAAACATTTTGCTCCTTGCCCAGACTCTATCTGGGCTTTGAATTTGATGCTCTTCTTCACATTTTTAATAAATACAAAAATTAACTCAAAATGAATCAGAGACCTAAATATAAGAGCTAAAACTGTACAACTCTTAAAAGGAAATCTAAGTGTAAATCTTCATGACCTTAGAGTAAGCAGATATTTCTTAAATAGAATACCAAAAGCACAGCAACAAACAAAAAAAGATGAACTGCACTAAAATGTGTACATCAAGGAACACACTATCAAGAAAGTGAAAACACATGGAATGACAGAACGTTTAAAATCATTTACCTGATAAAGATCTAGTACCAAAACATCTGAATAATTGTTATAACTCAACAATGAAAAGATAGTAGCCCAATTTATAGACGGACCAAAGATTTGAATAGACATTTCTCCAAAGAAAGTAAACCAATGTCCAATAAGCACATGAAAGGATGTTCAACATCATTATCCTTAGGGAAATGCAAATCAAAACCACAATGAGATAGCACTTTACTCCCATTAGGATGGTTATAATTTTTTAAAGGAAAAGGAAAGTAAGATATAGAGAAACTGAGAGTCTCATACATTGCTGGTGAGCATGTAAAATGCAGCCATTGTAGAAAACAGTTTGGCAGTCCCTCTAATATTTAAACATGAAGCTACTCTTCGTGGTTGTTCAGTTGCTAAGTCACGCCCAACTCTTTGTGACCCCGTGGACTGCAGCACACCAGGTTTTCCTGTCGTTATCTCCCAGAGTTTGCTCAAACTCATGTCATGTCATATCATGGAGCTACTATATGACCCAGTAATTCCATTCTTATATATTTACCCAAAAGAACAGAAAACAGAAAACACCAAAACATAAATACAAATGTTTGTAGCATAATTATGCATAATAGTCAAAGCAGATACCACCCAGTGTCTATCACTATGGAGTAGATTAATAAAATGTGGCATATTCATTCAAAGGAATCGTACTTAGCTATAAAAATAATGAAGAACTTATATATGCTACAATATGGGTGAAAATTGAAAATCTAATGGTAAATGAATGAAGTCAAATATAAAGGCCACATATTGTATGAGTCCATCTATATGAAATGTCCAGAATAAACAATTCCATAAAGACAGAAAGTAGATTAGTGATTGTGAGTGACTGGAGGTGGGGTATTGGGAAGTGACTGCTTAATGTATATAGGGTTTCCTTTGTGGGTAATGAAAACATTCTGGAATTAGTAGAGTTGGTTGCACAACATTGTGCACGATACTGGATGCTTGGGGCTGGTGCACTGGGACGACCCAGAGGGATGGAATGGGGAGGGAGGAGGGAGGAGGGTTCAGGATGGGGAACACATGTAAACCTGTGGCGGATTCATTTTGATATTTGGCAAATCTAATACAGTTATGTAAAGTTTAAAAATAAAATAAAATTAAAAAAATAAATAAATAAAATAAAATAAAATATTATTTAGCACTAAAAAAAAAAAAAAACCAACATTGTGAATATGCTAAAAAAACAAACAAACAAACAAAAAAACACTGAGTCATATACTTCAAAATGGTTAAAATGGTGGATTTTATCTCAATAAAGAAAAAAATTTAAATAGGCAAGTTCAGTGTTATAAGGATACCTTACCAGATAACAATGACTATTTAATCCAAAACTTTGCTATAAAGAAAACTGAAAGTTTGGAAAAACTTCCCAGGCTTATTCTTAAAATATGAGCTATTTCTTTTTCTACCGTCCTATAGATTTCAATCAATTATGTCTACATATTTCTTCAAGTCTAATTCCTTTGTCCTTCAGTCTTGATTATGCCAGGTTAATCTTTTTTCTTCTTTCCTTCCTGCCTTCCTTTTTCCCTTCCTTTCCTCCTTCCTTCATCACTCCCTCTCTTTCTTTCTTGTCCTTATTGCATGTAGGATGAGAAAGAAGTACTAGAAAACAAAGAACATGGAGGAGAGAAAGAAAGAAAAAGAAGGGTCAAGAAATGGTTGAGAGGATTGAGGGAGTCAGTAAAAAAGACAAAGAGATAATATGTCCCATTGAGGGCATATACTCTGAGAAAACCATAATTGAAAGACACATGTGCCTCACTGACCATAGCAGCATTGCTTACAATAGCCAGGACATGGAAGCAACCTAAATGTCCATCAACAGATGAGTGGATAAGGAAGATGTGGTACATATAGACAGTGGAATGTTAGCCATAAAAAAGAATGAATTTGAGTCAGCTCTAGTGAAGTGGATGGACCTAGAGCCTGTTAAACAGTGAAGTATGTCAGAAAGGGAAAAACAATTATAGTATATTAACACTGCTGATGCTGCTGCTAAGTCACTTCAGTTGTGTCCGACTCTATGTGACCCCATAGACGGCAGCCACCAGGCTCTCCCATCCTTGGGATTCTCCAGGCAAGAACACTGGAGTGGGTTGCCATTTCCTTCTCCAATGCATGAAAGTGAAAAGTGAAAGTGAAGTTGCTCAGTCATGTCCAGCTCCCAGTGACCCCATGGACTGCAGCCCAACGGGCTCCTCCATCCATGGGATTTTCCAGGCAAAGCACTGGAGTGGGATGCCATTGAATTCTGTACGGAATTTAGAGAAGCGATATTGATGAATCTATTTGCAGGGAAAGGATGGAGACAGAGATGTGGAGAATGGACTTGTGGACACAGTAGGGGAGGGAGAGAGTGGGATGAATGAAGGAAGTAGCAGCAACATATATACACTATCAGAAATAAGATGGATAGCTGGTGAGAAGTTGCTGTGTAGCACGAAAAGTCCAGTCTGGTGCTCTGTGATAACCTAGAGCGATGCGCTGGGGGAGACGGGAGGGAGGCTACAGAGGAAGGGGATGTATGTGTAATTATGGCTGATTTGCATTGTTATATGGCAGAAACCAGAGAAGGCGATGGCACCCCACTCCAGTACTCTTGCCTGGAAAATCCCATGGATGGAGGATCCTGGTGGGCTGCAGTCCATGGGGTCGCGAAGAGTCAGACACCAACACAACAATGTAAAATTTTTTTTTCAATATTTAAATAAAAAATAGAAAAAAAAGAAAAAGGATATGTCCAGCTGGTTAGAACACTGTAGATTACTCCTCTTTACATGTAGGCAGAACCACTTTTTTTTTTCACAATTGCAAATCAATATAAGATGCCAATTAATTGGGAAAAATCCAAGTAAGGGGGTTCAAGAAAACTATAACGAGATTTCATCTGAGCAGTGATCAGGACTGGGAAAGGGAATGTGCCCTTGGAAATAGGGTAAATGGCAGATACTAATGTTATCAAATTGCCAGCATCCATTGGATTATAGAGAAAGCAAGAGAATTCCAGAAAAAAACATCTACTTCTGCTTCATTGACTATGCTAAAGCTTTTGACTGTGTGGAACACAACAAACTGGAAATTCTTAAAGAGATGGGAATACCAGACCACTTTACCTGCCTCCTGCAAAACCTGTATGCAGGTCAAGAAGCAACAGTTAGAACTGGACATGGAACAACACGCTGGTTCCAAATTGGGAAAGGAGTACGTCAAGGCAATATATTGTCATCCTGCTTATTTAACTTATATGCAGAGTACATCATGCGAAATGCTGGGCTGGAAGAAGCACAAGCTGGAATCAATATTGCCAGGAGAAATATCAATAACCTCAGATATGCAGATAACACCACCTTTATGGCAGAAAGTGAAGAGGAACTAAAGAGCCTCTTGATGAAAGTGAAAGAGGAGAGTGAAAAAACTGGCTTGAAACTCAATACTGAAAAAACCAAGATCATGGCATTTGCATTTCAAGGCAAATAGATGGGGAAACAATGGAAACCATGACAGACTTTATTTTCTTGGGCTCCAAAATCACCTAAGATGGCGACTATAGCCATAAAATTAAAAGACGCTTGCTCCTTGGAAGAAAAGCTATGGCCAACCTAGACAGCATATTAAAATGCAGAGACATCACTTTGCTGAAAATGTTCATGTAGTCAAAGCTATGGTTTTTCCAATAGTCATGTATGGAAGTGAGAGTTGGACCATAAAGAAGGCTGAGGATGCTTTTGAGCTGTGGTGCTGGAGAAAGCTCTTGAGAGTTCCTTGCAGAATTACCATAAGGAGATCAAATCAGTCAATCCTAAACGAAATCAATCCTGTATATACATTGGAAGGACTGATGCTGAAGCTGAAGCTCCAAAACTCTGGCCACCTGATGCAACTCATTAGAAAAGACACTGATGCTGGGAAACATTGAAGGCAGGAGAAAGGGACGCCAGAGGATGAAATGGTTGGATGGCATCACCGACTCAATGGACATGAGTTTGAGCAAGCTTAGGGAGATGGTGAAGGACAGGGAAGCCTGGCATGCTGCAGTCCATGTGGCAAAGAGTTGAACATGACTAAGTGACTGAACAACAACAACAAAATGTTATTTAATCTCCATTTTATTTATTTAATGTCTCCAGGTAGTGGCAGTCATAAAGAACCCACCTGCCAATGCAGAAGACATGAGACATTGGTTCCATTCCTGGGTTGGGAAGAGCCCCAGAAGAGGAAATGGCAACCCACTTCAGTATCTTTGCCTGGAGAATCCCATGGACAGAGGAGCCTAGTGGGCTACAGTCCATGGGGTCACAAAGAGTCAGACAGTTATGCACACACTACTTATTTAAGGGCTTCCCTGGGGGGCTCAGTCCATGAAGAATCCTCCTGCAATGCAGGAGACCTCCCACAATGCGATAGACCAGGGTTCAATCCCTGGGTTGGAAAGATGCCCAGAAGGAGGGCATAGCAACCCACTCCAGTATTCTGGCTTGGAGAATCCTGTGGACAGAGGAGCCTGGTGGGCTACAGTCCATAGGGTTGCAAAGAGTTGGACACGACTGAAGTGACTTAGCATGCAATGTTATTTAAAGGAAGGATTAACATTGCCTGGTGACAGGTCTTGCAAGAAAAAGAAATGTTATTTCCCTGGTTGCAGTTTTTAGGAACTATGAAGGAAAATAAAAGGTATTTTCTATGTAAAATAGTCACTCAGCTTCTTGTTTGACTCTGAGCCAGAACTCACTGTAGCTACTGCCAAAGACAGTTACCAGACAATTTTGTAAATAACAGTTAACTCTTTTACCACTATCATTCCAAAGATGTGATTAAGCTTGTCTTGGAAAATTGAACTTTTCTAAGAATCTGTCCATTCTTTCAGGTTATCAATTTTATTGCCATATGGTTGTTCATAATAGTCTCTTATAATCCTTTGTATTTCTGCATTGTCTGTTGTAACCTCTCCTTCTTCATTTCTAATTTTGTTGATTTGATTCTTCTCTCTTTTTTTCTTTATGAGTCTGGCTAAAGGTTTGTTAACTTTGTTTATCTTCTCAAAGAACCAGCTTTTGGTTTTATTAATCTTTGCTATTGTTTCTTTCATTTCTTTTTTGTTTATTTCTGCTCAGACCTTCATGATTTCTTTCCTTATACTAATTTTGGTTTTTGTTGTTGTTGTTCTTTTTCCAGTTGTTTTAGGTGTGAAGTTGGGTTGTCTATTTGATGTTTTTCTTGTTTCTTGAAGTAGGATTGTATTGCTATAAACTTCCCTTTTAGAACTGCTTTCACTGTACTCAAAGGTTTTAAGTTGTCATGTTTTCATTGTCATTTGTTTCTAGGAGTTTTTTTATTTCCCTTTTGAGTTCTTCATTAACTTGTTGGTTATTTAGAAACATGTTGTTTAATCTCCATGTATTTGTGTTTCTTGCAGTTTTTTTCTTGTAATTGATATCTAGTCCCATAGCACTGTGGTCAGAGAAGATGCTTGATACAATTTCAATTTTCTTAAATCTACTGAGGTTTGATTTGTAACCCAAAATGTGGTCTATCCTGGAGAATGTTCCATGTGCACTTGAGAAGAAGGTGTATTTTTCTGCATTTGGATGGAATGTCCTGAAGATATCAATGAGATCCATCTCATCTAATGTGTCATTTAAGACTTGTGTTTCCTTATTAATTTTCTGTTTTGATGATCTGTCCATTGGTGTGAGTGGGTGTTAAAGTCTCCTACTATTATTGTATTACTGTCAGTTTCTCCTTTTATGTCTGTTAGTGTTTGTCTTATGTATTGAGGTGCTCCTATGTTGGGTGCATAGATATTTACAATTGTTATGTCTTCCTCTTGGATTGATCCCTTGATCATTATGTAGTGCCCTTCCTTATCTCTTGTAATATTCTTTATTTTAAGGACTATTTTTTCTGAAATGAGGATTGCTATTCCAGGTGATAAAACAAAGGTCTGGACTAGGGAAATGGCAGTGAAAACAGAAAAGAAACGAGTGATTCAAGAACATATTGAGGATGCATACATGGTGCTGGTGATAGAATTTTTACAGTATTAGCTCCTAATGATTCATGAATTCTCCATCCATGCCTTTGGGAAATCCCCTCCTATGTTGAGTCTGAACATGTCTATTAGCAAACATGCAAACAGAGTCTTGAAAAGCACTTAATATATATTGAATCTCCACTTCTCCTGATGATGCTGGAAACCTTAAAACAACACCACATGGCCAAGCTCAGGCTAGCTTGCCAGAGACACATCAGACCCATCACTCCAGTGACACCCAGAATTAATTAATAACAAGAACCAACTGCTAGACATGTAAGTGATCCAAAGGAAGCCATTCTGAGGTAACTAGTCTCCAGCTAACTTGCCAGCTGAGTGCAGCTTTATAAGTGAGTCTCAATGAAGTCCAGCCCAGCTGAGCTCAACCCAAATAGCTGACCTATAAATTTGTGCACTAATAAACAATGTCGCTTTAAGCCAGTAAAGTTTGGGGTGGTTTGTTACACATCAAAACCTCACTGATTTAATGATGGATTGGTTATAGCCTTGCATATCGCCAAAAGTTGGTTGAACTTTTAGACACTTTAGAAGTAGCAGTAGCGCATGGCAAAAGCGATTTGGCTAGTATATGTGGACCAATTTTTATTATTTGGTTTTCATGGGGTTTTTGTTTGTGTGTATTTTTTTTTAAGATAGGGAAGAATAGAACTCAAAGGTGAGGGAGATTTTGAGTAATAAAACTTACTTCAAAAAGTTCAAATAAAGATTAAATTCAAAAATATACACAAAAACATCAAATGAAAAATAACCATTACAAGTCTACATATGCAAACTATACATATTTTATTTTTTTACTTGACTTTTTAAGGAAATTCACACTAAACACACAGAGAGATCTACATATGCATCCCATTTTCCAGAGAAACAACTTGGAGTGCCCAGTACAGTAAAACAGCTCTGTAAAGTTTCTGGCTACAAGTGGAATATAATTTTCAGAGGCACATCTCCTTCCATCCCCAAAACCAGAAAATTCTGCACTTGCTTCTTCAAAGTGAACAGTCTGTACAGAGACACACTCTATGGATATATGCAGAAAAATATAAGTGTGCACACTAAACCCTCTGAATAAATTAAGCATGTTTGAGGGCTAAACAAAGTCTATTCATTTGAAAACTTTTTGTTACAGTGTTATACTTACCACACATTTTCCTAGTGGCCTTGAGGCTGAAGTGCCTATTATTTCAGATAAATAAATTATGTAAAAATATGTTATTTAGTCAATATTTACTGTCAAAATATAATATGTAGTATATAAAATGAAGACAATAAAGTGCCCCAGGGCAAAAAAATAAATAAAAGCAAAAATAAACAAATGGGACCTAATCAAACTTATAAGCTTTGGCACAGCCAAATAAAACATAAACAAAAAAGACAATCTACAGAATGGAAGAAAAAATTCACAAACAACGTGAAAGACAGGGGCTTAATTTCCAAAATATACAAACAGCCCATAGAGCTCAATAACAAGAAAACCAAGTAACCCAATCAAAAAATGGGCAGAAAACCTAAATAGGCATTTCTCTGAAGAAGATATACAGATGGACAATGGGTACATGAAAAGATGCTCAAAATTGCTATTATAATTGGAGACATGCAAATCAAAACTACAATGAGGTATCACTTCACATTAGTCAGAATCAGTTCAGATTAGTTCAGTCGCTCAGTTGTATCTGACTCTTTGCGACCCCATGAGTTGCAGCACGCCGGTCTCCCTGTCCATCACAACTCCCGGAGTTTACGCAAACTCATGTCCATTGAGTTGGTGATGCCATCCAGCCATCTCATCTTCTGTCGTCCCCTTCTCCTCCTGCCCCAATCCCTCCCAGCATCAGGGTCTTTTCCAATGAGTCAACCCTTTGCATGAGGTGGCCAAAGTATTGGAGTTTCAGCTTTAGCATCAGTCCTTCCAATGAACACCCAGGACTGTATCTCCGTTAGGATGGACTGGTTGGACCTCTTTGCAGTCCAAGGGACTCTCAAGAGTCTTCTCCAACACCACAGTTCAAAAGCATCAATTCTTCGGCACTCAGCTTTCTTCACAGTCCAACTCTCACATCCATACATGACCACTGGAAAAACCATAGCCCTGACTAGACAGACATTTGTTGGCAAAGTAATGTCTCTGCTTTTCAATATGCTATCTAGGTTGGTCATCACTTTCCTTCCAAGGAGTAAGCGTCTTTTAATCTCATGGCTGCAGTCACCATCTGCAGGGATTTTGGAGCCCCCCAAAATAAAGTCTGACACTGTTTCCACTGTTTCCCCATCTATTTCCCATGAAGTTGATGGGACCTGATGCCATGACCTTCGTTTTCAGAATGTTGAGTTTTAAGCCAGCTTTTTCACTCTCCACTTTCACTTTCATCAAGAGGCTTTTGAGTTCCTCTTCACTTTCTGCCATAAGGGTGGTGTCATCTGCATATCTGAGGTTATTGATATTTCTCCTGGCAATCTTGATTCCAACTTGTGCTTCCTCCAGCCCAGTGTTTCTCATGATGTACTCTGCATAGAAGTTAAATAAACAGGGTGACAATATACAGCCTTGATGTACTCATTTTCCTATTTGGAACCAGTCTATTGTTCCATGTCCAGTTCTAGTTGTTGCTTCCTGACCCGCATATAGGTTTCTCAAGAGGCAGGTCAGGTGGTCTGGTATTCCCATCTCTTTCAGAATTTTCCACAGTTTATTGTGATCCACACAGTCAGAGGCTTCGTTATAGTCAATAAAGCAGAAATAGATGTTTTTCTGGAACTCTCTTGCTTTTTTCATGATCCAGCGGATGTTGGCAATTTGATCTCTGGTTCCTCTGCCTTTCCTAAATCCTTCTTGAACATCTGGAAGTTCGCGGTTCACGTATTGCTGAAGCCTGGCTTGGAGAATTTGGAGCATTATTTTACTAGCGTGTGAGATGAGTGCAATTGTGCGGTAGTTTGAGCATTCTTTGGCATTGCCTTTCTTTGGGATTGGAGTGAAAACTGACCTTTTCCAGTCCTGTGGCCACTGCTGAGTTTTCCAGATTTGCTGGCATATTGAGTGGAGCACTTTCACAGCATCATCTTTCAGGATTTGAAATAGCTCAACTGGAATTCCATCACCTTCACTAGCTTTGTTCGTAGTGATGCTTTCTAAGGCCCACTTGACTTCACATTCCAGGATGTCTGGCTGTAGGTCAGTGATCCCACCATTGTGATTATCTGGGTCGTGAAGCTCTTTTTTGTACAGTTCTTCTGTGTATTCTTGTCACCTCTTCTTAACATCTTCTGCTTCTGCTTCTTCTATGAAGACCTACAAAACTTTTAGAATTAACACCCTAAAAAGATGTCCTTTTCATTATTGGGAACTGGAACGCAAAAGTAGGAAGTCAAGAAACATCTGGGGTAACAGGCAAATTTGGCCTTGGAGTACAGAATGAAGCAGGGCAAAAGCTAATAGAGTTTTGCCAAGAGAACAAACTGGTTATAGCAAACACCCTCTTCCAACAACACGAGAAGAATCTACACATGGAACTCACCAGATGATCAACACCGAAATCAGATTGATTATATTCTTTGCAGCCAAAGATGGAGAAGCTCTATACAGTCAACAAAAACAAGACCGGGAGCTGACTGTGGCTCAGATCATGAACTCCTTATTGCCAAATTCAGACTTAAATTGAAGAAAGTAGGGAAAACCACTAGACCATTCAGGTACGACCTAAATCAAATTCCTTATGATTATACAGTGGAAGTGAGAAATAGATTTAAGGGACCGGATCTGATAGACAGAGTGCCTGATGAACTATGGACAGAAGTTCGTTACATTGTACAGGAGACAGGGATCAGGACCATCCCCATGGAAAAGAAATGCAAAAAAGCAAAATGGCTCTCTGAGGAGGCCTTACAAATAGCTGTGGAAAGAAGAGAAGTGAAAAGCAAAGGAGAAAAGGAAAGATACAAGCATCTGAATGCAGAGTTCCAAAAAATAGCAAGGAGAGATAAGAAAGCCTTCCTCAGGGATCAATGCAAAGAAATAGAGTAAAACAACAGAATGGGAAAGACTAGAGATCTCTTCAAGAAAATTAGAGATACCAAGGTAACATTTCATGCAAAGATGGGCTCGATAAAGGACAGAAATTGTATGGACCTAACAGAAGCAGAAGATATTAAGAAGAGGTGTATTCTTATACATAGAACAACTGTACAAAAAAGAGCTTCACGACCCAGATAATCAGTCAGAATAGGCATTATCAAAAAGTCTACAAATAATAAACACTGGGGAGGGTGTGGAGAAAAGGGAAACCTTTTACACTGTTGGTGGGAAAGTAAGTTGGTGAAGCGAGTATGGAGAACAGTGCAGGTTCCTTAAAAAACTTAATAAAAAAAAAACTTAATAATAGAGTTACCATATATGATCCAATAATCTCACTCCTGGGCCTATATCCAGAGAAGATGAAAATTAATTCAAAAAGATAATGTACCCTAATGTTAATAGCAGCATTATTTACTAATAGCCCAGACATGGAAACAACCTAAGCACCCATCAACAGATGAATGGATAAAGAAGATGTGTTATGTGTATGTATGTGTGTGTATATGTATATGTAGTGGAATATCACTAACCATAAAAAAAGAATAAAATAATGCCATTTGCAGCAACATGGATGGACTTAGAGATGATCACATTAAGAGAAATATGTTGGGCAGAGAAAGATAAGTATCACTTATATGTGGAATCTTCAAAAAAAAAATGATACAAAAGAGCTTATTTACAAAACAGAAACAGACTCACAGACACACAGAACAAACTTATAATTACCAGAAGGGAAAAGGGAGAAGGACAGATAAATTAGGAGCTTGGGATTAACAGATACAAACTACTATATATAAAATGGATAAACAAGGACCTACTGTATATCACAGGGAGGTATATTCAGTATCTTGTAATAACCTATATGGAAAAGAATTTGAAAAATATATGTATTCAGATATATATATATATATCCAGATATATATATAAAATATATGTATTCAGATATATATATATAAGATATATATAAAATATATGTATTCAGATATATATATATATTCAGATATATATATAAGATATATATAAAATATATGTATTCAGATATATATATTCAGATATATATAAAATATATGTATTCAGATATATATATAAAATATATGCATTCAGATATATATATATCTGAATCGCTTTGCTGTACACCTGAAACTAACACAGCATTGGGAATCAACTATACTTTAATTCAAAAAAATCCAAAAATGAAGACAGTAAACAACTTCATGTCACATCAGTGCTTACTTGGGAGAAATGGGCAAAACCAGAAATGCTTTTTAGTCCTAATATTCTCATCAAAACAAGATAAATAATTAAAAGATTACATTGTAAGTATGAATTTTCAGTCATGTTATATATACTGTCATGGACAATTTTGAAGAAATTAAATGATTTAAAATTTAAGGTAGGATACATGATATATCATAATTTTGTCCTTATATTTTTTGAAAAAATCAATAGTATACTTAGTTCAATAGTATACTTAGTATTGGAGAAGGCAATGGTACCCCACTCCAGTACTCTTGCCTGGAAAATCCCATGGACGGAGGAGCGTGGTGGGCTACAGTCCATGGGGTCTCTAAGAGTCGGACACGACTGAGCGACTTCACTTTCACTTTTCACTTTCATGCATTGGAGAAGGAAATGGCAACCCACTCCAGTGTTCTTGCCTGGAGAATCCCAGGGACGGGGGAGCCTGGTGGGCTGCTGTCTATGGGGTCACACAGAGTTGGACACGACTGAAGTGACTTAGCAGCAGCAGCAGCATACTTAGTATACTAGGTATACTTTCTGTTTATCATTGCCCAAGCTAAATGATTCCTTTACTTAGAATTTCTGTTCCATGAATATTGAAGATTGAGGCTTAACATGTGAATATATTGATTACAATAACTTTATTGTATATCATCATTTGACTAATAACCACTAGTACTTTTGATGAAATACATTGCTGTTTAATATAATACTGAAATCAATAACTCTTTTCAGAACTCATGTAATTTCCTCAAGTTAAACAAGATTAGTTTTGCTTAAATCACTAATTTTGTAACTTGTCACTGAGTGGAGTAGATACTATGCCTACTAACTGCAAGTTGTGGTTCTAGGACTGTGTGTACAATATATTTATTCCTCATCCCTCATTCTGTTTGAAAGCTTTTGAGACCAATACATCATCTTTACAGAACAATCTATCAATTGGAGGAGCTGAGTAAATGTTGCTCTTTCCATGACACATTGCTTTTGGGTGCCAGTAAAGGATAAATAACAATGGGATAACGTAATAAGTAAACATTAGGTCAAAAGAAGAGATAGGTTGTTAGATCTAATGTAAGGTTTAAAATGGCACTTCTTAAAGTTGGACCATCTGCACCAGAATTACCTGAAGTACATGTGAAATATGCAGATAACCGGGGAATCACTGCATGAAATAGATTTATCAACATAGTGTCATAAATTTCTCACATCAAGACAAGGAAAATTTGCTTTGTGAAGATATGAGGGAGGAAAATATCTCTCAGCCTAAGCCACAGTCTAAAACCTTAGAGACATAACAAAGGATCTGTCAACTGGATTTGATTTAGCATCAGCTCATTTAGAATGACAATAGGGAAGAGAGAGTTGGAGAAAGGAGAAGGGAACACATATGGAGGAATAATAATATAATAATAACACATATGGAGGCTGAGGAATAAGAAGGTGATCACAATCTCTCAATAGTCTCAACAGTGCTTTCCTGTTTTTTTCACACCATGGTACATGTAGAAAATGATAATGTTATATCCAACACACTAGGGTAAACAGATGAATCTTCTCACAGACAGAAGTAAGCAGACAAGAGACTCTGAATGCCCTAAAAGAGACTGAGGGGAATCAATACTTTCCCTTGGGGACACTCTGTTGGGAACAGCCATCAGTCTGTCTGTTAGCATGTATATCACTATACACTGTTACCAATGCTTGGCACTGCCTGCATGTTCTCTGCTTTGAAGACTAGAAAAGTTAGTACTAAGAAGTTGCTAGATCTTTCTCTAGCTCCTTATGAAGTCATGGGATAATTTCTTCATTTCCATAGTCAACTAGTGAATGCTATTAAATGAATAGAATACCACATGTAGAGTATTTTTCTTGATTATTATAAGACATAATTTACATTTGAATGAAATAATTTAATAATTATTATAAAAACCTGGAAGAAATGGACAAGTTCTTAGAAAAGTACAACCTTGCACAGGCCAATCATAAGCACTTAAATCAAAACTGATAAAAAATCTTCCAACAAAGAAAAGTCCAGGATCAGATGGCTTCACAGGCAAATTCTACCAAGTTTCGAGATCAGCTAATACCTATCCTGCTCAAACTCTTCCAGAAACTTGCAGAAGAAGGAAAACTCCAAATTCATTCTATAAGGCCACCATCACCCTGATACTGCCACGCTCCTTTGTCCATGGAATTCTCCAGGCAAGAATACTGGAGTGGGTAGCCATTCCCTTCTCCAGAGAATATTCCTGACCCAAGGATTGATCCTGAGTCTCCTGCATTGCAGACAGATTCTTTATTGTCTGAGCCACCAGAGAAAAATATCATCAAAAAAGAAAATTACATAGATGTCCATCAGCAGATGAATGGATAAGAAAGCTGTGGTACATATACACAATGGAATATTACTCAGCCATTAAAAAGAATACATTTGAATCAGTTCTAATGAGGTGGATGAAACTGAAGCCTATTATACAGAGTGAAGTAGGCCAGAAAGAAGAACACCAAAACAGTATACTAACGCATATATATGGAATTTAGAAAGATGGTAATGATAACCCTGTATGGGAGACAGCAAAAGAAACACATATGTATAGAACAGTCTTTTGGACTCTGTGGGAGAGGGAGGCGGGGATGATTTGGGAGAATGGCATTGAAACATATATAATATCATATAAGAAACGAATTGCCAGTCCAGTTTCGATGCAGGATACAGGAAGCTTGGGGCTGGTGCACTGGGATGACCCAGAGGGGTGGTATGGGGAGGGAGGTGGGAGGGGGGTTCAGGATGGGGAACACGTGTACACCCATGGCAGATGCATGTTGATGTATGGCAAAACCAATACAATATTGTAAAGTAATTAGCCTCAAATTAAAATAAATAAATTTAATTAAAATAAAAAGAAAATTACAGGCCAATATCCTTGATGAACATAGATGCAAAAATCCTCAACAAAATTCTAGCAAATAGAATCCAACAACACACTAAAGGGATCATACACCATGATCAAGTGGGATTTATCCCAGGGATACAAGGATTCTTCAATATATGCAAATCAACCCCATCAACAAACTGGAAGATAAAAACTATATGATCATCTTAAAAGATGCAGAGAAAGCCTTCAAAAAATTCAAAGTTCATTTATGATAAAAACTCTTCAGAAGTAGGCATAGAAGGAACCTACCTCAACATAATAAAGGCCGTATAAGACAAACTCACAGCAAACATTATTCTCGATGGTGAAAAATTGAAAGCATTTCCTCTAAAATCAGGAATAAGACAAGAGTGCCCACTCTCGCCACTATTATTTAACATAGTTTTGGAAGTCCTAGCCATGGCAATCAGAGAAGAAAAAAAAATAAAAGGAATCCAGATTGGAAAAGAAGTAGTAAAACTCTTGCTACTAGCAGATGACATGATACTATACATAGAAAATCCTAAACGTTCCACCAGGAAATTACTAGTTATTCAATGAAAATAGTGAAGTCACAGGATATACAATTAATACACAGAAATCCCGTGCACTCTTATACAATAACAATGAAAACTTAGAAAGAGAGGAAACAATTCCATTCACCATTGAAACAAAAAGAATAAAATACCTAGGAATAAACCTACCTAAAGAGATGAAAGACCTATATGCAGAAAACTCTAAGACATTGATGAAAGAAATCGAAGATGACACAGCACATGGAGAGACATGCAATGTTCTTGGATTGAAAGAATCAATATTGTGAAAATCACTATATTACCCAAAGCAATCTACAGATTCAAGGCAATCCCTATCAAACTATCAATAGTATTTTTCACAGAATTAGAACAAAATTTTCACAATTTTCATGGAAACACAAAAGACCTCAAATAGCCAAAGCAATCTGGACAAAAAATGGAGCTAAAGGAATCAACCTTCCTGATTTCAGACTGTACTACAAAGTTACAGCCATCAAGAGAGTATGGTATTGGCACAAAAACAGAAATGTAGACCAATGGGATGAGAGAGAAGGCCCAGAGATAAATTTATACACCTATGGGTGCTTTATCTTTGACAAAGAAGTCAAGAATATACAATGGAGAAAAGACAGCCTCTTCAATAAGTGGTGCTGGAAAAACTGGACAACTACATGCAAAAGACTGAAACTAGAACACTTCCTAACACCATACACAAAAATAAACTCAAATGGATTAAAGACTTAAGTGTAATGTCAGACACTATAAAGCTCTTAGAGAAAAATAAAAGCAGTATGCTTCTCATCATAAATCACAGCTCCTAGAGTAATGTGACTCATTACTCTAGACCCACCTCCTAGAGTAATGGAAATAAAAACAAAAATAAACAAATGAACCTAATAAAACTTAAAAGCTTTTGCACAGCAAAGGAAACAATCAATTCAGTTCAGTCGCTCAGTCGTGTCTGACTCTTTGCAACCCCTTGGACTGCAGCATGCCAGGCCTCCCTGTCCATCACCAACCCCCGGAGTTTACTCAAACTCATGTCCATCGAGTTGGTGATACCATCCAGCCATCTCATCCTCTGTCATCCCTTTCTCCTCCCACCCTCAATCTTTCCCAGGATCAGGATCTTTTCCAATACGTCAGTTCTTCCCATCAGGAGGCCAAAATATTGGAGTTTCACCTTCAGCATCAGTCCTTCCAAGGAATATTCAGATCTGATCTCCTTTAGGATGGACTGCTTGGATCTCCTTGCAGTCCAAGGGACTCTCAAGAGTCTTCTCCAACACCACAGTTCAAAAGCACCAATTCTTCGGCACTCAGCTTTCTTTATAGTCCAACTCTCACATCCATACATGACTACTGGAAAAACCATAGCTTTGACTAGATGGACATTTGTTGGCAAAGTAATGTCTCTGCTTTTTAAAATGCTGTCTGGGCTGGTCATAACTTTCTTTCCAAGGACTAAGCATCTTTTAATTTCACGGCTGCAGTCATCATCTGCAGTGATTTTGGAGCCACAAAAATAAAGTCTGTCATTGTTTCCACTATTCCCCCGTCTATTTGCCATGAAGTGATGGGACCAGATGCCATGATCTTCGTTTTCTGAATGTTGAGTTTTAAGCCAACTTTTTCTTTTTCACTCTCCTCTTTCACTTTCATCAAGAGGCTCTTTAGTTCTTCTTTGCTTTCTGCCATAAGGATGGTGTCATCTGCATATCTGAGGTTATTGATATTTCTCCCGGCAATCTTGATTCCAGCTTGTGCTTCATCCAGCCCAGAGTTTCTTATGATGTACTCTGCATATAAGTTAAATAAACAGGGTGACAATACACAGCCTTGCCATACTCCTTTTCCTATTTGGAACCAGTCTGTTGTTCCATGTCCAGTTCTAACTGTTTCTTCCTGACCTGCATACAAATTTCTCAAGAGGCAGGTCAGGTGGTCTGGTATTCCCATCTCTTTCAGAATTTTCCACAGTTTCTTGTGATCCACACAGTCAAAGGCTTCGTTATAGTCAATAAAGCAGAAATAGATGTTTTTCTGGAACTCTCTTGCTTTTTCCATGATCCAGTGGATGTTGGCAATTTGATCTCTGGTTCCTCTGCCTTTTCTAAAACCAGCTTGAACATCAAGAAGTTCATAGTTCACATATTGCTGAAGCCTGCCTTGGAGAATTTGGAGCATTACTTTACTAGCGTGTGAGATAAGTGCAATTGTGTGGTAGTTTGAGCATTCTTTGGCATTGCCTTTCTTTGGGATTGGAATGAAAACGGACCTTTTCCAGTCCTGTGGCCACTGCTGAGTTTTCCAAATTTGCTGGCATATTGAGTGGAGCACTTTCACAGCATCATCTTTCAGGATTTGAAATAGTTCAACTGGAATTCCATCACCTTCACTAGCTTTGTTCGTAGTGATGCTTTCTAAGGCCCACTTGACTTCACATTCCAGGATGTCTGGCTGTAGGTCAGTGATCACACCATCGTGATTATCTGGGTCGTGAAGCTCTTTTTGTACAGTTCTTCTGTGTATTCTTGCCACCTTTTCTTAATATCTACTGCTGCTGTTAGGTCCATACCATTTCTGTCCTTTATCGAGCCCATCTTTGCATGAAATGTTCCCTTGGTATCTCTAATTTTCTTGAAGAGATCTCTAGTCTTTCCCATTCTGTTGTTTTCCTCTATTTCTTTGCATTGATCCCTGAGGAAGGCTTTCTAATCTCTTCTTGCTATTCTTTGGAACTCTGCATTCAGATGCTTATATCTTTCCTTTTCTCCTTTGCTTTTCACTTCTCTTCTTTCCACAGCTATTTGTAAGGCCTCCCCAGACAGCCATTTTGCTTTTTTGCATTTCTTTTCCATGGGATGGTCTTGATCCCTGTCTCCTGTACAATGTCACCAACCTCATTCCATAGTTCATCAGGCACTCTATCTATCAGATCTAGTCCCTTAAATCTATTTCGCACTTTCACTGTATAATCATAAGGGATTTGATTTAGGTCATACCTGAATGGTCTAGTGATTTTCCCTACTTTCTTCAATTTAAGTCTGAATTTGGCAATAAGGAGTTCATGATCTGAGCCACAGTCAGCTCCCAGTCTTGTTTTTGTTGACTGTATAGAGCTTCTCCATCTTTGGCTGCAGAGAATATAATCAATCTGATTTCCGTGTTGACCATCTGGTGATGTCCATGTGTAGAGTCTTCTCTTGTGTTGTTGGAAGAGGGTGTTTAGAGTTTTGCCAAGAAAATGCACTGGTCATAGCAAACACCCTCTTCCACCATAGTTTGGCCCCAGGTAAATAACAGGGAGGGAACACAGCCCCACCCACCAACAGAAAATTGGATTAAAGATTTACTGAGCATGGCCCTGCCCATCAGAACAAGACCCAGTTTCCCCCTCAGTCAGTCTCTCCCATCAGGAAGCTTCCATAAGCCTCTTATCCTTATCCATCAGAGGGCAGTTACAGTTCAGCCTGTCCAACTCTTCGCGACCCCATGAATCACAGCATGTCAGGCATCCCTGTCCATCACCAACTCCCAGAGTTCACTCAGACTCACGTCCATCGAGTCAGTGATGCCATCCAGCCATCTCATCCTCTTTCGTCCCCTTCTCCTCCTGCCCCCAAGCCCTCCCAGCATCAGAGTCTTTTCCAATGAGTCAACTCTTCGCATGAGGTGGCCAAAGTACTTGAGTTTCAGCTTTAGCGTCATTCCTTCCAAAGAAATCCCAGGGCTGATCTCCTTCAGAATGGACTGGTTGGATCTCCTTGCAGTCCAAGGAACTCTCAGAGTCTTCTCCAACACCACAGTTCAAAAGCATCAATTCTTCGGCACTCAGCTTTCTTCACAGTCCAACTCTCACATCCATACATGACCACTGGAAAAACCATAGCCTTGACTAGACGGACCTTTGTTGGCAAAGTAATGTCTCTGCTTTCCAATATGTTATCTAGGTTGGTCATAACTTTCCTCCCAAGGAGTAACCATCTTTTAATTTCATGGCTTCAATCACCATCTGCAGTGATTTTGAAGCCCCCAAAATAAAGTCTGACACTGTTTCCCCATCTATTTCCCATGAAGTGATGGGACCAGATGTCATGATCTTCGTTTTTTTAATGTTGAGCTTTAAGCCAACTTTTTCACTCTCCTCTTTCACTTTCATCAAGAGGCTTTTTAGTTCCTCTTCACGTTCTGCCATAAGGGTGGTGTCATCTGCATATCTGAGGTTATTGATATTTCTGCCGGCAATCTTGATTCCAGCTTGTGCTTCCTCCAACCCAGTGTTTCTCATGATGTACTCTGCATATAAGTTAAATAAGCAAGGTGACAATATACAGCCTTGATGTACTCCTTTTCCTATTTGGAACCAGTTCCATGTCCAGTTCTAACTGTTGCTTCTTGACCTGCATGTAGGTTTCTCAAGAGACAGGTCAGGTGGTCTGGTATTCCCATCTCTTTCAGAATTTTCCACAGTTTGTTGGGATCCACACACTCAAAGGCTTTGGCATAGTCAGTAAAGCAGAAATAGATGCTTTTCTGGAACTCTCTTGCTTTTTCCATGATCCAGTGGATGTTGGCAATTTGAGCTCTGGTTCCTCTACCTTTTCTAAAACCAGCTTGAACATCTGGCAGACAGACTAAAAACCACAATCACAGAAGACTAACCAATCTGACCACATGGACCACAGCTTTAACTAACTCAATGAAACTATGAGCCATGCTGTGTGGGGCCACCCAAGATGGGCGGGTCATGGTGGAGAGGGTGACAGAATGTGGTCCACTGGAGAAGGGAATGGCAAACCACTTCAGTATTCTTACCTTGAGAACCCCATGAAGAGTATGAAAAGGCAAAAAGATAGGACACTGAAAGATGATCTCACCAGGTCAGTAGGTGTCCAATATGCTACTGGAGATCAGTGGAGAAATAACTCCAGAAAGAATGAAGAGATGGAGCCAAAGCAAAAACAACACTCAGTTGTGGATGTGACTGGTGATAGAAGTAAAGTCCGATGCTGTAAAGAGCAATATTGTATAGGAACCTGGAATGTTAGGTCCACAGATCAAGGCAAATTGGAAGTGGTCAAACAGGAGATGGCAAGAGTGAATGTCGACATTTTAGGAATCAGTGAACTAAAATGTACTGGAATAGGTGAATTTAATTCAGATGACCATTATATCTACTACTGTGGGCAAGAATCCCTTAGAAGAAATGGATTAGCCATCGTAGTCAACAAAAGAGTCTGAAATGCAGTACTTGGATGCAATCTCAAAAACTACAGAACAATCTTTGTTCATTTCCAAGGCAAACCATTCAATATCACGGTAATCCAAGTCTATGCCCTGATCAGTAATGCTGAAGAAGCTGAAGTTGAACGGTTCTATGAAGACCTACAAGACCTTCTAGAACTTATACCCCCAAAAGATGTCCTTTTCATTACAGGGAACTGGAATGCAAAAGTAGGAAGTCAAGGAAATAATAAACAAAATTAAAAGCCCTCAGAATGTGAGAAAATAATTGCAAATGAAACAACTGACAAAGGATTAATCTCTAGAATTTATAAGCAGCTCATACAGCTCAATATTAGGAAAACAACAGCCCAATCACAAAATGGGCGGAAGACCTAAACAGACATCTCTCCAAAGAAGACATACAGGTGACTAATGAACATATAAAAAGACACTCAACATCACTAATTATTAGAGAAATGCAAATCAAAACTACAATGATGTATCATCTCATACCAGTCAGAAAGGCCATCATCAAAAAAATCTACAAACAATAAATGCTGGAGAGGATGTGGAGGAAAGGGAACCCTCCTACACTGTTGGTGGGAATGTAAACTGATACAGCCATTATGGAGAAGAGTATGGAGATTCCTTTAAAAAAAAACCTAGGAATAAATCAACCATATGACCCAGCAACCCTACCACTAGGCATATACCCTGAGAAAACCATAATCAAAGAAGACACATGTACCTCAATGTTTATAATAGCATTGTTTACCATAGCCAGAACATGGAAGCAACAAAGATGTCTGTCAACAGATGAATGGATAAAGAAGATATGGTACATATATATAATAGAACATTACTCAGCCATAAAAAAGAATGAATTTGAGTCCATTCTAATGAGGTGGATGAACCTAGAGCTTGTTATAAAGAGTGAAGTAAATCAGAAAGAGAAAAACAAATATAGTACGCTTCTAAGCTGCTTCAGTTGTGTCCGACTCTGTGTGACCCCATAGACGGCAGCCCACGAGGCTCCCCTGTCCCTGGGATTCTCCAGGCAAGAACACTGGAGTGGGTTGCCATTTCCTTCTCCAGTGCATGAAAGTGAAAAGTGAAAGTGAAGTTGCTCAGTCGTGTCAGACTCTTCACAACCCCATGGACTGCAGCCTACCAGGCTCCTCCGTCCATGGGATTTTCCAGGCAAGAGCTGGAGTGGGGTGCCATTGCCTTCTCCAAATATAGTATACTAACACATATATATGAAATCTAGAAAGATGGTACTGATCAATCTATTTGCAGGGAAGGAATGGAGACACACATGTAGACAATGGATTTGTGGACACAGGGAGGGAGAGAGTGGGACGAATGGAGAAAATAGCATCTATCTATCTATCTATATATATATATACATTATCAGATGTAAGCTGGAAAGCTGGAAAACTGGAGATGTTGCTGTGTAGCATAGGAAGCCCAATCTGGTTCTCTGTGATGACCTGGAGGGATGGGATGTGGGGAAAGGAGGGAAGCTAAGGAGGGAGGAGATGTATGTATAATCAAGGCTGATTTGCTTTGTTGTATGGCAGAAACCAACACAACATTGTAAATTTTTTTTTAATATTTAAATAAAAGACAGAAAAAATTATTGTATCAGAAAGCATGTTACATATGTTATCTTTTTGCTAAGCCATATATAGATGATGTGAGGGTTTCCTAGGTGGCACTAACGGTAAACAACCCACCTGCCAATGCAGGAGATGTAAGAGACACAGGTTTGATCCCTGGGTCAAGAAGATCCCCTGGAGGAGAAAATGGAAACCCACTCTAGTATTCTTGCCTGGAGAATCCCATGGACAGAGGAGTCCATGCACACATGCACAGATGATGTGAAGTGAAATTTCAAGAGAATTTTTACTATTCTACATAAAATAAAGAAGTATAAACTATAACATTAAAAATGCAAGATACATATAAAGGTGATAGAACTGATTTTTATCCTTGGATGAAAACTGCTAATCATGTTGGCAAACAAACAAAAAAAGAATCATGCATTTCAGGTTAAAAAAAATAAATAAAGGTGAAGGGGAGAAGGAGTTAATAGGAGAAAGAGAAGCAAAAAAGTGGCTTTGATATTAGCTTTATAAAATCAAAACAGCTAAAAACATCAAGTGATTAATGTTTCAAATACAAAGACTTATGGATCATTTTCCTAAAATCTGTAGTACTAAAAATGTGTATCCATATACACGGTAAGTCAACTATGTTGAATTTTAACAACATGTCTTTCAACATAAATTGTATGCATAAAAGTAAATTAGAAAATCTACCACTTTGAAAATAATACAACTTAAAAAATTAAATGGCACAGTAGTAAAGTACACTACAGTAACATTTACACTAACATGGAAAACAAATAATTATATACCATTACACATCTTAGGTTGATCTATCTGTAATTTCTGTTTGTTCACATCTCTAGAAACTTAATTCATTAATGAGTAAGGCAACATAAAATCTGACATAAAAGCAAAGTGTATATTAAACCTAGTCACAAACTTAGAGTAAATGTGAAATAAGCTTCACTTTTATGAACAGAATAAAGAGCCACTTCATCCTCACAGCATAGCTACTGTAACTACTAAATAGGTGGTTGACTATCTGTTTCTAACCATGAGTTAATTCTGAAGGGAGACATAGGAGACATAAAAGTCAATTGGTCCCTCCAGAGATTCTAGGCAAATTGTCAAGGTCATTATATGACTTGGTGGAGGATCATGAAAGGAGAATTAAACTAATGGAAAATTCTCCTGCAAAGAGTTTCCATTAAATAATCTATGAATTACCAGCTGCCTTCAGCATTCACTTAGTTAGAAATAAAAGGATCAAATAAGACCATAAATAAAAAAAGAAATACCAATAGTTGAGACAGGAAGTGATTAAGATAAAAAGATGGACTTGAGTAGAGTCAGGGTCATAGTAAGGATGATTTCTGTTTTGACCCTGTTCCGGTATGTTGATAATTACAAGCCTATAGAGTGAAAAAGTAATTCCATGGTGCCAACAGCAGGCATATGTTAGACTTTCAATTATTTTATCATCCACTTTGATGGGAATGAGCCCAAATTTTTAAGCTAGAAAATGAAAATTTGTAGGGATATGAATACATGTCCTGGATAATGTAATCCTGAGTTTAACTTAAAAGTTAAGATTGTGAAGTCATTTTTTTCAAATTCATGACATTCTGATGTTTTCAGATTCATTGTGCCAGAGAATGGAAGGATATGATGTTTTCCCTGCTTCATTCTATGAGCAGCAGGCATGAAGCCCTCTCTGTAGGGGTAGCTTTGTGAAAAACCCTACCCTTTTGTAGGAAGCAAGGCTCCCTCCTTCTCAGGGATGCACTTTGATTCTTGCCTTAAGAGGACACGCCCAGACTTGCTGAGGAAGCAGGCTGCCTAGCCTCCCACAACAGAATGATCTCTTCTGTACACAGACTGATGACATAGAGAGCTGAACCTCACATTCACCTGTGTGTAGTCCTGATGTCCAGCAGGGAAATAAGAGATATTAATGAGACTATGGAGAATGAGAGAAAAGGAAATTCAAAAAAATCCCCAAACTAAGATTTTGATATATTTGAATGCAAATTCAAGACCCAGAAGAAATAACTAGGAAAAACTGAAAGGGGTAGAATTGTTTGTACTTGGAAAAAAACACACAGTAGAAGGACAGCACACTGAATCCTTTAAGCCAGAGTGGATACAATATTGTGTATCCATAATATTGTGGCAATATTGTACAATAATACAATAGCCACATGTTCCTTGGTAATGAAAGAATAAATACAAAACCTTTGTCAATATCTGTATCATTAACAGTATATAGCACTTTGCTTATAATTGGTATTCAATATTCATTATAGGGATTAATAAACTTTGAGAGTTTTAATAATACTACATTGCATACCAGGGCTTCCCTTGTGGCTCAGTGGTGAAGAATCCACCTGAGATGCAGAAGACACAGGAAAGCTGGATTCAATCCCTGGGTCGGGAAGATTCCCTGGAGGAGGACACAGCAACCCACTCCAGTATCCTTGCCTAGAGAATCCCATGGACTGAGGATGCTGGGGGGCTACAGTGCATAGAGTAGCGAAGAGTCAGACCCAATGAAGCAACTTAGCACACACACATGCATACCTAACACGAATGTGGTGACCACTGTGTTAAGTACTTTGTTACATGGTTTTATCCTCACTGATCCTATGAGATAGAGGAAAACATGAGTTTTTTTACAGATGAAAAAACTGATATTCAAAGAATTTAAGTTACTTGCCTGAGGTCTTATGGTTAGTAAATGAGGAATCAGGATTGAATCCAGCCTGGCTTGATTTAAAGGTTCACAGTTTTATCAGTACAATAGCAAGCTTGCTAGACCTCCTACCAGCACAGGGTCTGTGTTGTTCGCACTTGCACCAGTGGCTGTCAGCCCTATGAACCCACACCTCCACATCCCAGTGTTATAGGAAATATTTTGTAATACTCACTTTACTAGAGAAGTTCAGAGATAAGTACACACATATTTAATCAACATAATGCACTGGCTCCAATATAAAGTGTGAACTAAAGAAAGATAATTAATAATGCATTTCAAACTAGATATTCAACAGATAACACTAAAACTCTTTGTTAAGAAATCTGGTGCTTGTATGGAACCATAGAATCACCATGAAAAGAACAATTATACATATAGGGTAATATTGGTGTGGGATTCTTACATGGAGCCTCAGAGCTCCCAGACTATTCCAAGAATCAAGAAGTGCCCATTTCTAAAGACTTGGGCCTGGAAATTTGCATTGTGTCACTTTTGTGATATTGTATCAATCAAAGAAATTCTAGAACCAGCCAGGATTCAAGGAGAGGGGCCATGGATCTCACATACCATCTCTTGGTGACAAGTGTCAAAAAATGTATGACAAGCACTACACTCCATTCTGTGACCACAGATTACTTACATTTCTCTCACTTGTAAAATATACTCCCTCTCTTCCCCAATTCCAAAATGTATCATCCCCTTACAGCACCAGGCTCAGGCTAAGTTCCAGGGTCTCATTATCTGCATCACAATCTTTCCCTATCTCCCATTTCCCCCAGTCTATGAGCTCTTATTCTAATCAGGATGGAATGCTGCTGCTGCTGAAAGTGTCTATCCAGAAGCTTTTTTCCTTTGTTTTTAATCTGTATGAGAAAATACATGTCACAGTACAGCATGGATACACCTGGGGAAAAAACTGGAGGCCGAGAGGTCATTTAGGAGGCTGTGTGATTTTGTACACCTAAGATGATGTGGACCCAAAATTCTGCTTTGGATTGAGTCTGTGATTTGTCCTCTTGCCTAATGATAAGGTTGAAAATTATTATTTCTTCCTTAGGTTATATTGACTCAATCAAAAAAATAGTTTATTATTCTGTCATTTGCCCTTTCATAAAATTCTTGATAAGTTCTCCATGACCTTAAAGTGCTCAGTATATGTTAATCATTATTAGTAGAAGTAGTACTTTATATCTTTAAAAGTAAGAATTTTCAGTTTTCACTAATTGAATACTATTACTTAGAGTTACCAGTAGGTGGGGCTATTGAACAATATTTTTCTAGGATGTCACAAGCCTTGTTCCTGACTTTAAAATAAAAAAAAAAAAAAAAAGCCTACGAATAAAGAACTTCTCTACTGTATTACAAAATCTCTTATTAAAGGAAATTTTTTTTCAAAATTTACAAATAACTTTTTTTTAAGTATTCAAAATAACAACAAAAAAAAAAAGATTGGGTTCAGCTTAGAATATGAGCTCTAGAGCTCCAGGAGGAAGGTACAGTCACTGGAAGGTCAGTCTCTTGCCTCTGGGCTGCTTAGTGGACTTTAAATCAATGTCTCATCTCAATTTTGACCCAGTACTTTGAGAGTGGATTACAAAATAGAAATAAAGAATAAGTGCCTGTGTCTGATCCACATGTCAAAAATACTACGATAGAGTCTGACTCTACTTTTTCACTAATAGTAGCTATTTAGCAACTACAGGTGGAGAAGGCAATGGCACCCCACTCCAGTACTCTTGCCTGGAAAATTCCACGGATGGAGGAGCCTGGTGGGCTGCAGTCCATGGGGTCGCTAAGAGTCGGACACGACTGAGAGACTTCACTTTCACTTTTCACTTTCATGCACTGGAAAAGGAAATGGCAACCCACTCCAGTGTTCTTGCCTGGAGAATCCCAGGGACCGGGGACCCTGGTGGGCTACCATCTATGGGGTCGCACAGAGTCGGACACGACTGTAGTGACTTAGCAGCAGCAGCAGCAGCAACTACAAGTGCCAGGTGCTAAATTAGGTGCTCTTCAGATTTGGTAAGAAGGCTGAGTGTTGAAGAATTGATGCTTTTGAATTGTGGTGTTGGAGAAGACTCTTCAGAGTCCCTTGGACTGCAAGGAGATCAGTCCTAAAGGAAATCAGTCCTGAATATTCATTGGAAAGACTGATGCTGGAGCTGAAGCTCCAATACTTTGGCCACCTGATGTGAAGAGCTGACTCATTAGAAAAGACCCTGATGCTTGGAAAAATTGAAGGCAGGGGGAGAAGGGGACGACAGAGGAAATGGTTGGATGGCATCACTGACTCAATGGACATGAGTTTGAGCAAGCTCTGGGAGATGGTGAAGGACAGGGAAGCCTGGCATGCTGCAGTCCATGAGGTTGCAAAGAATCAGAAACAACTGAGCGAGTGAACAACAACAACAACAAATTCTCATAGCAACCCTCAGTTCATTTCAGTTCAGTCGAGCAGTCGTGTCCGACTCTGCGACCCCATGAATCGCAGCACGCCAGGCCTCCCTGTCCATCACCAACTCCCGGAGTTCACTCAGACTCACGTCCATCGAGTCAGTGATGCCATCCAGCCATCTCATCCTCTGTCGTCCCCTTCTCCTCCTGCCCCCAATCCCTCCCAGCATCAGAGTCTTTTCCAATGAGTCAACTCTTCACATGAGGTGACCAAAGTACTGGAATTTCAGCTTCAGTATCATTCCCTCCAAAGAAATCTCAGGGCTGATCTCCTTCAGAATGGACTGGTTGGATCTCCTTGCAGCTCAAGGGACTCTCAAGAGTCTTCTCCACCACCACAGTTCAAAAGCATCAATTCTTCGGCGCTCAGCCTTCTTCACAGTCCAACTTTCACATCCATACATGACCACAGGAAAAACTATAGCCTTGACTAGATGAACCTTTATTGGCAAAGTAATGTCTCTGCTTTTGAATATGCTATCTAGGTTGGTCATAACTTTTCTTCCAAGGAGTAAGCGTCTTTTAATTTCATGGCTGCAATCACCATCTGCAGTGATTTTGGAGCCCCCAAAAATAAAGTCTGACACTGTTTCCCCATCTATTTCCTAGGAAGTGATGGGACCTGATGCCATGACCTTCGTTTCTGAATGTTGAGCTTTAAGCCAACTTTTTCACTCTCCACTTTCACTTTCATCAAGAGGCTTTTGAGTTCCTCTTCACTTTCTGCCATAAGGGTGGTGTCATCTGCATATCTGAGGTTATTGATATTTCTCCCGGCAATCTTGATTCCAGCTTGTGCTTCCTCCAGCCCAGCGTTTCTCATGATGTACTCTGCATATAAGTTAAATAAGCAGGGTGACAATATACAGCCTTGACGTACTCCTTATCCTATTTGGAACCAGTCTGTTGTTCCATGTCCAGTTCTAACTGTTGCTTCCTGACCTGCATATGGGTTTCTCAAGAGGCAAGTCAGGTGCTCTGGTATTAGGTCGATATTATTAGCTCTGTTTACAGATAAGAGAACTGAGGAATTAAGTTACTTAGCTAGTTTCAATCAACTATTAGATGGTGGAGACAGAATTTCATCTCTGCTTTCATTGATTCTTATGTTTTGCTTGCAAGCCTGTGTGTGTGCTAAGTTGCTTCAGTTGTGTCCGACTTTTCCACTCTTTTTGACACTATGGACTATTGCCCTCCAGGCTCCTCTGTTCATGGGATTTTCCAGGCAAAAATAGTGAAGAAGATCCCTTCTTCCCCACCCAGGGATTGAACCTGTGTCTCTTACATCTCCTGCATTGACAACTGATGGTCTATGTTTTATCCTAGGAGTCAATTCTGACTAAATATCCTAAAGATGAAGTGAAACCAGCAAATATCTAACCCAGTGCCAAACTACAGCATTCAAATAAATCTGCAGCTTCAGTCTCATTGTGGCATTTATGGAAAATGAGACTTCATTTTTGAAGTTGGCATCTATGGAAACTTCAGTTTAGCAACAAAAGAACCATCTTTTCCTGACTTACCCATGAAGCTGTTTTCTTGAACTTGTCATTCTAACCTAAATGGGACATTATTTTTCTCCAATATTCTAGGAACTAACAATGGAGAGAGGTTTGAGAAGACAAGATATAGAGTGTTATAAAATAATTTTAATTCATATATGTAGCAGAATTTATAAAGAAACCTTAAGAAAAAATACAATCCTATTTTCAAATGGACAAAGTACTTAGCAGGTGCGTTTTATAAATGATATCTCCGTGTGTCTGTACCTCTCTAGGGTAAAGGCTGAGAAATCAGAGACCTTGGCTGGGGCAAGGGAGGAGAAAAGGAAAGATATAAGCATCTGAATGCAGAGTTCCAAAGAATAGCAAGAAGAGATAAGAAAGCCTTCTTCAGCGATCAATGCAAAGAAATAGAGGAAAACAACAGAATGGGAAAGACTAGAGATCTCTTCAAGAAAATTAGAGATACCAAGGGAACATTTCATGCAAAGATGGGCTCGATAAAGGACAGAAATGGTAGGGACCTAACAGAAGCAGAAGATATTAAGAAGAGATGGCAAGAATACACAGAAGAACTGTACAAAAAAGATCTTCACGACCCAGATAATCACGATGGTGTGATCACTGACCTAGAGCCAGATATCGTGGAATGTGAAGTCAAGTGGGCCTTAGAAAGCATCACTACGAACAAAGCTAGTGGAGGTGATGGAATTCCAGTTGAGCTATTTCAAATCCTGAAAGATGATGCTGTGAAAGCGCTCCACTCAATATGCCAGCAAATTTGGAAAACTCAGCAGTGGCCACAGGACTGGAGAAGGTCAGTTTTCTTTCCAATCCCAAAGAAAGGCAATGCCAAAGAATGCTCAAACTACCGCACAATTGCGCTCATCTCACAAGCTAGTAAAGTAATGCTCAAAATTCTCCAAGCCAGGCTTCAGCAATATGTGAACTATGAACTTCTTGATGTTCAAGCTGGTTTTAGAAAAGGCAGAGGAACCAGAGATCAAATTGCCAACATCCGCTGGATCATGGAAAAAGCAAGAGAGTTCCAGAAAAACATCTATTTCTGCTTTACTGACTATGCCAAAGCCTTTGACTGTGTGGATCACAAGAAACTGTGGAAAATTCTGAAAGAGATGGGAATACCAGACCACCTGACCTGCCTCTTGAGAAATTTGTATGCAGGTCAGGAAGAAACAGTTAGAACTGGACATAGAACAACAGACTGGTTCCAAATAGGAAAAGGAGTGCATCAAGGCTGTATATTGTCACCCTGTTTATTTAACTTATATGCAGAGTACATCATGAGAAACGCTGGGCTGGAGGAAGCACAAGCTGGAATCAAGATTGCCGGGAGAAATATCAATAACCTCAGATATGCAGATGACACCACCCTTATGGCAGAAAGTGAAGAGGAACTCAAAAGCCTCATGATGAAAGTGAAAGTGGAGAGTGAAAAAGTTGGCTTAAAGCTCAACATTCAGAAAACGAAGCAGTCCCACCACTTCATAGGAAATAGATGGGGAAACAGTGGAAACAGTGTCAGACTTTATTTTTGGGGGCTCCAAAATCACTGCAGATGGTGATTGCAGCCATGAAATTAAAAGACGCTTACTCCTTGGAAGAAAAGTTATGACCAACCTAGATAGCATATTCAAAAGCAGAGACATTACTTTGCCAACAAAGGTCTGTCTAGTCAAGGCTATAGTTTTTCCAGTGGCCATGTATGGATGTGAGAGTTGGACTGTGAAGAAAGCTGAGTGCAGAAGAATGATGCTTTTGAACTGTGGTGTTGGAGAAGACTCTTGAGAGTTCCTTGGACTGCAAGGAGATCCAACCAGTCCATTCTGAAGGAGATCAGCCCTGGGATTTCTTTGGAAGGAATGATGCTAAAGCTGAAACTCCTGTACTTTGGCCACCTCATGGGAAGAGTTGACTTATTGGAAAAGACTCTGATGCTGGGAGGGATTGGGGGCAAGAGGAGAAGGGGACGACAGAGGATGAGATGGCTGGATGGCATCGATGGTTGTGTGTCTGAGTGAACTCCAGGAGTTGGTGATGGACAGGGAGGCCTGGGGTGCTGCGATTCATGGGGTCGCAAAGAGTCGGACACGACTGAGCAACTGAACTGAACTGAACTGATGCCTACTTAGTCTAACTCAAAGTTTCCCATTTAATTAAATAAAAATCCTTTTATCAAAGGACAACTATTAACATCTTAAGAAAGTTTGGGAAGCATTGACCTGGAGATTTTATTTTTTCTCTTCCTCTGCTGCTGCTGCTGCTAAGTCACTTCAGTCGTGTCCGACTCTGTGTGACCCCATAGATGGCAGCCCACCAGGCTCCCCCGTCCCTGGGATTCTCCAGGCTCTAGTTGCTCACATAAAATTCTCTCCCTGATCTTCCTAGTACTTGAACTAGGAAGTCATCAGACACCTCTCTTGCTAGCATTCTATCATTCGTTGAAACTGTAACTCATAAGTATTTTGTTTTTCTTGTATCTCCTGGAAGATTATTTTCTTAAGTGGAGTTTAAATTTTTGGTTTACTTCATAATCAAAAGAAAATGCTTTTATCATCTCTTGTTTACTAAAGCAAGTTCTAGTAGTTTTAAACTAAGCATGAAAGTGAAGTGTGGAAACACACCAAGTAAGAGAGAGTGACAGAGTTCAAAAGTTGAAAACTGTCAATGATTGTTCTTTTCCTGTTTGCCCTTTACTGTCTTTGAAGCCAAATGTTTGATCTTTTGCATTTTCCAAGATGGACATATTATGCTATTGTTAGGTAAACACCAAGACAGAACCATGAAGCTCAAAATAAATGTTTCAGCCACACCTCATTAAAAATAATATTTACCACATACTTAGTAAGAGAAAAATACAAACTGTGTTTTACCTTTTATCTCATTTTATCGACTATTTTAGGAAAAATAGTGATAGTACAAAATATAGAGAAATATTATGTAGTTTTTCTTGAACATTTACCTATTTCAAAATATAGGTTCTATAGCCAAATAATTTGACTTCCTGAATCTATACCCACATCCTTAGTGTAGCTGTAATAGAAATTGAAAAAAGAAAAAAATTTGAATTTTAGAGCTGGCAATTTTTCTAAGTAAGTCAGCAACTTCTGTTTGCTGTGGTTTTTAAATACATCTAAAACTTGACTGCTTCTGACTTTCTCTGCTACTACTAGACTCCCCAGAGCCACCATCGTCTTGCCTAAATTATTGTAATGACTACTAACTCTCTTCCGATCTACTCTCAACACAGAAACAAACTGACCCTTTAAAAACTTAAATCAGGTAACACAACATTGTAAACCAACTATACGCCAATAAAAGCTTTTGAAAAAGAACATGAAAAAGCAATGAAGTGATCTAAAAAATGTAAATTAAGATATATATCACTCTTACTATTCACAACCTTTCAATAACTTCTCATTTAAAGTCAAAGTCCTTACAATGATCTACAAGGCCCTCATATATGGTCCCCAGTCATTTCTCTAATTCATCTCTTACTGCCCCCCTCCTTGCTCCCTTTACTCCAAATGCTACTCTTTGCTATTCTGGATGCTCTCTATTCAACTTTTTTTTTTTAAGTCTTTATTGCTTCTGTTTTATGTTTTGGTTTTTTGACCACAAATCATGTGGGATCTTAGTTCCCCAAGCAAGGATCAGACTACATGCACTGCAAGGCGAAGTCTTAACCACTAGGCTGCCAGGGAAGTCTCCCTCGTCAAGCCTTTGTAACTGGATCAGTCTTTCCTCCCATATCCACAGGCTCCTCTCCCTCACCTTTTTAAAATCTTTGTTCAAATGTCTCATCTTCTCAGCAAGCCCTTGAACGACCAACTTGCCTTACCAACTCTGGAACTTTTTATCTCCCTCTTTGCCTCTTTATTCTTTACAACCTTCTTAATACCTTCTAATATATTATAAAACATACATTTTCTGTAATTATTGGCCTCCTCCATTAGACTGTAAGCCTCATGAGAGATGGATTTATTTTTCTGTTTTGTTCACTTTTGTTTCTCCAGCGCCTATGCTAGAGACATAGAAGACACTTAAGTATTTATTGAATACAAATATAGCATGCTGCTGCTGCTAAGTCACTTCAGTTGTGTCCAACTCTGTGCGACCCCATAGATGGCAGCCCATCAGGCTCCCCCGTCCCTGGGATTCTCCAGGCAAGAACACTGGAGTAGGTTGCCATTTCCTTCTCCAGTGCATGAAAGTGAAAAGTGAAAGTGAAGTAGCTCAGTCATGTCCGACTCTTAGCGACCCCATGGACTGCAGCCTAGCAGGCTCCTCCGTCCACGGGATTTTCCATGCAAGAGTACTGGAGTGGGGTGCCATTGCCTTCTCCGACAAATATAGTGTAGGCACAGTTTAATATGCCTTTTAACCAAGAAAGGAAAGAATGTATAAACAAATGAAAAGTAACTTTGATCAATGGCCAGGCAACTGAGACTATTTCAGATAAATTATACCTGAGAATAGAATTGTAAGTATAACTGACCCAAGTTCTCTCTACACTTCTCCTAAAGCATTGAGTTGCTACATGATCAGTTTTCCTTTGATAAAAATGGATAGTAGTCTATCAGCACATGAATGTTTATGTTTCAATTTTATTCTTGTTCCCAACTCTCATTTTCCACTTTATACATTTAAAGAATTATATACATTTATTTCTACAATATTTGAGGACAAATTGAATGGATTCAAAGAGCTAAACAATGCTGGTCAATCTAACCAACTAGGATTCTATATAGTAGTCATAAGTATAATTATTATCTTTCTCAGTAAGATATCTGTTTTACTGTCTTTTGTAATCATAACAGAGAAGATTTTTACCTGTTTGTTTTCAATAGTTCTGTTATCTCTTTCTATAAGTAAACTTTGAAAAAACCCTTCAGTGATTGCTTGCCAACAGAAGCAGCTAGATCTGCAATAATTCACCAACCTGGATTAACCAAATTTGTCTGCCTTTGTTTGAGGGATTAAATCTGTTGATTATCTGGAATCTCAAGGGCAGAAAAGTTGAGCTTGTCTCTTACACTGGGTCCTATTTCCCACTCAAACTCACAACCTCTTTACTTCTGCCTATATTGATGAGGAACCTGTAAGGGGAAATACCCCCATTCCTGAGCAACTTTGCTGTTTTTCCACTGATGAGCTGTTCATATGACAGAGTTCTGAGTTTCTTGTCTACTTATCACTTACTTCAGCCTGTTCCTGTTAGTGATTTGAATTGAACAGCTGTATGTGTAGTACATATAAAAAGTTATTTATCCTTAAAACACTCACATGTGACATTCACAATGTGAACTGTGAACCTCATGGAGTATGTTGAAAACAAATAACAGGTCAGTAGTGAAGAGTCTGTTGGTGCTACAATCAGCCAGGTGCTCACTATTTAGCTCATTAGGAGTGGAAGGCGGAGAATGAATAAATAGGGGAGCAGGTATCATTGACTTCAATACAAATCTTCCTTCTGCGATCACAAACCAGAGAAAACCAATGTGAACTTGGGAGTTTCTCTTTTTAGCTGCTTTTTTTTGGTGGGATTCACCAATATTCAGCTTTCAGTTTCTATGGGTGCTGTAGATTCCCAAAGCTATGTGCACCCAGTCAAGAACAGCAGTCTAAACTGTAGCCATTCATTTTTGTCCTGTTTCAAAGTATTCATTCATTTGTCCAACAGCTTATTATTGAGTGTCTACCATGTGCTGGGCCCTGTATGAGATACTGGATACAGTCAAGTAACCTTATGGACATAATCTCTATCCTTGCAAAGTTTTAAAATATAATGGAGAAGGTGGACAGTAAACAAAAAATTAATGGTGAGAGATATTAATAAACGCTGTGAAGAAAATGAATAAGTTCTCTAAGGAACTTACACATTTAAAGCCAAAACCAAATACAAACAGGTTGAAAATACTCTAGTATCAACATCAGTAGGGTAACATAAAGTGATCTTTAGACTTTTTCAACTTTGGGCTCAACAGAGTAGCCCGGGTAAGAAGGAATAGGCTTGTCACTAACATAAGCATTGTGTGCAGAATGTTTACTAGGGAATGTGGGGATACAGGAACACAGTTTAGAAATTTGTGAAGAAAGTTTATTTTATAAATTAAGCATTACTTATTCATCATTGAGAAAAGGAAGCTTAGCGCTTGTCTTGGACTATATATGTGCACATCAAAAAACTGAAAAGTGAAACATTCAATCAGCCAATTGTATCAACAACTTGAAAGTAGTGATTCAGCAGATTTGTTTTTTTCAAAGAATTTATAATTTAGCTTGATACTGAAAATGGCTTTCAAGTATGTGCAACTTAGACAAAACATGAAAGCCTTATAACTTTTTTATAACTCCACTGAAGATAAGTGTGGGAGATTCAATTAATACATAAAAAGAAGGCTGAGACAGAGATTGGATACTGAGGCTAATCCTTTGGGATTTTTATTTCCTTGCCTAATTTACAATTAGGACTGAGCTGGGCAAAAGAAGTATTTGTATAACTGGAACAGTATATCAGAGTTAAAAGAGAAGATGATGAAATGCTATATTAGCATTCCATGTGAGACTGTGAAAAGTAGATCTCAATGGCAACCTAAATTACTAAAGTTCTCCTCTTAGAGAGGGGAACACACACACACCCTCAAATTATAACAAAGTATTTATTTTAATAACAGCATTTTTGCATGACTGGCAGAAAAAAAAGAGAAAATGAAAATAGCTTTGCAAAATGAACACTTGGTCTGTTCTGTTTTGAACTAATGAAACAGTATAGACTGTTTCTGCTGCTTAACTTCACTGGGGAACAGCAATCCTTCCCTTCATTTTGTGGTCAGTAAGGTAAGTAGGTTTTTTTAGAGTGCTGATCTAGTTGTGATCTGCTTTGCAAGTGATGAGAAGTACTTTGTGGGTCTTTTGACTGGTGGCTTTAAATGACGACTGGATATCAAGCAAATGATGAAGTTGTTAGTGGAAGATTAGTGAGAATGATTGGAGGTACAAATGGATAACAAAGGCTGTATCATTATCTTGGAAAACATTCCCTTGTTTCCTGGGAAGCAAGGCTCCAATCAGTTCTAATAGACAGTAGTGCTTAACTTCTCTGTGGGAAACAGACTCTGAGAATCTGATAAAAGCACTGCCTGCTCTCCCCCCCAAAAACACACACATGCATGTCCACTCAAAATTGTTATACAATTTTAAGGGATTCACAGACTTTCATGGATATACTAGGGTGGCCTGAGTAGGATAATGTCCCCTATGTTGAACATTCAAGAACACTAACTTTCAAATGCTAAATCTATATATTACACACAAACAAAATGCTAGGAGAGAACTTTCAATTACAGGCAGGAGTACAGCAAATGGTGTATGATGGGGCAGAAGTGTTGCAGTGATAACTGACAATTCAGCGAGGAGTACACAATGATGGAAGACAGACAAGGTGAGTAAACAAAGAGGAACAAAGGAACTGGCAGATGAAAAATTGCAAGAACACCAAAATTTGACTCAATTATTTTATAATCTTCTTAAGAACCAACTCTAAAATTACTTACATATTTGAAATCCAACTACTTTCAAAATTTGAAATTCAAATACTTACATATCTGAAATCGCTCAGTCTTGTCCAACTCTTAGCGACCCCATGGATTGTAGTCCATGGATTATTCAGTCCATGGAATTCTCCAGGCCATAATACTGGAAAGGGTAGCCATTCCCTTCTCCAGGGGATCTTCCCAACCCAGGGATTGAACCCAGGTCTCCTGTATTGCAGGTGGATTCTTTACCAGCTGAGCCACAAGGGAAGCCCAAGGATACTGGAGTGGGTGGTCTATCCCTTCTTCAGTGGATCTTCCCAACCCAGAAATCCAACCAGGGTCTCCCACATTGCAGGTGGATTATATACCAACTGAGCTATCAGGGAAGCCCAGAAATCCAACTAAATGAAATCAATTATTTAGCTATGCAGCTAACTAGTTCCATTTGTGATTTGGGCCTCGGCCATCTAATTTTACCTCTAGCTGAAGTTTGCTGTACTTTGTGATGTACGATACAGTGGTATCCCTCCAGCATCCAATGGTACTTAAACATCATATGCATTGATAATTTGATTATTGCAAGTGGGCAATGATAGTAATAGCCCATTTGAGATGCTGATCATATCTAGTAACCACTGTAGCTCAGATTAGCTCACTGGGCTGCAGCGACTCACCCTACCAAAGTGCTATAAACTAATGATAGTGCAAAGCACGCTTACTCATTGATTTTACATCCCTTACTGTACTTGTCCAAGCAGGGTGATGGTGTCTGTATGAGAATTACTTGGCTAGTGCTATCACTTCTGTGCTATCACCTTTAAATGGTACTAGCTAGATATGTCTTCACATGAAGAAAATTTCAAAGAAATATAGAACCTTGAGATCAGAGGAGGAGCAAGCTAGTGGGGTGCCATAATTATAGGCATGTAGACAGAGTTATCGGAGAAGGCAATGGCACCCCACTCTAGTACTCTTGCCTGGAAAATCCCATGGCCAGAGGAGCCTGGTAGGCTCCAGTCCATGGGGTCGCTAAGAGTCGGACACGACTGAATGACTTCACTTTCACTTTTCACCTTCACGCATTGGAGAAGGAAATGGCAACCCACTCCAGTGTTCTTGCCTGGAGAATCCCAGGGACGGGGGTGCCTGGTGGGCTGCCGTCTATGGGGTCGCACAGAGTCGAACACGACTGAAGTGACTTAGCAGCAGCAGCAGACAGAATTATAATATAGAGCCTGAACCCTTGCTTATACTATACACAGACAAAACAAGTGAGACGCAATGACTCAATAATCATCAGGTCCTAACTATCATGATTTAAGCTATTTATAAAGTAGTTCATTGAAGGGGAAGGATTGAAAGGATCAAAGAATTTAGAAAACTTTATGGAAACTCACAGAAATCAAAGAGAAGAACATCTACTATGAATAGCCACCTGCAGCTTATCAACACCATAACTAAAATACTCTGTCCATTTCCAGGTGAGTTATGAATCTACTGCAGAAACCCTAAGTGACAAAATTCAGTTTCCTTCATTTTTATGGACAGTGCCCAGTGACTTCTACCAAACTAAAGCAATGGCCCACCTGATTCAGAAATCTGGACAGAATTGGATTGACATCCTAACCACAGATGACGACTATGGACTCTCAACACTATTGCAGTTCAAACAGCAGCAAATAATGTGTGCACAGCCTTCAGAGAAGCTCTCCCAGCCTTCCTCTCAGATACTACCATCGAAGTCAGGATCAATCAGACACTTGAGAGAATCATAGCAGAAGCTGAGGTTAATGTCATTGTGGTATTTCTGAGTCAATTCCATGTTTTCAATCTCTTCAGTAAAGCCATTGAAAGGAATATAAATAAGACCTGGATTGCTGGCTAGAGCTGGTCAACATCCACCAAGATGGCTACCATTCCTGATGTTAAAAGGATTGGCAAAGTTGTGGGGTTTACCTTTAGAAGAGGGAATGTGTCCTCTTTCCATTCCTTTCTTCAAAATCTGTGTGTGTTTCCCAGTGATAACAACAAACCCTTAAATGAATATGCCATGCTCGAATCTGCTTGTGCAGTGATCTGAGTCAATGTGTCTCCAACTGTTCTCAGGGCACTTTGGCCACTAAGGACTCAGAAAGGAACTTCTTCCTGAAAACTGACTTCCTGTGGGATTACACTGAACTGGGACTTGTTCACAGTATTCAGCTAGCAGTACTGGCCCTCGGTTATGCCATTCAGGATCTGTGACAAGCTTGAGACTTTCAACCATGGGAGGTAGTAACTTCAATAAGGTTGAGACTTTCAACCATGGGAGGTAGTAACTCACAGATACAAGAAAATTCCCCTACCATCATTTCTTTCTTTCCTTTAATTTGCAATATTGCTATAAACTGCTCTAAATTTTATTTATTTTGTAAGTAGATACTGTCAGTGTTGAATAACCTTCATTTCTATTATTAGTTCTTTGTTCTTAAGCATAAGAGTTATTTTACCTTCACCTTCTATTCTTTTCCACCAAAGTTGTATGCTCTTATTTTCCAAGAGGATTCTGCTGATAGTGTTATTTTCCTTTAGCTTGTGGATTTATATCTGATCTTGCAGTTTTTCAAAATTTCATACAAATTATCTTTTGATGCTCTTAACAACACAAGACCAGGCGTGTTTAATGATCCCTTTTATTATTGCTAAATATTGTGGGTAAGGAAACCAAAGCCAAAAGTACTAGACTCCAGTCTGGGTCTTCTGACTCCATACCCTTTGGGTGATTACAGCCCAACACCTCCAGTTAGGACTCTTTCTTAGGGCAGTCTTTCTAGGACTCCAGTCTTCTTCAAAAGAATGTTATTAGGTCAATCATAACAAGTCCTGTGTTATCTCAGGTTTAAATGAACCACTATTTGTGTAAAAGAAGTCTCTCTTTCTTCTCTTCGATTAGTTTGTAGAAACTCTAATTAGAGTGGCCCTATTTAGTGAAGATTATCCACTGTGTCTTTAAAATGTCCATAAACAAGGCATTTAAAAGCAAACGGCTGCTTTATATGATAAATTTAACTCATCAAAAACAAATTTCTCAGCATTCAAACTTGTCTGTCTTAAGGAAGAATCATGTTCCAAAAATTTATTTCTTTTAAATTTGTTAGGGGAAAAAGGTAAAATGGAATAAGATCCAGTTTTTTCTGATCACATAAGTGATCAGAACAGGGCTGAATCAGTCCAGGGCTGTTTCTACTTGTGTCATTTTACTTTAAACACCCACAACCACAAGCTGCAAGGTTTGAGGTGATCAGTTTACATTTGGGTGAATCATGTGATGGTCAGAGGGTGTTTTAAGTTGCTCATATTAAAAGTAGTTTTCACTTTGTAAATGCAAGGCAAAATTAAAAACAAAAACTAATGAAGAGGTACGACTAGAGATTACGGCTTTTTTTTTTAACTAAAAGTCTCTTTAAAATATACATTACTACACACACACACACACACACACATGCATATTTATATGTCTAGTTATTTTAAGGTGGCTATTTGAAAGCATACTCTTTGTAGTGAAAAACTTTAATGATGGATTGGTTTTTTAAAAGAAACACCTATATGTTAAGTGGACCAACATAATAAAACATACTAGATGAAATTTTAAGAGTGAGAGCTAGTAATGGAGAGAAAACAGACAATCAGAGACAGATGGGATAAAGGGGAGGAGCTATAAAGAGACTCATAAGAAAAAAGAAACACAAATAGCAATAGTTACTTATCCTCTGGGAAAGTATTTAAAATCAGGAATAAGTCTCAAACATTCTGAGGAAAGCTCTTGAGAAAGTACAATCGAAGCAGCTCTTCTAAAATGTTTTATTTAAACACTGGGAGCCCGGGGTCATTCTTTATTCACCCCCTGGGACATGGTTATCCAGAAACAGACAGAAACAGCCTGGAAATGAGGAGTAGAGGAGTGTCTTGTTCCTTTGATCACCAGTGAGCCAAGTCCCTGCCAGATCCAATAGGACAAATACAATAATGCAAACTATTGTCTTTTTAGGAAGAAATCTCCATATAGATATTAAATTGAAAAGATCAGCAATATTTAGGGTTACTAATCAAGGATATATTCCTCAAAATTATTTTGTCCCCTGGCAAAATTCACTAATACTTAAATAATACTTTCTGAGTGGTTTTAGATTCAAATAACTTCAAAGGAGTTAGTTTTCTCCAGTGTTTGAGGATAATCCTTACTTTGGCTCCATATTTGGTGATATCTGTGAGCAGTATTCAGGGAGAGTGCAATCATATTTGTTTTACTGCAACAGATTATTTTATGTTCCTCAAATGTGTGTGAGGACTATTACCTCCTTGTCCCGAATAGTGATTATGGTTTCCTTGTTTATTTTCCTTTATTCTGGATCAGGTACAAGGTAGTGAGTGATGTATGTGGGACAAGAGAATGTATAAGAGTCAAACTACTATTCACACAATTATTTGCCAAATATTTATTGGATGTCTCAGTGTTCCGGCCATGGTGTTGAATTTTGAAAATATCATGGGCAACGAGATAATTCTCTTGCTGAAGGAGTCATGTGTCTAGAGGAGTAAACAGTCAAAGAATTAAGGAGCTGATTACAGTGAAGAATAATGCATTACAATGTTTCATATAAATACAAGATGGCAGAGAAAATTCTCCAGAGATCATGACATCCCTGGTGAATATGATAGATGAGTGAGAGCTAGGCAGGACAGAAACACTCCAGCAAAGTCACAGAGAGAGAAAGTGTGGCATCTTCAGGGATCAGAAAGTAGCACCACAGAATTGGAGTCTTCTGTGGAAATTACAGAGTGGAGGATTAGTGAAGTATCCATCATTAGGGCTTGACAATCAGAGCATCTCAAACTCTGCTGGAGTGTTAATTACCTGGTAATCTTATTACCATGTTGATGCTAATTCAGTAGTTCCAGTAAGAGGGACCTGAAAGACTGCACTTCTAACAACCTCTCAGATGATTCTGATTATCGCTGGTACAAAGGCCACCCTTTCAATGAAAAGTCTGCAAGCTATGTTTAAAGGTTTGGACTTGAGAAAGCAAAGGGGAACCAATTAGAGCTATTTTTAGACGGAAGAGTGATGTGACCTACCATTGTAGAAATGGTATTTCTACTGCAATGTGCATTGATTAGATGAACACAACACTAGACAGAGAAAGTTTGTTAATCCAGGCATACAATAAGTATGCCTTATACGTCAGGTATAAGTACTACAGGTACTAAGAATGTGACAATGAGGATAGAGCGATGTATACTTGAGAGGTAAGATGAAGAGTCTTTGGAGATAGATTGGATGTAAAGAATGACAGGGAAAAGCAAAGATGCTGCAAATGATTCTAAATTTTGGCAACTGGTGCCATTTATTGAGTTGAAAATGCAAAGAAAAGTGAAGGTCTGGTAGAGAGAAGAAATATTAAGCATTCCATTTTGGACACGTTGAATTTGAAGAACTTGGAGAAGGAAATGGCAACCCACTCCAGTGTTCTTGCCTGGACAATCCCAGGGATGGGGGAGCCTGGTGGGCTGCCATCTATGGGGTCACACAGAGTCAGAAACGACTGAATCGACTTATCAGCATAAGACATTCAAGTGCAATGGTCTGGAAGTTAGAGGAGATATTGGGACTAGAAGGGAAAGATTGTGAAGTGATGAGGCCAATAATAACTAATAATTTTTAAGGCTTACTAAACTAAGCCTTGGGGCTTCCCTCACATCTCAGTTGGTAAAGAATCCGCCTGCAATGCAGGAGACCCCAGTTCAATTCCTAGGTTGGAAAGATCCACTGGAGAAGGGATAGGCTACCCACTCCAGTATCCTTGGGCTTCCCTTGTGGCTCAGCTGGTAAAGAATCCGCCTGCAATGTGGGAGACCTGGGTTCGATCCCTGGGTTGGGAAGATCCCCTGGAGAAGTGAAAGGCTACCCACTCCATTATTCTGGCCTGGAGAATTCCATGGACTATACAGTCCATGGGGTCACAAAGAGTCAGACACGACTGAGCGACTTTCACTTCACTTAACAAACTAAGCATTAACATACCTCATCTCTAATCTTTAAATATGGTAGATCCACAGATTCATGTTCACTACATTTCATCCTAAAGAACTGGCAAGAGGAGGTTTTACTGGTGACTGAGACTTACAGCAGTTTAGAGATGGGGGGACCTCGATTGTAAGGATCTGGGGCCCATCAATAACCATAGAGTTAGCAGCAAAATTCTCCCAGTCTTAGTCATGTGCTTTTGCTACACCATGGAAAACTTTACAAAAGTAAAAGACATAGGTTGGGTGCCAGATAGAGATGCAAGGGTGCTTCCTCTGCAAGTCTCTGCTTGACATACATAGATATCTTTTTTCCCAAGCACAGCTCACTTACAGAGTTGCAGTGGACAGCAGAGCGGCTGAGGACACGGAAAACAACATCAACCACAGCAGCTTAATGGGAGTGGCCTCCTGACCTTGTGTTCTCAAAAATAGGTCATTACCATACTGAGGTGGATTATATAATCAAGGAAATGCAAATCCTACTCTCTAAATATTTTTGGGTCAACTTATCATGAGGGTCAGAGTCTTGATGAAAAACAAATGAATAATGGATGGAAGAAGTCTTTAACAGCTTAATAATCATAGCATTAGTGTTCAGAATTTAATCCAGAGCAAACATTCAAAAGAATATTTAACAAGTAATGAATGCACTGGTTTGGTTCCATCCTCTTTCCTGTAAGAACAAATGTGGAATTGTGCCATTTTATTTACATCATACAATGTTATCATTATTTACGGAACATAAATGTGTCAGAAATTTACCCTGTAAAACCTAATTAAATACAGGAAAAAAAGCTCATGAAAATTATAGTTCAAACAAGAGAATGGAAGAGGATTTAAGAAATAAGAAACTAGGGCTTACATGTGTATATTGCTTAAGGAACGAATGGAAGAAAAACCAATACACAGGTAGAGTTGGGAACACTGAAAGCTTTTTTTTGCCCATTTTTGTTTCCTCCATATATTTTTTTTTCTTCCAGGCAACTGCTGCAATAAGACTTTTTTGGTTAATTCCACCATGTTAGATCTGATACTCTGCTTCTTTAAAGTAATACAATTAAATTTGAATTAATTAAAAGAACTAGAAGTCTGTGAAGACATATAATAAAATCAATACACATGCTTAAAGATTTTGCTAAAGTTATATTTGGTCATTGACCTGACTATTATAGCTAATATATTCACTTAAAATACAACTTGAGGAGGAGGAGCCAAGATGGTGGAGGAGTAGGATGGGGAGAACACTTTCTCCCCCACAAATTCATCAAAAGAGCATTTAAACGTCGAGTAAATTCCACAAAACAACTTCTGAATGCCGGCAGAGGACATCAGGCACCCAGAAAAGCAACCCAACTCTTCGAAAGGAGATGTTTTATCAATGGTGCTGTATAGAAGGAGAAGTTTTGAAACTACTGTAAAAATAAGACCGATAACTGGAAGTAGGAGGCTTAAGTCCAAACCCTGACTCCAGGGAACTCCTGACTCCAAGGAACATTAATTGACAGGAGCTCATCAAACGCCTCCATACCGACACAGAAACCAAGCACCACACAAGGGCCAACAAGTTCCAGGGCAAGACATACCAAGCAAATTCTCCAGCAACAAAGGAACACAGCCCTGAGCTTCAAGATACAGGCTGCCCAAAGTCACCCCAAAACCATAGACATCTCATAACTCATTACTGGACATTTCATTACACTCCAGAGAGAAGAAATACAGCTCCATCCACCAGAACATCGACACAAGCTTCCCTAACCAGGAAACCTTGACAAGCCACCTGTACAAACCCACACACAGTGAGGAAACGCCACAATAAAGAGAACTCCACAAACTGCCAGAATACAGAAAGGACACCCCAAACTCAGCAATTTAAACAAGATGAAGAGACAGAGGAATAGCCAGCAGATAAAGGAACAGGATAAATGCCCACCAAACCAAACAAAAGAGGAAGAGATAGGGAATCTACCTGATAAAGAATTCCGAATAATGATAGTGAAATTGATCCAAAATCTTGAAATTAAAATGGAATCACAGATAAATAGCCTGGAGGCAAGGATTGAGAAGATGCAAGAAAGGTTTAACAAGGACTTAGAAGAAATAAAAAAGAGTCAATATATAATGAATAATGCAATAAGTGAAATTAAAAACACTCTGGAGGCAACAAATAGTAGAATAACAGAGGCAGAAGATAGGATTAGTGAATTAGAAGATAGAATGGTAGAAATAAATGAATCAGAGAGGATAAAAGAAAAACGAATTAAAAGAAATGAGGACAATCTCAGAGACCTCCAGGACAATATTAAACGCTACAACATTCGAATCATAGGGGTCCCAGAAGAAGAAGACAAAAAGAAAGACCACGAGAAAATACTTGAGGAGATAATAGTTGAAAACTTCCCTAAAATGGGGAAGGAAATAATCACCCAAGTCCAAGAAACCCAGAGAGTCCCTAACAGGATAAACCCAAGGCGAAACACCCCAAGACACATAGTAATCAAATTAACAAAGATCAAACACAAAGAACAAATATTAAAAGCAGCAAGGGAAAAACAACAAATAACACACAAGGGAATACCCATAAGGATAACAGCTGATCTTTCAATAGAAACTCTTCAAGCCAGGAGGGAATGGCAAGACATACTTAAAATGATGAAAGCAAATAACCTACAGCCCAGATTATTGTACCCAGCAAGGATCTCATTCAAGTATGAAGGAGAAATCAAAAGCTTTTCAGACAAGCAAAAGCTGAGAGAATTCTGCACCACCAAACCAGCTCTCCAACAAATACTAAAGGATATTCTCTAGACAGGAAACACAAAAACAGTGTATAAATTCGAACCCAAAACAATAAAGTAAATGGCAACGGGATCATACTTATCAGTAATTACCTTAAATGTAAATGGGTTGAATGCCCCAACCAAAAGACAAAGACTGGCTGAATGGATACAAAAACAAGACCCCTACATATGTGTCTACAAGAGACCCACCTCAAAACAGGGGACACATACAGACTGAAAGTGAAGGGTTGGAAAAAGATTTTCCATGCAAATAGGGACCAAAAGAAAGCAGGAGTAGCAATACTCATATCAGATAAAATAGACTTTAAAACAAAGACTGTGAAAAGAGACCAAGATGGTCACTACATAATGATCAAAGGATCAATCCAAGAAGAAGATATAACAATTATAAATATATATGCACCCAACACGGGAGCACCGCAGTATGTAAGACAAATGCTAACAAGTATGAAAGGAGAAATTAACAATAACACAATAATAGTGGGAGACTTTAATACCCCACTCACACCTATGGATAGATCAACTAAACAGAAAATTAACAAGGAAACACAAACTTTAAACGATACAATAGACCAGTTAGACCTAATTGATATCTATAGGACATTTCATCCCAAAACAATGAATTTCACCTTTTTCTCAAGCGCACATGGAACCTTCTCCAGGATAGATCACATCCTGAGCCATAAAGCTAGCCTTGGCAAATTCAAAAAAAATAGAAATCATTCCAAGCATCTTTTCTGACCACAATGCAGTAAGATTAGATCTCAATTACAAGAGAAAAACTATTAAAAATTCCAACATATGGAGGCTGAACAACACGCTGCTGAATAACCAACAAATCACAGAAGAAATCAAAAAAGAAATCAAAATTTGCATAGAAATGAACGAAAATGAAAACACAACAACCCAAAAACCTGTGGGACACGGTAAAAGCAGTCCTAAGGGGAAAGTTCATAGCAATACAGGCACACCTCAAGAAACAAGAAAAAAGTCAAATAAATAACCTAACTCTACACCTAAAGCAACTAGAAAAGGAAGAAATGAAGAACCCCAGGGTTAGTAGAAGGAAAGAAATCTTAAAACTTAGAGCAGAAATAAATGCAAAAGAAACAAAAGAGATCATAGCAAAAATCAACAAAACCAAAAGCTGGTTTTTTGAAAGGATAAATAAAATTGACAAACCATTAGCCAGACTCATCAAGAAACAAAGGGAGAAAAATCAAATCAATAAAATTAGAAATGAAAATGGAGAGATCACAACAGACAACACAGAAATACAAAGGATCATAAGAGAGTACTATCAACAATTATATGCCAATAAAATGGACAACGTGGAAGAAATGGACAAATTCTTAGAAAAGTACAACTTTCCAAAACTCGACCAGGAAGAAATAGAAAATCTTAACAGACCCATCACAAGCACGGAAATTGAAACTGTAATCAAAAATCTTCCAGCAAACAAAAGCCCAGGTCCAGACGGCTTCACAGCTGAATTCTACCAAAAATTTAGAGAAGAGCTAACACCTATCCTGCTCAAACTCTTCCAGAAAATTGCAGAGGATGGTAAACTTCCAAACACATTCTATGAGGCCACCATCACCCTAATACCAAAACCTGACAAAGATCCCACAAAAAAAGAAAACTACAGGCCAATATCGCTGATGAACATAGATGCAAAAATCCTTAACAAAATTCTAGCAATCAGAATCCAACAACACATTAAAAAGATCATACACCATGACCAAGTGGGCTTTATCCCAGGGATGCAAGGATTCTTCAATATCCGCAAATCAATCAATGTAATACACCACATTAACAAATTGAAAAATAAAAACCATATGATTATCTCAATAGATGCAGAGAAAGCCTTTGACAAAATTCAACATCCATTTATGATCAAAACTCTCCAGAAAGCAGGAATAGAAGGAACATACCTCAACATAATAAAAGCTATATATGACAAACCCACAGCAAACATTATCCTCAATGGTGAAAAATTGAAAGCATTTCCTCTAAAGTCAGGAACAAGACAAGGGTGCCCACTTTCACCATTACTATTCAACATAGTTTTGGAAGTTTTGGCCACAGCAATCAGAGCAGAAAAAGAAATAAAAGGAATCCAAATTGGAAAAGAAGAAGTAAAGCTCTCACTGCTTGCAGATGACATGATCCTCTACATAGAAAACCCTAAAGACTCCACCAGAAAATTACTAGAACTAATCAATGACTATAGTAAAGTTGCAGGATATAAAATCAACACACAGAAATCCCTTGCATTCCTATACACTAATAATGAGAAAACAGAAAGAGAAATTAAGGAAACAATTCCATTCACCATTGCAACGGAAAGAATAAAATACTTAGGAATATATCTACCTAAAGAATCTAAAGACCTATATATAGAAAACTATAAAACACTGGTGAAAGAAATCAAAGAGGACACTAACAGATGGAGAAATATACCATGTTCATGGATTGGAAGAATCAATATAGTGAAAATGAGTATACTACCCAAAGCAATCTATAGATTCAATGCAATCCCTATCAAGCTACCAACAGCATTCTTCACAGAGCTAGAACAAATAATTTCACAATTTGTATGGAAAAACAAAAAACCTCGAATAGCCAAAGTGATCTTGAGAAAGAAGAATGGAACTGGAGGAATCAACCTACCTGACTTCAGGCTCTACTACAAAGCCACAGTTATCAAGACAGTATGGTACTGGCACAAAGACAGAATATAGATCAATGGAACAAAATAGAAAGCCCAGAGATAAATCCATGCACATATGGACACCTTATCTTTGACAAAGGAGGCAAGAATATACAATGGATTAAAGACAATCTCTTTAACAAGTGGTGCTGGGAAATCTGGTCAACCACTTGTAGAAGAATGAAACTAGAACACCTTCTAACACCATACACCAAAATAAACTCACAATGGATTAAAGATCTCAACGTAAGACCAGAAACCATAAAACTCCTAGAGGAGAACATAGGCAAAACACTCTCTGACATACATCACAGCAGGATCCTCTATGACCCACCTACCAGAATATTGGAAATAAAAGCAAAAATAAACAAATGGGACCTAATTAACCTTAAAAGCTTCTGCACATCAAAGGAAACTATTAGCAAGGTGAAAAGACAGCCTTCAGAATGGGAGAAGATAATAGCAAATGAAGCAACTGACAAACAACTAATCTCGAGAATATACAAGCAATTCCTACAGCTCAACTCCAGAAAAATAAATGACCCAATCAAAAAATGGGCCAAAGAACTAAACTGACATTTCTCCACAGAAGACATACAGATGGCTAACAAACACATGAAAAGATCCTCAACATCACTCATTATCAGAGAAATGCAAATCAAAACCACTATGAGGTACCATTTCACACCAGTCAGAATGGCTGCGATCCAAAAGTCTACAAGTAATAAATGCTGGAGAGGGTGTGGAGAAAAGGGAACCCTCTTGCACTGTTGGTGGGAATGCAAACTAGTACAGCCACTATGGAGAACAGTGTGGAGATTCCTTAAAAAACTGGAAGTAGAATTGCCTTATGACCCAGCAATCCCACTGCTGGGCATACACACTGAGGAAACCAGAAGGGAAAGAGACACGTGTACCCCAATGTTCATCACAGCACTGTTTATAATAGCCAGGACATGGAAGCAACTTACATGTCCATCAGCAGATGAATGGATAAGAAAGCTGTGGTACATATACACAATGGAATATTACTCAGCCATTAAAAAGAATACATTTGAATCAGTTCTAATGAGGTGGATGAAACTGGAGCCTATTATACAGAGTGAAGTAAGCCAGAAAGAAAAACACCAATACAGTATACTAACGCATATATATGGAATTTAGAAAGATGGTAACAATAACCTTGTGTACGAGACAGCAAAAGAGACACTGATGTATAGAACAGTCTTATGGACTCTGTGAGAGAGGGAGAGGGTGGGAAGATTTGGGAGAATGGCATTGAAACATGTGAAATATCATGTATGAAACGAGTTGCCAGTCCAGGTTCGATGCACAATACTGGATGCTTGGGGCTGGTGCACTGGGACGACCCAGAGGGATGGAATGAGGAGGGAGGAGGGAGGAGGGTTCAGGATGGGGAACACATGTATACCTGTGGCGGATTCATTTTGATATTTGGCAAAACTAATACAATTATGTAAAGTTTAAAAATAAAATTAAAAAAAAAATACAACTTGATTTTCTTACACTGTATCTGCCAAAGGGGGAAATAACTGAAGGAAGGAAACATTCATAAAAGATTAACTGAAAAAAAAAATTAACTGAGAAAAAACAGAGGAAGAATAACTCTATTCAAGTAGAATAACTTCTGCCTTGTTCCATAGATTTTGCACCCAACAAAAACCACAGAAGCATCACAGGTACAGATGCGATGGTATGTGCTTAGCCATGATTATATATCACATTAACGGTGGAGCCAGAACTCAAATGTTCTCCTCCTTCTCAGTCTAGGATTCTCTCCTGCACCACAAGTTCAATATGGCTGCCTCATGTGTCAGTAAAACATTTTCTGTTCTAGCTGTACTGCATACAAGTTCTCATTGTACAAACTGAGTAGTAAGAAGAGTAATTTTTCATTATATTTCTTTCTTCTCAGGTTAAAAAAATCATTTTCTGAACTAAATTGGAAATAGAATTTAGAGGTCTCTTTATTATATCCTGGGGCTTCCCCAGTGGTTCAGTGGTAAAGAATTCACCTGCAATGCAGGAGACATGGGTTTGATCCCTGGGTTGGGAAGATCCTCTGGAGGAGGAAATGGCAACCCACTCTGGTATTCTTGCCTGGGAAATTCCATGGACAGAGGAGCTTGGCTGGCTATAGTCCATAGGGCTGCAAAAGAGTCAGAAACAACTTAGCACTAAACAACAATTGCTATACCCTCTGTTACTGAAACAGACTTAAAAACCATTGGTGATAGTAAGATTCCCCACCTCCCATCCAATGAGTATGGACTCAGAGGGAGGTCACTAGCAGTTACTCTGTGCTCAGTTGTGTCCAACACTTCTGTGACCCCATGGACTGTAACCTGCCTGACTCCTCTGTCCATGGGATTTCTCAGGCAAGAATGGAGCGGGTTGCCATTTCCTTCTTCAAGGGCTCTTTCTGACCCAGGGACTGAACCCATGCCTCCTGCTTTGCAGGTAGATTCTTTACCATGAAGACATCTGGGGAGCCCTAGAAGTTACATTAGGTCCACCAGTTAAACTTCTCAGGTAGGGATGCACCCAAGAACAGGGTGCGTTTGTTACTGAACTCTCTCTGGGTTTGCAGCTCTGTCACTTCAGCCTTCATTTTGGGGCTGGTGAGCATGACAATTCCTGGCTTGGATCACCTGCTGAAACTTGGGTCAAAGACCCAGGCTGAGTGTGACTCTAGAGGGAAAGGATGAATTTTCCTGCTTCCAAATGGCACCTTGATTATGGCTTTGAGTCAGAAGAAAAAAAAAAAGAAAAACACAGTGAGGATAATTTAAACTAATATATCATTAGGTGCAACAGAAAGACTCCATAATGAAAGTCAAGATGTGTATCTTCAGAGAAGGTCTTTCACTCCTTGGCTGGGGTCCTCCTCTGAGAAAAGAGGAAGATGATCCCTGCTAAGTGTGCTTCGCTGAGTTGTTATGGAGTAAAAGGGCATCACAGATTTGAGTATTAGAAAGTAGCATATGAATGTGAGGTGACTTTTTTACTTGATAGATTCAAAGCATTTTCATTTATTTGCACATCATCCCTGTCAGCTAATTATAGGTATTTAAAAGTATTAAGCTAATCTTTATTAACCCTTAATCTGTTCCTGCTGCTGCTAAGTTGCTTCAGTCGTGTCCAACTCTGCGCGACCCCATAGACAGCAGCCCACCAGGCTCCCCCATCCCTGGGATTGTCCAGGCAAGAACACTGGAGTGGGTTGCCATTTCCTTCTCCGAATCTGTTCCTGATGCTAGGCTAAAGTGTTCATATACATGTGTGTGCTCAGTCGTGTCCAACTCTTTTGTGACCTTATGGACTGTAGCCTGCCAGGCTCCTCTGTCCATGGGATTTTCCAGGCAAGAATACTGGAGTGGGTTTCCATCTCCTTCTCCAGGGTAACCACCCAATCCAGGGATCGAACCCACATCTCTTATATCTCCTGCATTGGCAGGCAGACTCCTTATGCTGCAGCCACCTAGAAATAATTACATTTAATTCTTACAACAGTCCTATTAAGTATAATAGGTTTCATTTATCTCAACTGAGGCCTAGAAATAAGTTGTAAATGTCAAGATCACACCACTAATGAAATTTGGAACCAGAATTAGAGTGGCATCTGCTCTAGAGGACCCATTCTGAAAGTATGCAAAGTGGAAAACATAAAGGTGCTCAGATTTCAGTTCTGTAAGTAAGAGAATTTATCTCCATAAACATTAGCTTACTTTCTCAAATTCACAGAGCAAGACATCAGAAATTCTCAACAATTCTCAAATTGTTGCCTAGTAGTTAAGAACTACTAGTCCTCAAGTAGTTCTCACACTCATTGATCCAGAATATCCTTTTTTCTCATTTTTAAGTGATATTCCTTGCAAGGATAGTGTTATAATTGGGATAATGGATACACTTAAAATATTTCTATCAGTCTTTATTTCTGTTTTTATTTTTCATAGTTACTTGCTGTACTGAAAAATGTCACATTCATGGAGGGCTGCTGCTGCTAAGTCACTTCAGTTGTGTCCGACTCTGTGCAACCCCATAGACAGAAGCCCACCAGGCTCCCCTGTCCCTGGGATTCTCCAGGCAAGAACACTGGAATGGGTTCCCATTTCCTTCTCCAATGTTTCCAGTGGTCATGTATGGATGTGAAAGTTGGACTATAAAGAAAGCTGAGCGCCGAAGAATTGATGCTTTTGAACTGTGGTGTTGGTGAAGACTCTTGAGGGTCCCTTGGACTGCAAGGAGATCCAACCAGTCCATCCTAAAGGAGATCAGTTCTGGGTGTTCATTGGAAGGACTGATGTTGAAGCTGAAACTCCAATACTTTGGCCACCTGATGCGAAGAGCTGACTCATTTGAAAAGACTCTGATGCTGGGAAAGATTGAGGGCAGGAGGAAAAGGGGACGACAGAGGAAGAAATCTTTGGATGGCATCATCGACTCGATGGACATAGGTTTGGATGGACTTCGGGAGTTGGTGATGGACAAGGAGTCCTGACATGCTGCGGTTCATGGGATCGCAAAGAGTCAGACATGGCTGAGCAACTAAATTGAACTGAACTGAATGCATGAAAGTGAAAAGTGAAAGCAAAGTCACTCAGTTGTGTCTGACTCTTAGCAACCCCATGGACTGCAGCCTACCAGACTCCTCTGTCCATGGGATTTTCCAGGCAAGAGTACTGGAGTGGGTTGCCATTGCCTTCTCCAATTCATGGATGGAGGGAGTTCATTTCATTTTGATGCCCTTGGAGCTATGAATACTGGATACAATATTGTGCTCTGGAGGGAGATCAATGGCCACATGTCTATCACAAGATGGTACAATATGACCTGAAGAATGATGTCTTCATTGTCACAAATCAAGAAACAAAAAATGAGCATAGGAATCTTAAGGTAATTTTGTATTGGCTGCTTTGTAGCATTCAAATCAATTGATACTTCAACTGCAAAAGTCCTTGTCCCCACCAGACCCCTCAGTGGCCCTACTGCCTGTTCAATGTTCCCAACTTCCCTCCTTAAATTCCATGGTCAACTTGTATATTACTGCCTTGTACACACCCTCAGTTTCCGTGCCCAGCTCTCTATTCATCATTCATTGGACCAAAGTATAATCCTGATTATATTAAACTTTGTCTAACCAATACAGCTGATCTTGGCAAAAACAAACAAACAAAAAACCCCACCTACTTTGCTAACTGTTCTCACTTAAAATTCATGATCTCTAACTTCCATTGGGTTCTAAATGCTGTTGGGAAATCAGACTAGTATCCCAGCCCATTCGTTTGTCTACCACCCTAGATGGTTATTTATACTTTCTTGTCTGTCCTTTTACTCCAGCACACCTTTCCCATCTTCACTTTCAGTGGATCCTGCTTCCTATTTGACTGACAAAACTGAGACAATCACAAGGGACTGACTGCTTCCACCACATCTATGCTGCGTCGCTGCTTTCCATCTGGCACTGTGCGTGGGCTGTCCATGCTTCAAGCCAAGGTCAGCTCCTCTGAATCCCAGTGCCTTTTACTTGCTCAAAGATGTTTCTCTGGCAATTCTCCACTCTCTTCTGCACCCTCAAGTATTTTCTCTTCTATGTTTTCTAAATAGTGATACAAATAAGTTGTTCTTCCTTCCATTTTAAGAAAAAAAAATCCAAAGAACTGTATTGATCCCCATCTTCCTCCTTTGTATACTGCCCATTCCTGTTTCCCTTTACGGCAAAACCCCTTGAAAAAGTTGAATATATTCACTGGCCTCAATTTCTCTCCTCCCATAAATTCTTTTAAATTCTTTTCAGTCCATCAAAATTATTTCTCTTTGGTTAATAAATACAAACATCATCTTACTTCGCTTACTGGCTAATTATTCTCCCCTCCATGAAATGCTTTCTGTATTTGCTTCCATGACTCCACACTCCCTGGGTTTTCTTCTTCTGTCTCTGGCCACAACTTCTCAGTCTCCTTTGCCCTTTCCTTACCATTCCTGCTCCCTCTGAATATTGATAGACCCAGAACTCCGAACTGCTCCTTTAAAAAAAATTTTTTTTATTTTGGCCACACCCTGTGGCATGTGGGATCTTAGTTCCCAGACCAAGGATCAAACCTGTGCCCTATAAACTGAAAGTGCAGAGTCTTAACCACTGGACCACCAGGGAAGTTCCCTGTTCTTCTTTTCTATCTGCACTTTTCCTTAGTGATCTCATCCATGCACTTAGACAATGTCATTATATAGAAAGCCGATGATGCCAACATTTTTATCTTGTGAATTTCAGCTCAAGTAAATATACAACTGTCTATCTGACATCTCTACCTGGGTGTCTAATAGTTTTTCATCTTAACTGATTATCTCCAAGACTGACCTCCAAAACCTACCTGCATCCCAATAAATGGTAACTCATTTCTCCTAGCTGCTTATGAAAAAATCCTAGTGGGATCCTTGTCACTTCTCTTTCTGTCACACTTCATAGCCATTCTAGGTTACACTTTCAAAATACACAGTCTACACTTTTGTCCTCTACTCCATTGCTACCACCACCCTGATCCAAGCTCCAATCACCTCTCACCCAGATTCATTTTCTTATTGCTATCTTTTACGTGAGGAGAGAGAAAAAAACTGTACAGCTGGGAAGAAAGGTTTCACTTTTATCCCCATAATGATGTTCAGCTTTATCTCATAGTTCAATCCTTTTGTGTCTTCTGAGCATCCTTTAGGAGTGTGGATACTCTGGTCTAAGTTTTCCCTGAGGAATCTACAGGGCAGATATCCTGTCTGCTGAAACCCCAGATCAGACATAGCTGTAGTGAAGACAAGAAAGCCAGCATCTGTGAACACAGCTACTAACCTTGGCTACTTTTCTCTCTCACTCAGATCATTTTCATGTCCCAAAGAAAAGACTAGTTAGCTAAGGGCTTCATTTTCCAGGCTAGGAATAGCTGTTAAGACACTCTAGAGAAAGTCTCATTTACTTGTTCAGCTTTGGCTTCCCAAGGTAAGAGTGAGACAAAAAAAAAAAAATTTATCTCACAAGATGTGCCATGAGAAAGGGATTAGGAATAAAAAAAAAAAAAGCTGAAATGCAAAGAGTTACTAGCTATATTGAAAAGAGATGGTTCCATAAAAGTAGAGTAGTATGTGTGACTCATATCATGACATGCAGAATTAAAACTGAAATTCTCAAGATGAATTAAATATTAAATTTTATTTATGTATCAAGGGTTATCTTTTTAACTAATACTGTAATGGGTTTAAATGATAATTTTCCATTATTTTGTTTTTCAAGATTAGACACGGCATGCTCCTTGGACGCCATGATTAATAACCTTCATCTAAAGTATATAAAAGTCCAATGATTCTTATATAGTTGAACTCTTCATATAGCACAGGATTGAAATTTTCCAAAACATCATTTCCTCCATTAGTTCCACCACTACACATTTTTATGTCTGCTAGTGACTTTTTAGAAGAGTTAATTTCCTTATTTGCTTACAAAATTTATTAATGTGACAAAAACTGTATTCTTCCTGAGCAGTTTCACTATCTGAAATACTTTCTATTTAAGTTGTTGAAATTCCTCCAGATGACAAAGAATTTTTACACTATGAAGAAAAAAAGACCAAAATACTATTTTGCAAATAAATCTTTAAATTAAATCAGAGATATTATAGTTAGGATAAATCTTTTTAAAAACTTATTTGGAATTTCTTTTCACTTTGCAGAAAATTCAATCTAAATTCTTCAAGGAATGCAGTCCTGGGCAAATGAAGAAAACCACAAAAAGTCAACATACTTGCTGCTATGAATGTGTGACCTGTCCTGAAAATCACTATAGTAATCAGACAGGTAATATTAATTACACTCCCTACAACATGCATAGTGATACACCTGAACCATTTCTCTTTAAGCTGATTTTTTAACATGGATTCTATTTAGTTTATTTTTTTCATTTCAAAAAATAAAAAGTGTTTTATGCTTCTGCAGCAGATGAATACTCAATACCTAACAGATGTAAAAGTAACTTCACTTCCAAGGGAAGATGTTGTTCCTCTACTGGACTTCCTCTCCCAGCACCTCTTAAAATAATGCAAGTTCTCTGTGAATTTTTGTCTATGTATCCCACACAGACATGTCTGATTTGTAACTGAGGCACAATAACTATAGATAAATAAATGCTGAACTAACTAAACTGAGTATGATGAAAACCCAGAGGTGTGCATACTCTAGAGATCTCATTATTCCTACCAAGAGGGACTAGTTCAATCAGCTCAAGATTGAAGGTTCAAGATTACAGGACCCGTAAGGGATCAAGAAAGGGCTTGAAATATGTCTGGTACCAAAGTTCTTATTCTTGACAGTCCCTGAACTGCCACCTATCATAGCAAGTTCATAAGAGGCTAGCATCTATCTTGAGTATATTAATTTTCTAAAGACTCATGGCCCAGATGAATTTTTCTCTTTTTCTTTTTTCTCTTCCACTCTTACTGTTCCCTCACTGTCCCTCTTTCTTTATTACCTTCCTGGGTCATGTGCATGCTTTATTTTAATAAGTAACCAATGTGACAATTATCTATATCCATTTTCCAGTCAGAACTCTCACTGAGGAGTCTCATTTGTAGCACTTGGGGACAATCACCTGGTTTAAATATTTGCAATGTAACCAAATCTGCTGTGTCTTTTACATACGGATCATTGCCTTTTATACAACAACGAAACTCACTGGGCCCCTGTAGGGAGCACAATGTGCTTTGAAAGGAAATGGAGTACCTTGACTCCTTGGCTATCTTGCTCCTGGCCCTCTCTCTGCTGGGAATTCTGTTTGTTCTGGCCATTGGCATAATATTTACAAGAAACCTGAACACACCCGTTGTGAAATCATCCGGGGAATTGATGGTCTGCTACGTAATCCTCTTCTGTCATTTCCTCAACTTTGCCGGCACAGGCTTTTTCATTAGAGAACCACAAAGCTTCACGTGTAAAACCAGGCAGACACTATCTGGCATGAGCTTTACTCTCTCCATCTCCTACATTCTGATGAAGTCCCTGAAAATTCTGCTGGCCTTCAGCTGTCCAAGCTGCAGAACTTCCTGAAGTGCTTCTATAAACCCATCCCCATCATTTTCACTTGCACGGGCATCTGGTTGTCGTTTACACCCTCTAGCTCATCTTTGCAGCCCCTGCTGTGGGACAGAATGTCTCCTTGCCCAGAGTCATTATCTTTGAATGCGAGGAGGGGTCCATTCTTGCATTTGGCTCCATGCTGGGCTATGCTGCCATCCTGGCCTTCATGTGCTTCATTTGTGCCTTCAAAGGCAGGAAATTCCCTGAGAATTACAATGAGGCCAAATTCATAACATTTGGCATGTTCATTTACTTCATAGCTTGGATCACCTTCATCCCCATCTACCACGTTTGGCAAATATATGCTGGTTGTGGAGATCATCATTATTTTAATATCTAAATATGGGATCCGATGTTGCATGTTCTTCCCCAAATGCTATGTTATACTTTCTAAGCAAGAGACTAACACAAAATCTGTCTTTCTCAAGATGATTTACAGTTACTCTCCCCACAGTGCAGGCAGCCTTGCCATGAGCCACAGCAACATCACAATAACCAACCACACCTCTGCTGGTGGGTCTGCAGTCCAGCAGAAAAGCAGAGATCTTCAGGTACAAGGCTTTGCACACATATGCAGAGAAAATGCTATGTGCAGACCTAAAGCTTTGCCTCCAAAAAGAATCTCAAGTATATGAATGAGTCCTTAAGACATGGTATGTTTCAGAATGAAATGTTTTCTAGGGTCTTTGCATTTAAGATGTGCATTTACTTCCTGAACAAACATACACTATGTGACTTCACTACTACTACCTGCACCAAATTTCCCCCTGTTCAACCACCTGTGTAACAAAGTAAATAAAGCCCTCAACCTGAAACTCCCTTCATTCCTTAGCCACCCCCATCAGCCTCCATCTTTACCTCCTTCTTTTTCGGCACAGAGCCAAAGGTATCTTTTCTATTGAAATCAACCCGTAATGCATCATCCTTATTCCATTCTCTATAACCTCTTCTCAAACCTCTTTGTATGGGTTCTCCTTCTCTCTTGAGCAACTTTACCTTCTAGCCTTATCTGCTGAACAGGCAGTTGATCAATTTAGGTCAGTTAAACAAGAAGTTGAGCAGTTACCATGTTCAGGTGATATGCTAAATACAAAGGTACAAAAAGGATTGAGGCATCATTTCTGACTTTAAAGAGCTCAAAATCCTGGGGAAAACAGTCACAAAATCATTGTTCAGTCACTCAGTCATGTCTGACTCTTTGTGACCCGATGGACTGCACAATGCCAGGCTTCCCTGTCCTTCACCATCTCCTGGAGCTTGCTCAAACTCATGTCCATTGAGACGGTGATGCCATCCAACCATCTTGTCCTCTGTCGACCCCTTCTCTTCCTGCCTTCAATCTTTCCCAGCATCAGAGAAAGATTCATGTCCCTGATTCATTCATTCATTCATTTCTAATGAATAGGCTGTTTGCATCAGGAGGCCAAAGTAGTGGAGCTTCAGCTTCAGCATCAGTTCTTCCAATGAATATTCAGAGTTCAATTCCTTTAGGACTGACTGGTTTACACTCCTTGCATCCAAGGGACTCTCAAGAGTCTTTTTGAAAGCATCGATCAATTCAGAGCAGTTGTGATTGATGGTTGTAATGTGAGTAGGGCACTATAATCATATAGTGAAGTAGCACTTAGCCACCGGGGGAATAATGGGAGGGTTTTAGAGAAGGTTAAATAAAGAATGTGATATTTAGTTGAAATCCTAAAAAATGAGTAAGAGTCATGACTAATCAAAGAAAGTAGAGAAAGCTGTTCCAGATAAAGGGGGAAAACAGCAGCAGAAAATGTATCAAGAGTATGTACCCAGGGAAGGAGAGTCATTTCGTATGACTAGAGAGAAGTCATCAGCCATATGTAAAGATGAAATTATAAATGAATGTCACAGACCAGAGTTCTTTTATGAAAACCTTAGGTCTTTATCTTGTGGGTAGAAGATGATCATCAAAGAAAGATAACAGGTTCAAAGTCCTGTTCTAGCAATTTGAATGTACTTCATGCCACTGAATAGTGTACTTAAAATTGTCAAAACAGTAAATTTATGTTTGTGGTTTAGTCACTAAGTCGTGTCTGACTCTTTGTGACACCATGGACTGTAGCCAGCCAGGCTCCTCTGTCCTTAGAATTCTCCAGGCAAAATTACTGGAGTGGGTTGCCATTTCCTTCTTCAGGGGATCTTCCCAACCCAGGGCTCAAACCTGGGTCTCCTGGATTGCAGACAGATTCCTTACTGATTGAGCCTCCAAGGAAGCTCAAATTTATGTTATATATATTTTATCACAATAGAAAAAAAGTATGCAAAAAGAGTCCTGTTTAAGGCAGATCACTCTGACACAAGGCGATGGATGGAGTCTAGTTAACAGAGGATTAAGATCTATGACAGGGAACAGAAAGAAGGATGTGGTGTGTGTGTGTGTGTGTGTGTATTCAAGCTACATAGGAGGTGGGAATTTATTTTGAACTAGTTGTTGAAGGTTAAGGTAATAGGCTTCTAGCTTGGTTCATTGAAGGGTGGCATAGAATACAGGAGAAAGACTAGTTTAAAGTAAACGAAGACTATTGGACTTGAGTCTAATATTGGAGGTGCCTGGAGTCATCTCAAGATGTAACGGGCATTAACATGGATATAAGACTCTGAGCTCAGGGAATAGGTCAGGCTGGTGATAAGGATTTGGATGCATGTTCATATCATTTCCATCCTTATACAATAGATAAATGTACAAAATAATATCTCCATCCTTTTCCTAACTGGATGCTTGAGGGAATAGTGTCATAAATGACTTGTGATCCATTAACTCTGAGACCACTAAAATCTGGCTTCTAGTTGCACCACTCTGCAAAAAAGATCTCAGAAAAATGAAGCTTTTTAATCTATCAAATTCAATGGTCATTTTTAAGCATCTCCTTTGAATCTTAATGGCATTTGTGGTATAATTCCTCCTCCTTGAAATTCTCTTTCTTCATAGTTTTTTTTAAAGCTTTCAATTATTCCTCAATCTAATGCAAAGGCTCTTTTGGTTCTACTCTGACATCCCTGACCATTCAGATTTGGTCTCCATTGCTGATATGTCTTCCTCCTTTTGACTCTAAATGTGGTCATTCCCCAGAGCTCCTCCCTCAGTATCAATCTCGCTTCTTTCAACACCCTCTCTCACTACAATATTATCCCATCTTCATGTCTTAACCCTGATGCAGATAACTCGCCAACTCTCTGGTCCAGGTCATTCTTTAATCAAACTACCTGCTTGCCGCTCTAACACTTCAAAGTCTGGATGCCTAAAATTTATTCCATTATTTCCTTCTCCTCACTCCTCCTCCTGCTGTTTTCCATTTCTCAGCTTGTTGTACTAACACTGGACTAGGTGGAACCCTGGAATTCATTCAAGTCACCTTTAACTTCACTATTTCCTTTATTCTTCTCCATTTTTAATTCATCATTTATATATTTTTAAGTTTTTATTGAATTTGTTACAATATCATTTCTGTTTTATGTTTTGGTTTTTTGGCTCTGAAGCAGGTGGGACTATTATCTCCATGACCAGGGAATGAACCCACACACCCTGCGTTATAAGTAATTAAGTGTTAGCTGCTCAGTTGTGCCCAACTCGTTGCCACCTCACAGACTGTGACCCACCAGCCTGCTCTGTCCATGAAATTCACCAGGCGAGAATACAGGAGTGGGTTGCCATTCCCTTCTCCAGGGGAATCTTCCTGGCTCAGGGATCAAACCTGGGTCTCCTGCATTACAGGCAGATTCTTTGCTGTCTGAGCCACCAGAAGGCAAAGTCTTAACTACTGGATAACCAGGGAAGTTCCTGTCTTTTATTTTCTAATTCCTGCATTTTCTCAAAATCTTGCCAAGATCTCTACCCCTGTCTTTAGTTCCTTAACCTAGGCCTTCATCACTTCTTACATAGGTTATTACAATAGGCTTCAAATTGACTCTGGTCTCTCAATGTTTTATTCTAAACATAGAGAAGGACTCACTAAACTTTCCACTCATTTATGATACACATATTTCTATATTAAAAACCTCTTTGCTTTACTCATTTGTTTTTAAACCTGCAATTAGTCAAAACTCCTTATCCAGATGCTCACATTCTGCAAGTCCAGTTCCAGCATGTAGGTAATGGCTACTGCCTCACCCTTGGGAAATGGCCAACTGCTGGAGATTGTCTGTTCCCACACCTCAGAGCCCACCTCTTTCCCCTGCCTTAATGTCCTCTCCACCCCTCTGTCCTCCTCACTGGTCCCTCAGATACAATTCAACCATCTCCTCTTCTACCAAGATTTTCTTTCTGCTTCTGTCAAAGCACATATTACATTTTACTGCATTCATCTGTTTTTATTCTAATTTATTCTACTAACATTTATCAAATGTTTTACTATACACAGGCATACCACTCTATGCAAGGGGAATATAGAAATGATAAAAGACAAACAAGTTCTCACCTCTTGAGGAGTTTACATTCTAGTGTTTTCATCATTTTGCAGTGAGCAGTCAATTCTTCTTTAGAAAGAGCTCTTTCAACTGCCCTTTCCTCTCTGCCATTGCCACTGTCGTCATCACAATTTAAGCCCTTATGACGTTATCTGTGTCTTGTTGGAAAATTCCATACCCCAAGATTCCCCTTCTGATACACAGAATACATCATTACAGATCAACCTCTAACAAGTTTCTTCCAATACTATCACTTTCCTATTCAGAAAATTGAATAACCTCCTATTGCCTTCAGAATTAAATCCCCCCACCTTGCTAAGCAAGACCTTCCACAGTCTTATCTCAGCATGGACTAAACATTAATAAATACATAAGCAGATGAAAAGAACAAAGATATTAATCCTAGGTGACCGCTTAGCTTAAATGTATTTACATACAATATGGTGATACTATCTCATAAAATTGTTAAGGGTATAAAATATTCTGATGTACATGAAAGTGTTAAGAAATGAGTATTCTGTTTGTCATTTCATTGACTCATTGTGCTGTTGACATGAAAACAGCTTCTCCTATTGACATGGGAGCAAAGCTGTGGGAACGCTTTCAGATTCTCAAGTGTAATCACACAAAACAGAAATCCCAGCACTGCTGTGCCAACAGAACGATAAAAGAAATATTGTTTCATAGGAGTTGTGAGTTTTACTACAGTTACAAAGCTTTCAACAGTTATTCCACAAGAAAATGCTATTCAACCTATGAAATTAAGTTCTGAATCCTTTAAACCCAAAGCTATCTCCTTGCTTCCATGTAAAACGAACAACTAAATGAATGATTATTGTACCTTCCATTTTGCTGTTAACTTTTGAGGTTTCTGAATTCAACTGGGTATAAATTCAATGATTTTCTTACTATTTTGTCATAAAGGGCTTATTTTTTATTATAAAGACAGTATACTATATTATAAAAATGATAAAATAAATTTATTATTTCTTCCCTGGTAGTTTGGACTGTAAAGACTCTGCCTACAATGCAAGAGACCTGGGCTTGATCCCTGGGTTGGAAAGATTCCCCTGGAGAAGGGAATGGCTCCCCACTCCAGTATTCGAGGCTGGAGAATCCCATGGACAGGGGAGCTGGGTGGGCTACAGTTTTGGGGGTTGGAAAGAGTTGGACATGACTCAGAGACTACTACTACTAAGAAAATAAAAATAAGCAAATGAACACTCAAAAAAGGACCCATATAGTCATCTCCTTACTCTGTTTGTGGAGACACACTAGTATATTTTATTGCTAAAATGCAGGGGTGGGGAAATAATACACATCGCACCACCACTTTTATTGGCAGGATGAAATCAGAAGCCTATCAGCCCAGGTTGTGAGGATCTCAAGAGCAAGGTCCAAGTGTAATTGTGCATTCTGGGTTTGGTATAAGGCCACCTCAGAAACTGGCATTCAATAAATGTTAAATGAGCGAGTTTAATGTTCTCACCAATTTTCCTTACATCTTGGTCAGCACAATAACTCAATGTTTGTGTTCCCAACTTTCTCCACAGTTCTTGAGCTATCTCTAAACCAATCCTTCAGATAGGCCCTTCACTGCCATGGTCAACAAAATTAGACTTTCAGAGCAGAAAACAATGAATTGCATAACCTTCAAAAGATGGCTTAAAATAAGGTGGCGTATAAGCATGTGAGCAATGAAACATGGAAGTAAGTGGCACTTCCACTGTGATATTAAAAGGAAAGGATATGCCCTCTCCCAGCTTCTTTTCCCTTCTTGCTGCTTCTATGGAGCAATGGAGCTATGATCTCAGACCATGAGATAGAATCTGCAAGTTGAAGACAGCAAAGCAACAGCCTGAGGAAGACTTGGTCCCCAACACTCTAGCACTGTTTTTTCAGCCCTGGATTACTTATGCTTAGAGAATATGTAAGAAACACAAACAGCCTGATAAATTCATGTATGGGCTGTTTGTCTGCTTTAATGAGTGGCCAACTACAAAATCGATGTCAAGTACTGGAAGACAAAACACACAAACAGATGTATACATCAAAATCTCTTTGGAGGAAAATCTCAATTGACATTTCTTGCATTTCATAATTTCTGCTGTTATATAATTTTTCTGGTACCTGGTGTTATGTTTCCAGCCAAAATCAGATTATAGGAAAATAAAATTTTGAGAATGCCAGACCTAAAACAAATTAATCAAAGATCTTCTCATTTTTGCAAATAGCTATTCCTTCACATCTATAAATATGTGAACTTGATCTGTTTCTTGCTTGTTAGAAATAGAAGGCAGGACTATAAGATGTACAAGCTGACAGTGTGACATCTAGTCAGCAGTTAACCAGTGGGCCTGTGTTAGATTATTTCCCATCTAAAGAGCTATCAATTGTAAATACTTTAGATAAACAAAACTCAAATTCTGCAAGTTACTAACGTAAAACTAATGGAATCCAGGATATTAGTCCTTACATGCCACTGTATAGACATAAGAACTGATAGTAAGAGATGCCCATGTTGGTAAAAAGCACAAGAAAAGTGAAGTGTTGAAGGGTGCGAGTTATTTATTATATTTGCAACCACCTATTTCCAAAAAGAGATCTGAAGTGTATTTTTTAAAAGGAAAATGCATATAATAGAATTTAGACATTCTAGAAGGCAAATAATAGAAAGGCATTCTAGAAAGGCAAATAATAACTGAAATTGAAGTGAGGAGTAGTGATTGCTTTTGTGCTAAACTTAGCTCTGGGCATCTTGGCAGACAAGGGAAGTGGACACCAGCGCCCTCAGCAGGCTTAACCTGCAGTGCCGTTGGGAAGTTCATCGTCTCCAAGGCTTGTTTTCTGGTCTCAGCTCCTTCTGCATTTGCTGTGTTCCAAGTCTCCATCCCTCTTTATAATTCTTTGAGGAACTGTCTACTCCATGCGACACTGAAAGGACTGTCGGTCCTGGAGCACTACAAGGTGGAAAGCATCCGTGACTGAGCCAGCCACAGAGTCCTGGGTCCTCTCTGCACTGGGAAGGAGACAGAAAGACCCTCCTTGATTTCAGTTTGTGAACCATAGGGCTATCAACCTTCACCTTTCCTGAAGGAAACTTGTTTGAGACAGAAGATAATGAGTTCAAAATGAAAAGGAAAACTGAGCCAAGTAATACAGAAGAGGGAAGCGGGTAGAGGGGAAGAAGAAGAGGAGAGGGAAACCAACATTTGAACACACAGCAGTAACTAAAGCTGAACTCTCTTTAGACTATCGGCTATGAAAGCAAATAATTTTCCCATTTTCTTCAGTTGATTTTTCTTGGATATCTACTAATTGAAATTAAAGAAGCATGACTAAAACACTTGTGTCTCACATCACTGGTTACATGTTCTCATCCATAAAAGGAAAGACATGGAATAAGTTGATTTCAAACTTCCCTTTCCAATCTTAAATTCTATAGTTCTGACTAGATTAATATGTGAATTCCTTCAGCACAAGGATATTATCTCATCAACTTTGGTATCAAGAATTTGTGCCACTTAGAAGACTCTCAATTGCTATGTCTGGGAATCAACTGAAAAAAAAAAAAAATAAGTGGGCCACTCTTCAAACCTATTCTATAATTATTTATCTCTAATTTTGCTTACTTATTCCCCATCTGTATCCCCAAATAAAGCAGTATCAGATATATGCTCATAGGTTCTCTTTCCTGGAAAAAGAGCTAAATAATGTAGCTAAATCACTGAATGTGTTTACAACCCAAGTGAGAAATACACATTGAACTATAAGTCTGATTTCATGGGAAATATAATATTCCAAGAGAGTTATATATTAGTGACATAGTTCAAGTTAGGGAGAAAAATTATTAATCATTCCACTCATAATGAACTTTTAAGATTTGAATCAGGGAGAGTATAAAAGCATTTACTGGATCAGTAGTTTTAAAAAGTAGAAGCCAAATTTTGGAACTCTAGCTCATGAATCTGTTAATGTCAAGACTTTCTTTTCTTTCAAGTATCTACTCCTACTCCTCAGAAAGAAATAAAAATGCATTTTTACATACACGTCCTCCAGGACGGGGAAGAAGATGACAAATCACTCTGCTAAGCCACATGAGAGAGGGTCCCTTTCTGGTTCACCTCTAAGAGCCTGTGTGTATTTTGTTCTGGGGCTATTCCTAATAACCTAGTGTGTGGAAGGTTGCAAATCAGTGCTTGTAATGAAGCTCTGGTGGAAGCTGAGAAAACAGAAGGCGCAAATTACATGCAGAACCAAGGCTTCCAGGGGTGGAAGAAACAAGAGGAAACTTGCCTATTCTACTTCCAGTGGGCATAGGTGAGTGAATTGCTATACAAAAGCAATGGCTGTCTAATAATTCATAGTACTTTTATCACATACACATTCATAAATCACACACACACATTTCTATTTTCTAGTAATTAAACTTTTCTCCATAACTATACTCAAAGAGTTTTTGCGGGAAAAGCAGAGGGAAACCTGTTGGTCACAGACTGGTCTTCTCATAGTAAACATGCTTAGGAACATTGGAAGAAATGCCATACACACACAGGAGCCCCTGAAACGCTTTGCTAGGAATATTTATGTAAGTGTCCTTGTCCTTGTGTTACCTTTGTGTAGTAAGATAAGCTTCTCAAAGAAACATTCCCTGATCCTGTTACCACATCTTAACTGTGCCTTACTTTTCTCATGTGAAAAAATGATGATCAAAATGCATATTCCACCTGCCATATAGGGTTACTATAAAGATCTTCCCTGGCAGCTCAGCTGGTAAAGACTCTGCCTGCAGTTCAGGAGACCCTGGTTCAATCCCTGGGTTGGGAAGTTCCCCTGGGGAAGTGATAGGCTACCCATTCCAGCATTTTGGGGCTTTCCTGGTGGCTCAGATGGTACAGAATCCACCTGCAATGTGGGAGACCTGGGTTCGATCCCTGGGTAGGGAAGATCCCCTGGAAGAGGCCATGGCAACCCACTCCAGTATTCTTGCCTGGAGAGTCCCCATGGACAGAGGAGCATGGTGGGCTACAGTCCATGGGGTTGCAAAGAGTTGGACATGACTGAGAGACTAAGCACAGCACAGCATAAAGATCTAAAGAGATAAGGCACCATTAATGTGTTTTGAAAGCTACAAATCACTATTCAGAAATATTATTATTATCCTCATCACTGTCATTACTAGTTTTCACAACAATCTTGTGAAGTTGGTAACTACTACCAAGGAGGAAATTATGGAACAGTAAGATTAAGCATCTTGCCTGAAGTCTACAGCTATTTAATGTCCAAACAGATGTGAATTCAGACACTCCAACTTGCTGCTAGACCATACAAATCCATGTACTCTGCAAATTTCAACCAGAAAAGGCTTCCAGAGTCATGTATCAACACTTTTTTCATGCCTTTGACCTAAAAATGTTTAAACTTTTAAGGAGATACATTATATGACCTTACAGACATCCCAGTGTCAGGTTAGAATCATAAACCTGTTTCTCCAGTGAGTCAATCAAAACCAGATACAGAACAAGAGGAAAGCGTGTGTTGAACAGTGTTTACTCAACCAGGAAAAGATATTCTTGGAACCTTCAAATTGTGTTAAATTTACTAGTTTAGAAATAGGAATTATTATATACTGTAGATGAAACTAATTCAGGACAACTTTTTGAAGGTCAATTTGTCAGTATTTATCACAATTAAAGAACAGTCTCTGACTTAGCAATTCTCCCACTAGAACATTCATATCTCAGAAATAAATTCTCAACTACACAGAAATATATTTATTTACAAGATATTCCTTGTAAAAAACCATATAAGGATAAATTTATTTTAAAAACATCAATTTAATACCAAAACATAAAATAAACTTTTTTAAAATTTCAAATAAGTTAAATGTCTATAAAGAATTCACTAAATAAATTACAGCACATTTGTTCAATAAATGACTGTTCAGCCACTTGAAAAAGTGAAGTAAGTTTGTATGAACAGGTATTGAAAGCCCTGCCTTCCATTCTGAATGTTGAAAATCAGTTGCAGAATAGTAAATTTTTTGCATATATAATATATATAAAGATTGGAAAGATAAGAATCTAACTGAAAACACTAGTTTTCCCTAAAGAATACTTGATCAAGTAGACTCATTTCCTATGCTTCATTACTGTTTGAATTTTCATTACAATAAGCATGTTTCATTTCAGAATAAAAATTTTAATAAAAATAATTTCTCAATTTAGCCCATTCACTTTTTTGTGTTATTGCAATGAAAATCATAAAAAGCTGTTTTATATAATAAAAATGGAAAATAAGTGGCAAAGAATATTCTAAAAGAGAATAAGAATGATAAACGTGGGAGAAGTACCAGGAGTCGGTAGTGCTTCCAGATAAAGTAACAATAATTAAATGATGCAATATTGAAACAAAAACAAACAGAAATAAAACAGAACTTTAAAATCCAAGTTAACCCGTTTATATATTATAGTTAAGCAATCAGTAAAATAAGAATCACATAATTCCAGGAAAGTGATTATTATGTAACAAACAGAGAGGGATATTGAAGTACAGTTTAGAGAAAATTGATTTAGATCTAAAACTTACACCCTGAACGAACTCTCTGTCAATTATTTGATTATAGAAAAGTGAAAAAAAAGTAAAGCATTACTTACAAAAAATAAAGTTATGATAAAATTCACAGAATTTAAGTGAAGTCTGAAGAAATATCATAACATTGTATTACTTGGACATTTTTGTTTGTGTGAACTGTTTCCTTAAGTTAACTTCCCAGAGTAAAACGGTTGGTACACGCACACACACACACACACACACGATTCTTGACATGTGTTGGGACTCAAATTCAGAATATATGTTTTGAAAAATATGAGAGTACACATTTATAGATAGAATTATACAAAATATCTGAACTAAAGCCCATCCAGGACAACATATATTCTATAATTAATTACAACAGGTAAAGTTAAAAACCAGTGGCTGACAATTTTTGGGGGCTCCAAAATCACTGCAGATGGTAACTGCAGCCATGAAATTAAAAGACGCTTACTCCTTGGAAGGAAAGTTATGACCAACCTAGATAGCATATTCAAAAGCAGAAACAATATTTTCTCAAAAAAAGGTCCATCTAGTCAAGGCTATGGTTTTTCCAGTAGTCATGTATGGATGTGAGAGTTGGACTGTGAAGAAAGCTGAGTGCCAAAAAATTGATGCTTTTGAACTGTGGTGTTGGTGAAGACTCTTGAGAATCCCTTGGACTGCAAGGAGATCCAACTAGTCCATCCTGAAGGAGATCAGTCCTGGGTGTTCATTGGAAGGACTGATGCTGAGGCTGAAACTCCAGTAATTTGGCCACCTCATGAGAAGAGTTGACTCATTGGAAAAGACCCTGATGCTGGGAGGTATTGGGGGCAGGAGAAGAAGGGGATGACAGGGAATGAGATGGTTGGATGGCATCACTGACTCAATGGACATGAGTTTGGGTGAACTCTGTGTTGGTGATGGACAGGGAGGCCTGGCGTGCTGCGGTTCATGGGGTTGCAAAGAGTCAGACACAACTGAGCGACTGATCTGAACTGAACTGCAAGTTAGAAACAACCTATGTCTACCATATAAATTAAAATAAATTATAATATATCTTTATAGCTAAATATTAAGATGCTGCATAAAAATATAAATATAAAGATTAAGCTGAAAAATGGAAATGATTTATCATCTAATAAGTGAAACATTTTAAGATATTATGGATACTCTAATTAGAACTCTATATAAATGTAGATATACTTGCTGATGCAGGAGACATAAGAGACACGGTTTCAATCTCTGGGTCAGGAAGATCCCCTGGAAAAAGAAAATGGCAACCCACTCCAATATTCTTGCCTGGAGAATCCTATGGACAGAGGAGCCTGGCAGGCTATGGTCCATGGGGTTACAAAGAGCCAGATATGACTAAGCAGCTGAGCACAGCACTTTAAGAAAGCATAAGAAATAGAAAATATTTGTGTTCAGGATGTGAGAATATGGAAATTTTATGTTACCTTTAATATGACTTTCAGTTCAGTTCAGTTTAGTCGCTTAGTCGTGTCCGACCCTTTGCAACCCCATGAATCGCAGCACGTCAGGCCTCCCTGTCCATCACCAACTCCTGGAGTTCACTCAGACTCACGTCCATTGAGTCAGTGATGCCATCCAGCCATCTCATCCTCTGTCGTCCCCTTCTCCTCCTGCCCCCAATCCCTCCCAGCATCAGAGTCTTTTCCAATGAGTCAACTCTTTGCATGAGGTGGCCAAAGTACTGGAGTTTCAGCTTTAGCATCATTCCCTCCAAAGAAATCCCAGGGCTGATCTCCTTCAGAATGGACTGGTTGGATCTCCTTGCAGTCCAAGGGACTCTCATGTAAATAATGTAATGGAGTACACTGAAATATAGAGATGAAAAGAATGGGATTGTTCCCATCAACTTGCAATTCTATTCCCACTAGTTAGAGCAAAAGTAGACTATGAAGTAAATATAATAATCGTGAACTGAATGCCCTAAAGCACAGCTGGTTTCTAATCATAAACACTAGTTTTAATTGTCTGGAGACTGAGAAAAATCATTAAAAAAAAGCAATGCCTGAAACCAAATACATTTTTAGTGGAAAAACTGTCAAAGAATGTCTATTAGATTAACCTTTAGGGAGCTGGGTTTATAGCACACAAATCTCATATTTGCTTCCAAGCACCTCACATAACCACTTGGTTGCTCAGAATCCACACTGACAAAAAAAGGCTACAGTAAACTCTGTTTCTTTTCTGATATTTGAGTATAGTTTGTATTTAGAATTTTTAGCTACGAAAAGGGAAAAAGGAAAAAAACAGAAAGTACACATACAGCTGCGGAATTCAGACTGTGAGCTAGCTGATGGCAGGGACAGAACTCATCCTTTTCATACCTATCATGAGAATTTAGGAAGACTCTGTTTTGTAGGTGTGTATTCCTAGAACCTGAGAAGGCAATGGCAACCCACTCCAGTACTCTTCCCTGGAAAATCCCATGGACAGAGGAGCCTGGAACAATTTGGAATTCCGCTGCCACCTAGTGGGCAATCATATTTTTACTATTTATGGCCAATAGCATAATAGGAACTAGGACCGTTACGGAACGATTTTAGAACGACTTCATGATAAAAACTTATATTTATGTTTCTGTTTAATTCAATACTAACAAGCATTAAATGAAAATATATATTTTGTTAGTTTACAAGATAAAGTATTTAAGAAATGGCAATGGCTAATAGAGTTTTGCCAAGAGAACACACTGGTCATAGCAAACATACTCTTCCAACAGCACAAGAGAAGACTACACATGGACATCATCAGATGGTAAAGACTGAAATCAGACTGATTACATTCTTTGCAGCCAAAGATGGAGAAGCTCTATACATAAGTCAGTGAAAAGAGACTGGGAGTTGACTGTGGCTCAGATCATGAACTCCTTATTGCCAAATTTAGACTTAAATTGAAGAAAGTAGGGAAAACCACTAGGCCATTCAGGTATAACCTAAATCAAATCCCTTATGATTATACAGTGGAAGTGAGAAATATATTTAAGAGAGCAGATCTGATAGACAGAGTACCTGATGAACTATGGACGGAGGTTCGTGACATTGTACAGGAGACAGGGATCAAGACCATCCCCAGGAAAAAGAAATGCAAAAAAGCAAAATGGCTCTCTGAGAAGGTCTTACAAATAGCTGTGAAAAGAAGAGAAGCGAAAAACAAAGGAGAATAGGAAAGATATTCCTATTTGAATGCAGAGTTCCAAAGCATAGCAAGGAGAGATAAGAAAGCCTTCCTCAGGGATCAATGCAAAGAAATAGAGTAAAACAACAGAATGGGAAAGACTAGAGATCTCTTCAAGAAAATTAGAGATACCAAGGGAACATTTCACGCTAAGATGGGCTCAATAAAGGACAGAAATGGTAGGGACCTGACAGAAGTAGAAAATATGAAGAAGAGGTGGCAAGAATACACAGGAGAACTGTACCGAAAAGATCTTCACGACCCAGATAATCACGATGGTGTGATCATTGACCTAGAGCCAGACATCCTGGAATGTGAAGTCAAGTGGGCCTTAGAAAGCGTCACTACGAACAAAGCTAGTGGAGGTGATGGAATTCCAGTTGAGCTATTTCAAATCCTGAAAGATGATGCTGTGAAAGTGCTGCACTCAATATGCCAGCAAATTTGGAAAACTCAGCAGTGGCCACAAGACTGGAAAAGGTCAGTTTTCATTCCAATCCCAAAGAAATGCAATGCCAAAGAATGCTCAAACTACCGCACAATTGCACTCATCTCACATGCTAGGAAAGTAATGCTCAAAATTCTCCAAGCCAGGCTTCAGCAGTACATGAACTGTGAACTTCCAGATGTTCAAGCTGGATTTTGAAAAGGCAGAGGAACCAGAGATCAAATTGCCAACATCCACTGGATCATCAAAAAAGCAAGAGAGTTCCAGAAAAACATATATTTCTGCTTTATTGACTATGCCAAAGCCTTTGACTGTGTGGATCACAATAAACTGTGGAGAATTCTGAAAGAGATGGGAATACCAGACCACCTGACCTGCCTCTTGAGAAACCTATATGCATGTCAGGAAGCAACAGTTAGAACTGGACATGGAACAACAGACTGGTTCCAAATAGGAAAAGGAGTACGTCAAGGCTGTACATTGTCACCCTGCTTATTTAACTTATATGCAGAGTACATCGTGAGAAATGCTGGGCTGGAGGAAGCCTAAGCTGGAATCAAGACTGCCAGGAGAAATAGCAATAACCTCAGATATGCAGATGACACCACCCTTATGGCAGAAAGTGAAGAAGAACTAAAGAGCCTCTTGATTTGGCAAAACTAACACAATATTGTAAAGTTTAAAAATAAAAAAAATAAAAAAAAAAAAGAGCCTCTTGATGAAAGTGAAAGAGGAGAGTGAAAAAGTTGTCTTAAAGCTCAACATTCAGAAAACTAAGATCATGGCATCTAGTCCCATCACTTCATGGGAAATAGACGGGGAAACAGTGGAAACAGTGTCAGACTTTATTTTTTGGGGCTCCAAAATCACTGCAGATGGTGACTGCAGCCATGAAATTAAAAGACGCTTACTCCTTGGAAGGAAAGTTATGACCAACCTAGATAGCATATTCAAAAGCACAGACATTACTTTGCCAACAAAGGCCCATCTAGTCAAGGCTATGGCTTTTCCAGTGGTCATGTATGGATGTGAGGGTTGGACTATAAAGAAAGTTGAGCGCCGAAGAATTGATGCTTTTGAACTGTGGTGTTGGAGAAGACTCTTGAGAGTCCCTTGGACTGCAAGAAGATCCAACCAGTCCATCCTAAAGGAGATCAGTCCTGGGTGTTCATTGGAAGGACTGATGCTGAGGCTAAAACTCCAATACTTTGGCCACCTCATGCAAAGGGTTGACTCATTGGAAAAGACCCTGATGCTGGGAGGTATTGGGGGCAGGAGGAGAAGGGGATGACAGAGGATGAGATGGCTGGATGGCATCACTGACTCGATGCACATGAGTTTGGGTGAACTCCAGGAGCTGGTGATGGACAGGGAAGCAAAGAGTTGGACACGACTGAGTGACTGAACCGAACTGAACTGAATGTAAAGATATATCCTTAGGAGCAAAGAATTTGCTTTTAAACTGACTCAAAAAAATTACAAGTTTTCATTTTGTCAGGGCAATGATCCCTTATTTTCAACTTTTAAACATTTTTTTCTTTGGGGAAATTGCTTTTTTCCCTAAAAAGTCAAACTATAACACATATGAACAAAATCTTCACAAATTTTTTTTGAAGTTTCCCACCATTTATTCATTCACTCAGCATTTCTTGTTGTAGCCTTTCTTTCTGTATTTGAAGAAGCTCTTTTTTAACACTTCTATAAAGTTGGTTCAGGATTGATGAACACTCAGTTTTTTCTGCCTGAGAAGCTTTCTCTCCCCTTCAATTCTGAATTACAACCATCCTGGGTAAAGTATAGATTTTTTTTTTTTTCCCCTTGAGTACTTTAAATATATCATGCCACTCCCTTCTGGCCTTATAACTCAATTTTTAAATACAATGCTTACACAACTAGTAAGTACTTTAATGGCCTCTTAGAGCAGTCTAGCTTTTTATGAACCAGCTTTCAAGATTTTAGATGACTACTAGAGGAAGCCCAGAGAGGGCGATGGCACCCCACTCCAGTACTCTTGCCTGGAAAATCCCATGGACAGAGGAGCCTGATGGGCTGCAGTCCATGGGGTCACGAAGAGTCAAACACGACTGGGCGACTTCACTTTCACTTTTCACTTTCATGCATTGGAGAAGGAAATGGCAACCCACTCCAGTGTTCTTGCCTGGAGAATCCCAGGGACGGCGGAGCCTGGTGGGCTGCCGTCTATGGGGTCACACAGAGTCGAACACGACTGAAGCAACTTAGCAGAGGAAGCCAGGAAGTATTTCAAACTCAGAACATGATGTTTGTAATAGAAGTAAAGAGTATTTAACATTCAGGTACCTCTGTCTCTGCTTCCATTTAACTTTTTTTTTTTCGCATGATCTAAACAAAACTTTGTTATTGAATCAATATGTTTCAGCCTCTCAGTGTCATAATTTTTTTTTTTTGTTTTAGAACTTCCATTTAGTCAAAATACACATGGAAATTCCAATAACAAGTATGTATTCAAGGAGATAGCTTTTTTAATATTATTAATGTTTTATTTTTGGATAGTCTAGTAGGGTTGACTCTCGGATGTTTAGTAGTATTAAGCTTTTGAGAATAGATGTTTAATCTATACTTTTTGGTTGAGTGAAAGAATGAAGGAACAATAAACAAATAATAGCTGATTTTTTTTTTAATAGCTGATTTTTAACCTATATAACATTATGTATCCTGGGCCATCTAGTTTTGACCTTAAAATATTTCCCTAGATTTTGATTTTTTTTACCTAGCTCTCTTGTAGGAGAGCTCTGATAATTTAAATGACTTGTGGTATTAGTGTCCTGTCAATTACCTTTAACAAATTCTGTTGTTAATCTTCATTATCACAATCATAAATAGTAAATAATAATTTAGTGTGAATTTGTAGATGGTGGTATAAGGAGAAATACGAAAAAAAAAAAATCTGGAGACTCTACCTTTTTAATTAGCTGTGCCTAGATATTCCCAGGGATGGGGGAGCCTGGTGGGCTGCCATCTAAGGGGCTGCACAGAGTCGGACACGACTAAAGTGACTTAGCAGCAGCAGCAGATATTATTAGACTTCACATTGGAAATTAGAAATCGGTATGAGTAGTCCCAAGAAAAAGGGTTCACAATAGCAAAAAGAAAATTATTCTGATAAGCTGATCTCTTTATCCCTGAATAGGGAAAACATTCAAATAGGCCAATTTCCCATTTCCTAGAAAATATGATCACGTGAACCAAGAGAGAGAAAAGCAGCTGAGAGAAGCTGAAGAACTGAGTAGATGCATGTAGGGAAAGAGGCAGTTGTTTTAAGAGAACGTGAGATGGCATCATTCACATCATGATTATGAAATAAAAAACAAACACCTTCTTCAATTGTAACTGTATAAGTAAGGTATTATATCATACACTTATAATGGACATCATTAACTTTTGCAAGACCACTTTCCTATTCATGTGTAAGGAGGAGGATGTGGGACTCGGAGCTGGAGAAGTACTAGCAAGTCATTATAAATTTCTATTGCAAGATACAGATTTGAACCACATAAAGGCATGACTGTGCCTCAAGGGTGTGAAGTCTGTAGCAAATTTAGGGTAGGGGACCATAAAATCCTCATTTTTATCATAAAAGATTGTTACTAGGAATTCTGGAGTTTGAAATTGATCATGGGTGCCAGAGGCTGCTCCGCCAAAAATGATTAGCAATTACATAAAATCTGACATTTAAGTGTCTTTATAGACATTGAAGTAGGCTACAAAAATAACCTTTCAGCCAAAGAAAGTGAGAGACATGACCACTACAGATGCCTCTTCACTGCCCTAGGGGACAGTTTGCATAAATAGTACTTCATAAATATGCTTATATCTCAGACTTGCTATTTTTAGAAAAAAATGCAAGCTATGTGTTACTGAAAATATAAAAGGCTTTGATTGGTGCAGAAGCAGCTAATGCAGCCTGGTTTCTTCTGAATGTATTTCTCAGACTAATGTGTAGAACAATGGGACAACAAGCAACTCAGCCAGTCAGAACTCAGCCGTGCCCTGATGAGTACTGTGCCTACCCAGCTATATAAGCCAGAACTAAACCGTGATGTTAGTTGATTGCTGTTGTGCATCACTATTAGCACAGAGTAATTCAATGTAATCTACCTACCTGTGCTTAGTGACATTTTAAATGTCTAGGAATATGACAAGGGCATAGATTTGAATCAAACTAGGCAAAATATCAAAGCAGAAGACTTTAAAAGAGTCCTCCCTGCCTCACTATAAGTTTTTTCAGGGTCCTTTTTGTAGTCTGGGGATCAGGAAGTGGGGAGCAGGATTAGAAAAGGAATAGGGAAGAGACTGGCACCATGAAAGTTTTACACGATAACATCCATGTTTTAGAAGAGTATTTCCGGCAACTAGGCAGAGAAAGGACTGGAAATGGAACTGACCAGAGATGGGGAAGATACTTTGGAGGTCCTTACAATAGGATGATTGAAAGAGAACAAAAGACTGAACTGCAGCAATGAAAATGGAAATTAAAAGGAATAACATGAAGAGAAGTACATAGATCTTTCTGGTTTTCGAGATCTCATTTTGAACTTTGGCTGGTGTCCTCAGCACACACGTAGTACAGAGCAGGTAATCCGACACTTTACCACCCACTTGGCAAGGCTGCGTGAACCACTGGAGACCACTGTAACCTGGGTCTGCCAGGAAACTGTCACTTTAGAACTTTCCCTACAGAGGGACTAGTAGGGGATGGGAAACAGATTAAAGTCCCTCCCAGCTCCTCCTTTGGGAGCAAGGCATTTCCTGATGAGGGAATATCATCCCAGCCAAACTGGGAACTTCTCTGAGACTGTGGCAGTCTTTGCATTTCCTGCCTTAGCCCTGTACTGAGCACACACTAGCTTTTAATAATAAAAAAATGATAATAAGTTAAAATTACCCACACTTTCCACTTACTTTATGTAATAACTTTATTCTAAAAAGTTATATATCTATAACACAAGTAAGTAAATTAACTGTAGGAAATGGGAAAGTAAACTATACTAATTCAAACAAGCTTTGAAGGAGCAGAACTGAAAACAGTACATGCAAATTAGATGAACCATTGGACTGAGAAATAATATTGTATGGAATGGGTAAACTGAAAGCACCACGGATGAATAATAAGCTCTATGAGAAACAAAAATTGTGTATGTTTACCTGCTATGCCATGACCTCAAAGCCCAGAACAGTACTCAGTGCACAGGAGAAACTCAATGAACATCTGTGGAATGAAGAAATGAACTGTCCTGGTTTAAAAGAAAGAAAGAAATATAATTGGCATTTTTTTTCTATTAGGAGTCGTTTGAGTTTGTTTGTTTATGTTTTTGTTTGGTTGTCCCAATTCTAGAGCTAAAGAAAATATCTCTCATGCAGCTGTAACTTTTTAAAAATGGAGAACACTGCCAAATAGTGGTATTTTAATCCCATCAGGAACAGAGAACCGAATGCAAACTGTTCTTTCTCTCATGACATAAGCCACAATTCTCTTGCCCTGTGGTTCTGCAATGCTAGAGAAGCCTGAGATAGAAAACCATGTGTCGATGCCTGACATTTGGTTCTCTTCAGGGAAATAAATTTATTTAACTAGTTTAATATTTCTTGGTGAACTATTAATGACCAGCTGATTCACAGAGATGTTTTTCTCTAGCTCTATGGATATTCTCGGTGACATGAAGAAAAATAAAATAATAAAGGAAGAAACAATACATTTGAATAATGGGAGAATTTTCAAGTGGCATATACTTGCAACCATGAAATATTACCTATGGCAACATAATTTTTCAGGTAGGAATTCATTCTGTTTATCATGCAGCATGTCCTAAGTATCCAGTCTCTTCTTAAACTAGCCCAGATGCAGTCCATTTTATTATTGAAGATTCACATTAATTTTTTCATTTGTGTAAGATTAAAATTAAGTGTCTATTAAGAGCCAGTGTTTCGGCTATACCCTCAGAGATCTCATAGCCTCCTACAGTTCCCTACAAGGGATTTCATGAATTAAAATGCACTTGTGCTTGGGAACTAGTTAAAGAATGTGAAGGGAAGGAAACATTTTTGAAAGGTTATTAACATGCCAGGGACATTTAGAAGGGTATCCTTAACCATCCTCTCTAAATAGTTTCTACCTCATGTCTTCTTACTTTTTCTCATCCTGGTCTTTTTTCCCTCTTCATATGCTAATCCTCACTGGACATTGTTCACTGCTCTAAGTCCAGCTCTGAGGAGTAGCTGGCGTAGATAGAACAGGGTTTGTTTTTGTTTTTGTTTATAGCTGTTGCATGAATGAACTTGAAAGGAAGCCATTCTTATTTTACAAATGAAACCAAGACTAATGACTTAAATGATTTGCTAATAATCGTGCAACTCTTAAATGACAAATTAGGGGTTTAAACCTTGGTGTGAACGCAAAGCTCATGGTTCTTTCCATTATCACATCTCTCAACTCATGTTTCTTTAGGGAGATATGAATGTTTTCTTTTGTTGAACATATTACACCAAAGATGCAAGGTTACAGAGATATTGCCCTCAAGAGCTGGACACTTCTAGTTAGGAAGGAAAGAAGTATCTGGAGACCCAACTAAAAGTACCTCAGTGTCTGGGTTCAGAAAAACCTCAGAGACAGAAAAAGCCAGAGGGTGAACTGGCCTGGGGTTCCCCCCAGGGGAGCACTTTAACTTGGATGGGGTCTGTGGTCCCTTGAATCTGAGGAAGTTGTGTTGTTAGTGGCTCAGTCCTGCTGGCTCTTTGCAATCCCATGAACTGTAGCCCTCCAGGCTCCTCTAGCCATGGAATTCTCCAGGCAAGAATCCTGGAGTGGGTTGCCATTCCCTTCTCCAGGGGCTCTCCCCCACCCAGGGAACCCAGATCTCCTCATAGCAGGCAGATTCTTAATCCTCTGAGCCACCAGGGAATATGAGGACATAGAATAAGTATATTTCTTTAGAGTTGACAGTTTTCCTACAAGCCCTTTTTTTTCTGAGTTCCTATCCTCATTTAGATGCCAAAGAATAGAGGATTCTCCCCTCTTTTTGAGAGGGAAGATGGTAGAAATGTAGAAAAGCTCATTTTGAAGAGTGTTTGGAGAGTTTGCCGTCTAAGAAATGAAGAGGTGGACAAAAACTGTGGGAACTGAGGTTGTTTTGTCTGGAGAAGACGAAAGTATGGGAGTGGAGGGTGAGGTGAAGAGCTAACTTCAAAAAATCGCCTAATGGGAAAGTCAGAAGTTTGTTGAAAGCCCTTACTCTCACTCGGTAAACAACTGAAACGACCTGCTCTTGAAGGTCTGATTGTTGGCTTTCCCTGGAAGAGAGAGCGGTTAAATTTATTCTCTTAAGCACCAAACAGTGAAATTAAAATCAAACAAACAAACAAACATATATATATATATATATACACACACACACACACACACGATGGAAACACGTTTCTATTCAATACCAAGAATCGCCTTTAAAAGGCATGGAGCTGTTTCGGGAGGAAAGTCGTCCGCGGCGCGCCAGGGGACAGACTCTGCCCCAGGGTCGAGACTCCCGGGTCGGGGGTCGCCGGCTGGGGGCGGGGACCCGGAGCCCAGGGTGCGCACGTCAGACTCCAGCTGCGCATCCGGGGCTCCCCTGGGAGCGGCGCGGGGCGGGGCGGCAGGGGTCCCGGGAGCTCCGGCCCTGGCTGGGCTGAGGGCGCTGGACCAGGGCTCAGCAGCATGCTGGCCACGGTCGGGAGCCTCCTGCGCCTCCGCCTAGGGCGCATCCCCTGCTGCGCCCCGGGAGCGCCCCCAGAAGTCGAGCGGCGGCCGGTCGCGTCTCTCTGGCCCCGGGGTCACCCCCAGTACTCCAGTGGCGGGAGCCCCGGCAGCTCGGAGCCCCCAGGTTCTGGTGAGCAGGGGCTGGGAACGACCCGGGAGGGACGGGTCCGTGGAGTGCTGAGGCTGGGGGATGGAGGCGTGAGTGCGCCCCGATCACTGGGCCGTCGGTCTCTCCCTCACTATGTATGTCCCTGTCGCTTTCGCAGCCGAGAAGGTCCATAGAGTCCCCGCCGAGCACAAGCCGTCGCAATTTGACAAGAGAATCCTGCTGTGGACCGGGCGTTTCAAAGCAATGGAGGATATCCCGCCTCGGATTCCGTAAGTGTGGCCCGTGGGTTGAGGGAGCCCTGGAGGGTCCGCCCCAGGCCTGGAAGGCTCGGGGTCCACCGACTTCCCGACCTGGACGCACAGAGGTCGGGAGAGGTGTGCAGAGTCACACGGGTCTTCACAGTACTACTTACCACTCTAAGGGAATTACTCACGCGCCCCTAGTGCGGTTAAATGCCAAGCTCCTTCACTGGACTGTGAGAGACAAGCTAAGCTTATGGGGAGATTGTTGAAGTCGGGTGAAAATCCCCAAGTTCAATGGGTACTTCCACGGTCGCTCAGATAACCGCCCCGGGCGAGCTCAGAGGCCGGGAGGCAGTGGAACCCTTAAGCCAACCAAACCAAAACTAGGGTCCTCGCATACGCCCTGCTGGCTGAGAGGCGGAGGGGCCCTGCCCTGGGCTGGGGAGGGGAGGAGTTGCGGCTCCCTGATCCACCCAAGGAAGGATCATGACTCATGGGGTGGCCGAAGAGTCTCTGGGAAGAAGCCACATCCATGTGACCTCCTCTTCTGGGGCAGGAGATGCCTGGTGTACGCGGTTTTGTAGCCCTCTGAGCGCGGGTTTTCTAGGACTAGGAGCCAGGGCGCATCTGTGTCTCTGGCCTCCTCATCCCATACCCAAGACAGACGTTCGCTTGATAAAACCTAAATTGACAACTTCAACCCAGGGAAAATGTAATCTTTTACGAAAACAAAAATAAAGGTCACCCGTAAAAAACATTTTTTTACAGCTTCAGTTTATGCAAAGCCCAGAAATCTTCCCAGCACTTTACAAGGAAGTGGTTAAAAGGGGAAGGAAGGAAACTAAAGACAAAACCAATCTAACACTTTTTAAACTGATCTCAAAAAAAAAGTGAGACTAGAACTATAAAATCAAACAAGGATTTCAGATGTTCAAATATTATTTTATATGATGTGATCGATGCCTGTTAGAATGGATGATGGAAACTGGGTCTACACCTTGTTCTGTGCATATTGTGCACACTTTTTATTGATTGTCAATTTATTAGTCATCAAAAGCATTTCAAATGGGAAAAAATATGATGGGAAAATGTTCAGTAATGAATTCTCAAACATTTTTATTCCTTTCTTGGATTAAATGATTTAATGAGGAATGGACATGGAATTTGAACTCTGTTTTCAGCACTTATTCACCATGGAGTTTTTTTTTAATATTACGAAACAAATTTTGTTTTCCTTGAGATCTATAATTTAGCCCAGAGCAGAAATTAGCCCCAGAAAAGCTTAAAAAGACCACCCTCAGTGTTTTTGGATTTTAAATTCTAGGGCTATATGATAGAGTAATCAAAAATGTAAAGAACGTGCATTATTATAAATTAACGCATGTCTAGAGATTCTAGACCCAATATTATAGCAATATAGCTGTATATGTGAAGAGACCCATTTTACAGAAATAATTCTTCCCCAGGATCACAAAGAAATATCGTAAAAAGGAGAAATTCTGTTAAATTAACTTTGAGCAAGGTGCCTAGGAAAAGTATTATAGTTTGGGGTTGGAGACATGAAAGTATTTGAATATTTTTTATTATTTTCTATAATTTTCAAATCATTGCTATTTAGGAGAGATATGCCTCCTAAGCTAAGTGTTAGATTTACAATGTAAACAGCTTTCACTCTTATGCTTTTAATGGACATATAATTAACAACTGACCTATAATTTTTGTACCATACACTAATGATATTTAATAATGACTGTACTTTTTCCTTTCTTTTCAGTGTTAAACTAATTTGGTATAGCAGTTCAAAGCCAGATGGATGGGTAAAAAAGATCAGATCTTTCAGGTTCCATCTGGAACAAAAATCAACAACAAGTGTAATCTAATAATGTGTTAATATTCACCTGTTTGCAACTAATATCTTAAAACTTACATTAATCTGCCTAAAACCTGAGGAAAACAGGCTAGATGTTGGTTTTCTGTGTTCTTTCAACTAGTGGAAAGTTAAAGATATATTTTTTAATTTTTAAGAGGAATTACTTCCTAGAATTATTTTTTTATGTTACTGCATTCTATTCAAATGACATAGATAAGAAAAAATACTGCTGAATACTTTCTCAAAAATCATTCTTTACTTATATCTATTTATAAGCTGCCACTTCATATTACTGCAGCAATATAAATAATAAATACCTGTTAATTTGAAATTAGTAAGATAATGTACTAGAATTTGTAAGGCTTTCACATCTGCCAGCTGCATTCAGGGAAATTTTTTGAATATTTACATAAAAAATCATTGTCTATTATGCCAGTCAGGAAATCATATTACTTTAATGTAATTAATAGAATACACATCTTGGTTTAGGCCAGAAATGATAGATGCTGCAAGAAACAAAGCTCGGGTGAAAGCTTGTTACATAATGATTGGACTCACAATCATCGCCTGCTTTGCAGTGATAGCATCAGCCAAAAGGGTGAGTACCTCTTTAAAGTAAAAATAGACTTGTGAATTTTAAGAAAGATTATAGCTTTGTTCTCATTTGGGGGATTATTGCTGGTTTTCCAATGTAAGAACAGTCTCATCTCAGACATCTTGAGCCATCCACATATATCAATTGTACTGGAAACAACACTGTTCATGGAAATTTGAGTCAACAAATTAACTATCTGGACAGAAGGGACAGAAGCTTGTTTCCATTTATAAGACAAAGAAAAATGAGAAATTACAGTTTATAACCTGGTAAAAATCGGCAAAAGAAGAACTTTTTTGTATGAAAGTTATCCAAACTACACCCTTCCTTAAATCATGAACTGTTTAGCTATGGCATCAGTTCAGTTCAGTTGCCCAGTCATGTCCGACTCTTTGCGACCCCATGAACCCCAGCACACCAGGCTTCCCTGTCCATCACCAACTCCTGGAGCTTACTCACACTCATGTCCATCAAGTTGGTGATGCCATCCAATCATCTCACCCTCTGTCGTTCCATTCTCCTCCCGCCTTCAATCTTTCCCAACATCAGGGTCCTTTCCAATGAGTCAGTCCTTTGCATCAGGTGGCTAAAGTACTGGAGTTTCAGCTTCAGCATCAGTCCTTCCAATGAATATTCAGGACTGATCTCCTTTAGGATGGACTGGTTGGATCACCTTGCAGTCCAAGGGACTCTCAAGAGTCTTCTCCAACACCACAGTTCAAAAGCATCAATTCTTTGGCGCTCAGATTTCTTTATAGTCCAACTCTCACATCCATACATGACTACTGGAAAAACCATAGCCTTGAGACTATGTAAAAGATATTGCAATAAACTAGGCAACAGATTATCTCAGACAAGGGTGGTATCAGGAGAGATGATGTGGAGCGGTCCAACTGGGATATATTTTTAAGCAGAGCCAAGAGGATTGCTGGTGTATAGTGACTTACTTATGAGTAGCTGGGAAGATAATAAAATAGTACCTAAGTGAGAGTGTTTCAGATGCAGTGGTCAGGGAAGCTCACTCTGAGAAGAATGAGAATAAGTCATTTAGGGTAAGGCCAAGAGAAGTGAGGAAAACCTATAGAGAGTAAAGTGTCTGGTATATGTAAAAAAAAAAAAAAAAAAACAGAACTAATGTGGCTGAAGTATAAAGGGAAGACAGTTTGAAACACGAAGGGTCCAGGCAATATCAGAATCCAATCTGTCATTTAGGAGCTAGAGAATCACCAACTGGATAGGCAGGTTACTAAGGTAGGTTAAAAACTAGAGATGACTGAATTTCTTTATTTCTATGTTTAAGTGTTCATTCCAATAAACATTTACTAAAATTTCCATTTGATAAGAATAATTTCAAAGCCTAAGTTCTTTGCCAAGCCAACAGAAAGAAATAGATATGTATAGGGACTTCCCTGGTGGTCCAGTGGTTAAGACCATGCTTCCACTGCAGGGGCAAGGCTTCAATCCCTGGTCTGAGAACTAAGATCCCCATATGCCACGTGGCATGGCCAAAATAAAAGAATAGACATATAGATAACATTAGAGCTTCCTAGATGGCACTAGTGGTAAAGAACTTGCATGAGAGTTCAGGAGACCTAAGAGACATGTAGGAGACAGGACACACAGGTTCATTCCTTGGGTCGGGAAGATCCCCTACAGGAGGGCATGGTAACCCACTCCAGTATTCTTTCCTGGAGAATCCCAGGGACAGAGGAGCCTGGCAGGCTACAGTCCATAGCATCACAGAGAGTCAAAGATGCTTAGTTGGTTCCAGGCAAACTATTCTGTGTGATGAGGCTACCAAAATCCAGTTCCACCCCTGGCTGTGTTACTAAAACATAGTTCTAAAACAAGGAAGTTATAATCACACTCAAATGGGCTCAGTTGTAGGTACCACCATGAAGAAGTACACTGATAAACTGGAGTGTGTCCAGAGGAGAGTTCAACACAGGGGAAAGTTGTTAGGGATGGAGAAATTCAGACTAGAGGAAAGATTCACAGAGATATCAATATTTGTGGGGCTGCATTTCATGGTAAAAACTGATTAGCAGATGCAAGAATTGGGGAAAAGCAAGAAGCAAAATTAGAAAGTTATTACCTCATAATTTCCCTTCAGAAACTACATATTAGAGATGGCAAGGAAAAGGGCTCATATACAGGACACAGGCAAACTAGCCTCTGTGGTCATCACTTCCAAATTTTGCACTTCTATTTCGTGATTCTATGCCATAGACGGAGAAGGCAGTGGCAACTCACTCCAGTACTCTTGCCTGGAAAATCCCATGGACAGAGGAGCCTGGTAGGCTACAGTCCATGGGGTCGCTAAGAGTCGGACACGACTGAGCGCCTTCACTTTCACTTTTCACTTTCATGCATTGGAGAAGGAAATGGCAACCCACTCCAGTGTTCTTGCCTGGAGAATCCCAGGGACGGGGGAGCCTGGTGGGCTGCCGTCTATGGGGTCGAACAGGGTCGGACACGACTGAAGCGACTTAGCAGCAGCATGCCACAGACATATGAAGTCAGGTGGGCCTTAAGAAGCATCACTACGAACAAAGCTAGTGGAGGTAATGGGATTCCAGTTGAGCTATTTCAAATCCTGAAAGATGATGCTGTGAAAGTGCTCCACTCAATATGTCAGCAAATTTGGAAAACTCAGCAGTGGCCACAGGACTGGAAAAGGTCAGTTTTCATTCCAATCCCAAAGAAAGGCAATGCCAAAGAATGCTCAAACTACCGCACAATTGTACTCATCTCACACGCTAGTAAAGTAATGCTCCAAATTCTCCAAGCCAGGCTTGACAAATATATGAACCATGAACTTCTAGATGTTCAAGCTGGTTTTTGAAAAGGCAGAGGAAGAGATCAAATTACCAAATCTGCTGGATCATCGAAAAAGCAAGAGAGTTCCAGAAAAACATATATTTCTGCTTTATTGACTATAATGAAGCCTTTGACTGTGTGGATCACAATAAACTGTGGGAAATTCTGAAAGAGATGGGAATACCAGACCACCTCTTGAGAAACCTATATGTAGGTCAGGAAGCAACAGTTAGAAAGGACATGGAACAACAGACTGGCTCCAAATGGGAAAAGGAGTACATCAAGGCTGTATATTGTCACCATGCTTATCTAACTTATATGCAGAGTACATCATGAGAAACACTGGGCTGGAGGAAGAACAAACTGGAATCAAGATTGCCAGGAGAAATATCAATAACCTCAGATATGCAGATGACACCACCCTTATGGCAGAAAGTGAAGAACTAAAGAGCCTCTTGATGAAAGTGAAAGAAGAGAGTGAAAAATTTGGCTTAAAGCTCAACATTCAGAAAACTAAGATCATGGCATCTGGTCCCATCACTTCATGGCAAATAGATGGGGAATCAGTGGAAACAGTGGCTGACTTTTTCTGGGCTCCAAAATTGCTGCGGATGGTGATTGCAGCCATGAAATTGAAAGATGCTTGCTTCTTGGAAGAAAAGTTATGACCAACCTAGACAGCATATTAAAAGGCAGAGACATTACTTTGTCAACAAAGGTCCGTCTAGTCAGTTCAGTTCAGTTCAGTTGCTCAGTTGTGTCCCACTCTTTGTGACACCATGAACCGCAGCATGCCAGGCTTCCCTGTCCATCACCAACTCCCAGAGCCACCCAAGGCCATGAGTTGGTGATGCCATCCAACCATATCATCCTCTGTCTTCCCCTTCTCCTCCTGACCTCAATCTTTCCCAGCATCAGGATCTTTTCAAATGAGTCAGCGCTTCACATCAGGTGGCCAAAGTATTGGAGTTTCAGCTTTAGCATCAGTCCTTCCAATGAACACCCAGGACTGATCTCCTTTAGGATGAACTGGTTGGATCTCCTTGCAGTCCAAAGGACTCTGAAGTCTTCTCCAACACCACAGTTCAAAAGCATCAATTCTTCGGTGCTCAGCTTTCTTAACAGTCCAACTCTCACATGACCACTGGAAAAACCATAGCCTTCACTAGACGGACCTTTGTTGACAAAGTAATGTCTCTGCTTTTTAATATGCTGTCTAGGTTGGCCATAACTTTCCTTCCAAGGAGTAAGTGTCTTTTAATTTCATGGCTGCAGTCACCATCTGCAGTGATTTTGGAACCCAGAAAAATAGCCACTGTTTCCACTGATTCCCCATCTATTTGCTGTGAAGTGATGGGACCAGATGCCATGATCTTCATTTTCTGAATGTTGAGCTTCAAGCCAACTTTTTCACTCTCCTCTTTCACTTCCATCAAGAGGCTTTTGAGTTCCTCTTCACTTTCTGCCATAAGGGTGGTGTCATCTGCATATCTGAGGTTATTGATATTTCTCCTGGCAATCTTGATTACAGCTTGTGCTTCTTCCAGCCCAGCATTTCTCATGATGTACTCTGCATATAAGTTAAATAAGCAGGGTGACAATATACAGCCTTGATGTACTCCTTTTCCCATTTGGAGCCAGTCTGTTGTTCCATGTCCTTTCTAACTGTTGCTTCCTGACCTGCATATAGGCTTCTCAAGAGGTGGTCTGGTATTCCCATCTCTTTCAGAATTTCCCACAGTTTATTGTGATCCACACAGTCAAAGGCTTCATTATAGTCAATAAAGCAGAAATAGATGTTTTTCTGGAACTCTCTTGCTTTTTTGATGGTCCAGCGGATGTTGGCAATTTGATCTCTTCCTCTGCTTTTTCAAAAACCAGCTTGAACATCTGGAAGTTCACAGTTCATGTATTACTGAAGCTTGGCTTGGAGAATTTGGAGCATTACTTTACTAGCGTGTGAGATGAGTGCAATTGTATGGTAGTTTGAGCATCTTTGGCGTTGCCTTTCTTTGGGATTGGAATGAAAACTGACCTTTTCCAGTCCTGTTGCCACTGCTGAGTTTTCCAAATTTGCTGACATATTGAGTGGAGCACTTTCACAGCATCATCTTTCAGGATTTGAAATAGCTCAACTGGAATTCCATCACCTCCACTAGCTTTGTTCGTAGTGATGCTTCCTAAGGCCCACTTTACTTCACATTCCAGGATGTCTGGCTCTAGGTGTGATCACACCATTGTGATTATCTGGGTCGTGAAGATCTTTTTGTACAGTTCTTCTGTGTATTCCTGCCACCTCTTCTTCATATCTTCTGCTTCTGTTAGATCCATACCATTTCTGTCCTTTATTGAGCCCATCTTTGCATGAAATGTTCCCTTGGTATCTCTAATTTTCTTGAAGAGATCTCTAGTCTTTTCCATTCTATTGTTTTCCTCTATTTCTTTGCACTGATCACTGAGGAAGGCTTTCTTATCTCTCCTTGCTATGCTTTGGAACTCTGCATTCAAATGGGAATATCTTTCCTTTTCGCCTTTGCTTTTCGCTTCCCTTCTTTTCACAGCTATTTGTAAGCCCTCCTCAGAAAGCCATTTTGCTTTTTTGCATATCTTTTTCCTGGGGATGGTCTTGATTCCTGTCTCCTGTACAATGTCATGAACCTCCATCCATAGGTCATCAGGCACTGTCTATCAGATCTGGCCCCTTAAATCTATTTCTCACTTCCACTGTATAGTCATAAGGGATTTGATTTATGTCATACCTGAATGGTCTAGTGGTTTTCTCCACTTTCTTCAATTTCAGTCTGAATTTGGCAATAAGGAGTTCATGATCTGAGCCACAGTCAGCTCCCGGTCTTGTTTTTGCTGACTGTATAGAGCTTCTCCATCTTTGGCTGCAAAGAATATAATCAATCTGATTTCAATGTTGACCATCTGGTGAGTTCCATGTGTAGAGTCTTCTCTTGTGTTGTTGGAAGAGGGTGTTTGCTATGACCAGTGCGTTCTCTTGGCAAAACCCTATTAGCCTTTCCCCTTCTTCATTCTGTACTCCATGGCCAAACTTGCCTGTTACTCCATGTGTTTCTTGACTTCCTACTTTTGCTTTCCAGTGCCCTATAATGAAAAGGACATCTTTTTTTGGGTGTTAGTTCTAGAAGGTCTTGTAGGTCTTCATAGAACTGTTCAACTTCAGCTTCTTCAGCGTTACTGGTCAGGGCATAGACTTGGATTACTGTGATATTTAATGGTTTGCCTTGGAAATGAACAAAGATCATTCTGTTGTTTTTGAGATTGCATCCAAGTACTGCATTTGGGACTCTTTTGTTGACCATGATGGCTACTCCATTTCTTCTAAGGGATTCCTAGGGTATGGTTTTTCCAGTAGTCACGTATGGATGTGAGAGTTGGACTATAAAGAAAGCTGAGCGCCAAAGAATTGATTCTTTTGAACTGTGGTGTTGGAGAAGACTCTTGAGAGTCCTTTGGACTGCAAGGAGATCCAACCAGTCCATCCTAAAGGAGATCAGTCCTGGGTGTTCATTGGAAGGTCTGATGTTGAAGCTGAAACTCCAATACTTTGGCCACCTGATGCAAAGAGCTGACTCATTTGAAAAGACCCTGATGCTGGGAAAGATTGATGGCAGGAGGAGAGGATGGGATCACCAACCCAATGGACATGAGTTTGGGTAGGCTCTGGGAGTTGGTGATGGACAGGGAGACCTGGCGTGCTGTGGTTCATGGGGTCGCAGAGTCAGACACGACTGAACAACTGAACTGAACTGTATCCATCTTCCTTCTCTCCAATTCATCTGTCACTTTGAATAATTAATATGTTACCTTATCTAAGATGCTGTCAGATAGAGATGGAGAAATGGGTAGCAATTTGAGATGTGTTTGGAAAGGTAAAAAGGATAGACCTTTATGGTTAAGTTCAGTGTGGGAGGAGGAAACAAAATGGAAGAACGACATAAAAAAAGCCTGGATTTCTACTTGAGAATCTAAGATGGATGGTGTTGCCATTCCCTATGTTTATGGCTAGGGAAAGAACTGGTAGCCCTGACAGACAAAATATATCAAGTCCTCTATTTTGGATATGTTAAGTGTGAAATGCGTATTAGGCTTCCATCAGTATCTATTAGATTTTTATTTTTTTCCTGCAAATGACTTTGTATGTTCTTCAGTCTGAGGGACCTATAGCTTTGCTCACTTCTGAAAAAGTGTAAGCTGTTATTACTTCAAATATGACCTCTCTCCTCATTCTAATAACTCACCTGTTGGGAATATATGTTGGAATTTCTAATTCTATTCTCCAAGTCTCTTAACTTCTCTATTTTTTTGTACTTATATCTCTGTGCCGCATTTACATTATTTCCTCTGTTCCATTTTCTAGCTAGAGTTCTTTCCTCCTGATCACAATGCTAATTATCTTCTCTTTTTACAAGTAATTTTTTCTCCCCCAGGTAAATGCCTAGTGTCCTTGCCAGTTCTCAGGCTGGTAAGAGCTTTAGTCATTCCACAAAATACCTCAGCTCCATGCCCATGATCTAAATCCTGAACTTGCCTATTGGTATAGCGATTCAACTTCTAGCCCACAGCTGTTAAAGCCATTATTTCCCCCTAATAAAGCCACTTCCATCTATCTTGGCTTTTGTCCTTCTCATTCCCCATTAACTTATGCCTTTTGCATTCTTTTCATAAAAGGTACCTGAGGATTTCCCTTTCTTGATTTTAACTATTTGAAAGTGATTTATTTTTTGTCCAACAACTGTATCTTTTGTGTGCCAAGAGGAGGTGGGGGCAGATTTCTGATATAGCGGTACTGTTGTCTAGAAGTCTAATAACTTAGGCCGATTTTTTCTGTATCAAAGGATCGTTTATCCTAAATGCTACATGTGATTGACGCTTTGTTATTTTTCTTCTTTCATGGAGTCTGCTGTGTATCTCTAAAACACAAATTTTTCCAGAGCGTCAAAATGCTTTGCCTTTTGCTTCTGCAGGCTGCAGAACGACATGAATCTTTAACAAGTTGGAACCTGGCAAAGAAGGCAAAATGGCGTGAAGAAGCGGCACTGGCTGCACAGGCCAAGGCTAAATGATATTCTAACTGACAAAGTGTTCATCGGAATATCATCACTATTACCAGCAACAATAAATGATAGGTAAAAGAGAATATTTGACAAAGTACTTGTCAAGGCTTAATGGCGAAGTCTTTTTTTATTTCTACTTTTAGTAAATTTTTGCTGAAGTAGAACATACATTTAGAAAGTGCACAAAAGTGTACACGGTTTGATAGAATTTTAGTGAACACAACTGTATAACTGTTCAGATCAAGATGTAAAACATCTCCTTTCTGCCTCATTTCTGCCCTCAGTCGGTCATTACCACACAGATAAAAAAAGATGTTGTTTTATCACCGTAGACTAGTTTTGCCTGTTTTAACTTTATATACATAGGATTATATAATATACACTTGTATAAATTCTTATACTCAGTATTGTACTGTGAGATTCATCCACAGACTGTGAGTAGCAGGAAGTCATTCATTTTCATTGTTACAGTATTCCATTGTATGAATATGCCAGTTTATCTGGTTATTTGGTCCAGTTTTTGGCCATTAGAGATGTTGCTAAAATGAGCATTCTGGGGACTTCCTTGGCGGGCCAGTGGTTGAGACTCTGCGCTTCCACCGCATGGGGCACAGTTTTCATCCCTGGTTGGGAAACTAAGATCCCACATGCCTCGGGAACAAAAGTAAAACAAACTTCCCCTACCAGACATCACGATGTAGTCACAAAACAGAATAGTAAACAGCAAAGAGAATGAGCAAACCACACATATATGCATGAATATGAATCTCAAAAAAATGTTAACATTGAGCCAAAACCCCAAATTCCCAGATATAGAAAATATATGTAAACTTCCAGTTTACACATTTAGAACAGATAAGTAAGGCTATATTTCTTAGGGATATATATACACATGAGATGAAACAATGAAGCAAAGCACAAGGATTATTAATAAAATCCAGAGTAATAGTTACAAGGGACTGATAATAATTAAATTGGATGGTGAATACACAGGTGTTTTATTATTCAACTGTCTTCTTACACATTATTCTCTTTGTGTATTTTATAATAAAACAATTTAGAAGGTGGAATGCTCAGAAAATAATGAGTCATGTTAAACCCCTAAAATTTTGCCACACTTTTTTAGACAGCAGTTTAAAAAAAACAACCATGACTGAAAGGGAACAAGAGGGATCCCTCAAAAGTAAAGCTGTCCAAAGTTTAGAACTCCCAATTTTTAAATAACAGGTACTTTTGAGCATTACACATTAAATTCCCCAAACTGCCTACTGCTTCCAAATTTAAATGTTTATGCAAAAGCTAGTGAGCATTTTAAGCTCTTTACTTGGTGGGGTTGCTCCCAACCAACATTTTAGTTCTGGTGGTGCTGTACAGCAATGCTTGCAAGTGCAACTATTTGAAAATTTTATTTCATAAGAATGGAAAATTGAAATGTTAAAGTGACTAATAATGATATGATGTACATATCTCTTAAAATTGCAGACTGCTTTACTGGGAGCAAGAAACCCTAAAAATAACTGACATAACTACTTTTACTACTCTGTGATTAACAAAGTTTCAAATACTGAAGGAAATGAGGCCAGATGAAGCAAAAAAAAAAAAAAAGGTAGTAGAATAAGAAAATAAAAACACTAAACTGGGGGGGAGGCTAAGCTTGGCTACTGTGTGATTTTGTGTTTCAGAGCACACTAAGAAAGTTAAATCAGATATTCCCTTCTATTTCCAAAACTCTAAGCCTTAAATAAATGCACTGTATTGCATTAAAATAATAGAAAAGGAAAAATAATCTCAGCTGAACATGTGAATGTCCCATTAATTGCCAAGGCATGAGATACAAACATAAATTAGATACATCCTCCATTACAGTTGAATACATAAGTTCTAAAATAAAAGCAACATACTACTTTATCAGATAGTCCTACCAACGAAATCTTACTGGTTTTAGAAAGGGGATGGAATTTTAATCATTGAGGGCATCTATTTTTGCTGTTAGGAATACACAATCCTAAGTGAGAACAAATGAAACAGACACACTTATATAAATGCAGTTGTAAAATAGGATTTTATTGTTTTTAATATAGTGCTGTAACATTTCATAATATTGCATATTACTCAAATGTTGATTTTTTTTTAGTTAGTCAAGAACATCTTCCCCATCCCACTTCCCAATCAGAACTTAAAGACACATTATCCTTCTAGAGCTCTATCATATGGGCTCCTAATATGTTACATTCTATAAAACAATAATGCTATGAACTAAAATGAGTAAAGGTTAACAATTACTTTGATTTCACAGTTTCACAAAGCAGCAAGTAGACTGCTGAATTTAGAACAGCAACAAAAATCCACTAAGACTTTGTATTGTAATTACTTTTTCCATAATGCTCCTTCTTAAGAGAAGAAAAAATATGAAGGCAAAGGTAATGTTTTGTCCAACAAAAGTCCTTTATCAACAAATCGATCTTTATCTGCAAATAGGTTTTACAGTTACCAAATGATATGCTGTTTCTGTGCCAGCAGATTTTATTACATTTTTTTTGTTTTTATTTTTTGCTTTCCTGTTCTAGTGCTACCAATAAGTGAACAAAATGACACTAAAAATTAAATTCTGGAAACAGTTTTCAAAATAAAACTGATAGTAAAAACACCCAGGTCATTGAGTCAAGTACTTACAAATATAAAACAAGTAAGCATAATTGCATAGGTTAGCTAGTAAAAATTCAAATTCAGACAAAACTAAAACACCAAATTTAATTAAACGTAAAGGACTCTTTCAAGTATTTTTTTTTAAATTTCTGCATTAATGTTGCATGCATTGCCCTTTAGAACATGTTTTCTTTTCTTTTTTTTGGCACAGTTTCTCTCGGATTTAAATATAATAAATCTTAGGAAAGCAAGTTGAAAAAAGAAAAAATTTCCCACAAGGGCCAATGAAGATTAAGGAAAATACATTTTGGAGCATTTAAAATAGTACATTTGAAAAGAGTAGTCATATTAAGAAAAATTTTAGAAACAAAGTATTTGCTAGTATTGGTTCAATAAAGTTATTACCACACCAATAGCTGGTCCCAACAATTAATTACATATTGCCCCTTGCATTCAAATCTAATCAAATCAATTATCCTAGTAACAGATCCAATGAATTAAATATAATTTTTGTATATAAATGCCTAAAACATGGTCAAATTCTATACTTAGAGGTATAATGCTTGCTTTACTGGCAAAAATTTAAAATTAAAGGCCATTCTATTATTTCCATTATTTTTCCTTCTGTAAGAACTATTTTGTTTGAAAGACGTGGCTTAGAGATTTATTAATCTAAATCTCCTAAACTGACTACAGGGTCCTCAAAATAAAAGCAGGCACAGCTGGTTAGTTTATGAATTATGCTGCATTATCAAGTTCAATTGATTAGAAAGAGTGGAATACCCTGTCACCTGATACTTAGACTATCAGCATCACAAAAAAGTGTTGATCTGATAAATTCACCATCAATTTGGTAATCTTTAATATAACTACCCTGTTCTTTTGAATATACAGATACTGAACTTCATAACTTCTACTACAATAAAAAGGGCACAGATACAATACTCTACTTAACAATATAAAAGAGGTTTGGCAGATGCAGTCAGCATTACGGACACCATTTAAACCTGTAGTCTATAGCCTGTAGGTTTTAAGTGTCTTGCCAAAAGCTTAGTTTCATGATATATAATTTTACAAAGTGTCATACTATTTAAAAGTACCTCTGTATACATTTTCTTCTTGTTAATATGCCTCTGATTTCCAGCAGAAACATTATAAATGATACCATAAATGAAATCTTTCTTTATAGAATAGACTATGAGTCATATCAAAAATGCTTTTAGTTTCTATCTTAAAACAGCAATAAACTAATTTTTAAATAAGTATTTTAGATATATAACTGGAAATGTAAATAGCCTGTATATAACTATAAATGAAAAGACTGAGCTCAACAGTACCATATCTGCTTAGAAAACTACCGAATATAGTACTGTGAAAAAAAAACACATAAGACACATGCATATATATGGATCTATAAATAAATATATATATAATTTTCTATTGAAACTTTTTTAAAAGTTTCACAATATGAAGAGGTTTTTGCTGTTAATACATAAACACTTACATTATATTAACCAATCTGATACAAATGTAATCTAATACAATGGTACATTGACAAGCAGCAGTATGACCCTCTGAGTATTACCAAGGGAAAAAAAAAATCCTAATATAGGTTTCAACCAATTAAAGAATCCTTAGTAATTTTCATTAATATCATCCTTTTGTGTCCAAACAAGTACATTTAATAAAATTTAATACATAACAAGGTGATTTCTTCAGGACAATTTTGCCATTCAAATACCTAAGTTCATTATTATACAGAAAGTGAAACTTTTCAATTACTGCTCTGAAAAATCAGAGAAAGGAATACAGTATTATTTTTGCTATGCAGCACTACTTTAGATTCATAATGGCATCTCTATCATGATGCTCTCTAAAATGAGCAGTGAAAAAATAAAAAAAAAAACTATTTCAAAAATGTTAGTATATTTGGTCAAAATATAAAATATAGCATTTATATGTTAAAAACACAAATATTTAAATGTTGTGTAATTATTTTAATATGTTCAATATGAAGAACAGCTTCTCTCTTCAAAATTGCTACATTTTAATTGATTATCAGTACAATATTTTTTCTATGTTTTATAAGTAACTCTTACAGGTTTTGTTAAGCTTTTTTTTTTTTTTTTTTGCAAAGTATAACCTACAGCACAGTGATTTATAATTTCTGGTAACATCTGTCTTTACATTCTAATTTAGCCTTTTCTCTATTTCACGCTTCTGAAGCTTTTTTGTTTTGCTTTTGCTTTGAGAGGTAGATTTAGTAGAGAGTGGGAATGTCAGACACTGCCAAAATGCAATTATCAACAGCTGTGCTGTTGATGTGCAGTTTCCACGAGTGCTAGAAAAATTCAGAACCATTACTGTAATACTTTACCAAAATTCTCCTTCTCAGGCTTAAATTATTAAATAGTGTATTTAACTGTTCTCAAATAGATACAAAAAAAGATAAAACAATGAAAGACATATATACAGGCAGACCAACATAACAACAAAACTATAATAAAAGGTTGCATATGAATGGAAACTTGTTTTGCTTTCTAAAAGTGCATCTTCTTTCTTTTTTTTCTACACAAAAACACATCAAATATTCCTACTGACAATGCAAGAAAGGGGAGGTATGTAAAGCTACCCTTCTTAGCCATTAATTTACCTCCTACCAAGTTAAAGTTGGAACCCTTCCATTGGTGCTTCCTGCTGCTGAAATACAAACTGTTGCTGATTTTCATCCACTTGAGGTACTATACTGGGGTCGTCATCTTCTACACCAAAGTAATGTTCAATCAGATCAAAAGCCTTTTGGTAAATTTCCTGATTTTCATGGCTTTGCAGAAATTCAATTTTATCTAGACCTATTATATAAAGCATATATATAAAATCAAAGTTATTACTCAGATTTCAACATATATTTAAATTAAAATAATGAATCAATAGTATCACCAGTCCACTGTCAATGGAACTGTTATTTTTAATCTAATTTTAAAAATTAAAACATAATTTTTAAAGGTTGTATTCCATTTACAGTTATTACAAAACATTGGCTATATTCCCTGTGTTGTACAACACATCCTTGAGCCTGTCTTACCCAATAATTTGCACTCCACCCCCACTGGCTGCACTGGTTAACCACTAGTTTATATGAGTCTGCTTCTCTTTTGTTATAGTCATTAGTTTGTAGTATTTTTTAGATTACACATTTAAGTGATTCTGTAGCTTTTATCTGATTTTTGCATATAATGACAGTTAATACTTATGCTTTATAGTTCAGGAATAAAAATATTGGGCAATAGGGTATGAAGAGTAAGCATAGGCTGGGCAGTAGGAAGATCACAGAATCCACCCTTCTAGTTGTATGATTTTTCCCAAGTAAGTTTGATTCCTCTGTACTTCAGTTTCTGAATTTTAAAATGACAGTTTTAGATCATGTAAACTCCACAAGTTGTTTCCAGAGTAATCATGCTAAATAAAAAGCACAAAAAGGGAAAGCAACAGAACAAAACAAAAAAAAACCCTAAAATTAATGAGCAAACTAACAATAAGTTCTCTCACAGAATAAGCCAAAGTGTATCAATAAGGAATAAATGAATACTATTTGTAAATCCAAAAGAGTTTATAAGTGAAACTGAAAAAACCCATTTGCATAGTGTAAGGAGAATCTACAGTGCTTTATTTTACTGCTTACAAGAAAATAATCCACATGTAAGTCTGGATGATGCTAAAAGTATTTTTCACTTAATTACAGATAAACCTCTTCAATTTGTTGCAGGATATAAATATATCAAGTAATCATATCTATATATACTCATAGAATAGCTCAAACTCTAGTATAACTTGGGGCCAAAATAATAATTGTAGTAGGAAATATTCTTAAATCAGCAATTAATATCTTTTGTTTATATGATGTCTTAACCAGTGACATTATGTAATTTGAAATAAAGGCAAAGTGGTCTCCCAGGCTTGGTTGAATAGCAAATAAAAGCGTGAATGGATATAATAGGACTTAAGACAGAAAGTGAATATTTAATGGAAATATACTGAGAGGAGAAAGAACTGACTTAGATTCATGCCTCATCTGGAAATAAATTCCATGGTCTTGATGACAGTTGTTTGAATTCTGGATCTGATGCCAAACACAAAGGACAAAACAGCAAAAATAAACAAGTGGGACCACATTAAACTAAAAACTTCTGCACAGCAAAGGAAAACATCAGCAATATGAAAAGATAACCTAGGAAATGAGAGAACGTATTTGCGAATCATATGCCTAGTAGGGGGTTAATATCCAAAATATATAAAGAACTCATATAACTCAACACCCAAAAACCAAACTATCTGATTAAAAAATGGGCAGAAGATCTGAATGAACACTTTTTCAAGGGAGATACACAGATGCCCAACAGGTATATGACAAGATGCTCAACATTATTAATCATTAGGGAAATGGAAATCAAAACCACAATAAGATATCACCTTACACCTGTTAGAATGACCACCATCAAAAAGATGAGACAGGAAGTGTTGGTAAGGATATGGGAAGAGGAAACCCTTGTGCACTGTTGGTGGGAATGCAAACTGGTGCAATCCCTATGGATAACAATATGGATTATATGGTAGTTCTAGTTTTAACTTTTTACATTTATTTTTTTAAATATAATCCAGCAATTTCACTTCTTGATATTTATCTCAAGAAAATGAAAAAAAAAAAGAACTCCAAGATATTATGAAACCCCATGTTCACTTCAGCATTATTTACAACAGCCCAGACATGGATGCAACCTTATCTATCAAAGAATGAATCAACAAAGAAAATGTGGTACATACACACACAACACATACACATACAGAGGAATATTATTCAGTTTCTTTGAAAAAGAAGAAAACCTTGCCATCTGCAACAACCTGGATGGACCTTGGGGGCATTACACTCAGTGAAACAAGTCACAGATACAAATACCTTATAATCTCACTTATATGCAGAATCTAAACAAACAAAAACAAAGAGCTCGGAGTGAGCGCATTGATACAGGGTATAGACTGGCTGTTGCCAGAGACAGGAGGTGAGGGGGTGAATTAAACGGGTGAAAGGGGCTGTCAAAAGGCACAAACTTCTACTCTATATAAGCTTTGGGGAAGTAATGTACAGTGATGGGGACTACATTTAATAATACTGTAATATATATATGAAAGCTGCTAAGAGTAAATCTGAAGAGTTCTCATTACAAGAAAAAAATTTTAACTATGGTGACATGAACTATAATTATTACATTCATTTTGCAGTATACACAAATATTGAATCATTATGTTATATACATGAAACCAATGTGTCACTTGGATCTCAATTAAAAAATTGATACCAACTATAAATTTTACTGAATGCTCACCATATGCTTCTTCAATGAGGGCACAGTATGGATTAATGCCTATTCCATTCTGCTTAGATTCTTGTTCTCCAAGCCGTAAAATATTTTCAAGTCCATTTAAAGCCACTTGAACTATTTTAGAGTCCATAACAGTCAATAGATCACAAAGTGGTTTAATGCAGCCTAAGGCTACCAAATACCTTTAGAGTAATTAAAAAAAAATGTGGGGGAGAAACATTTTAAAAGATTTAAATATTTATAGCAATGACATGAAAACATTCTTCAATGAAATGTTACATAAACACTTAAGTATTCCTAAACAATCTCAAACATTAAAAATACTTAAATTTTTAGTTATATAGGAACCTGAAAATTCTTACTCTCTTATTTTCATAATTTAACATAATTAGCAATTAATGGTATTACAAATATTACAAAAAATACATATAAGCAAATTGGTAATTATAGTTGTTTTTGCATAGCATATGAGTGCAGAAAATAGTTGGCTCAAGGTTTGTTTTTGTTTTAAAGGTTGGTTAAAATGGCAATCCACTCCAGTATTCTTGCCTGCAGAATCCCATGGAGGGAGGAGCCTGGTAGGCTACAGTCCATGGGGTCGCAAAGAGTCAGACACGACTGAGCGACTTCCCTTTCTTTCTAGCCCATGTAACACATGAAGCCATATTGGGGTAGGCAGAAATGAAGACCGAAAAGAGACACCTAAATCAAACTGAAAGAAATTTTCCACAGAAACAATCGTAGTTAATGTTCTAAAATATAAGCTGTGTTTCAGAAGCACAGAAGGCTTTTAGAAGCAAAACAGGCCATGTTGTGAATAATCTTAATAAACAACGATCACAAAAATTATTCTACTCATTTCCTAATGCTTTTTCCTTTTCTAGTTGTTATTAGATCTTTAAAATAGCTAATTTCTTCACCTGGCAAAAAGTCCATATTAAGCATGCTCTAAAGTCCATATTAAACATGCTCTGAAGCCAAACTGCATGGTTTCAAGTCCTAATCCCACTCTTTATTTAGTTGTGTGATTTTGTGTAACTTCTCTGTGCCTCAGTTTCCACATCAAAAGTGGAAATAATATAGTACTAAATTAGAATGTTGCTGTGAGAATACTGCAAACATTCAATAGAAGTTAGTTTTCATCCCCACCTCTTTTAAATGTGCATATCTTCACTGGAATACTCACTTGCCATATACTAACCTGTGACTGATCAAATGTAATTGCTGAATGAATAACTATCTCATAGTTGTAAAGTTAATGGAAATAAAATACGTGAAAGCATCTGATGTACTGCTGATGCTCAATAACTGAAATGACTTAGCATAACAACTAGCAGTCAATAAACATTAGTGATATGAATGCTGAACCTTTATCTGAGATCAAGTCTTCTTCCCCTATATGTAGAGTTAGTGAAATGGTGGAAATGGCTAGAAAAATAATTATCTCAATTTGGACACCTGATTCATACTAATACATTTTAAGGAACAGACACAAAGATGAAAATAAATTGAAAAATAAAATACAACTGTTTATAAACTGTTTACAAACTTTGGGCCCCAAAACAGACAAAAATAACATCAGCATCAAAAAAATATACAAGTTAGAACAAATGAAAGATTTTATTACTGTTTGTATTCATGACACAAATGAAATGGAAGTAATACTGATTAAATCAAAGAGGAGGAATGGAAAATAAAAGGCAGAGACAGATGGTATCAACATATCTGAGAAAAGAAGGCAATAATAGACAATGATCTCCCAAAAAGTAGATTTCAAAATCCTCCTAGTTATTTATAAATTGGCATAGCAGCCTAACTTCTTTTGTATAAATTAAGAATTAAATCAAATATGTATTAGACAATATCTCCTAAATTAGCACTTCAAGAAACCAAAGAAGTCTCGAGTTTCATGAAGTGATCCTCAGAAAAAGAAGATTCTGTAGATAGAATGGCAAAGTAGAACTTTGCTATGGAGGAAAAAAGAGTGAAAGCAGGGAATTCTCTGGCAGTCAAGTGGTTAGAATTCTGTGTTTCCACTGAAGGGGATATGGATTTGATCCCTGTCCAGGAACTAAGATCCCACAAACCACCAATGCAGGAAAAAAAAAATGTGACAGCAGAAAAGACAATACCGATAATAAAAATTATGATGATTATAAATAATAATGATAATAGCTAATCTTAGTAGAGAGCTTAATGTTTAGGCACCATGCTAAAGCACTGTAAGACTGGAAGTGTACAAATTAAACTACCATAACATACTATCCATTTAAAAAAATGAAGACAATCATGGATTAGAGAGACTAAATGACTTTGGAAGGTCATGCATCTTTTACTGAATAGGATTTGAAAGCAGGCTAACTTCAAAGTCCATATACCTATTATTTACGTTGTTAGGAAAAGAAACAAAAACAATAAAAAGCCTAGAACCAAAAAGTATCCTGAAAAAAAAAATAAATTTTACTTATGAAAGAATAAAAGTGAGATAATATACATAGGTAAGGCTAACAACTCAGAGAAGGCAATGGCACCCAACTCCAGTACTCTTGCCTGGAAAATCCCATGGACGGAGGAGCCTGGTAGGCTGCAGTCCATGGGGTCACTAGGAGTCGGACACGACTGAGCGACTTCACTTTCACTTTTCACTTTCATGCATTGGAGAAGGAGATGGCAACCCACTCCAGTGTTCTTGCCTGGAGAATCCCAGGGACAGGGGAGCCTGGTGGGCTGCCATCTCTGGGGTCGCACAGAGTCGGACACGACTGAAGTGACTTAGCAGCAGCAGCAGCAAGGCTAACAACCAACTAGGAATGTCTATTTCAATTTTATTTTAAATAAGTGGATATTTGAATTTATTAGCCATTTTATAAAGCTACACGCATGAGATTTTAATGGTAAAAAAAATACTTAATGCCCATAATAGTATAGTTTTCAAATTAACATACACTTCTTTTTCAGATTTTTAATCTCTGATTTTTCATAGTTTGCCTAGGAGAATATCAATTATACTTTGACAAAAATAAACCACTGTGAATGAATAAAAGATGTAACAAATGCTATCATTTCACATTAGAAATGCTTATAAAACTAACTTAGAAATAATGTTTTAGTTTTATCAACAAATAAAAAGTATGTATTATTCCAAATTTTGTCCTATTTATATTTAAAAAACAATTAAAAATTTTTTTTCACCTGATCTGTTCTGGAGTGCCTCCTGATGTTGCATTAGTTATAGCCCAAGCTGCTTCTTTCCTGGTGCGAAACTCTGCTTTCTGAAGAATCTCAATTAAAACAGGAAAAATATTTGCATCTATAACAGCCTGAGGAGAAAAAAAGATATAGCATAATCAATGCAAATAGTGTCTTACAAATATTATGAAGTAGAGGAATCTTGAAACTCGTTGGCTTTAAAATGTCAGACTTTTTGGAAACACCTTTAGAAATACTTTATTTCTAAATTTTCAACAAACTTTCACATACTTTCCTTTAAAGACTGGAAAATATATTAGCAGAATATAAATTTTAAAGATGATAAAGCACAGGCTGGTCATTGATCAAGATGAAATTAGTATTAAATGACTCAAGGAGCTTGATGGGACACTAATAAATCATTATTTAAAAGTGTTGAGAGGAAGATTATTGCCTAGTGTGTTACTTGCTCAGTCGTGTCTGATTCTTTGTAACCCCATGGACAGTAGCCCGTCAGGCTCCTCTATCCATGGGATTTTCCAGGCAAGAACACTGGAGTGGGTAGCCGTTCCAAGAATACTGGAGTGGGTAGCCACTCTTTCCAACCCAGGGATCAAACCTGGGGTCTCTTGCAGGCAGATTCTTTACCATCTGACCCACCAGGGAAGCCTGATCATTGCTGATATTGAAACCTAATGAAATTCAAGCTCTTCTTAATGACTAACTGTTATGTGTCAGGCACTGTACTAGAATACCTACAACAAGTAAATGTTATTATTTTAGAGGAGGAAAATTCAGTTCTATAAAAAACTTTTCAAGGATCTTTTAAGAAAACATTTTTAGAAACTCACTAAAAAAAAAAAAAAATCACTGATAAAATGCTGACCTTTGTCCAAAATAACTCCTGAGATCTCCTGTTTTTTCAGATATGAAAGCGATTTACCTGAATCTGAGCTCTGTTTCCAGCAGTGATGTTTGAAACAGTCCAGCAGGCTTCTTTTCTGATTGACTCCTTTGAGCTACTCAATAAGTGTAAAAGACAGGGTAAAGCAGAGCAATTTAAAATTACCTAAAACAACAATAACAAAATGAAAACAGTTTTATTGGAAAAGAACTATACAAAAATATACTATTTAGAAACACAATAATTATGGAAAACTGTATTAAGAAAAAAGAAATTTCTCTCAAAGTAAAACTTAGTTACGCACTTGCTGTCTATGCTCCCAATTTGCCAAAACTTGGTGTAGTGAAGTGCCCTGTTCTCAATCCACTCATTTGAAAATATGCAGAATACAGAGGTGTGCCCTTCAAGTTTACAAATACATTCAGAGTTCAACTGACACAACTATTTGAACAGAGATTTAGTGATTGGTCAGGATCCAACCACTTAAGTTTTGCCAAATAAATTAATGGGGGAAATATATCTATATCTATACCTCAAACAGTTTCAATGTATCCAATTCCATAACTGTTAAGAAATAGTGTCTATTAAGAAACTGTTAAGAAATGTGTATATTAAGTCTATTTGTTTCATTAAAATTTATACTGTCCTATTTTCCTTTTGTAAGGAAGTACAGTTTGCTTCCCTGGTAGCTCAGCTGGTAAAGAATCTGCCTGCAATGCAGGAGACCCTGGTTCAATTCCTGGGTCAGAAAATCCCTTGGAGAAGGGAAAGACCACCCACTGAAGTATTCTTAGGCGCTTCCCTAGTGGCTCAGACAGCAAAGAATCCGCCTGTAATGCAGGAGACCTGGGTTCGATCCCTGGGTTGGGAAGATCCCCTGGAGGAGGGCATGGCAACCCACTCCAGTATTCTTGCCTGGAGAATTCCATGGACAGAGGAGCCTGGTGGGCTTCAAGTCCATGGGGTCACAAAGAGTGGGACATGACTGAATGACTAAGCACAGCACAGTTTGCTCTGTCTCTTCACATTCTTTATTTCACGGCAAGATTAATTATGCTCCATTTTCACAGTAACCACAATGATTTACATTACGTTTACTTGGTGAAGAATATATGAAGCAGTGCACCAAAATTCTGCTGAAAATGGTGTATGTGTGGAAGTGCATTTTATTTTAAAGACCTATTTTAAATTAATAACTATCAATTACTAAAGATCTACTGTTTAATAACTAAATATCTAAATATGACTTCAAAAGACTAAAACTGAAAGAATGTAGACTAGAATATACAGTTCATGATAGCAATGGATAATTTAATGTTTCTGAGTTAAAGTTTGTATCTTTAAGAAAGATACAAATATTCCAGATCTGAAATCAGTTTGACATCACATCTTTTTTTTTAAGTCTCACCATCATCCAAGACAGGCAAACACACACGTAGACACACACAGACACACACACACATGCAGACACAGACACACACAGTTAGTTACCAATCTGGGAAAATGTTTCCTTGCTATCCTTCCTTCAACTCTCATAATCTAGGTTTTCAATCTATTACAAAGACCCTTGCATTTCCAACCCAACTTTTAACCGGTTTATAATCAATCACCATCTCCTAAGCAGTTTCTTTTCCAGCCAAGTTTAACACCTCTTAACCATAACTCACACATGTGTGCCTCTACCTCATACTACATACATTTCTTCTAGTCTACTGAAATTCTCCAGCTTTAATTCCAACTCCTTTATGGAATCTACAAAGATTTCTCAGCACACCGATTTTTAAAAAAAAATTTTATAGTATTTAAGGACAAATCAGTTCTCAGGAAACATACTACCTTAGGTAATTTGCTTTATTTCATTATATATTGTCTCCTCAATTGAAATGTAAACCCCTCAAGAGCCAAATTCCTATCCTATACTTCTTTACATTGATATAGGTCTAGGATAGTGCCTTCATATAGAGGTATTTGAGATGGATTACTTATTACTGAGAATATGCTTACTGACATATAACAGATGCCTGCACAATTATGGTAATACTAACATCTTGATTAACATGTAATCGAGTCATATGAAAATGATAAACTTCTTAAAAGTTCCTTAAGTTACCAATTTATCATATTAAAGTCTGAACTCACCTGTGTTTGAATATCATCACCAGTCACAATATTACCAACTGCTCTTAACGCAGGTGATACAACTTTATAATCATTGTGCCTAAAAGTAATAAAAATATGAACTTACATTCTATATTAAAATTAACAAAAAATTTGCAAAAATAGTACAAAAAATTCCTCCATACTCTACCCAGAGATCCCTTCCAAGTTTCACTAATTTTCCCAGTAATATTCCTCTAACAAAGAAATCTAACCCAGAATCATGGGTTGTACCCATGTCTTTCCAGTCTCTTTCAAGTCAAAAGAATTCCTTCGTTTTCCCTGTGACAATCAAAAGCTAATTATTTGGTTTTGTTCAGTGATTAAGATGAAGTTATATGCTTTTGGCTGAGATATCAGAAATGCTATAGTCTTTTCATTACATGGTACTGTATGGCATATGGTATCTATTTTGTCCATTATAGTGGCACTGGCCTCTGTCACTTAAATAAGATGGTATCCACCAGATTTCTTCACTACTGTTTTTCCCTTTATAATTAGTGTTTTGTGAGAAAATAATACTTTTAGACTATGTAAAATACCATTCCTTAATCCACTTTCACCACTAGCTTTAGCATATTCTGATATTTATTGTCTGAATTAATAATAATCATCAATATTGTAGCCAATGATGACTTTCTAATACTATCACTTACACTATGTACCTTTTTTTTAATCTATTGATCTATCTACTTATTTAAGTGTGGACTTATGGATTGCTATTTTATTCAAAAAAGTTGTAATATGTTACTACAATTTATTTCAATGTTCAAATCATTCCAGGTTTAAACTGTAGGAGTCCCTTCAAGTGGCCTTCTGTGTCCTTTTGATATTTCTCTCTTCTTTGAGCCAGAGAAGGCAATGGCAACCCATTCCAGTACTCTTGCGTGGAAAACCCCATGGATGGAGGAGCCTGGTAGGCTGCAGTCCATGGGGTCGTGAAGAGTTGGACACGACTGAGCGACTTCACCTTCACTTTTCACTTTCATGCATTGGAGAAGGAAATGGCAACCCACTCCAGTGTTCTTGCCTGGAGAATCCCAGGGACAGGGGAGCCTGGTGGGCTGTCGTCTCTGGGGTTGCACAGAGTCGGACACGACTGAAGCGACTTAGCAGCAGCAGCTTCTTTGAGCTCTCAATATTTTCTGGGTTCATCTTGCTATTTTTTTTTTTTAGGCCCAGCCCTGGTATTAGTCATTTCTTCAAGAACCCATGACTCTACTTGATGAGAGTAGTGTTTAAAAACCAAGATTTGTGCATTCAGTGTGCTCATCTTGTTAGTATAGGTTTGTCACTGCTCTCAGGCCCTCTAAGAGGACACATACACACATACATGTACATTTACATATATATTTATTTCTATCTCTTTATGATGAAAGCCATGAGCTCACATTGATACCTTTACTTCTGATCTAGCACCATAAGATTATTTCGGCTTTTCTCCTTTCCAGACATATATCTCCATTTTCTAAGAATAAGAAGCTGGCTTCCATTATCACAACCTCCCTATGTATGACCGGTCTTCTGATTCAGCTAGACTGCTATCCTGTATTGGTTCCAATTCCTGCTCCAGCCTGCTTATCTGCTCTGCTCTAGTGGGTGTCATCATCAGTGTGGGCCCTGATCTGATCCCTCTGTTGCACTGTGTTCCCCTCTTCCTCAGATGCTGTCTTCAAGCTAGAGCCACAACCTCTTACTGAACCTCTCTTTTGTACCATCTTCCTTGTTTGAGCCTACCTGATGACTTTTTGACAAAAGAAAAAAGGCAGAAAAATAACACACTTTTTAAAAAGAAGAGGATGAGGAAGCTAAAATAATCTTTTTAAAACAAGTTTTCTTACAAGTTTTTAATTTCTTTTATAGAAAATCTGTTCTTTTTAATGAAAGTAGCAACAATAGCCCAGCAAAGAAAAACACGATCTTTAATACAAGTGAAATACTAAATGTTTTTCACTGCATGGACCCGTACACAAATTGATTATTGTAATGAACAATTAACTAGATTCTTGGTTCTGTGAGAGCAGAACTGTGTTCCATACATTATTAACATATTGCACAACACTCTAGCAGGTAACAGGCATTCAATAAATACTTGCTGAATTAAGTCCCGCCCATTCATGAAGAGATTAAACTAGTCAAATTCATTAACAAACTGACTAGTTCCAAATAGAGGATATAAAAGCTAAGTTTAAGGGTCAGATTCTCAGTATTTCAGCTATTCTGCAGAGTGGATTTGGTAGCTTTTCAATCCTTCCTGAAGTTTGTAACTCGAGATGTTTAGAAGACCATTACTCTAACTGCTAAACTTAAAACACAATCATATACTTATTAACCATAAATTATAGTTACATCAAAAGTTCCACCAATCTTCGACAGACTCCAGAATCAATGACTGCTTGAATTTTATCATTGGATCCATCAGAAAGATAAGAAAGGGCCCAACACACATCTGCTAATACATCTGGGTCACTGCTAAACAACAATCGTGACAGGACATTTAAGCAAGGTGAAACCTGGAAGGGAAGAAAGAACCAGTTTTTTAAATTTTTCTCTATCCAAAACAGTTTCTTTAGGAAAATAATTTCTAAAATATTTAAATAAAAATATTTAATAAATATTTTAAATAAAAATAAAATATTTAAATTAAAATAATTTTAAACACAAAATTTAAGCTAGAAAAATATCAGAGAAATTAAGACATTCCACTGTTTTAAAACTATGATCATGAAAACTACATATAAACATGAAACTGATTATGATTCCTATTTATCTTATACTGAATAAGTTATTTGGCAAAGTTTGTAAAAATAATTATGTATTAGGGATCTCCTATGTCTGAGTCATATACACACACCCCCACAATGATTTAAAAAACAATGAAGTCCTACAGAGTTCTAGTTTTAAGAAAACAAAATAAAAATATTTTTGCCCCACTGTCTTCTCAGAAACTAGAAAAAGAAGAAATAGAAATACAAATTCCATCTTTGAGGGGTCCAGTAGACATTTATAATCCTGACTACAACTGGTGAGCTACAGAAACTGAACTTTGGGATACAGTTCATAGAAGAGGCTGAAATGAAACACTGGACTGTAAACTAGAGAGATTAAGTAAAAGTTACATACTGATTGAATTGAAAACTTGCAGCCCTCTTCCAATTCCCAGGTCCTAGATCTCTAATGGTATTACCTACTCAACCTAATCTACCCACCTTCCAACAGGAGAGTAGAAAATCTGTTCCTAGAGAAACAAAACGGTTTCAGAAAACATACTGAAATTTGGAGTTCCTCAAAGAAAACATGGTTTTGCTACCCAATTAGTCTATAGTGAAGCTCATAAGACGATGAGCCTATATACCCATCTTTCAATCAGCTTCTTAGTGCCTGCCTCTGGAGTATTTCCAGAGTGTCCAGGATCACCAGCTGTATGAGAGCCTCTGCTACTGCTGCTGCTAAGTCGCTTCAGTCCTGTCCGACTCTGTGCGACCCCATAGACGGCAGCCCGACAGGCTTCCCCGTCCCTGGGATTCTCCAGGCAAGAACACTGGAGTGGGTTGCCATTTCCTTCTCCATGAGAGCCTCTAGTAGGGAAGAAATCAAAATAAACAGACCATAAACAAAATGAAGGAGACATCAGAAAAAAAGAAAAATTCAAAAATTACAAACCTACACAGATAAGACAGTTTGCTGAAATTATAAAAGAATAAAAATTTATATAAAGATGAGCAATCAAAGAACAAAAAATACTATTCCTGAAGATATAAAATACAATTGTAAAAATAAAATTTTAAAAACTTTGCATTATAAAAGAATTTCTCTCATAGAAAATCACAAAAAATTTACTTAACAAAAGTCTAATGAAAGAAAAAGACTCCTAACTTTGAGAATTTTATACTTTAGAGGAATAAAGATTTTTTTAAATATATAAAAATCAACAAATAGACACATATTATATTAAAAGGTATTGACAAAAAAGAGTAAAATGTGGAGGTCAGTGGCTAGGGATGGTATCAGATCAGATCAGTTGCTCAGTCGTGTCTGACTCTTGTGACCCCATGAATCGCAGCACGCCAGGCCTCCCTGTCCATCACCAACTCCTGGAGTTCACTCAAACTCATGTCCATCGAGTTGGTGATGCCATCCAGCCATCTCATCCTCTATCATCCCCTTCTCCTCCTGCCCCCAATCCCTCCCAGCATCAGGGTCTTTTTCAAAGAGTCAGTCTTCGCATGAGGTGGCCAAAGTATTGGAGTTTCAGCCTCAGCATCAGTCCTTCCAATGAATACCCAGGACTGGTCTCCTTTAGGATGGATCTCCTTGCAGTCCAAGGGACTTTCAAAAGTCTTCTCCAACACCACAGTTCAAAAGCATCAATTCTTCGGCACTCAGCTTTCTTCACAGTCCAATTCTCACATCCATACATGACCACTGGAAAAACCATAGCCTTGACTAGACGGACCTTTGTTGGCAAAGTAATGTCTCTACTTTTTAATGTGCTATCTAGGTTGGTCATAACTTTTCTTCCAAGGAGTAAGCATCTTTTAATCTCATGGCTGCTATCACCATCTGCAGTGATTTTGGAGCCTAAAAATAATAAAGTCTGACATTGTTTCCCCATTTATTTCCCATGAAGTGATGGGACCAGATGCCATGATCGTAGTTTTCTGAATGTTGAGTTTTAAGCCAACTTTTGCACTCTCCTCTTTCACTTTTATCAAGAGACTTTTTAGTTCCTCTTCACTTTCTGCCATAAGGGTGGTGTCATCTGCATATCTGAGGTAATTGATATTTCTCCCGGCAATCTTGATTCCAGCTTGTGATTCTTTCAGCCTAGCGTTTCTCATGATGTACTCTGCATATAAGTTAAATAAGCAGGGTGACAATATACAGCCTTGACATACTCCTTTTCCTATTTGGAACCAGTCTGTTGTTCCATGTCCAGTTCTAACTGTTGCTTCCTGACCTGCATATAGGTTTCTCAAGAGGCAGGTCAGGTGGTCTGGTATTCCCATCTCTTTCAGAAGTTTCCACAGTTTATGGTGATCCACACAGTCAAAGGCTATGGCATAGTCAATAAAGCAGAAATAGATGTTTTTCTGGAACTCTCTTGCTTTTTCGATGATCCAGTGGATGTTGGCAATTTGATCTCTGGTTCCTCTGCCTTTTCTAAAACCAGCTTGAACATCTGGAAGTTCACAGTTCACGTATTGCTGAAGCCTGGCTTGGAGAATTTTGAGCATTACTTTCCTAGCGTGTGAGATGAGTACAATTGTGCGGTAGTTTGAGCATTCTTTGGCATTGCCTTTCTTTGGGATTGGAATGAAAACTGACCTTTTCTAGTCCTGTGGCCACTGCTGAGTTTTCCAAAATTGTTGGCATATTGAGTGCAGCACTTTCACAGCATCATCTTCCAGGATTTGAAATAGCTCAACTGGAATTCCATCACCTGCACTAGCTTTGTTCGCAGTGATGCTTTCTAAGGCCCACTTGACTTCACATTCCAGGATGTCTGGCTCTAGGTGAGTGATCTCACCATTGTGATTATCTGGGTTGTGAAGACCTTTTTTGTACAGTTCTTCTGTGTATTCTTGCCACCTCTTCTTCATATCTTTTGCTTCTGTTAGGTCCATACCATTTCTGTCCTTTATTAAGCCCATCTTTGCATGAAATGTTCCCTTGGTATTTTTTAATTTTCTTGAAGAGATCTCTAGTCTTTCCCATTCTGTTGTTTTCCTCTATTTCTTTGCATTGATCACTGAGGAAGGTTTTCTTATCTCTCCTTGCTATTTTTGGAACTCTGCATTCAAATGGGAATATCTTTCCTTTTTGCCTTTGCTTTTCGCTTCCCTTCTTTTCACAGCTATTTGTAATGCCTCCCCAGACAGCCATTTTGCTTTTTTGCATTTCTTTTCCATGGGGATGGTCTTGATCCCTGTCTCCGGTATAATGTCACGAATCTCCGTCCATAATTCATCAGGTACTCTGTCTATCAGATCTAGTCTCTTAAATTTATTTCTCACTTCCACTGTATTTGCTGCTGCTAAGTCACTTCAATCATGTCCGACTCTGTGAGACCCCATAGACGGCAGCCCACCAGGCTCCCCCATCCCTGGGATTCTCCAGGCAAGAACACTGGAGTGGACTGCCATTTCCTTCTCCAGTGCATGAAAGTGAAAAAATAAAGTGACGTCGCTCAGTCATGTCTGACTCCTAGCGACCCCATGGACTGCAGCCCACCAGGCCCCTCCATCCATGGGATTTTCCAGGCAAGAGTACTGGAGTGGGTTGCCATTGCCTTCTCCTCCACTGTATTTAGGGGGTCTATAATGCCAAAACTCGGAGAAGGCAATGGCAACCCACTCCAGTACTCTTGCCTGGAAAATCCCATGGACAGAGGGGCCTGGTAGGCTGCAGTCCATGGGGTCGCTAGGAGTCGGACACGACTGAGCGACTTCACTTTCACTTTTCACTTTCATGCACTGGAGAAGGAAATGGCAACCTACTCCAGTGTTCTTGCCTGGAGAATCCCAGGGATGGGGAGCCTGGTGGGCTGCCGTCTATGGGGTCCCAGAGTCGGATACGACTGAAGCGATTTAGCAGCAGCAGCAGCAATGCCAAAACTATTTTCATTGTTATTATGTGTTAGCTTATACTAACACAATCAGCATTTTTTATTTTGTTGACATTTGCACTACAAGTATAAAAACAATGGTGGGTAGTAAAATTATCAGCACATTTACACAAATAAAGGCAGTGATACCAAAATGTACCACAGATTGCTGTAGTCTTGACATCCACATACTTATAGTTAATAGTTGGGAGGGAGAATAATCCCAAAGAAGCAGTAAATATTACTAATTTTATTAAACCTCAACTTCTGAATACATGTCTTTTGAATATTGTGAGATAAAATGGAAAGTACACATCAAGCACTTCTGCATATCAAAAAACTATGATGATTATCTCCAGAAAATATATGCATTTGAGTTACAAGCTCAATTTGCTATTTTATTTTCCCTATAGTAATACCATTTTTACTTAAAAGACTGACTCTTAATTGTTATTCAGTCAAATATTTCTCAGACTTTTTTTATTTCGGAAAATAAAACAAGTGAGCCTTTTCATTATGCATCTTTTGATTTTATGTATGTGCAAACACTGTCCAGTTAATTAAAAAATAATTACTAAAAAGAGAACAGTCCCTTCAATCTCTAAAAATCTATTATAAGGAGACTTTAAAATTTTTGTACATAGATTCCTTAATTTGTGTACTTTACAAATACCTTACTAAAGTTTGGAGGAGGATTTTTGCCTCTACATAAATTTGAGAGGGCCCATACAGCATTTCTGGTTGTTGTAAGTCTGTTTGAATTTGTTAGTAACCTGCCAAGAAAAAGAAAAAAGGAACTGTCACTTTATATTCATTTTTCCTTTTCAGCTAGCTTCTACTATCATAACACAAAAATTCTTAATATATCTTATAAGGAATCAAACTGATGTGGTAAAAGGAAAAGTGAGTTTTAAAGATTCATTATATTTCCAGAAAAAAAGAAAAACATTCAAAATAAAGAGTGCCATGGGAAATTGAGTTATTTCTACATATTTTAAAAAGAATCCAGAGGGATGGGATGGGGAGGGAGGTGGGAGGGGGGGGTTCAGGATGGGGAACACATGTACACAAGTGGTGGATTCATGTCAATGTATGGCAAAACCAATATAATGTTGTAAAGTAATTTAGCCTCCAATTAAAATAAATAAATTTATATTAAAAACAAAAGCAAAACCAAAAAAAATTAAGAGTACATTATTAGATTACTTGTTTTTTACCATGAAAATAATACACAATACAAATTCATTAAGTAAGGAATACAGAGTCAAATTGAATGAAGATCAGATATTAAGAAAAAATAGTTTTTGTTTTATTTTTAACAGACTGTCTGTCTTAGTATTTCCATCTGCAGCCTGCTAGCAAACTGCAAGAAGTACAGAGAACCTAGATTCAGGAAAAATTCTTATTCTAGAGTGACTTCAGCAAAAATGGTACAGAAGATAACCCTGGAGGCCTATCCTTCCCCAAAACACCAATTTTTGCAAACTCTGTTAGTATTAGCTTAATTAGAACTGTCCAAGATAGTAAATGTTCATAGTAAGGAAGTAAACTTTTAATCAGGAAGGGGCTGAAATGTGGAAAGAGAGCTTTCTGGCAATATAACTTACCTTTTTGTCCAATCCCCTCCCTAGCCTGGAAGCAGCCTTGAAGACAAAAGCTGGAGTTCCCACTGTGAGTTCTGTTTCCAAAAGGGTCTATGGAGACTTGTTTCCAAGTAATTATTGTATTTCTCTGTTTTAACCTATCTGGGTACTCCCTGAAAGATTGATGAAGGGGGCTTGCCTTTGTTTTGCCTAACTGGGAGTTCTCTCATTATGATCAATAGCTGATTTGTCATCAAAAATCATGGAGAACAGAGGCAATAATATACTTAAACTGCTGAAAGAAAACTATCAAACAAGAATTCTATATCCAGCAATATTACCCTTCAAAAATGAAGGAACAACAAAAGCTGAGAAAATTCCATCATTAGTATATTCACTTTATAAAAATAACTAAAATAACTAAAATGTCCTGAAATAAGATAGTTGGTGATGGACAGGGAGGCCTGGCGTGCTGAGATTCATGGGGTCGCAAAGAGTCAGACACGACTGAGCGACTGATCTGATCTGATCTGAATAACTCAGGGCTGTGTGAAGAAATAACAACATTAAAAATAACTATACAGGTAATTATAAAAGACAATATTATTTCATTTTTGGTTTATAATTTCTTCTATGATTTAAAAAATATACATTTACAGCAGTAGTTACAAATCTATGTTAACAGGCACACAATGTAAAACAATGTAATCTGTAATAACAGTAACTTATTGTAAGAGATATAAGGGAGCAGAGCTTTTGTATCATACTGAGACTATGCTATGCTAAGTCACTTCAGTCGTGTCCCACTCTGTGCGACCCCATAGATGGCAGCTCACCAGGCTCCCGCGTCCCTGGGATTCTCCAGGCAAGAACACTGGAGTGGGTTGCCATTTCCTTCTCCAATGCATGAAAGTGAAAAGTGAAAGTGAAGTCGCTCAGTCGTGTCCGACTCTAAGCAACCCCATGGATTGCAGCCTAACAGGCTCCTCCATCCATGGGATTTTCCAAGCAAGAGTACTGGAGTGGGGTGCCATTGCCTTCTCCGCATACTGAGACTAAAGTCGTATAAATTCAAAGTTATTTTAAATTTAAGATGTTCATTGTACTCCTTAGATTTAAAAAATACAACCAAAAAATATACTAAAAAAGAAATGAGAAGGGAATAAATACAGTATATTATTTTTAAAAAGTCAATAAATGCAAAAGAAGGCAAGAAGGAAGGAAGTGAGAAACAAAAAAGGTTTAAGGCATAAGACACATAGAAAACAACAAAAAGGCAGAAGTACTTTCCCATGAGTAGTTACACTGAATGTAAACAGACTGAACTCTTGAATTAGAATTAAAAGGCAGTGACTAGCAGCATGCATTAAAAAACAAATAAAAAAAACAATAATTCATGAGCCATCTGTAATGCATTCTACAAGACACTCATTTTAGATTAAAAGATACAAACAGGTTGAAAGTGAAAGGATGGAAAAAATATTCCCTGCAAATAATAACCCAAAGAGAGCCAGGGTAGCTATATTAATATTAGAAAAATAGACTTAAGAGGAAAATTGCTTAAGAGATAAAGAATAACATTACATGCTGATAAGAATGACAATCCATCATGACGTTTTAACATTTAGCAACAAAGCAAATTGTACAGAGCAAAAACTGACAGAATTGAAGGGAGAAATAGACAGCTGTACTATCACAAAGGCCTTAATATAGTTTTCAGTAATAGCTAGAACACTTAAACAGAAGATCAGTAAGAAAAATAGTGGACTTGATCAACACTATAAATCAACTAATAGTTAGACACCTAACAGTCTATGGGGACACAATGAGGTGGACATGACCAAGCACAGCACATACAACACTCTTCTCATTAACAGCAGAACATACATTCTTTTCAAGTGCACATGGGATATTCTCCAGGATATACCATATATTAGACCACAAGGTAAATCTGATATATTTTTAAAGATTGAAATCATACAGAGTACAACGGAATGAAGCTAAAAATCACTAAAAGAAGAAAAACTGGAAAATTCACAAATATGTGGAAATTAAGTAACATAATTTTAGACAACCAATAAGTCAAAAAAGTCACCAGGAAATGAGGAAATATTTCAGAATAAATGAAAATGAAAACCCAACATACTAAAACTTACAGAATTCACCGAAAGCTCACAGAGAAAATTATAACTGAAAACACTTACATTAAACAAGATATCAAATAAAGAACATAAAGCTTCATCTTAATTAAGAAACTAAAAAATCTGCATCAAATTAAACCTCAAGCTAGAAGAAAGAAGGCAATAATAAAGAGCAGAGATAAATAAAACAGAGAAGAGAAAAACACTAGAGAAAATGAACTCCATCAAGAGTTGATTCTTTGAAAGAAAAATCAACAGAATAAACATTTACCCAGACTGACAAAGAATAAAAGACTTAAATCAGGAATGAGAGTTAGGGATATTACTACTTATCTTTCAGAAACACAAGTAATTATAAGAGAATACTATGAACTATAAGCCAACAAATTGGATAATGCAAAGAAAATGAACAATTTCTCAGAAACACATAAACTACCAAACTGATTCAAGAAGAAACAGAAAATCTAAATAGATATATAACAATTAAAGATACTGAATGAGTAATCAAAACCCTCCTAATAAAGAAAAGTCAAACAAGAAACAATTTCACTGGTAAAGTCTACTAAACATTATAGAAGAATTAAATCCTTCTCAAACTCTTCTAGGAAATAAAAGAGAACATTCCTACCTTATTTTATGATGCCAGCATTACCCTGATACCAAAGCCAAAGACATGACAAGAGTGTGTGTGTGTGTGTGTGTGTATTACTAACAGATACAAAAAAATCTTCAACACAATTCTAGGAAACTGAATCCAGGAACATATTAGAAGAATTATACACTATGAACTACTGAGATTTATCCCAGGAATGCAAAGATGGTTCAATGAACAAAGACCAAACAATATATTCACCACATTAATAGCATAAAGGAAAACAAAACAAAACAAAACAAAATGTGTTCATGTCGACTGATGCAGAAAAAGCATTTAACAGATCCCAACACCTCTTCATGATAAAATCACTCAACAACCTAGGACAAGGAAACCATCACAATAAGATAAAGGATATTTATGAAAAACCCACAGCTAACATTATTCTCAATGGTGAATGAGTGATAAAAAACATAATGTCGCCACTTTTATGCAACATTATGGTGGCTCACTGGGTAAAGAATCTGCCTGCAGATTCAACTCACACATGGATGGTCAACTCCTTTTCACCAAAGGTATCAAGATCATTCAACAAGGAGAGAATAGCCTCCAAGCAACCATTCCGGAACAAGTGGATGTCCACATGTATCTCAATTAGAGTCACACAAAAAATTAGCTCAAGATGGACCAAAAATGCAAATATAAGAGGTAAAACTCTTAGAAGAAAACATAGTGTTTCATGACCTTAAATTTGGCAATAGTTTTTTACATATGACACTGAAAACATAACAAAAGAAAAAATAGATACTACTGGACTTCAAATTCAGAAATTATGTGAATCAAAGAAATTATCAAGAGAGTGAAAAGAAAACCCACAGAATGCAAAAGATCTTCTAAAATCATCTATCTGATAAGAATCTATCCAGAACACATGAAGAATTCTTACAACTCAACAACAAAATGACAACTGAATTTAAAAATATGCAAAGGACTTAGATATTTCTCCAAAGAAGATACACAAATAGCGAACAAATGTATGAAAAGATATGCAATGTCATTAGGAAATGTAAATCAAAGCAAAATTAAATACCACCTCATACCCACTAGGATGGCTTCAATCAGAATAACGGACAACAGAAGATGGCAGAGGAATAGGATGGGGAGACCACTTTCTCCCCCATAAATTCATCAAAAGATCCTTTGAATGTTGTGCAACTTCCACAAAACAACTTCTGAATGCTGGCAGAGGACACTAGGCACCCAGAAAGGCAATCCATTCTCTTTGAAAGGAGGTAGGATAAAGCATAAAAGAAAAAAAGAGAGAAGATTTAGGGATGGATATCCGTCCTGGGGGGGGAGTTGTGAAGGAGAAGTTGCCACAGTAGGAAACCCTCTCAGAGGCAGGTCTGTGGGGAGTTTTGGAATCTCAGAGGGCAACATAACCGGGAGGAAAAAAAACAAAAACCAAAAAACCACAAATTATGCGCCTAACCACCACTGCCAGTGGAGAAGTAGCCCAGGGGCTTGCTGAGGCTGGGCTATATCATCAGACCGGGCCTGAATGCCCTGAGGACAATCTGAAGGATCTAACATGAGATAGCAACCAAAACTGTGGGATCTCCAGAGAGACAAAAAAAAAGGAACTTTCCCAAGAGGGGCTCTAAGGCCTACCTCCTAGACAGCTGCAAACAGGACCCTCCCCACCCCTACCCAGCCTGGAGGTGGAGAGGCAGCCAGACGGCAAGGGGCGGCCCCAGAGACCAACATTTCAGCATCTTCCACCAAACTGAGCAGGCACCCAGTTGCTAACCATGTCTTCCTGGGATCCTGGGTGGTTGACATCCGCCAGGAGGGTTGCAGCCTGAGATCAACTCCCCAGAGGAGACACATGACACCTGAAATGGTGCCATTGCAGCGCACCCAAAACACCAAGCACCTGGGACCAGGGAGGTGATTCAGACACACGCACGGCCAATTTGGGACAGTGTGCTCGCCAAGCACCTGGTCACCTGAGCTGCTCGGACCTGGGAAGGGCACAAAACGCATGCCCAACTGGGTCTGTGCCCTTGTGGAGTACCAAAGAACCTACATGGTTTAGACCTGGGAAGTGCATGAAATGCAGGGTCCACTTGGGACAGTGACCTTGCAGACTGCCCTGGAGCCTGAGCAGTGTAGACCCATGAAGCACATGCTGCTTTGGGTTGTGGCAAGCTCAGTGTGGTCCATACGCTGAGACCACTCCCCCAACACCAGATATCTGTTTGCAGTGTCCCTTCCTCCCTACAACTGAACAAGTAAGCCTAAATAAGTGACCACCTTCGCCCCCTAGTGTTAGGGCAAAAATTAGACACTAAAGAGACTTGCAAACAAAGGAAGCCAAAATAAACAAAGAGGGAACCGCTCTGTAAGTGACAGGTGCAACAGATTAAAACCCTGTTCAGTTCAGTTCAGTCGCTCAGTCGTGTCCAACTCTTTGCGACCCCATGAATCGCAGCACGCCAGGCCTCCCTGTCCATCACCAACTCCCGGAGTTCACTCAGACTCACGTCCATCGAGTCAGTGATGCCACCCAGCCATCTCATCCTCTGTCATCCCCTTCTCCTCCTGCCCCCAATCCCTCCCAGCATCAGAGTCTTTTCCAATGAGTCAACTCTTTGCATGAGGTGGCCATAGTACTGGAGTTCCGGCTTTAGCATCATTCCTTCCAAAGAAATCTCAGGGCTGATTTCCTCCAGAAACCCTGTAGTTAACATTAACTGTGCATTGGAGGGGGCCTATAGACCTTGAGAATAAGTTGACCTTGAGTAAAAGCTGGAACGAGGAACTATCTGAAACTGAACTGACCCACACTGCCCACAACAGCTCCAGAGAAATTCCTAGATATATTTTTACTATTATCACTTTTTAATTTTTTTCAAGTTCTTTATTACACCTTTAATTTTCATTTTTATAACCTACCATTACCTTGCAAAAAAAAGACCTTATTTTTAAAGCAAATTTCACATATATATATTTCTTTTAAAATTTCTGTGATTGATTTTGTTTTGTAATTTTTATATTACATTTTTGAGAGTCTAACCTCTATTCTAGATTTTTAATCTTTGCATTTTGGTATTTGTTAATCAATTTTGTACATTTAAGAATTTAATCTTCAGTATCCATTTTCACTTAGGGATGTAATTACTGGCTTGACTGCTCTCTCCCGTTTTGACTCTCCCTTTTCTCTCCTGGGTCACCTCAATCTCCTTACTCCCTCTCCTCTTCTTTACTTTGTGAATCTCTCTGGGTGTTCTGGGCTGTGGAGAACACTTGGGGAACTGATTACTGGCTAGATTGGTTTCTCCCATTTTGACTCCCCATCTTCTCCTCCTGGTCACCTCTATCTCCCTCCCTCTTCTCTTCTCTATGTAACTCTGTGAATCTCTCTGGGTGTTCTGGATTGTGGAGAGCACTTAGGGAATTGATTACTAGCTAGATTGCTCACTCCCTTTTTGACTCCCCCTCTAATTTTCCTAGTCACCTCTATCTCCCTCCTACTTCTTCTCTTCTCTATGTAACTCTGAATCTCTTTGGGTGTTCCTTGCTGTGGAGAATTGTTTCACCATTAACCTAAATGTTTTATCATCTGTGCTTTATGGATGGAGAATCTTGAGGCTACTGTAAGAGAAGGACTGAAAGCCAGAGGCAGGAGGCTTAACTCTAAAACTTAAGAACATCAGAGAACTCCTGATTTCAGGGAACATTTATAGACAACAGCTCACCCAAAAGTCTCCATACCTACACTGAAACCAAGTTCCACCCAAGGGTCAACAAGTTCCAGGGCAAGACATACAGTGATAATTCTCCAGCAAAGCAGGAACAAAGCCCTGAGCATTAAAAAACAGGCTGCCCAAAGCCATGCCAAACCCATAGATACCCTAAAACTCACTACTGGACACTTCATTGCACTCCAGGGAGAAAAGATTCAGCTCCACCCACCAGAACACAGATATAAGCTCCCCCAACATGGAAACCTTGACAAGCCACTAGCCCAACCCCACCCACAGGAAGCAGACTTCACAATAAAGAGGAACCATGAACTTCTAGCCTACAGAATGGGCACCCCAAACACAGCAATCTAAACAAAATGAAAAGGCAGAGAAATATTCAGCAGGTAAAGGAACAAGATAAATACCCACCAAACAAACAAAAGAGGAGGAAACAAGGAGTCTACCTGAAAAAGAATTCAGAATAAATGATATTAAAGATGATCCAAAATCTTGAAAACAAAATGGAGTTACAGATAAACAGACTACGGACAAGGATTGAGAAGATGCAAGAAATGTTTAACAAGGACCTAGAAGAAATTAAGAAGAGTCAATCAATAATGAATAATGTAATACTGAAACCAAAAGCACTCTGGAGGGAACCAACAGTAGAATAACTGAGGCAGAAGAGAGAATAAGTGAGGTAAAACATAGAATTGTGGAAAAATGAAGCAGAGAGGAAAAAAGGAAAAAGAATTAAAAGAAATTAGGACAACCTCAGAGACCTCTGGGACAATGTTAAACGCACCAGCATTCAAATCACAGGTATCCCAGAAAACAAAGACAAAAAGAAAGGGCATGAAAAAATACTTCAGGCGATAATAGTTGAAAACTTCCCTAAAATAGGGAAGGAAATAGGCACCCAAGTCCAAGAAAGCCAGAGAGTCCCAAACAGGATAAACCCAAGGCGAAACATGCCAAGATACATACTAATTAAACTAATGAAGATCAAACACCAACAATAACTATTAAAAGCAGCAAGGGAAAAGCAACTAGTAACCCACAAGGGGATCCACATAAGGCTAACAGCTGATCCTTCAACAGAAACTCTTCAGGGCAGAAGGGCATTGGCAGGACATACTGAAAGTGATGAAAGTGATGAACCAGTGATGAAAGAGAAAAAGCCAGATTACTGTACCCAGCAAGGATCTCATTCAGATATGAAGGAGAAATCAAAAGCTTTACAGGCAAGCAAAATCTGAGAGAATTCAGCACCACCAAACCAATTCTTCAACAAATGCTAAAGGATGTTCTCTAGACAGGAAACCCAGAAAAGGTTTATAAAATCAAACCCAAAACAACAAAATGGCAACAGGATCAAACTTATCAATAATTACCTTAAATGTAAATGGGTTGAATGCTCCAACCAAAAGACAAAGACTGGCTAAATGGATACAAAAACAAGACCACTATAAATGCTGTCTACAAGAAACCCCCACCTCAAACCAAGGGTCACATACAGACTGAAAGTGAAGGGCTGGAAAAAGATATTCCATGCAAATGGAGACCAAAAGAAAGCAGGAGTAGTAATACTCATATCAGATAAAATAGACTTTGAAATAAAGACCATGAAAAGAGACAAAGAAGGACACTACATAATGATCAAAGGATCAATCCAAGAAGAAGATATAACAATCAAATATATATGAACCCAACATACGAGCACCTCAACATGTAAGGCAAATGCTAACAAGTATGAAAGGGAAAATTAACAGTAATACAATAATAGTGGAAGACTTTAATACCCCACTCACACCTATGGATAGATCAACCAAACAGAAAATTAGCAAGGAAGCACAAGTTTTAAATGATACAATGGACCAGTTAGACCTAATTGATATCTATAGGACATTTCACCATAAAACAATGAATTTCACCTTTTTCTCAAGTGCACACAGAACATTGTCCAGGATAGATCACATCCTGGGCCATAAACCTATCCTTGGTAAATTCAAAAAAACTGAAATCATTTCAAGCATCTTTTCTGATCACAATGCAGTAAGATTAGATGTCAACTACAGGGAAAAAAAAAACTATTAAAAATACAAACATATGGAGGCTAAACAATACGCTTCTGAATAAACAACAGATCACAGAAGAAATAAAAAAGGAAATCAAAATATGCATAGAAATGAATGAAAATGAAAACACGACAACCCCAAACCTCTGGGATTCAGTGAAAGCAGTGCTAAGGGGAAGGTTCATAGCAATACAAGTTTACCTCAGGAAACAACAGAAAAATCAAATAACAACCTAACTTTTTACCTAAAGTAACTAGAAAAAGAAGAAACAAAGGACCCCAAAGTTAGGAAAGAAATCACAAAAATCAGAGCAGAAATATATGAAAAAGAAACAAAGGAGATACAGCAAAAATCAACAAAACTAAAAGGTGGTTCTTTGAGTAGATAAATAAAATAGACAAACCATTAGCCAGACTCATCAAGAAAAAAAGGGAGAAGAATCCAATCAATAAAATTAGAAATGAAAATGGAGAAATCACAACAGACAACACAGAAATACAAAGGATCATAAGAGACTACTATCAGCAACTGTATGCCAATAAAATGGACAACTTGGAAGAAATGGATGAATTCTTAGAAAAATATAACCTTCCAAAACTGAACCAGGGAGAAACAGAAAATCTTAACAGACCCATCACAAGCATGGAAATCGAAACTGTAATCAAATATCTGCCAACAAACAAAAGTCCAGGACCAGATGGCTTCACAGGTGAATTCAACCAAAAATTTAGAGAAGCACTAACACCTATGCTACTCAAATTCTTGCAGAAAACTGCAAAGGTAAACTCCCAAACTCATTCTATGAGGCCACCATCACCCTAATACCAAAACCAGACAAAGATGCCACACAAAAAAGAAATCTACAGGCCAATATCACTGATGAACATAGATGCAAAACTCCTCAAGAAAATTCTAGCAAGCAGAATCCAACAACATATTAAAAAGATCACAAATCATGACCAAGTGGGCTTTATCCTAGGGATGCAAGGATTCTTCAATATTTGTAAATCAATGTGATATTCCACATTAACAAATTGAAAGAAAAGCCATATGATTATCTCAATAGATGCAGAGAAAGCCTTTGACAAAATTAAAAAACCCATTTATGATAAAAACTCTCCAGAAAGCAGGCATAGAAGGAACATACCTCAACATAATAAAAGCCATATAGGATAAACCCACAGCAAACATTATCCTCAATGGCAAATAATTGAAAGCATTGCCCCTAAAGTAAGGAATTAGACAAGGGTACCCACTCTCACCACTACTATTCAATATAGCTTTGGAAGTTTTAGCCACAGCAATCAGAGAAAAAAAAGAAAAAAAAAAAGGAATCTAGATGGGAAAAGAAGTAAAACTTACTGTTTGCATATGACATGATCCTCTACATAGAAAACCCTAAAGACACAACAAGAAAATTACTAGAGCTAATCAATGAATATAATAAAGTTGCAGGATATAAAATTAATACACAGAAATCCCTTGCATTCCTATACACTGAGAAAACAAAGAGAAATTAAGGAAACAATCCCATTCACCACTGCCAACAAAAAGAATAAAATACTTAGGAAAACCTCGAATAGCCAAAGCAATCTTGAGAAAGAAGAATGGAACTGGAGGAATCAACCTGCCTGACTTCAGACTATACTACAAAGCTACAGTCATCAAGACAGTTTGGCACTGGCACAAAGACAGAAATATAGATCAATGGAACAAGACAGAAAGCCCAATAAATCCACAAACCTATAGACACCTTCGGAGAAGGCAATGGCAACCCACTCCAGTACTCTTGCCTGGAAAATCCCATGGATGGAGGAGCCTGGTAGGCTGCAGTCCATGGGGTCGCTAAGAGTCGGACATGACTGAGTGACTTCCCTTTCACTTTTCACTTTCATGCACTGGAGAAGGAAATGGCAACGCACTCCAGTGTTCGTGCCTGGAGAATCCCAGGGACGGGGAGCCTGGTGGGCTTCCATCTATGGGGTCACACAGAGTCAGACACAACTGAAGCGACTTAGCAGCAGCAGCAGCATGGAAACCTTATCTTTGACAAAGGAAGCAAAAATATACAATGGAGAAAGACAATCTCTTTAACAAGTGGTGCTGGGAAGACTGGTCATCCGCTTGTAAAAGAATGAAACTAGAACACTTTCTAACACTGTACACAAAAATAAACTCAAAATGAATTAAAGATCTAAATGTAAGATCAGAAACTATAAAACTCCTAGAGTAAAACATAGGCAAAACACTCTCTACATAAATCACAGCAGGATCCTCTATGACCCACCTCCCAGAGTAATGGAAATAAAAGAAAAAATAAAACAAATGGGACCAAATTAAACTTAAAAACTTTTGCACAACAAAGGAAACTATAAGCAAAGTGAAAAGCCAGCTTTCAGAATGGAAGAAAATAATAGCAAATGAAGCAAATGACAAAGAATTAATCACAAAAATATACAAGCAGCTCATGCAGTTCAATACCAGAAAAATAAATGATCCAATCAAAAAACGGGCCAAAAAACTAAACAGACATTTCTCCAAAGAAGACATACAGATGGCTAACAAACACATGAAAAGATGCTCAACATCACTCATTATCAGAGAAATGCAAATCAAAACCACAATGAGGTCCTATCTGATGCAGGTCAGAATGGCTGCTATCAAAAAGTCTAAAAACAGTAAATGCTGGAGAGGATGTGTAGAAAAGGGAACCCTCTAACACTGTTGGTGAGAATGCAAACTAGTACAACTACTATGGAGAACAGTGTGGAGATTCCTTAAAAAATAGGAAACAGAATTGCCACACGACCCAGCAATCCCACTGCTTGGCATACACACCAAGGAAACCAGAACTGAAAGAGACACGTGTACCCCAGTGTTCACTGCAGCACTATTTATAATAGCCACAACATGGGAGCAACCTAGATATCCATCGGCAGATGAATGGATAAGAAAGTTGTGGTGCATATACACAATGGAATATTACTCAGCTATTAAAAAGAACACTTTAGAGTCAGTTCTAATGAGGTGGATGAAACTGGAGCCTATTATACACCGTGAAGTAAGTCAGAAAGAAAAACACCAATACAGTATATTAATGCATATATGTGGAATTTAGAAAGATGGTAACAATGACCCTATATATGAGACAGCAAAAGAGACACAGATATAAAGAACAGACTTTTGGACTCTGTGGGAGAAGGTGAAGGTGGGATGATTTGAGAGAAAAGCATTGAAACATGTATATTACCATATGTGAAATAGATGACCAGTCCAAGTTCAATGCCTGAAACAGGGCAATCAAAGCTGGTGCACTGGGACAACCCAGAGGGATGGGATGGGGAGGGAGGTGGGAGAGGGGTTTGGGTCAGGGGGGGACACACGTACACCCATGGCTGATTTATGTCAATGTATGGCAAAAATCACCACAATACTGTAAAGTAATTAGCTTCCATTAAAATAAATAAATCAATTTAAAAAAAAAAGAATAACAGACAACTGTTGGTAAGAAACTGGAGCTCTCACACATTGCTGGTAGAAACAGAATGGTACAGCTACTATGGAAAAAGTCTGGTGGTAAAAGGTAAAGACAGCATTAGCAAATTACCCAGAAATTCCACTGGTAGGTATATACCTAAAAAGAATTGAAAACACTGGTGTTCAAACAAAAACCTGCACACAAATGTTCACAGGAGTACTGCATATATACAGTAGCCAAAAGGTGGAAATAACCCAAATGACCATCAAGTGATGAATGTACCACAAAATGTGGTATATCCATATAATGGAATATTATTTAATTATAAGAAGAATGAAGTATTGATACATTCTAAGATATGAATGAACCCTGAAAACCATATACTAAGTGAAAGAAGCAGACACAAAAGGTTACACAGTATATGACTTCATTTATGTAAAATATCCAGAATAGGCAAATACACAAGAGACAGAAAACAGATTAGAGGTATCCAAGTACTTGGAAAAAAGGGTATTGGGGTTTCTGTTTGGGATGATAGAAAGTTCTAGAACTAGATAGTTGTTATGGTTGAGAAACACTGTGAACATACTGAGTGGCAGTAAACTGTAAACTTTTAAATGGTAAATTTTTTATTGTGTATATTCTGTCACACAAAAATATGCTCTAAAAGTTTTGCTATAAAGAATATTTGAAACCTCCTAAAACCATAACTCATTTAGAAATAAGTTAGTTACACTGACTTACTACATCAGGAAATGACAAACTTTTCAGTAAATACTTTTGGCTTCACAGGCCTTCCTGTGTTGCAGCTACTGAACTCTGATGATACAGCATGAAAGCAACCACAGACATTAAGTAAGCAAATTGATGTGATCCAGTAAAATTTAATTTTCAAAAACAGGGGACAGGCCAAATTTGGTATGAAGACTGTACTTGGCTAAGCTGTGAGGTATATTATCCTCCTTGTATTAATGGGAGTATTATGAGAAATTACAAATCTTTTCTTATCCAAATTTGCTATATTATAAATTAAAGTTGCATTAAATTAAAACAACAAAGCTGTAACAGTATATTGGGATATTCTCTCGTAGCTCAGTCAGTAAAGAATCTGCCTGAAAGGCAAGAGACCCAGGTTCGATTCTTGGGTTGGGAAGATCCACTGGAGAAGGAAATGGCAACCCACTCCAGTATTCTTGCCTGGAGAATCCCATGGACAGAGGAGCCTGGCAGGCTACAACCCACAGGGTCACAAGAGTCAGACACGACTTGGTGACTAAATCACCATATCAATAATATAAAGTCCATAATAGTAAAAGCTTTACATTTACTGAGAATCAAAAGGCAGAACCGATAAAACTGTATTATATTAATAAAAATTTTATACACACTTAACACATTAGCTAAATGTTAATTTAACTTCAATGTGAACTACAGATTATCCATAATCTTCTTAAAGGTAATACCATTTTTCCTTTTGACCAACCATGGTGAGAACATCTTGACATACCTTCCTTCTTATCACCTTTCTTAATTTTTTAATGAAACTTTGAAAACTTATAAACCTACTCTTTTTCTGAAATTTATTATGTTTATAACCATGATTAGATAGCTGGGTACTGTTTGTTTTTCATTAGACCTTTGTTTTTTAGTTTGGTTTCTTTAGTCATAATTAAAATATTGCTAAGAGTTGGGCACAACTGAGCGACCTCACTTTCACTTTTCACTTTCATGCACTAGAGAAGGAAATGGCAACCCACTCCAGTATTCTTGCCTGGAGAATCCCAGGGACGGGGGAGCCTGGTGGGCTGCCGTCTATGGGGTCGCACAGAGTCAGACATGACTGAAGTGACTTAACAGCAGAACATTTAGAGTAATTAGAACTAAGAAATGCTTACTTATTATTTCATAAACCATTACCAACTTTAAATATTAACAAATAATAAATGACCCAAAGACAGAGAGCAAAGAATATGGCCTAGAGACAAAGTAAAAAGAGAAACAAAGTGCTCACAGTTAATCTACAAACCATAAAATCAGGCCAGAAAAACCCTAAGTTGAAAATTTAAGAGATACTTTTAGTAGTATGAACGTCAAAATAATTCTGATATTGAACCCTAAATCAGAATTTTCCTTTATAATGGGACTAACTGCTCAGATATTATTTTGAATAAGCCCAAAGTAAATGAAATCACAAGTGGTTCAGTGGCCTGAACATAGTTAAGTACTCAGTGTGAGTTGAGTGAAATGATGCTGAGAAATCCATTTTGTCCATGGAAAGTTACACATTCTAAAACAATAAAATATATTTTGCAAAACTGTATCTAAAAACATATTCTTTCTGTTTGTATCTAAAAACAAAACAAAATTGTATCTAAAAACATATTCTAATTTCTAAGCTTGGAAAGGATGGCAAATGGCACAGAAATGGTAAGAGTAAAATTTTCCCTTTGAAAATATCTCAATTACTTTTTCCTTTTTCACTATTTGCCAATGGTATTCAGCCTAAATAAAAATTCTCTCAGTAAATGATAACCAACTTGGATAAATAAACCTATCTTTCAAATAATTTTATGTCATCTTTGTAAAGAACCCTATATTACAAGGGAGCTTCTTTTCTTAAAAAAAGTGTGAAGTATTAGAAAAAGAAACCACTAGCTAAGTCATTTTAAGTAAAATTCTAATTCTGAAAAAATCTCTCCGTTCTCTGAACATTTCAAAATCAAATATGAAAATCTGACAAGTTCAACACATCATCTGTTTATCAACTCAATATCATCTGCTTTAGTAACTTTTAAATTTTTAGTGTATTAAAAACTACTACTTATCCTTGTTCTCTAGAATAATTGTTTTAGCACAGTAGGCATCAAGTAAGCAATGAATACTGTGAAGTGTGGCTTAAGGGAACATTATACAACCAGAAATTTTGTTAGTTTTATGTAATTTCAAGCTATTTCAGGCTTGGCCAAACATAAGCAAAATTTAAAAGTATCACTGAAGAAGTAAATGTGTACGTAGAAATATAGTGTTTGCTTTTCCAAAAGTTAATAGTATTTAATTGTGATAAACTTAAAGTACTTACTCTAAAAGAGGTGGAAGTATGTCACAATTCAAAACAAAATCTCTGCATTCTGCATTGTCACCAGCAATATTACCAAGTGCCCAAACAGCCTTCAAAAAACAATACAAAATATTCTTTTACGACAGTATCTTAAATAAGATTCTCTCTTAAGAATGAAATTTTATTGTAAAAGGAAAAAACTGGTAAGTTTTCAAGATGTTAAAAAAAAACATACTAGTAGACAAGAAAGGAAAACTTCAAAAGTATCTTTAATAATATTTTTAGTCAAATTAAAACACAGGGCATTTAAAAATTTTTTCTTACATGATAGTGAAATGTTTATTCTCTTTAAGCAGGAGATAGTTTGTCTACTTTGAATCTACATGGAGAGACAAAATATAGTTGACCTTTGAACAATTTTGCAGTGAGGGGCATCAACCCCTGCACAGTCGAAAATCCATATATAACTTTAAAGCTGGCCCTCCTTACCCAAGATCACTTGCAGACTCAACCAACTTCAGATTGTATAGTACTGCAGTATGTATTTATTGCAAAAAAAAAAAAAAACTGTGTGTAAGTGAACCAACACATTCAAACCTGTTTTGTTCAAGGGTCAACTGTATATCTATTTAGGGAATTTTACAATTACCTATGCTAGAGGTTTGATACTATGCCAAAGAATCCACTCACTGGGAAGGAACTAACTTGTAAAAGAAAAAAGGAAGGAGAGATAAAGCATAGTAAACTATAAGGTAAAGCTAATGTGACAACTGTCTTGAACTGATGCTTAAAAATAAGCTTAGAGATAGTCCAGATTAAATAAATGACAGTAAAAGATCAAATTATTCATGTATTAAATTTCAATTCAATAAGAAATTACACAAATGCAAATGATCATTATATTTTCATTTCAAGTTTCTCATATAAGTACAAAAGTAGACATAAGTTAATTTTTCAACTGAGAAAATTATATTTTAACATTTAAAATTTACACTAATATTTTTAACATCTACTCTAGACGTAAGTTTATTTTTCACATTTTTAAGAAAAAGTTTTTAAAGTGATGACATTTTGCACCCTGTGAAGTATTTTGTTTGTGGGATATCAATTTTTATAACATTCTGGAAGTCAACTTTGAAATAGTAATAGCACTTTAAAAGCTTTTCTTTGAGTATAATCATTTTTCCCTAATGAAATAATCAAGGCATATATTAATGTCAAGACATATTACTATCAAGATTGATATATAATGATGCTCACCACAATATTAACACCAATAAGCTAGAAATAACTCAATTGTACAACTACTGAGGAATAAATTATGTAGCTACCTGAATGGATAATGAGTAATCAGTAAAATTTTCTTCAAGAATAATTAATGCCATAAGAAAAATCTCTCATTACTATTGTTAAGTGGGAAAAAATATAAAAATATATATATAAACAAACAAATGGAATGGTAGCGAGATCTACGGATCAATTTGCATGAACATGAATCAAAACAAAAATAACAAAACATTTGACTTTCTCTAGATGGTAAAAATTATATGTGATTAAATTTTCCCTGTTACAACAACTATGATAATTTATATATAAAGTCTAATCTAAAATGGTTTATTAAAAATAACATGACATATTAAAAAGAAACAATAAAATAATCTACATACATGTAAAGAACAAGGAGTCAGACTGTTCCAGGTTTAAAACCTGGCTCAGCCCTTCACTGTGACTTTGGGTAAATTACTATCTTTTCTGGGTCTCAGTATGCTCTTCTATAAATGGGAATAGTAATTCTCAATAGCTGAAATCTATATACAAAGGAGCCAGGATAATACCTAAAACAGTTCATTCTTCCTTCCAATTTGACACTAAACAGAAATTATTATATTCTAACAAATGTAATGCACAGGCAACTTGGTAAAAATGAATTTCAAATCATAATCACAAATGGCACTTTCAAGAGAAAATTAAAATCTAGTAGATATAACAGTTCAAGTTAGAAACTTACCTGTTCTTGAACATCTTCATGTTCTGAATTAAGAAGTTTGATAAAAATTGGAACAGCCCCAGTTTCAATCACTACTTTGGTATGCAGAAAAGTTCCAGATGCTATATTAGTTAATGCCCACGCAGCTTCAAACTAAGGAAAAATAAAAGCAAAATAGATGAAAGCCCCAAAGAAATGCCAGAAAGAGGAAGAAAGGAAGAAGAGAGGGAGTCAAGACTTAGCTGAATAAGTCTGAGAGAAAGATTCACTTATGATTAATAAGATTCAATGTGAAATCAGATTTGACAGGTAAAAATGTTTTTTTTTAAAAAGGACTCTTCAATCTGGAAAAATAAGAACTGAGAAGAATAAAAATTTATAAAATCATGAACAATAAATGAACACCTCTGAATTTATATTTCATAAAACCCCTGATGTTTACTATTAGGGAGCCAGGTATTCTAAATCAAGCAGTTTAAAACAAAATGATATACACTACTTAATTAATAGAATATTTATGGAACTTAGAATCATAAACGGAGAAGGCAATGGCACCCTACTCCAGTACTCTTGCCTGGAAAATCCCATGGGCGTTGGAGCCTGGTGGGCTGCAGTCCATGGGGTCGCTAGGAGTCGGACACGACTGAGCGACTTCAGTTTCACTTTTCACTTTCATGCATTGGAGAAGGAGATGGCAACCCACTCCAGTGTTCTTGCCTGGAGAATCCCAGGGACAGGGGAGCCTGGTGGGCTGCTGTCTCTGGGGTCACATAGAGTCGGACACGACTGAAGTGTCTTAGCAGCAGCAGCAGCAGAATCATAAAAGGTTACTTTTGTTTCCCTAAGGATCATCTATTCTTAACCGTCTCACTTAAATAAGAAAAACTAGAAAGCCATACATTTAGGTGGTTAGTTCAAGGTGAAAGAGTTCATTATTAGCAGAGCCACAAGAACTTGTGGTATTCTTTCAAGTAGCAGAGCCTCTGGGAAGTTACTCATATCAATCAGATTTCAGATATACTTATCTGTGATGGATTTATAATGACGGAATTGAGAAAAATTTAACTCATGGTTCTCTAACCAACTAGCAAATTAGACCTGCAAATTAAGGAGTGACAATAATGGCAATGGCTTTACAAATATTTGGCCTAGACAACTTCTCACATTAAGGTAGGTATATTATGATTAATAAAAGTGTAATAAAAAGCATTAGTGAAAGGCATGAAAAGTACAGATAAAACTAGAGAAAATGGTTATATTTTTTAAAAGGAAAAAAAAAAGAGGCAGAGCTCCTATTCGACTCCACTAGATCTTTAGTATGTGGCAACAATGCCAATTCTTCTGATTTGTAAAAAGAAGCCCCAAATCTAGACTTCCATTTGAAATTCTTCAACTTTTGAAAGCCTAATATCTGAATTCATATATTTTAAAACATGTGCAGGCCAAACATGTAGGTCCCCAGTTTGAGGCCTCTCAATTACAGTAAGTCCCCTACATATGAGCCTTCAAGACACAAACTTTCAAAGATGTGAACGTGTGTTCCATCAACATCAGGCAAGAGTGATACAGATATACTGCATATATATATACTGATATGTATCTGCAGCCTAACCTCCATCTCCTATTGTTGACGATCCTTCAGCTGTACCATCCCCATTTTCTCTCCCTCCTCCAGTCAGTAACTCTTCTTGTCTGGCATGCCAGCCCCTGCCTGCCAGCTGCTGTACTACACTACTGTACTTTTCAAGGTAGTATACTATGAGATTAAAAATGTTTTCTTTATTTTTTGGTTGTTTTGTATGTATTATTTGTGTGGAAAGCATTATAAACCTTTTACAGCACAGTACTATATAGCCAATTGTGTTAGTTGGGTACCTAGGGTAACGTTATTGGACTGATAAATGCACTCTCAGAACAGAACTTAGTATAGTTCAGTTCAGTTCACTTGCTCAGTTGTGTCCGACTCTTTGCAGCCCCATGAACCGGAGCACGCCAGGCCTCCCTGTCCATCACCAACTCCCGGAGTTCACCCAAACCCATGTCCATCAAGTCGGTGATACCATCCAACCATCTCATCCTCTGTCGTCCCCTTCTCCTCCTGCCCTCAATCTTTCCCAGCACCAGGGTCTTTTCAAATGAGTCAGCTCTTTGCATCAGGTGGCCAAAGTATTGGAGTTTCATCTTCAGTATCAGGCCTTCCAATGAATATTCAGGACTAAGTTCGTTTAGGATTGACTGGTTGGATCTCCTGGCAGTCCAAGGGACTCTCAAGAGTCTTCTCCAACACCACAGTTCAAAACATCAATTCTTCAGCGCTCAGCTTTCTTTATAGTCCAACTCTCACATCCATACATGACCACTGTAAATACCATAGCCTTGACTTTATTGATAAAGTAATGTCTCTGCTTTTCAATATGCTATCTAGGTTGGTCATAACTTTTCTTTCAAGAAGCAAGTGTCTTTTAATTTCATGGCTGCAATCACCATCTGCAGTGATTTTGGAGCCCCAAAAAATAAAGTCAGCCACTGTTTCCCCATCTATTTCCCATAAAGTGATGGGACCAGATGCCATAATCTTAGTTTTCTGAATGTTGAGCTTTAAGACAACTTTTTCACTCTCCTCTTTCACCTTCATCAAGAGGCTCTTTAGCTCTTCTTTGCTTTCTGCCATAAGGGTGGTGTCATCTGCATACCTGAGGTTATTGATATTTCTCCCGGCAATCTTGATTGCAGTCTGTGCTTCCTCCAGCCCAGCGTTTCTCATGATGTATTCTGCATATAAGTTAAATAAGCAGGGTGACAATATATAGCCTTGACGTACTCCTGTTCCTATTTGGAACCAGTCTGTTGTTCCATGTCCAGTTCTAACTGTTGCTTCCTGACCTGCATATAGGTTTCTCGAGAGGCAGGTCAGGTGGTCTAGTATGCCCATCTCTTTCAGAATTTTCCACAGTTTATTGTGATCCACACAGTCAAAGGCTTTGGCATAGTCAATAAAACAGAAATAGATGTTTTTCTGGAACTCTCTTGCTTTTTTGATGATCCAGCAGATGTTGGCAATTTGATCTCTGGTTCCTTTTCCTTTTCTAAAACCAGCTTGAACATCTGGAAGTTCACGGTTCATGTATTGCTGAAGCCTGGTTTGGAGAATTTTGAGCATTACTTTACTAACGTGTGAGATGAGTGCAATTGTGCAGTAGTTTGAGCATTCTTTGGTATAGTTAGATCTATGGTTTGAACAATATATTTCATATTAACTTGGATAATATGGCACACCACATAGCTGCCCCAAGAACACACTGTTGAATTTCACTAGGTTTCAAGTATAATGATTAATTGGAGAACAAAATGGCAACTCACTCCAGTATTCTTGCCTGGAGAATTCCATGAACAGAGAAGCCTGAAGGGCTACAGTCCACAGGATTACAAAGGGACACGACTGAGTGACTAACACACACACAATGATTGATAAACTCTCAAATCCCCAACGTTCTTGAATACTGTGTGCTTTCTACACATGCTATTTTCACAACCTGAAATTACTTTTCCTTTTATTCAGCCCGTTAAAGTCTCATTCCCCCTTAAGACTAGCTGTGTAACATTGTAAACATAAGCTGCTATGTTCTCTCTGCTCTCAAAGTACTTTGTATAACAATTTTCTATTAGCACTAAGTGTACTATAGTATCATCTATAGTACTATAGATCTGTTTAGGTGTTTGTCTTCCCCAACAGAGTGAAGAATTTCTGCAAAGAGAGAAATATCTTACCAATCTGTAACTACAATGCCTTATACAATGTATTGTTTAAAGTAACATTCAATTTTATCCATTCATTTCTTCTTTCAATCACTTAGAATTAAAGAGCCAAATAATAAACTGCTATCAGGAGGCTTAGGTTTTAGTTTGGACTCAAAGCTTACAAATAAAGTGAATGACCAAACCATGATTTCCAGCCCTTATAGCACTATTACATGAAGACCCTAGTTGATAGATAGATTTTAGGTGATTAATAGTCCTTATAGCATTATCACTTAATTGACATAAGACTATCCTTATTGTAAACATTCTCAGCATTTTTTATAAAGCTCATGATGGGTAATATTCAGAAGTGCAGCACATTTCTTTGCTTACACCTAGAGAGAGGATCTTTCCCAAGTTACTCAGATTAAGTGGAACACTATTCTAAGATGTAATTTCAAATTATTCAAATACCAGGAACAGTTCTCCTATACCAATAAGAGCATTGAGAAAGTAGGTGTAGGTTATATATATAGCAATGAAAGTCAGGAAGAACAATCCTAAACAGTAAAATATTTGCAAACTTCAATATTTTTAGTAGCCAATTATTTGGAAGACATCTTTAAATTTTCACTATAACTGAGAAGCAACACTCTTTAAGACACACTTAACTTTGGTCACATTTTAAGTAGATTATACTGATTTGTTCTTTCTTAAAAAAAAAAAAGGAACTGATCAATCAGATAAAAATGTTTTAAGAGGTACAAGAGTTTATACTAAAAAGTCACAACTTTAGTTAGGAGCCAAAATAAATTTAACCATTAAGTAAGTTAACATTTTGATTTATTATTTTCTAAAACAAAAGTTATTAAAGGTTGACAACTATAATATTTTTCTTAAAATTACAAATGATTTGAAATATATTTTTCAAAAAAAATTGTTTAATGATAATAATTTCTAGAGAAAGTAATAGTTCCTAGAAAAAATTAGCACTGTAAACTTGACCAGGGCAAGACAGATAGCACCACCTTTAATCGCCACCTACTGATATTTACTGAATGCTTACAATATATTCAGTACTGTAGAAGTTGCTTTCACTAGAAACTAATCCTATGTCATTTCTGGAAAGATAATTAAGAACGTAAACTACAGAACTCACTTGTAATGTACAATTTTCATTTCTTTCAAGAAATTTCACAAATCTCTGCACCACTCCTGGTTTCTGTATAACTTGATCAATTGGTGGATTAGGTTCTAAAAATTAAAAAAGAATGAAGCTATTATGCAGATACAAAAGCACAATGATCTGGAACAGGACACACAAAATAACTCTTTCCTAGATTTCACTGCCCAGATTTGAAACCCTTAGCTGGATGTAACTGAAGAAAACAAATGCTCTCATAACTGCAATGTTTGCTGCCAAAAAAAAAAAAAAAAAAAACTACAAAAAAGCAAATTATTTTTCATTAGTGTAACAGTAAGAAAATTTTAAAATATTTCCTAAACAAATATTTAAAATTCATAAATTAAAGGCTATTTAGCAGGTCACGTTTACAGTATGGGAATATTTCAGTCCAATACTCATAACACCAATCAAAGGATAATAACCCTCCTAAGGATAACAGTCTTTCTAATTCTTCATAACCATACTCCAATTTCCAGGGATGTCCCTTTCACTATCAACCATGAACTGCCTAATGTCTTTCAGCCAGACAAGTCCTATCTTCTCAAGATGTTATTTACAAAAATGCTATTGAACTATGTAGAATTCTTGATAAACTCTCACGATAGGTGAGGACTTAAGAGAATAATAAAATCTCTAAGAAGTTTAAATGCAAATTTAAAATAAACGCAAAAAGTAAATGCAATTAAAATAAACACAAACTTAAAATAAAGGTATTTCTGGGATTTCCTGGCAGTCCAGTGCACTTGCAATGCAGGGGGCCCAGGTTCAATGGTTGGGAACTAAGATCCCACAAGCCAAGCAATGTGGTCAAAAGAAAAAAAAAAGGGAATAGACGTTTTTCCTTTTCTTTTTTCTACAAATTTGCTATCCTAACTTTTTCAAAAATTGGGAGATTTCTGCAAAGCTAGTAAAATACTACAAAGTTTTGTTTTGGTGTTCTACATGAAAAGTCTGGATTCTACAGCCTAAACTGTTCTTACAGTTATAAAACATCAACAAGATAATGCATAATATTAATGCTTTTACTCCCACCCAATATAAAATAGAAATTAAATTTTTTAAAATTTGTAAAAAAAAGAAATATCTGATTAAATTATTTTACATTCATGCTCTGCTGTCATGCTGCCATTTTAAAAAAGTCTGAAAAATATTTCTGTAAGAATTTATAAATATGTATCTCTAACTTTCTTAGCAATGGGACTGATTTGGGACTATTTTGCTTCTTTAAATTCTTTTATATTTGCAGATATTCTACAATCAACATGTGTTACTTTGACAGTATAATGGTTTTAAAAAAGAGATTATAGAAAAAATTAAGACATAGTGGCAAAGAGTCTTAAAATTAAAAAAAAAAAAAACTAACAAAATTGCACTACAAATTCCTGTAACATCAGGAAATGAGTAACATCAAATAAGCACACTGAAAATAATTCTTGCCTTTAGAAAGCAGCTTTCTAAATTTCTGTGTAGCTGTTAGCTGTTGATCAGCATTATTAGAAAAAATCATCTGAACCATATCTGAAGTAATAACTTCTTCCTAAAACACAGAAAATATAATTATTATCCAAATATTTTAAATTAATAATTTTGCAGTACATCTCTGAAATACTGAAGAAATATAATTTGAAATACATTTGTAATATCTACCTCTGGAATGGGTACAGTGGAACTGATGTCTGGATCCTGGATAGGATTTTCTAACATAGATTCATCATTTCTGGGTAAAGAGACATTTCTGCGTTTGAATAACTATAATAAAGAGAAATAATACATTAAGTTTTCCATAAAACCCTAAATTCCCATAGAATTATTTTTTCCTTTAAGTGAACAAAACAAAACAATCATTTTATCACTTAAAGTTCTGAATATTTTAGTATTTTGTAATCACCATACCATAAACACCTAAATTATTCAAGAGAAGTTAAACATCTGGGGCTAGACTAGCTCTTGTCCTATAGACTGCTTTGGGACATTCTTAATCTCAGGTCTTTTAACCAATTTCCAGTACCATAAACAGAACACACATTTATATTTTACAGCACTTAGAAAAACACATATGCCTACACTGAATTATGAGATATCTAAGAAGAAAAGCAGATCTGTTATATAAGTGAGATAATGTGACATATTAACAGAGCCAGTATATCAGACTAACAAGTAACAAGAACAACTCTCAGAAAAGATGACCCTATGCTTAATAACTGAGTGAACATAAAGAAAAAAAAAAAAAAGAGAGGAAGAAAGAGACATGGTCAAGTCACTGAGCAAGATTTACAGGTATATTTCATAAATCAAAACTGATAAAAAATCTGGTATCATAATCTTTTTGATAGCTAAATAAAATTCTGCTCTTCCTCAGTCTCTACACAGTTCTTTTCCTATTCATTTATTTAACACTTTTTTTCTTAAGTATCTACTGTAATATAGTAGAGACTATGTTAGATGCTATAAATAGGGGGGATAATCATATTTCTAAAACAGGCCTTTTTTAACTTTCTACATTGCTAGTCCCTTTTACATAGTGGTTCTAATTCATGTATGTGAGGACCATACCCTTCTACTTATTGATGAATACTTCCAAATTTCAGTGTATCTTGGAATGAAACATGTGGAGATGCATTCTTTTAAATGAATTTTTCTATTCCTTATGTTCCATATATAAAGCTCAAACAGAGAAGGCTAAGAAGTCTGCCTGATGAGACTATAGGAGGAACAGTATGAGTAGCATAGGAAAACGATTATAATTAACTTAGGGGCAAGGGTTATGAAAACCACAAAGTGACAAATACAGTTAATGTTTTTCTAGGGGGCAAATTTTGCAACGCTGAGTGGAAGTGATACAAATAGGCTCAAGAGTAAATATGTCTTAGCACTGGGGTAGAAATAGTGACATAAAAGGTTCATCAATGGAATAGAAAAGTTATTCTTGTCAGCGATTAAAAATAGCACAGGATTCTGATTCATGAATTTGCTAATATTACTGGATTCTAATAAAAATATATTTATATTCAATTTCCTAGAAAAAAATTTTTCATTTAAAATTATCTAAAAATTAGCAATAACAGAATTAAATATTTTAAGACACCTACCTGTTCTTCTCTTTTTTGTTTTCGAAGCTGTATTCCTTCTTCTTCTCTTCGTCTACGCATCTCCTGGGGGTTTAGGGCTTTATTCTTATAACTTTTCATTCTATAGTTATCTTTCCCTGGACTAGCCATGGCATCTTAAGATTAGGAGTGAAGAAAATAGGTATCAATTACTTTCAAAATAAAATGAGATGTTTACTCTGGGGCAATAAATTCAGGCTCGTGGATTAAATACACCAATAAAACTCATCCTGAAAATTATGTATAATGAATACATCCTCTCACCTCCACATCAAAATTGGAGGAAAATAATCAACTGTTTTAGGACTTCACTATCAAACAGATAATAGATTTTGGTCTAAACACAAAGTCATTACCATAATTTCACTGATTCGGAGAGGCACTCTCCATTCCCTGGTATTTTAGCCTTTCTATAAGTGAGGTGCATCTTAAAATAACTGTTAGCCAGGAAACAGTCATGAAACGGTTGGATAAAAAACTTCTAAATCACAGCTTCTGGAAAGATCAAGAAATAATCAGCAATGAATTGTCTTATTTTCAATAAAATATGGCATCAAGTTTCAGTAAGCACACCGTATGTATTTATTGGTGTCTGGCTTCTTTCATTTACTTAAGGAACTGCCTAAAGAACTAAAACCACACAGGTCAGGACTTGACTTATGACTACAATACCAATTTTCAGTACTAGAGTATAATCAGTTCATTTAAAATACTGAAATATTTCTATACTTTAAGTAGTTTTATTATACATATTTTAAAAATTAATACATAAATATTTTATAAATATACAAAACATATAAACATAAAATATATTTTAAAAGGGGCAGGAGATAAAACCAGAAAGGTAGGTAAGGTTGAAATATATACTTCCTGCAATCTAGCTGAGAAATCTGGTCTTGATCCTAAGGAGAAGAATTAAGAAATTAAAGAGAAGGTTGTTTCAAACATTGATGATAAAAGACCTAAAGTAAATTAGTAGCTGCACTGAAAAACACAGAAGACAGACTGATTCCAGAAACATTTCAGATATTGATTCAATAAGAATTAGAGGCCAAGTGAAGATAAGAAATATGTGCTAAGAAAGAGAAAGGAGTTGAGGATGATTTCATGGTTTTAAGCATGAACTCTTTCAGAATAATGACAAAATAACCCAAGACATGGAATACAGATGGAGGATTGGCGTAGTGGTTTTGTTTTCTTGCCTCCTTGTTTTTGAGATGAAAACAATGAATTCAATTATTTTCTTTTTCACTTACACACAGCAAAAATCACTCAGTACACAGTTCTACAAACTTGACACAATGCTCAGGTGTATAACCAACACAACTAAGATACAGAACAGCTTCATAATTCCCCCCAAAACTTCCTCATGCTGCTCTTATTTAGTCCTTCTCCTACTCCTAAAACCTGGCAACCACTATTTCCATAGCTCTGCCTTTCCCCAAATTTCACATAAATGAAATTATAACAGTATATAGTCTTAATTGTCTTCCTTCATTTAACATAGTGTATATGTGAGTCACCATATTGTTGGCATGTATCAAAATTCATTCTTTATTGTTTAGCAATATTCTATTGTACAGATATACCACAGTTTATTGATTCACTAGCTGAAGGACATTTAGGTGGTTTCTAGTTTAGTTAAGGTGAAGTCGCTCAGTCGTGTCCAACTCTTTGCGACCCGGTGGACTGTAGCCCACCAGGCTCCTCTGTCCATGGGATTCTCCAGACAAGAATACTGGAGTGGGCTGCCATTTCCTTCTCCAGGGGATCTTCCCGACCCAGGGATCGAACCCAGGTCTCCTGCATTGCAGGCAGACGCTTTACCCTCTGAGCCACCAGGGAAGCCCTGGTAGTTTTCAGTTTCTAGTTTAGGGCAGTTACAAATAAAACTGTTATAAACACTCATGTACAGGTTGTGTAAATATAAGTTTTCATTTCTCTCAGGTAAATATCTAGGAGTAGAATCTATGGATAACAGGACAAGCATATGCTTCACATTTTATAACTGCCATTCTGAAAATTAAGTATACCACTTTGCATTTCTATTAGCTATTACTGTTGCTCTGTATCCTGGCTACCCTTGTTAGAATTTTGTTATTTTTCACTGCAGTAACTCTAATGATGTATAGTGACTTTAATCTTAAATGTGTTAAATTTATAGTACATAGAGCATAAACAGAAGGTTTTGATTTATAGACGGTTAAAAATTATGAGTCAAACTCAGGAAAAGAGTATTGAATGATCATACAAGAGCACTAGAGCTATAAAAGAAAGACGCCCAAAGGAGAAATCTTAAGGATGCTCACATTTCCATGGAAAATGGAAAACAAAGGAAACCAAACATAAATAGAAGGATCAGAAGAAAATAAGAGTCCTGAAAAAGAAGGGAATTTAAAAGATAAAGAAATATTTCAGTTGCAGTGACCCTAAAAAAAAAAAGTCACTCAATTTATTCATTTATTGATTTATCCCGCAAATATTTAAGTGTCTACAATAAGTCAAGTGCCACAGGAAGGTAGACTTGATAATCAGGTCACTGGTAAAGTAAGAAAAACTTCTTTAGTGGTGGAACTAAAGGTAGAATGGAAAGGGCTGAGGACTTTACAATGATTTAAAAAGTACTTTGCACCTCTTAACACATGTAGATAGTTGTGCAATTAAAATATATGTATAATCAACCAATATCTCTTTATAAAAGTCAATAAATTAATTTTAGCAATACTGTGTGCACCTATAAATACCTATGTCTAGAAACAGTTCAATCTAACTTTCTTAATAACAATGTTTAGCATTATTCTCTATTTTATATATAAAAGCTCTGTTGCACTAATAAAAGCTTAGGCTCTTGTAAGGGAAAAACAAAGTTAATTACCGAGCAAACCGGGCTTCATATTAATTGTTGAATTACACTCAACAGTATAAAATATCTTAGCAAAATGAAATGTTCGCAGCAATAAACCTCTTTACAATATTTACCACCTATACATTAGGCATCTTCTATGCCACTGGCTTCTAAACTTTTGATCACATATCCTATGCACACAAAATACATTTGGGAATTTACCCTCAATATGCTTGTTTATTTATATATGCATATTACTAACTTAATAAACTATCCAATTATAAATTCACAGAAGTTTATTAAAAAAAGAATAGTTTTAAAATATAAGCAGAAGTTCTAATATTTTCTCCCCACATCTGATTGAATCACTTGTGCCTCCCAACACACACAGCAGACAGTGCTCGTAAGACCATCAATCTAGGCAATGACAAATTAAAATCTTTCAGTATAAATGCTAACCAAATAAAATCTCACCCCAGCAACTCATATATTATTTGTTTGTTTTCCTTCTATAGTACTAACTTCTTGTCCCTTATTTAACATCTGCATCCTCACTGCAGTTGCTTTAAAGGGGATAAGTTCAAGGAAAACGATTTTTTAAAGCTGCCTCACCCAAGGGGATTTTCTTTCTCCGGAATATAGCTTAAAAGACTGTACTTCAAAGCCTGCTGTCTCATACAAGTTATTTCAAATATAAGAAATGCCATTCAAACACTATAAAGTTGCCAGAGGATTTTTTTCAGTAATAAGCTAGCTTTTGACTCCGCTCTTTGAAAAAACTGTGCGGAGATTGGGCAAACAACTGGAATCTGAACTTTTTCTAATACATATTAACGGAATTTCTAATACATATTAACGGCATTTCTTGTCTCCATAAAGCCTGCGTTTCTATGGGCTTGGGTGTCTGTTAGTAAAACGACAAGATCAGCACTAAGGGGAAAGTGCAGCAACCAGAGCCCCTACAAGCAAACAAGCAGTACTTGAAGATCTAAAGGACAGAGCTATTTCCTGTTTACCATGAGAGAAAGTCACTTTTTAAAATAAAATATAAATCATAGAATGCTGTAACTAAGAGACATCAGAAGGTTAAAAAAAAGAAGTGTTCAAAAAGACGAAGAGTAAATGCCAGTGTCATATTCTTTTGAAGTAGCACTATCCTTTCTCACAGCTTTAAATTCCTCTCATCTCTCATCTCTTGTGCATTAGTAAGGAGACACTATTAAACTGTCACCTTGGAAGTGAGCTAGCTGAAGCATCTAACCCGCGCTCGCCCGCGTCAGGACTGAGCCCTTCCAGGCATCTGCGCCAGGTGGACGGCAGCGCTGGAGGTAGAGGGTGCGACACGTAGGCCCCTGGGGCTGAACCTGCCTTATTCTGGACACGAAGGAACTTCTAACACGCTGAGCTGCGGAACAGACCGCTGAGCCCCTGAAGTGACAGGCAACGTCTGATAAGACCATGTACCGAAAAAAAAAAAAACTGCCGAGAGACAGCGGAGCGGAGCGGCGAGAGGATCCTGTGCCTAAAGCTCCTGAGCATCAGCCTGGCTCTTGGAGAGGCTCTGAGCTCCCTGCGGCTTCGCGTCCTCAAGGGAAAGGTCTGGCCGCCACGCCCCCGCCACTGCTGTCTCCCTCTGGAGAAGCTGAGAGAACCCGGCCCGGCCCTGAACCCTTTGTTGCTGCTGCTACTGCTGCTAAGTCGCTTCAGTCCTGTCCGACTCTGTGCGACCCCACAGACGGCAGCCCACCAGGCTCCCCTGTCCCTGGGATTCTCCAGGCAAGAACACTGCAGTGGGGTGCCATTTCCTTCTCCAATTGTAGGGGAAGATAAAAACAGTGGCCTCAGGAACTAGTAGCTCCCGAAAGGACCAAACCCGAGGCTCACCCCACCTGGCGTGTGTCACTCCCACTTACCCATTAATGTGGCACTAGCCGGCGCCCTGACTTCCCAGTCCCCGGCTGTGGTGGCTGCTGCGGTAACTGTGGGGTCAGCACTCCGCCCCTAGCGATGAGTACAGACACCAGGCTCACAACTCAAGATGGCGGCCTCCTGCGCCCCTTACTCTAGACCCCCAAGTCTGGGCTCCCAGAAGCCCTTGCACGCGGCAGCAGCGGCAGCGAAGCTGCTGCACCGACAGGCAGAGGGGCGGAGAGAAGCGGACGCCCCAGCCCCACCCACTCATGGAGGATCCGGCGACTTCTGGACTCGGATTTTAACTCTGCGCGTTGCTGTGGCAGAAGTCTGTCCTACTGCCCTGCCAGCAGTAGCTCTCCCTGCCAATTCTGTCATTCACCCGTTCGTTCTTTTGTTCATCCATCCATCCAAGCTTCCATCCATTCATTATTCATTTTACAACGTCATTTAGTATTGACGGAGGGACTAATCTGTGCCAGACTTGATTTGATGTTGGAGGTACAGTAGTGTACACAACGGATAAAAATCCTGACCTCGTGGAGCTTCATTTTCTTCAACTTCATTCACTTCTTCCTATTTTCTCTGCTCATTTGTTTCAACTTTTCAGTTGAAAAATTTTGGATGCCGTAACATCTGTGGATTTTTTTTTTGCAAAATAGTAGCCACTGATGTATGAAATAAATAACTCCAAGTAAAGTATTCTTAATTTATTATAACACACATATAGCCTTGTTCAACACATGATTCAACCTTGGGGTTGAACAAGCAGTATGGAAAACAGATTGTTTATGTAGTGCAAGGCACAGAATATGCAAGATAAATAACACATGATTCCTTCCCCAAAGAAGCTCCTGTTTTCCATCTCGTGTTCTTTTTCGTTCTCTTTTCTGAGAAAATTTTTGGGTTACCTTACAGCTCTCTATTGATATGATTTTTAAAATTCTGATATTGTATATTTTTAAGTACCAAGAGCTGTTTCATATTTTTAATCAGGGGTCAAAATAGCATTATCTTGAAACCTTGAGGCAAGAACAGGTCTTTGCCACCCTCCATAGTTGGGAGTTTGGCACGCTGTAACATTATAAGCCCTTGATTGATGATGTAATAGAGTGCTACTCAGTCAGGCCCTAGACAGTGGGTATTGTGGATTCGTGTAATGCCTTAGGACCCAACCTGGGAATTCATTTATAGAGACCTCTGAGTCTAGTGTCTCCTCTTAAATTAGGCGTTGGAACCTTGACGGGAAAACGACTACGACTCCCACAATGCACTACGACCCAGATTGGCGTGCAGAGGTTCATGCTGGGATTCCTTCTCTTCCGGGGAAGAGAGGAAAAGCTTTTTTGAATTTGCGTCTGGGGGCTGAGGCTTTTCAGAGTCGCCGGTTCTCTTATCGGTTAACCGTGAGTCTCTGGGTAAAAATAAGGGCCTACCTCAGTTTTTCAGGCCAGGAAAGGTAATCGACACCGGGCAGCACTCCTTTGCCCGCGAGCCAGACGACATCTGCTGCGGGATCCGAAGAGGAAGCCAAGCATAGGGAAGTGTGACAGCGGCCGGCTCTGCAGGCCGGTAGGAACTGACCGTCCCAGCCCCAGATCCCTAGGCCCAACGCTTTAACCCAGTTAGTATCGGGACTGGTTTCATGTCCTGGCCTTGGGACGTTGGCATGGACCTTTGGGCAGGCTCCGGCACCTTTCGCCGACCTCTACACATCTGTCATCCACTTGTTCTGATCTAAGTGTTGGGGAGCTCAAGCACACCCTTCTGGGTCCCGGCCCGGGAAAAGAAGAAACTTCTCTGGGTATCACGTTCTTTGCACTGATGGTTTGGGAGAATTTACATCAAAATCAGAGACTGTTTTCAATTGTCTGAGGAAAGGGGATGGGGCGGTGGGGGGAGACAAAGTTGGGCGATCTTATGAAACTAAATTTATTTAAATGGTGGGGATAGTTTCCTTATTTTCACTTTCTGTTTGTTTTAAAACAGTTTCTAGCTGAAAGATAGTCTAGATAGTAGAAAGGTTGTGACTGTGCTTGCTTTTAAAAAACTTCTTAGCAAAATTTGTGTCATAGCCAGAACTTTGTAAAACCCAGAAGTGACTGCTGATTCAGTACAACTCATTTTATAGGCCGAACCTCAGAAAGGTGAGGTGTCTCATCTAAAATCATGAAACCTGACATTATAACCCAGTTCTCTTGACTCTGGAATCGGTGCTCTTTTAAACTGCGTTTGCTGCTGCTGCTGCTAAGTCGCTTCAGTCGTGTCCTACTCTTTGTGACCCCATAGACGGCAGCCCACCAGGCTCCCGCGTCCCTGGGATTCTCCAGGCAAGAACACTGCAGTGGGTTGCCATTTCCTTCTTCAATGCATGAAAGTGAAAAGTGAAAGTGAAGTCGCTCAGTCGTGTCTGACTCTTAGTGACCCCATGGACTGCAGCCTACCAGGCTCCTCTCTCCGTGGGATTTTCCAGGCAAGAGTACTGGAGTGGGGTGCCATTGCCTTCTCCAAAACTGTTTACTGTGCTTTTTTTATATTTTGGGTGGAGAGTGCAGCTCTGGAGCCTGACTGCGTTAGCATTTTGGCTAATCATTTTCTGGTGCTGGTGACTAAGAGCCAGTTTCCTTCATTTAGATTGATCATGTGTGCCCAGTCAATTCAGTCCTTACAACCTCATGGACTATAGCCTGACAGGCTCCTCTGTACATGGGATTTTCATGGCAAGAATACTGGAGTGGGTTGCTGTGCCCTCCTCTAGGGGATCTTCCCAACCCAGGGATCCAACGTGCGTCTCCTGCATTGCAGGTAAATTCTTTACTGCTGAGCTATTAGTGAAGCCCAGAATGATAGTAATGGTGCTTAAATTAGTTTGACATGTAAAACTCTTCAACTGTCAACTGCTATTATGAAATTTATTTGTGCAACTCATTGTTAATAACTTTAAAATTTTGTATTTAGATATATTGGTTGATAAGGTTTCTTCTCTTTGTTTTCTCTTATTTGGCTTATTTTACCTGGGCGAGTTTATATACATTATTTTTTCTTCACCTCAGTCCAGACACACTTTGAAATTTTTGAAAAATTTTTTATTTCAATTTGCTGTATCATTGTCTTTGTTTAGGGATTCCCTGGTGGCTCAGACAGTAAAGAGTCTGAGCCAGGGCTCCATCCCTGGGTCAGGAAGATCCCTTGGAGAAGGAAATAAGAACTCACTCAGTATTCTTGCCTGGAAAACCCCATGCATGGAAGAGCCTGATGGACTACAGGCCATAAAAGTCAGACACGACTGAGCGACTTCACTTGCGCTTTGCTTTTGTTTTATCCAAACCATAAACTTGAAATACAGTAGTGAAGTTTTGGTTGAGATTTATAAATAGTATATTTGAGGAACAGTAAGGACATTGAAAATTACTTCATCTAAATAATCTAGTTATAAATAACAAATATAGTTGTTCCAAATCCTTTTATAAAATGTATTTTCTTTTTCTTCAGCTCTTACTTTCTAACATAAATAACATTGTATTCTTTTCTAGTTACCTGCTCTACCATGCTATCTTGTGATATTTGTGGTGAAACAGTATCCTCAGAACCAGACATGAAGGCTCACCTCCTAATTGTTCACATGGAAAATGAAGTTATATGTCCATTTTGCAAGTTGTCAGGTGTGAATTATGATGAAATGTGTTTTCATATTGAAACTGCTCATTTTGAGCAAAGTGAACTAGAAAGAAACTTTGAGAGGATTAATACAGTACAGTATGGAACTTCCGATAACAGGAAGGACAGCACCCTACAGTGCAGAGCAGACATTAATTCAAGTGTTCATTCAGCTTGTGCATCTAATCAGCCGAAGATTTCAGCTCAAAGCCTGCCTAAGGATGGTACTTTAAAACATAAAGACTTTTATTCAGAGAACTTAACTGAATCTAGAAAATTCCTGAAAAGTACGGAAAAACAGTCTGACCGCACCAAAATTAAAGAATCAATTTATGAAACAATGTACAGTCCTCCTGAATGTCCATTCTGTGGAAAAATAGAAGATAATAGTCAAGATATGGAAACTCATGTGAAAACAAAGCATGCTGATCTTTTAGACACTCCGTTAGAAGGTAAAGTATTCATTTTATATAATAAGTAGCATGAGTCTCAATTTAATATGTAGTATCCCAAAAGTTGGTTTGTAAATAAGATCACTACTAACGTGATTTAATTTCAGTTTATAGCATTGCTCATTTGCCATTATTATAATATGAAACTACTATAATGGAAAAGAGTTTTGATGCAAACAATAAATGTTTCATCTACTTTGAAAGTAACTGTAGAAACTTTCTGAGAAGTAGACTCACAATCTAGTTTCCAGAGGAAGAAAGTGAAAATCAAAGTGTTAGTTGCTTAGTCCTGTCTGACTCTTTGTGATCTCATGGACTGTAGCCTACAAGGTTCTTCTGTCCATGAAATTCTCCAGGCAAGAATACTGGAGTGGGTTACCATTTCCTTCTCCAGGGGATCTTTCCAACCGAGGCGTGGAACCTGGGTCTCTTGCGTTGCAGGCAGATTCTTTACTATCTAAGCCACAGGGAAGACCAGAGGGTATTGTTTTATTCTTTTATTTACCACCAGGCCAGTGGCATCTGGATTGTCTGGGATTCTGATTTTCTGTTACTGAGTTCTACTTTGATTCGTTTTTGATCAGAGAGCAAACTTTATGATTTAAGTTCCTTTGAATTTGTTGAAGTTATTGAAACTTGTTTTATGGCCTAAGATACGGGATATGTCTGTCTTAGCACATGTTCACATGTTCCATAGACATTTGAGGAAAAAAATGTATATTCTGCTGTTGTTGGATCAAATGTTCTATATTTGTCAGTTAGAGTGTGTTGTTTGTGTTCAGATCTTCCATGTCCTTACTGATTTCCTGTCCAGCAATTCTACCAGTTTTTGGAAGGAGGTTAAAGTTCCCAATTATGATCTATATATATCTATATATCCCAGTATATTTGTCTGTTTTTCCTTTAGGCTCTATCAGACTTGTTTCATGTATTGTGAGGCTCTGTTGTTGGTGCATACACATTTAGAATCATGTGTCTCTTTGATACTGTTGAGTTTTAAGAATAATTTATATATTGTGGATGCAAGTCCTTTATTGGATTTTGCAAATATTTCACAGATATTTTCTCCCAGTCTGAAACTTTTCTTTTCATTCTCTTAACAGTGTCTTTCACAGATCAGAAGTTTTTACTTTTAATGAAGTTTGCCTTATTTAATTTCTTTTTTCATGGGTTGGTGTTTTTTCATGTTTTGGTGTTGTATCAAAACTCTGGCAAACCCAAGGTCACCTTTCCCGTGTTACCTTCTAGAAGTTTTGAATTTTACATTTAAGTCTGATTCATTTGAATAATTTTTATGAAAGGTTAAGGAGAGAAACCTATATGCAGGTAAGGAAGCAACAGTTAGAACTGGACATGGGACAACAGACTGGTTCCAAATAGGAAAATAAGTATGTCAAGGCTGTATATTGTCACGCTGCTTATTTAACTTTACGCAAAGTACATCATGAGAAACGCTAGGCTGAAAGAAGCACAAGCTGGAATCAAGATTGCCAGGAGAAATATCAATAACCTCAGATATGCAGATGACACCACCCTTATGGCAGAAAGTGAAGAGGAACTCAAAAGCCTCTTGATGGAAGCGAAAGAGGAGAGTGAAAAAGTTGGCTTGAGGCTCAACATTCAGAAAACTAAGATCATGGCATCCGGTCCCATTACTTCATGGGAAATAGATGGGGAAACAGTGGAAACAGTGTCAGACTTTATTTTTGGGGGCTCCAAAATCACTGCAGATGGTGATTGCAGCCATGAAATTAAAAGATGCTTACTCTTTGGAAGGAAAGTTATGACCAACCTAGATAGTATATTGAAAAGCAGAGACATGACTTTGCCAACAAAGGTCCGTCTAGTCAAGGCTGTGGTTTTTCCAGTGGTCATGTATGGATGTGAGAGTTGGACTGTGAAGAAGGCTGAGCACCGAAGAATTGATGCTTTTGCACAGTGGTGTTGGAGAAGACTCTTGAGAGTCCTTTGGACTGCAAGGAGATCCAACCAGTCCATTCTAAAGGAGATCAGTCCTGGGTGTTCATTGGAAGGACTGATGCTGAAGCTGAAACTCCAATACTTTGGCCACCTCATGCGAAGAGTTGACTCCTTGGAAAAGACTCTGATGCTGGGAGGGATTGGGGGCAGGAGGAGAAGGGGACGCCAGAGGATGAGACGGCTGGATGGCATCACCGACTCGATGGACAAGAGTTTGAGTGAACTCCAGGAGTTGGTGATGGACAGGGAAGCCTGACATGCTGTGATTCATGGGTCACAAAGAGTCGGACACGACTGAGCGACTGAACTGAACTGAAGGAGAGGGCGTATATTCATTTTTTGAATTTTAATAAATGCTATTTTTTAAGAACGTTTCAGGTTCACAGTAAAATTCAGTAGAAAGTACAGGGAGTACCCAAGTACCCCCTTGTCCGTATATCCTTCTAAACTCCTCCAGCATTCAACAACCCATACCAAGTGATACATTTGTCAAAGTCAGTGAATCTACATTGATGTCAATATCACTCAAAGTCCATGTTTATATTAGGGTTCACTCTTGGTGATGTACACAGGTTTTGACAAATGTATAATGACACGAACCCACCATTTAGTATTTAGTATCATACAGAATAGCTTCACTGCCCTGCAAATCCCCTGTGCTCTACCTATTCATCCTTCCCTCCCTGTGGCCACTGGCTACCATTGATCTTTTTACTGTCTCCATGTTTTTGCCTTTTTTAGAATGTCATATAATTGGAATCATATGCCATGTAGCTTTTTCATATTGGTTTATTTCACTTAGCAATGTGCATTTAAGATTCCTCCATGTCTTTTTATGGCTTAATAGCTTTTTTTTTTTTTTACATTGAATAATATTCTTTTGGATGTTTCACAGTTTATCTGTTCACCTACTGAAGGTCCCTTTGGTTGCTTCCAAGTTTTGGCAGTTACGAATAAAGCTGCTATAAACTGTACTGGCTTTTGTGTGGACAGAAGTTTTCAATTCATTTTGGTGAACACAAGGGAATTCGTGATTTTGGATCATGTAGTAATAGTATGTTTGGTTTTATAAGAAATTGCCAGACTTTTTCAAAGGGATTGGACCATTTTGCATTCCTACCAGCAGTGAATGAGAGTTCCTGTTGCTCAAGTCCTTGCCAGCATTTGGTGTTGTCTATGATTTTGTTGTTGTTGTTCAGTCACTAAGTCACATCCAACTCTTTGTGACCCCCATGAACCGTAGCACACCAGGCTTCCCTGTCCTTCGATATATCCCTGAGTTTGCTCAAACTCCTGTCCATTGAGTCAGTGATGCCATGCAACCATCTCATTCTCTGTCACCCACTCTTCCTCTTGTCCTCAGTCTTTTCCAGCATCAAGGTCTTTTCCAAAGAATTGGCTCTTCATATCAGGTGGCCAAAGTATTGGAGCTTCAGCTTCAGCATCAGTCCTTCCAATGTATGTTCAGGGTTGATTTCCTTTAGGATTAACTGATTTGATCTCTTTGCTGTCCAAGGGACCCTCAGAAGTCTTCTCCAGCACCACAGTTCAAAAGCATCAATTCTTCAGCATTCAGCCTTCTTTACGGTCCAACTCTCACATCCACACATGACTAGGAAAAACCAGAGTTTTGATCATACAGATTTTGACTATCCAGATTTTGGTCATTCTAATATATATGTAGTGTTGTTTTATTTTAATTTGTAATTTTCTAATAACATCTGTACCCAGTATCAGCTAGGTCTTGGTCTTATAGAGGTACCATTTCTCTCTTGGGCAAGTTGTACCTGTCTGTCTGCAGTGCTGGTTAATGGATGCAGCTCTTTGATCTTATGCTGCAAACTAGGGCATTTGATCCATGTCCAGCTTTATGCTAAATGCTTGAATTCTGCACATCACCACCTAGTTTGGAGGGTACTGAGAATCCAGCCCCCAAAATCCATATCTAGACTGGCCACTATTTACCATTTGATTTTCCTTTCTACTTTTCTTATTTTGACTACAGAGCTGAATATTTATTATTAATATTTTCTTTCACTGTAGTGATAAGAGGTTTGTGCTTATGCTCAGTCTTTCATCCAGAAGTAGAAAATTGCTTTAAATCCAACTACAAAGAGTTTTTACTTAATAAAGTTAGTGAGTAGTAGACAGTCTTTGACTTGATGTGAAAAAATCTAAAGATTTTAAAAATAAAACCAACTAAATTATATCTCTAATACAGACTGTAATCAACTACTCTATGACTGCCCTATGTGTGGGCTCGTCTGTACAAACTACCATATTCTGCAGGAACATGTTGACTTGCATTTGGAAGAAAGCAGCTTTGGACAAGGTATGACTATATGTTTAAAGATAAGGATGTTATGATTTAATTTCTACTTCCTAGACACTTACCTACTTTTTAGATTAGTGTTATAGAGGGGAAGAAAACACACTGGTTAAAAATAAATCTGTCCCTTAAAAAAATTTTAATACAGCTTCAACTTGTCAAAGATTTTTCACAGAAAAGATTGTAAAGGATTAACTGGTGTGACCAACAATTGAATTAGGGGTGTGCATCTAGGGTTTTGACCCAGAACATCAGAAGATAATGAAATACTGTACCATTTTTAAAATCTTTTTGATTTAAAAGTTGAGGCCATTCTTTCAGCAGCTGGAAGTAATTGAATTTAACATCTTAACAGTAAAAATTGTTTATGAACTCAGAAGCTGCCATATGGCACATGTAATTTTAAAAAGAATGTGAAGTATGTGACTTCAAAGTTTTTCAAGTACATTTTCAACTACTCTTCTAGCTTCTTTATTACCACTGACTAGTTTTATAAGAGATTCTAAAGTTTTCTTCTGTTTCCCTATCTTTTTTGCTAGTGGCATTGATTAAGTAATCATGATGGTGTCTTAGAAGTGGAAAGATCCTATTTGAGTTTCACAATTCCATTGAAACAAAATATAAAGTAGACAAAAAGAGAAACCAATTGTGTTCTACTGGATATTAGTTTCTTAAGGTACACAGATATCTCCTGTTATGCAGAGGTTTCTAGTATTCATTAGCAGCGATCCTGGTACAGTTAGTGATGTCCATGGACAGCATTACCTGATCACTCAGCCTAATACCAAGATGAGAATTGCTGCAGTAAAGATGGAACAGTTCTTTACTGTGTTGGTTCTTTACTAATTACTGTGGAAGAATAACTCTGAAGTTGAGTTTCTGATAATTCTTTGTTTATGATAAGCTTTGTATGCTGTTGCTGCTACTGAGTCACTTCAGTCCTGTCCAACTCTGTGTGACCCTATGGACTGCAACCCACCAGGCTCCTCTGTCCATGGTATTCTCTAGGCAAGGGTACTGGAGTGGGTTGCCATGCCCTCCTCCAGGGGATCTACCCAACTCCAGGATCTAACCCGGGTCTCAGGCAGATTCTTTACCACTGAGCCACCAGGGAGACCCAAGCTTTGTATGGGTACATGAGTTATTCTGTAACCTCCATAGGCTTACACATAGGCTATGTGTACTCCATAGGCTGGAGTCTGAGGTGAGTCTGAGTGAATCACTGTAGATAGCCTTATAAGTATGCTAAAAATCAGTTTTGGATTGTGTATTTCCACCAGTAAAAGTGGGGGCCAATTAGGAAGAGGTATCAGAGGCTGAGAGATTTGAAGGAAAAGAAAGAATATTTAGATACATAATTAAACCATCAAATTGGGAGGTGAAGGAGATGCTAGCCAGAGAGCACTGAATAATGGATGTGTAGCACACTGGATAGAGAGCAAAATGGGCAAGTTACACTATTTGCTTGAGGTCAGACATTAGGTTGTGATCTAATATCTGTACTTTGCTCACTTGTTTTTTTATTCCTTAATTATTTCCACCCTACCCACCCCCACCAAGTATTTCTCTTAAAAACCAATCTGCCTTATATGTATTAATGAGGGGCACCACTCCAGGGTGCTACTTAATTTCTCTTAAGTTCTGGTTTCTTCAATAGATAATACTTAACTTCCTAACTGTTATGAAGATCCAAATGAGATAATTAATGATAATTAATGAGAAGTGTTTGTCACAGCCTAAACACTCAGTGAATATTAGTGATTTAAGTGGAGGTTGTACCCTTACAGAGACAGTTTAAGTTCTGCTGGATTTATACTCAGTGTTTCTATGACATCATAGTCATGAATAAATGGCAAAATAATAGCCTTTACTCCATTTAAAAAATATGTACTAACATATAAGTGAGCCTTGATTTCAGTCTTTTATTCTAAATATTAAAAATATATAATAGGTGTGAATAGAGTCCAGTGTTCTAGAGATCTAGAGTTGGCTCAACAGCTTCAACAAGAAGAAGACAGAAAGAGGAGATCTGAAGAATCAAGACAAGAAATGGAAGAATTTCAGAAGCTGCAGGTACAAAGATTAATAATAATTATATTATTTTGGTTTAGTTAGAGTTCTTATTTTTCAAACATGCTGTTAAGACTTCAGCTTATTATTTTTGTCTTTATTATAATACAAAATTTTTTCTACATATATTTTTTATTGTTCATAACAACCACCATTCATAAGTATGCATTTACATACTGGAGCAAACACTTCTTATAAAGCGGCAGTCCCCAGCTTTTTTGGCACCAGGGACCAAGACAGTTTTTTCATGGACCTGGAGTGGCAGGGGGAATGGTTTCAGGTTGATTCAAGTGCATTACGTTTATTATGCTGCTGATGATCTGACGAAAGTTTCAGACAGTAATGCAAGTGATGGGGAGCGGCTGTAAATACAGATGAAACTTTCTTCACTCACCTACTGTTCATCTCTGGCTGTGCGGCCTGGTTCCTAACAGGTCATGAACTGGTACCAGTCTGTGGCCCTGGAGTTGGGGACCCTGATGTAAAGTATCTTACAGTCTTCCATACTCCATAAAGTTATTTTAGATTGTTTTTTTTTTTTTTTTGAACAGCAGAGGAAGAAATGGAAACAAAGAGTGCTTATGTAGCTTAACTTGTTCAGGATTGGGCAGTATTAAATGGTGAAGCCTACTTTTAAACCTATGTTAATGGAGAAAACTAAGAAATTGAGACTCAGAATTTTAAATGTTTGCATAAATACTTAAAACAGAAACTTAGAATTAATGTCTCCTGAGTCTTAAATTCTTTTAGTGACTGCAGTTCAGGAATTTAGAAAGAACCATTTTTAATGGAAAATGCTTTTTTATGAAGTTTGAGCCTATTTTAGGTGAATGGTAGTATCTACTGAACTAAACTGGTAGCTTCTTTTATATTTTAACAACTTTTTCTACTCTTTTCAGTCCTAACTTGCTGTAGACTATGTAGTCATTTGCTAATAATGCTCATAGATTTTAAATGTTTTTTCTATGTGCTTATAGGATAATGTGTGAATAAAAAGGATTTATGAATGAATAGGTTTGAAAATGTTCAATTGAACAGGTTTGTGTATCTGATGTCTTCTTAAAGCCTTTAATATACTAATATGCATTGTACATATCATAATCTTCCTGAACTTGTTTGACCTCTAACTTTTTTTCCTCTGATTTCTTGCACATGGCTATTCTTTCTTTAGAATATCTAATTTAGGCTATTTTTCTCATCTGTGGTTCATCTAGGCTATTTTTCTCATCTGTGGTTCATCTATTTGCCTAATTATTTTCCCACCAAGATTCAGAGGAGAAAAAAGTTGACTTTTCCTATATCTTCTCTACCTTATATTATCAATACAAACGTTTTCAATGTTTAAGGGAGTATACGTTTATTATGTAACTTTGCAGGTTAGTTGTTTAGATCTCAGAAATATTTTTGTAGGGGCTGTTTTAACATATTATTTTAGATTTTCTGTCAGTGTGCAAAAACATAGTTCATTTACTGCATAGAGTGAATACCTGAGTGAATTGTGGATTAAGTAAGCCTTTTTAGGCTAGCCTAGGAACCAGGTAACAAGTACAGGCTCCTTGACAGGTTGTCTTGAAAAAAATCAGCAGTATGGTCAGAACTCATCTGCTTTTCACATTACCATTAGTAGGAAGACTGGATTCTCTACTTTCCCTACTTCAAGGAAAAGAAGTTTCTTGCCGTGATGGTTGTTTGTAGAGAAAGGCTGTTATTAACTCAGGGATTTTTTTGTTGTGTAATTATTTTTCATAAAAATTTGTAAGTTGACTCATATAGAAGTCAATAAACCAGAATGTTTCAAAATATATTTCCAGATATATAAAATAGTGGTAAATTTCTCACCTCATTGATGAAAAGGGACATAAAAATTAAGTCATTTGTTTTTATGTTCAATAGAGACAATATGGTTTAGATAATTCTGGAGGGTACAAACAACAGCAGCTACGAAATATGGAGATAGAAGTAAATAGGGGAAGAATGCATCCATCTGAATTTCATAGAAGAAAAGCTGATATGATGGAATCATTAGCTATTGGTGTTGATGATGGAAAAACAAAAACATCTGGTGAGTATGTAATCCAAATCATGGTTTTAATATTGCATACATCACTGAAGTAATAGGATTATTTGAATTGTGCTTGATTTTCACAACCCAGTTTATATAGTTTTAGGTGAGACCATGTATGCAAATAATTTTTTTGTGTGTTGTTTTAAAACTCCTGATCTTTTATTTTTATAGTAAATGATTCACTTTTATCTTGTATCAATTTACTTGACATTTGAAAATGGACCTTTGAGAATAGTTTTTATTGAGAGCTTACTATTTTCCAGACAATTGCTGTCTAGTAGAATGTAAGTGACCCACATAAATAATTTTAAATTTCCATTAATCACATTAGAAAAATAAAACAAGACTAGGTGAAATTAATTTTAATATTTTTCCAGTATGTCCAAAATATATTTCAATGTGTAATCAGTATTAAAGATTATCAGTGCAGTATTTTGCAATCTTTGTACATTCTTTAAAATGCAGTGTGTATTTTAGTTTGCAGAACATCTGAGTTTGGCCAAGCCACATTTCAGGTGTTCAGATAACCATATGCAAATAGTTTCTGCCATATTATTCAGTATAGTTTTAGACACTAAGACCTTATATATTGTATCATGTAACTCTCAAAAGAAAAACCTTGTGTATTATATTTTTCTGGATGAGAAAATTGTGACTTAGAGAGATTAAATTACTTTCCTAAGGTAAGGTTGGGCTTCCCAGGTGGCGCTAGTGGTAAAGAACCTGCCTTCCAATGCAAGAGACATAAGAGACGCAGTTTCAATCCCTGGGTTGGGAAGATCCCCTGGAGAAAGGCATGGCAACCCACTCCAGTATTCTTGCCTGGTAAATCCCATGGACAGAGGAGCCTGGAGGGCTACAGTCCATAACATTGCAAAGAATCAGACATGACTGAAGCAAAGTAGCACAAGGTGAGGTTGCGTAGCCCAGTTGGTATTCACAATCAGATCTGCCTTGTTCCAAAGAATGTATTTTTTCCTGATATTTTCCACATTTAAAAAAAACATATCTGTTCAGTTCAGTTCAGTTCAGTCGCTCAGTCGTGTCCAACTCTTTGTGACCCCATGAATCGCAGCACGCCAGGCCTCCCTGTCCATCACCAACTCCCGGAGTTCACTCAGACTCATGTCCATCGAGTCAGTGATGCCATCCAGCCATCTCATCCTCTGTCATCCCCTTCTCCTCCTGCCCCCAATCCCTCCCAGCATCAGAGTCTTTTCCAAGGAGTCAACTCTTCGCATGAGGTGGCCAAAGTACTGGAGTTTCAGCTTTAGCATCATTCCTTCCAAAGAAATCCCAGGGCTGATCTCCTTCAGAATGGACTGGTTGCATCTCCTTGCAGTCCAAGGGACTCTCAAGAGTCTTCTCCAACACCACAGTTCAAAAGCATCAATTCTTCGGCGCTAAGCCTTCTTCACAGTCCAACTCTCACATCCATACATGACCATCTGTTAGTATAGTTAAAAAAGATTATATGGAAACAGCTTTGTTCCTGCCATTCAATTTTTATGAAACTTAATGTTTTTAAGCTGTAAAACCTTTTATATGTATTTTAGACCCCTTGTATACCCCTCTTTGATTTCTAATTTCCCCTCCTCCACAAAGGGAATCATTATCCCAAATTTGGTATTTATCAATCTCATATATGTTTTAGTAATTTTATCTTGTATGTAAGTTTCCATAATAATATATAATCTTTTATATTTTAAACTATGTGTAAGTTGGTGTACAATATGTATGCTCTGATTGAATTTGCTTAAATATGTTGATTCTTAAACTGTGCTGCTTTCACTTTGCTGAATAGAATTTGCTTTTATGACTTACATTGTTTCCAGTGTTTTATTCTTAAAAATTATGAATAGGTTTCCTCCTCAAAAGTTTCTCTAACATCCAGACTAGAAATACTAGATTAAAGGGCATTTGCATAATTAATTTCATTGAGTATTATGAAGTTGTTTTCTAGAATGGTTGTAACCTACATTAGGTCATTGTGTTTTTGACTCACACTTTGTTTATATTGTGACTCTTTTAAGTTTTTGCCATTTAATGGTAAGATACACCTCTTAATTGTATTTCTCTGATGTCTCCTGACTTCGCTTCTTCTGTAAATAATCTAGTCCCTTTTCTCGTCTTTGTTGGATTGTTTGTCTTTTTCTTATTGATTTTTGGCAGTCCATTAAGTATTCAAGATATTAATTATTCATTGATGATGTGAGGAGCAGTTTTCTTCTTCAAATCTAGAATTTGCCTTGAACCCAGGTCTCCCGCATTGCAGGCAGATTCTTTACCAGCTGAGCCACAAGGGAAGCCTGAGAATACTGTTGGGTAGCCTATCCCTTCTCCAGAGGATCTTTCCAACCCAGGAATTGAACCGGGGTCTCCTGCACTGCAGGCAGATCCTTTACCAGCTGAGCTATCAGGGAAGCCCAAATTTTGTATATGGTGTCTTTAATTAGGCAGAATTTTAAATTTGAATGTAATCAGACTTCTCAATCTTTCCCTTTACTTGTGTCTTTTAAGTGTCTTATTTAAGAAATTCCTCCGTCTTTGATATCATAAACATATCCTTTTATACTCTTTACATATTTATACCCTTAAAATGGATAACCAGCAAGGACCTACTGTATAGCACAGGAAACTCGGTTCAATATTATATAATAATCGTAATGGGAAAAAGAATTTGAAAAAGAACAGAATTATGTATAACTGAATCACTTTGCTGTATACCTGAAACTATCACATTGTTAATGTTAATCAACTATACTCAATATAAAATAAAAAGTTAAAAAAATTATATATATACATGGAAAAAGCAAGAGAGTTCCAGAAAAGCATCTATTTCTGCTTTATTGACTATGCCAAAGCCTTTGACTGTGTGGATCACCATAAACTGTGGAAAATTCTGAAAGAGATGGGAATACCAGACCACCTGATCTGTCTCTTGAGAAATCTGTATGCAGGTCAGGAAGCAACAGTTAGAACTGGACATGGAACAACAGACTGGTTCCAAATAGGAAAAGGAGTTCGTCAAGGCTGTATATTGTCACCCTGTTTATTTAACTTATATGCAGAGTACATCATGAGAAACACTGGACTGGAAGAAGCACAAGCTGGAATCAAGATTGCCGGGAGAAATATCAATAACCTCAGATATGCAGATGACACCACCCTTATGGCAGAAAGTGAAGAGGAACTCAAAAGCCTCTTGATGAAAGTGAAAGTGGAGAGTGCAAAAGTTGGCTTAAAGCTCAACATTCAGAAAATGAAGATCATGGCATCCGGTCCCATCATTTCATGGGAAATAGATGGGGAAACAGTGGAAACAGTGTCAGACTTTATTTTTCTGGGCTGCAAAACCACTACAGATGGTGACTGCAGCCATGAAATTAAAAGACGCTTACTCCTTGGAAGGCAAGTTATGACCAACCTAGATAGCATATTCAAAAGCAGAGACATTACTTTGCCAACAAAGGTCCGTCTAGTCAAGGCTGTGGTTTTTCTTGTGGTCATGTATGGATGTGAGAGTTGGACTGTGAAGAAGGCTGAGCGCCGAAGAATTGATGCTTTTGAACTGTGGTGTTGGAGAAAACTCTTGAGAGTCCCTTGGACTGCCAGGAGATCCAACCAGTCCATTCTGAAGGAGATCAGCCCTGGGATTTCTTTGGGAAGGAATGATGCTAAAGCTGAAACTCCAGTACTTTGGCCACGTCATGCGAAGAGTTGACTCCTTGGAAAAGACTCTGATGCTGGGAGGGATTGGGGGCAGGAGGAGAAGGGGACGACAGAGGATGAGATGGCTGGATGGCATCACTGACTTGATGGACATGAGTCTGAGTGAACTCCGGGAGTTGGTGATGGACAGGGAGGCCTGGCGTGCTGCGATTCATGGGGTCGCAAAGAGTCAGACATGACTGAGCAACTGATCTGATCTGATCTGATGTACATAAAAACAATTCCTTCATGTAGATCTTGGTATTCTTTTTATGCCAACCAGAAGTAGTTATATCACATAAAAATCAACTCTCTGTGATAAACCATAATGAAATTTTTAAACTGGGAGCAAACTGATTAGAACCGAGCTTGAGAGAGAATGATATCCAGCAGAATGTATAATAAAATGGAGAGATAAGAACATTCATTCAGCAGTGTACTTTTATGTGCTAGGCCCTGCAGATGCAGAAATGAAAAAGGCAAACAATTTCAATTCAGCATAAGTAATACACTAGTATTAGGAACCTTGCATTGTGTAAAACAAGCAGGACAATAAGACTATGTCAGTAAAAAGGTAGAAGATGGAATTGGCAGGATTTACATGTGTCCTTGAGAAAGAGATTGATACTGGAAATGTGTGAGACAGACATAGAAAGGTGATACCCTTCTAAAACTTCTAAATCTCTTTTCCACTTTAGGAATTATGGAAGCACTTTATAGGTATTATCAGAATGCTGCCACAGATGTGAGGCGTGTGTGGCTTTCTGCAGGAGTGGATCACTTTCATTCATCTTTTGGTGATAAAGGTTGGGGTTGTGGTTACAGAAATTTCCAAATGCTGCTTTCATCATTATTGCAAAATGATGCTTATGATGATAGCTTGAAAGGTATGTAAAATACAGACTCTGAATTTACCATCTAATAAAGTACATATGATGTGGAATGAATTAATATATAGTATGCATATTAAAATTGATAGCTTTAATAAAGATGTATTTTAGTGGATATTTGCATTAAAAGTCTTCATTCTGGTTGTAGGAAGAGAAAATGATATAGTAGATGTCAGAAATAACTGTCTTAAAAATGTTAGGTTCTTGTAGAATATATGATGTACCGCTTAATATTATTCAACACTTGAGTAACTGTCATATTACATGTTTGCTTTGTATAATTTTAGGTATGTCAGTTCCTTGCATTCCAAAAATTCAGTCTATGATTGAAGATGCATGGAAGGAAGGTTTTGATCCACAGGGTGCCTCTCAGCTTAATGACAAGTTACAGGGAACAAAGGCCTGGATTGGAGCATGTGAAATATATACCCTTCTCACCTCCCTAAGGATAAAGTATGTACCTAAAAAGCCAAGTTATTGTTATGTCTCAGAAGTTTTTGTTGTTTGCGCTTTTTATCAAAGGGATAGTTTAAAATTTAAGTAGCATTAATAAAATTAAAGACTTATAATGAAAACCAACCACACGTACCCTGTTTTTTGCTCTTCTCTATTCTCAAGTTTTATTTCTTAGAGACGGATGTCACTTTCATTGTTTTTAAATAATATGCTTTCATGGCTTTTTATTGGTTTGTCAGCTTTAGACATTATCTGTTGCATTCTCCTTATATCTCCCACCTGTTTCTCCTGACTTTTTATAATACGGTTAAATCTCCAGTTTTTATTAAGTTAGAGTCATAACTATGTAAATATTATTCACTAATGATTTTATATCTTTCCTGAAAAGCTTTTTAAAGTTTTCCTTAAGAATTGCCTTACCTTTTCCCTTTTACTGTTTGACTGCATCATGGTAAAGTTTTTGCAGAAACTCCATTTATGTAATCTGTGGTACTCTTTATTCCTGGAAACGTTTTTCTTGAACCCAATTGTCCTCTTCTCTAGTCTGGATTGTTTGCTTCTAGATCCTTTCCATAGCTCTAATCGTGTTGCAGTTCTTCATTCTGTTGAATTAGATCCTGGATTTTTTTCCTGGATTCCATATCTTTCTCGTTTTTGGATTATTCTCTTTTACTTGAACACTTCCTTTATTAGCTTCCTAAGAAAGGATGCCTAGTCTTATTACTGAGTGATAGTTTGTGTTGCTATATTATTCTTAACTCAAAATCATTTATGGATTAGATTAAGCTTCCTTGGTGGCTCAGAGGTTAAAGCGTCTGCCTCCAATGTGGGAGACCTGGGTTCGATTCTTGGGTTGGGAAGATCCCCTGGAGAAGGAAATAGCAACCCACTCCAGTATTCTTGCCTGGAGAATCCCATGGACGGAGGAGCCTGGGAGGCCACAGTCCACAGGGTCGCAAAGAGTCAGACATGACTGGGCGACTTCACTTCTTCAAGTTGTTCCTCTACTAGCTTCTAACAATAAGTATTACTTAATGAGAAGGCAAGACGTACCTGGAGAATCCCATGGACAGAGGGGCCTGGTGGGCTACAGTCCATGGGGTCACAAAGAGTTGGATATGACTGAGGGACTAAGCACATTGTGGTTAAGAGCTTAGACTTTTGGGAGTAAAATTGCCTACAACTGATTCTAGCTCTCTGCTTATTAACTCTATGACTTAACTTATTCGTACCCTAGTTCCACCATTGAAAAAAGAACACATAAATAGTGACTGCTTCATAGAGTTGTAGTGATGATATAGTGCTTAAGACTATGACTGGCATGTAGTAAGAGCTTAAGGGCTCACTGTTGTTTCATGAGTATGATCTCTCCAGTTTCTTTATTTTTTTTTATGGCACTCCTGTTTGTTGGCCCCTGAACTTTTTTGACTTTTTGAGTTCACTGGTCATGTCTTACTTTTTGATCTTTGCTTTTTGTTTTACTATTTGGATTCTCAACTTTATCTCCTCAGTACTGTATTGAAATTTTTATTTTAACAATAATGTTTTTTGATTTTAAGGAGTAATTTCATAGCATCATAGCCTTTTATGGTTGTAAAATTTTTCTATTCCTTGCATTTTTCTGTTTCCTCCATGTTAAATTAGTTTCATGTCTATTTATTTTAGTCTGTTCATTTAGAAGACTTTCTTCTAACTTTTAAAAATCCTTACTGTTTATCCTAAAGTGAAGAATGAGGCACTAAAAAAGCTGATTTGGCAGTCCTGTAGGGTTTCATGGAGCTTGTAGTTGAGAAAACTTCATTTCTTAGGTGAAAGTTCGCTGTGTGGTTGGGGACTCTCAAATATTAGTATAAGAGAGAGCTCTTTTCTCAGAGTCCATTCTTGCCTATAGTTCCTCCACTAGGTGAGGAGTTGATTAGTGATTTGCTCTATTTATTCAACCTTCGAGTTAATCTCTGTTTTCAGCCTCAGTACTACTCTACCCAATACCTGGTGTTCATTAAACTTCTGTCCTCTTTTGGGTTTTAAGAAAGTTGTCTCTATTTCTTTGCATTCACTTTTATGTTTAAATCATTTTCTCCTTCAGTATTATGTTGTTGGGCTTTCAAGAGGCATCAGAGATAAATGCTTATGATCATCTTTAATAGAAAGTTTGCCTTAAGCTTCATGACTGTATATTTCCTTTTATGTTTGTTTCCACGTCATTTTGCCAGTGTTTTATGTCATTTCTATATATGAGTTATATTCAGAGATAAAAATACTTCTTGAATTTTAAATAGAAAAATGACTGTGTATAATAACTTTCTTGAATTATTAAATTCAAAGGACTGTTTTAATGCCCTTTAAATTTTTCTTCTTTTCCTTTTTGCCAGTCTGTTCACACCTTCAGATTGTTTATACTATATCATGTTTTGAGCTTTTAAGTCATTTTTAAGGAAAGGAAAATTTTTGTTTAAAGTACTTGATATATCAAGCTGTTTTCTTGGTACCTGAAATAAGTTAGTTCTTTGTAAAGCCTTTTTATTACTATACCCTCAATTTGTTTACTAGTTATTTAAATGTCTTCCTTTTGCTCTCTATGAATTTATCCATAGAATACTATTCAAATTCTCAATCTAAACTTGTAGTCAACTGCTAACCCAAGATCACTGTTCTTACGTTTTGATAGCTTTTCCAGAAGTTCATTTCAGTATTTAAAGCTCAGGAGTAATCAACTGAAAGTTATCAACATTAAACTTGCTGAGGCTGAAGATAGCAACTAGCGCAATGTGGGTGTGTTTGGAAACTTTATGGCCAAGAAAGACAAGAATAGGATATCTGTGCTATACTTTAAAGTGAAAATAAAGCTTTTAATTGTTTTTCCTTTCCTTTATACTCAGTCTTTTTAAAATAGTTGTTGAAAAGTGTAAATAATGCTCCTGGTTAAAATAATTTGATTTATTCATGGTTGACTTCCTCTTGAGGAAACAGTACCAGCATGGTCTGTTGCTAAATAGTAGATAGATAGATGTATAGATGGGGGTACACACACGTTTTCTGTGATCTTTACAGGTATTCTTTTCTTGTCTATTATTGAAATTTGAGAGATCTGACAGGAAAAATATTTGGGATATTTTTGATAGCTCCTTATGGCTGCTGAGGAATTAAAAATCAACTTCTAATTAATCATCAGGTTTAGAGACTTTAGAATAAAAGTCCCCATGTCTCAGGTTATATGTAGACTCTTTAAAACCAGGTATGATCCTCATTTACTATGAAGGGAGATTTTCTGTGTGAGAAAATTTTTGTAACTCTGATAGCTGTCATCAACCTTAAGTTATTAAAGAATTTCCTCCTAAAATAACAGTTTTCAGATAAATAATAAACTTTTATTTCTTCTTAGGAAAATAATGATGAAATAAAATTAATTTAAAATGTTTGCAGTTTATAACTCCATTTATAAAAAAGTTTTTAAAATATTTTCTAAATAATCCATTTTGTAAATTATTTTATAGGTGCCGTATTGTTGACTTTCACAAGTCAACTGGTCCTTTGGGTACACACCCTCGCTTATTTGAGTGGATATTGAGCTACTATGCTTCAGAGAGAGAAGGAAGTCCAAAAGTAGTGTGTACATCTAAACCTCCTATCTATCTTCAGCATCAAGGTTAGTATAATTTATAGATACTGAGTGTAACTTATAACATGATTTATTTATATAAGACAACTAATTAGCTTTTGCTTTAGAGTATGTTAAGATTCTGATAATGAGAGGAGAGAAGTACACTGACATTACTCTGATTTTTAGAGCTATAGCATCATCATAGTACATTGCAGTAATAGATGATATCTTTGATATCTTTGGGGCTACCTGATTCAGGGCTACCTCTTCCTTTATTGTTCATCATTAATTTTTTTCAGGGCTTTTCCTCACTTCAATGAGACCTTCCCTGGCCACCCTTTAAAATTTTTTAACTCATTACTCTATTCCTCTCTAGCACTGGCATTTCCTTTCCCTCTTCCCTGCATTACTTTGCTTAACTTTTGTTTACCTCTTGGAACCATGAGTTTTTGTTCCCCAGCAGTTAAATTTCAAATCCTTTTATCTGAGATCACTTGAATAAAAAGGACTATGGGATTAGGAAAGGAAACTAAAATATTTGGCGTAGTAGAAGTAGAATATTTTGCCATGAAGCCTTTGGAAAACTAAAATTGAACGAAAGAAAACTGGAGGTTAGGAAGTAGAACTAAAGTTTTGTGTCTGAGAACTGAAAGAACTCAGATAAGCAATATGTCAGAGGGACTGACTGTATTTATATTCGAAACACACATAAAAAGTATATATAAGGTGTCTATATGTGTGTGTGTGTGTGTGTGTATAGTAACTTACACCTGTATGTACCTGCTCAAATAAGTGTCTCTCTCACATTTATATATGTACTCTTTTTTGATTTTTCTATAGGTCATAGTCGAACAGTTGTTGGAATTGAAGAGAAAAAAAACCGAACATTATGTTTACTAGTATTTGATCCTGGATGTCCTTCTCGAGAAATGCAGAAACTCTTAAAGCAAGACATGGAAGTTAGCAGTCTCAAGCAACTACGGAAGTTTGTGGGGAATTTAAAACATAAGCAGTACCAGATAGTGGCAGTAGAAGGTGTGCTTTCTTCAGAGGAGAAAATTGTAAGTATCTAAATATTTTTCATGTGATGCTTGGACAGGTTGAATTTCAAAGTGTAAAATTTTTAAGTTAAAAATCAATGTTATTCCTTTGTAACTCCTAACACCTCATTCTATAATATTAGATTGGCAAAGATATGTTGTTGTTCATTTAATTCCAGAATGGACATCTTTAAATTTCAGATGATACCCAAATATTGTCAAATACTTTGCTCAGAGCTTCATAAAAATATTTAATTTTATAATACATAATTTAATTTTGATTATCAGGGGAGTAATGAAAATGGCAACAGTATGATAAGAAAGTCTAACTTAATCAAGGAGTTCCAGCTCATATTGGTCTTGGTTGATTAAATGTGATTCTAGAGATTCCTGAGGCTCTATGTTAGGCACTTGGATATATTGGATGTACTATTGGAGATATAATTATCACACTATTGAGAGAGTTAAGTACTCTGAGGGACATGTTTTTCTTTCAGATTCAAGAACTGTTCATACACATAATACTTACTGGATATATACAGTTCCAGAAATTAACTCCAGTAGTGTTGCCTCTTTATCCCTTGCATTTAAGTGATGAGCAGTACATTATAGAAAAATTCCTAAGAAGTGGATCCCCTCCATTTGTATAAACAGAAGCTATATGGTAGCATATCAAGTCTAGAAAATGCACAATTCTCTAATCTTGAAGAAAAAAAGTCCCTCTTAAGTACTCCATGTTTGTTTCCCTCTAAAGAGAGAAGGGCGTCCCTTATGGCTCAACTGGTAAAGAATCCTCCTGCAACGTGGGAGACCTGGGTTCAATCCCTGGATCGGGAAGATCCCCTGGAGAAGGGAACACTTACCCACTCCAGTATTCAGGCCTGGAGAATTTCATGGACTGTATAGTCTGTGGGGTCACAAAAAGTTGGACAAGACTGAGCAACTTTCACAGGGAGAAGAGACACCGCAGTAGAAAGCGCATTTATGAAGAATAATAGGATCATGAGGGAAAGGACTAAAGTTGTTTGAAATGAGAGAGAGCTAGAGTAATCTTTTTAGCCTCACAACTTGGTATATAAAGGCAAGGATTGTTGAAGAAGTTCTTCAATTAAATTATGATAAGTTTCTTTGCAAATGTTTGTGCAAAGAGGTTTCTTTGCAATGACTTAAATACCAAAATTGCATTCCTTTTTTTTAACCCTATCATTTATTTGGCTGAATGAAGTTAGAGGTTAATTTTAACTGTTAGAAAAAGCAAGATGCTTGCTTACCAGTATACAGATAACTTGAGATCATAGATGAGGTTAGATACTAAGATGGAGTTTAGCTGAGTATTTTATTTGGCTCTTATCTTTCTGATCTTGAAAGTGAGGCATTGGTGGTATTTCTCTGCTCATAGTCTCATCGATATCTCTCCTTCCCTGTTTTTACTTGTCTCTCTCTGAGTTTCAGCCAGATTTTTACTTTTGATTCATTATTCCATAAAAAGGTAATATTTTCTTTTAAATTTTTTGCATTTTATCTTTATCTCAAATTTTCTTTAATTTTTTTTTTCAAATTTGCTTTGCATTTTTACTTGGTATTATTTCTCATTATATTTTTTAATATAAATTTATTTATTTTAATTGGAGATTAATTACTTTACAATATTGTATTGGTTTTGCCATACATCAACATGAATCCGCCACTGGTGTACATGTATTTCCCATCCTGAACACCCCCCCCTCCCCCCGCCACCCTGTACCATCCCTCTGGGTCGTCCCAGTGCACCAGCCCCAAGCATCCAGTATCATGCATCGAACCTGGACTGGCAATTTGTTTCATATATGATGTTATACATGTTCCAATGCCATTCTCCCAAATCATCCCACCCTCTCCCTCTCCCACAGAGTCCAAAAGACTGTTCTATACATCTGTGTCTCTTTTGTTGTCTCGCATACAGGGTTATCGTTACCATCTTTCTAAATTCCATATATATGCATTAGTATACTGTATTGGTGTTTTTCTTTCTGGCTTACTTCACTCTGTATAATCGGCTCCAGTTTCATCCACCTCATTAGAACTGATTCAAATGTATTCTTTTTAATGGCTGAGTAATACTCCATTGTGTATATGTACCACAGCTTTCTTATCCATTCATCTGCTGATGGACATCTAGGTTGCTTCCATGTCCTGGCTATTATAAACAGTGCTGCGATGAACACTGGGGTACACGTGTCTCTTTCAGTTCTGGTGTCCTCGGTGTGTATGCCCAGCAGTGGGATTGCTGGGTCATAAGTCAGTTCTATTTCAAGTTTTTTAAGTAATCTCCACACTGTTCTCCATAGTGGCTGTACTAGTTTGCATTCCCACCAGCAGTGTAAAAGGGTTCCCTTTTCTCCACACCCTCTCCAGCATTTATTACTTGTAGACTTTTGGATCGCAGCCATTCTGACTGGTGTGAAATGGTACCTCAATGTAGTTTTGATTTGCATTTCTCTGATAATGAGTGATGTTGAGCATCTTTTCATGTGTTTGTTAGCCATCTGTATGTCTTCTTTGGAGAAATGCCTATTTAGTTCTTTGGTCCATTTTTGATTGGGTCATTTATTTTTCTGGAATTGAGCTGCAGGAGTTGCTTGTATATTTTTGAGATTAGTTGTTTGTCAGTTGCTTCATTTGCTATTATTTTCTCCCATTCTGAAGGCTGTCTTTTCACCTTGCTTATAGTTCCCTTTGTTGTGCAGAAGCTTTTAAGGTTAATTAGGTCCCATTTGTTTATTTTTGCTTTTATTTCCAATATTCTGGGAGGTGGGTCATAGAGGATCCTGCTGTGATGTATGTCGGAGAGTGTTTGCCTATGTTCTCTAGGAGTTTTATAGTTTCTGGTCTTATGTTTAGATCTTTAATCCATTTTGAGTTTATTTTTGTGTATGGTGTTAGAAAGTGTTCTAGTTTCATTCTTTTACAAGTGGTTGACCAGTTTTCCCAGCACCACTTGTTAAAGAGATTGTCTTTAATCCATTGTATATTCTTGCCTCCTTTGTCAAAGATAAGGTGTCCATAGGTGTGTGGATTTATCTCTGGGCTTTCTGTTTTGTTCCATTGATCTATATTTCTGTCTTTGTGCCAGTACCATACTGTCTTGATGACTGTGGCTTTGTAGTAGAGCCTAAAGTCAGGCAAGTTGATTCCTCCAGTTCCATTCTTCTTTCTCAAGATTGCTTTGGCTATTTGAGGTTTTTTTTTGTATTTCCATACAAATTGTGAAGTTATTTGTTCTAGCTCTGTGAAAAATACCATTGGTAACTTGATAGGGATTGCATTGAATCTATAGATTGCTTTGGGTAGTATACTCATTTTCACTATATTGATTCTTCCGATCCATGAACATGGTATATTTCTCCATCTATTGGTGTCCTCTTTGATTTCTTTCACCAGTGTTTTATGGTTTTCTATATATAGGTCTTTAGTTTCTTTAGGTAGATATATTCCTAAGTATTTTATTCTTTTTGTTGCAATGGTGAATGGAATTGTTTCCTTAATTTCTCTTTCTATTTTTTCATTGACTTTAAAAATTATTTCCTAATTTCCTAAATTTGAAGTTGTACTATTCCTTACAGGATTTTCATTATCTTGAAAAAAAATCCAAGGTTTTAGTTTTTTTGATATTTGATGATAATGCATATTTTAATTAATTGACTTCTCACTTACTTAACATTTTTAAAATTTCTTTTCAAGGCTAGGAGACAAGCTTCTCAAGTCTTTACAGCTGAGAAGATCCCTTGAAGAAGTCAGCATTTCAGTGATTGTGGAATTTTTCTTTGTTTTCCAAATTCCGGTATTAACCTTAATACAACACATGAATCTGTGAATTTTCTAAATACTCCATTTATATTTTAATTTCTAAAATGTCTAAATTATACCTTTAGTGCTTCATTGTTCAGTAATTATTCCAATAAAATATCTTGTTTGCATTGTGAGTTTTGCATTTCTTGATTTATCCATGTTTCAGAAACTAGTTTTGTGTTATAGTCATATGACTATTTGTTGAGTTCTAACTTGTGTTAGGTATTCTCAGTATTTTGCATGTATTAATTAGTTTGATTTCCAAAATATTTTATATTCTGTGAGACAAATAGTGTTATTAGCCCTGTGAGGAAGCTGAAACTTTGGAGATTAGTAATTTTCCCAAGAAAGTGGCCCTAATCCAAGATGTGAACCCAGACTGTCTCACCTCCAAGCTCTTACCATTATAGCATTCTGCTTTATTCTGTTATTATTATATATGTAATGAAATTCCCTCCTCACTAGATAGAAAGAACCTTAATACTTCATAGGCATAGTTCTGAAAAGAGTAATTTGCTTTTGTTAAATATTTACAGTCTTATATAACTGTGAGAGTCATATGTTTAATGTGTCCTGTAAGAAGGAATCTTTCAGTTTCACGTTAGATTTGCCAGTTAAGGTTGAGGCAAGAATCTTATTCTGGCCAGTTTTAAGCAGAAGAGAATTTGTTCAAATTATCAGAAGTTCACAGAATCCACAGGTAACTAGGGAACTATTCTAGAACAAAGGCAACAGTTGAGGCTAGAATATGGCCTAATATTATAGCAAGGGCAATCAGGTTAGGAGTTGAGGTAGAATGTCTGCTTAGATTTCAGATTCCATAGAGGGCACATCTGATTAGCAGGTGACCATCTACCATGAGTCAGAGGCACTTTCTCAAAAAGAAATCTGGGTAGATGAAAAAAGAGATATTAAATTAAAAAGGAGAAGCAGTAAGGGGCTGCTACCCCATTAAAAAACAAACAAGAACTTACTTGAATGAAGTTCTATGAATATTACCTATTGTATTAAATACTAAGTGTTGCACTCTTGGAATGAATAGTATTGCCAATTGGAAAATTCTGGAAAACCTCCTTTCTAATACTGTCATTCAGACTGGTAAACAGGTTTCCACTCTATATCCCCATGCAGTTATGGTGCTTCATGCCATCATTATCTCTTACCTAGACATTGTAATATCCTCCTAACTGGTCTGCTTGTCTTGATCCTCTGTCAGTCCATCTTCCACACAGAAGCCAAATTGTTCTAAAATACAAATACGATTTTGTGACTGCCTAGTTGAGTCCCCTTCATTGCTCATGATTAAAATCCAAACGTCCTACACAATCTGGGCTCTGCTTACCTCTTCAGTTTCATCTCTCACCATGCTCAAAGTTTCACTCTTTTCAGCCTAAAGTCCTTTGCCAAAATACAGCTGGCGCTGCCTAGGATCCTTTCCTCCTTAGTTCTTCTCTTAGAAGTGCTTCCTGAACTGCTCAGGTTTAGATTAAATATACCTTCTAACCCACTCCAGTATACTTGCGCCTGGAAAATCCCATGGACAGAGGAGCCTGGTGGGCTACAGTCCATGGGGTCGCAAAGAGTCGGACACGACTGAGCGACTTCCCTTTCTAAGGGTTTGATAAGCAATGTTGCTTGAAGGTAAGATCACTGATCTGCAAACTGCCAATCTATGACAAGAAAATTATAGAAACTACAATTACTGATACTTTCCTTTTACACATAATAACCATGGAGGTGAAGGGTTTTTTATTTTTATTTTTTAATTGGTTCTTCACCACAGGGCTTGACACTGTACTATGACATAATATTTGTATCACAAAATATTTCCCTCGAATGTAAGCTCCTGAGATTTCTGAAGCAATGCCTAGTTTTTAACAGTAGCCTTGGAGTGCCAGGGATATAGGACTTAAAAATACTTTCTTAGTGAATAAAAATAACTAGTTTTAGAAAAGCAGTGATAGAAAATATCAGTCTGAAGTCTTTTGATGTCCCAGCTAGCCATCTCTGCAAATAGTTTTTCCCCAAATCAGGTAAAACCAATTTCTATAGGATGAAAGAAGAGTTACATTGAGAAGTTTCTTTAAGAAGTAACAGGTAAAAGCTAAAATATTTGAATGTTCCTACAGTCTTGGAGCAGGTAATAGAATTGTATACCCTCTCCATACAGAGGGTTGGGGGGAATATAAATATATAGATAGATAGATGTATATACATACAGTATTTGCAACAGTATCACAAATTGCTGAAGAACACATGCTCTAATTTAGTTATCAATATTTTTGATCTCAGTATTCCTTGACACTCAAAAAATATTTAAGCCCCCCAAGTAGCTTTTGTAGAGTATATATTATCTTGTTTGCCTATTAGAAATTCAACCTGAGGCTTAAAAAATGAAGAAGTACATATTCGGTTAGCTGAAGCCATCAAAACAGTAATTAAGAAAATGTCATTTAGCCTCTGAAAAATCTGTTGAGCATCTTTCTAAAAGTACATATTAATAGTTCCAAATGTGAAATTACAAATTTTTATTTTCAGGGAATGATATTCTACACATGAATAGTTGTAATTTATATATATAAATCAGTCCCAAATAAGGAGTATGTGTGTATCAGTCTCATGAGACTGGGCTAATTCTACTTGTATTAGTCATAATCATCTTCCTCATCTTCCTCTTCCTCAGTTTCTTCATTCTCCTCTGTTGAATTTGCTGCTGCTTCTTGTGCAGCCCTGAAAGCCTGCTCTTCTTCCACAGTAGGATCATCCATTTCCGTAATTTCTGGTCCACTGGGGTACTCTTGATAAACAGGTGGTGGAACTGGAGGTGTATAGCTGTCTGGACTATATTTATGACCCCAGCCTATGTAGAAATTTTCAAACTTTCTGTAAGTTAAAAATAAAATGTAGATCATATATAAGTTTTCAGTAAGAAAAACTTATGCTTTTCTAAAGAATAAAGTACTTAAGAGTATCATAGCCCCATAATGTTAAAACAGTACAGTATATTTAAAATGCATTAGAGATGAACTATCCCTAAATGATTCTTCTACCACAGGGAGCTGTGCGTGTGTGCTCCGTTGTGTCCGACTCTTTGCGACCCCGTGTACCGTAGCCCGCCAGGTTCCTTTCTGTCCATGGGATTTCCCAGGCAAGAATACTGGAGCTGGTTGCCATAACCTCTTCCAGGGGATCTTCCTGACCCAGGGATTGAACCCACATCTCTCACGTCTCCTGCATTGGCAGGTGGATTCTTTACCACGCACAACCTGGGAAGCCCACAGCGGGTTACTATGACCCCAACTGCTCAACCTGGTTCAGAAAACATAGGGCCAGACTCTCAAAATGAACCCTATACCTGGACTGGACCACAGCCTTTGATCTTTTAATTATTTTCAGAAAAACAAAACAACTAAGTTAAAGGTTGCATACATTCCTTAGTGTAAGGAAGAATTAAGTTGCCAATCTAGCAAACTTGGCTGCATGAGGCTTTGGGCTTGTGGTTAGAAACCTATGCTTGATTTTTCAGGTCCAACCTTGGGCGATCACAAAAGCTTTCCCTGGTAGACCTCATGGAGAAAAGTGCTCTCTCCGCAACAGACTTGGTGCAGAGCCAGTGCACTGCCGTCTCAGAGGAGTTGTGGGCAAGGACTCTGGCCCCTCTGGCCTGTCATGCTCTTGATAGAATTGTATTTTTGGCCCAGGTGCCTTTATTCCCAAGCCTCTTCATCTGGGGCCTTCAGCAGAAGTCTTCAGGCCCCTCTGCCAAGGCCTCCTAATGGGGGTTGAGTAAGAGAAGAGGAGATCTTATAGATGCTTTCCCCTGCTCTGACTCAGTACCCAGTAGTTTTTTTGTTTTGTTCTTGATTTTTGGCATTATGGCACGTGGGATCTTAGTTCCTCAACCAGGAATTGAATCTGCATCCTCTGGAGTGGCAGCTCAGAGTCTTAACCACTGAACCACCAGGCAGGTCCCCCTCCCCAGTACTTTTTCCTAGCCCTCCCCACCTTCCTCTGGTCGCAGGTCCATAAAACTGCAAAAGCCTTATGTTGAGGACTTCCTTGTCAGTGGGGTGCCCTCACATCTGTGCTGACCCATCTGACCTTCCACCAGTGCGCTGTTCCACGTGGGCAAATGGAATGAGGCGGCGGACAGCGAGTAGAATCAGTGCTTCAACTTGCTTATGCCGTCACAGCAAGTGATTAACGGCTTGAAAACACTTTCATTTTTGGCTTGTTGATCTCATAGCTACTCTGACATTTGACCACTCAGTTCTCCAGCTCAGCCAAGTTCCTGACCCTAGGTTATTAAGTAAGAAATGGAAGCATAAGACAAATGGAAGTATGTGCTCTGGGTGACAGATGTTGACTATCCTCTTATCCTAATTCTCTCGAAAGTGATGGCCTAAATCATACATATTTTAAATTATCTTTTCTCAAGATACCTAACAAAAATGATAAGACTCAATTTGACACTGCTTAGAATTACCTCCATGAAACGATTATCAATTACTCAAATAACCAGAATAAAACGCAGAATAAAAAACATTTTAGCTCCATTAATTGGATAATTCAGATGAAAACACAGAAGTCTGAATTGCTCTAATGTTCTGAATTTGATGCTTTGTTGCATAAGATGGATGTTGTTTGAATTCATCTTATGCCATTACAGACTTGACATGCCAAAGAAGAGTGAAAACAGTAGTAACTTCACATTCCAGTGATAACTTATAATTTCTAGAAGTTAAATCATCAAAATAACAGCCTTACAAGTGGGCACATACTTACTTGCCATTGGAAAAGGCATATGCCCCAGGCCAAAGGTTGGATCTAAGGACGGCAATCGCATATTGAGGAATGAGATTTGAGGATAACCGTGTTGTCCAAGGCGATGTATTCTGAATCTCTGTAAACCAAAGAGAAATTCCAAATAGATTTAACTCCTAAATAGACAAGCATATACTGTGTAACAGAAAAGCTATATTTATAAACCTTAAAACACACACACACTTGACATAGAAAAGTTAAAACATCTGTTTAACATAGAATCAGGAGGATATTATTTGAACATTGTGGAACAATGAAATTTGAAAAAAATGTGTGTTTATATATATTTGTCTTGTGTTTATATATGTGTGTACATTTGAACAACAGAGAAAATAAGTTTTACCAAGGGAGAGGAGGCCTGTGTGGTAGAGGGAAAAATATGTGATGACCAAGTCAGTATTATGAAAGAGAGCTAGGGTTTGGAGCATGAACACTCCAAAACTGAACAGGAAGAAAAGAAGAATATGAGAACAAGAGTATATTGGAAAAAAAAATAGTACTTCATGATATTTTACTCTATGTCATGTGTTTATGATCTATAGAATGCAAAACAAGTATATAAAAAAAAAAGATAACTGTCAGCATTTCTAGTAAGAGAGCCAACTTATGTTTGCCCTCTGCAATACACTCCTGCAACCTCTGTCTTTACTCCCACCATTAACTACAGTGTGTGTGTGTTTGTGTGTGTAAAGGTTTCCCCCACTATCCAAAAGTAGAGCGTTCCTATGAAACCTTTTGTAAGCCAAAATGACATAGAGCAAAGAAGCAATTACCTTAGGACACACCTTGCTAATAGATTGCCAAGATAAACTGAGATAAAGCACAGAAGCTCCAAACACAATGCAAAGCTATGACAACTTGATGCTGAGTGTAGTTCCTGGGGAAGGAGCTTGGAGGTGCCCCTCTGACAGCCTGAAGTGTGTGCTGCCCTATAACTGCTCACTGCAAAAATGCTGAACATTACTTTTGTTTTGCCTTTTTATTTTTTTAATTTCTATCAGTGAAAATTGGTACTAATGTAGTTCTCTCATAAAAGCAAAGTGCTGTAAAGTGATTTTTTGAAAAGCCAGAAATACCTGTGTATATATTCATATATGGGTTTCCCTCATAGCTCAGTCAGTAAAGAATCAGCCTGCAATGTAGGAGACCCCAGTTTGATGCCTGGGTCAGGAAGATCCCCTGCAGGAAGGCATGGCTACCCACTCCAGTATTCTTGCCTGGAGAATCCTCATGGTCAGAGGAGCCTGGTGGGCAGCAGTCCAAAGGGGCACAAAGAGTCGGACACGACTGAGCAACTTAGCATGCAGCATGTCACCATGCCAAGATCTTATGTTATTTGGACTATATTCCCCACACTCTACATTTCATAGCCATGAGTGATTTATCTTGTAACTAGAAATCTGTCTCTCCTAATCTCCCTCACCTAATTCTCTCATCCCCCCACAATATAGTATTTTCTAATTAAGGCATGTACATTTTTTAGATATTATGTTATTGTACATTTAATAGACTGTAGTAAAGTGTAAACATAATTTTTATGTGCACTGGGAAACCAAAAAGTTGACTCATTTTACTATAATATTCACATTTTCTGCAGTGGTCTGGAATCTGTCTTACAATGTCTCCAAGGTATGCTCGTAAATGGGCTTCCCTGGTGGCTCAGAGGGTAAAGCGTCTGCCTGCAATGAGGGAGACCGGGGTTCGATTCTTGGGTCAGGAAGGTCCCCCGGAGAAGGAAATGGCAACCCACTCAAGTACTCTTGCCTGAAAAATCCCATGGACAGAGGAGCCTGGTGGGCTACAGTCCATGGGGTTGCAAAGAGTCGGACATGACTGAGCGACTTCACTTTTACTTCCATGCTCGTATATACACATGTACATATTTATGTATTCCTGTGTACACACACACACACACACACACACACACATATATATATACACACATATATGGACACACATATATATGTAGCATATGTAAAGTTACCTAAATCTTCAGAGATTGGTGTCAAGAGTGGAGGCCCCACTTCCTGTTCTGTGTCGTCAGGCTCTTCTCCTTTTTCTTCTTCTTTTTCTTCATCTTCTTCTTCCTCTTCCTCCTCACTTTTTTGTATGGGGTTGAACCAATTACAGCGACCCTAGGCAAAAATACTGCAAGATCTAGTGGTCTAATGAGGACCTTAAAATGCCAGAATATTCCTTTGGATTGAAATAATTTATCTGCATGGTGTTCCACTGTGTGGCATATTGACCATTCATTCATTCAATGTATATTTACCAAATGCTATTTTGATCTATGTTATTTCAAGCAAAATATTGTTACAGGGTATTTATATATTAAAATTATTCAAACCTTAGTGAAAAAGGTAATAATGCATTTTACTAATTTATACGATGGTAAGGTACTATTATTATTAATAGCAACAATGTGATAATAAGATTAGGTATGGAGTTTTGAGGTTATAATTTCTCATTTAATTAACTCATCTAGAAATACTTAAGAATATCTCTTATCTACATCAAAGTATAGTGAAGATATTCTACCTGCCAATGAGACCGTTTACCGGATTTTTTAAGAGTGTGGATTCTGGATTCATTCTGCTCATTCACATCTGAAACTTATTAGATCTGTTTCCCTTGTGACATTTCCTAAACTTTCTGCCTTAGTTTCCTCATCCATACAATAAGGAAATTAGTCTTTTATACAAGTGTGAGTTTTAAATGAGCTACTATATATAAAGTGCTATTAAAAACTGGCAGAATAGGTTCTATGTAACTACTATATGACACTTTACTTGTTTTTGTTAAAATCTTTTATTGTTCATGCAAAAAAATTTCCTTGGCTAATAAGAATGGAATAAAAGAACTCTTCCCAAAATTAATGTACCCATTTATATTTAATATATAAAAATAATTTCACAACACACCTAAACCTAAATTCTTCCATAACTTGCCAAATACTCCATGTGTGTTTAGTCACTCAGTTGTGTCCGACTTTTAGCAACCCCGTGGTCTGTAGCCCACGAGGCTCCTCTGTCCATGGGGATTCTCCAGGCAAGAATATTGGAGTGGGTTGCCATGCCCTCCTCCAGGGCATCTTCCCAACTCAGGGATCAAATCCAGGTCTCCCGCATTACAGGCAGATTCTTTACCATCTAAGCCACAAGGGAAGCCCAAATAAAATAAAGCCCATTTTACTTCCATTTGGAAATAAAATCTGTTTGAAGATCCTGGGTCTAAATGACTTGGCAATTATATACTACTTTGTGTTTAGATTTTTTAATTGTCTCTGTCTTTGTCTACAGTCTGAAGGCCTTTGTCTTGAATATACTGTGTGCATTATAGACAGAATTTAATACATATTTACTGACTAGCTGATAGGCTGAGAATTGCAAAACCCCTACCTGAGGCAGGATATGCTGTACATGATGAACCCAATTGGATAGGGATTCCACTAGATCAATCACTTGGATGCCTTCAAAATCAGGGTTTTCTTCAAAGCTATCTCGCCCACTTTCTATTTCTTCTTCCTCTTCTTCTTCTTCACCAAAATGATAGAATCCTAGTGGGCTGACATGGGTCCCTGCTGAAATTCTGGCAATTTGTGCACGTAAGTAATTACTCTCATTTCCTGGGAAGGGTGGGTAGCTTATAATGGGGGTATCCAATCGCCCAGTGAAAAACTTTTTGATTTTCCTTGCAATAACGATTTGTGCAGGTGTCACTGCTGGTAACTTCACCCATGGTCTTCCTGGTTCATTGCAAACAAAATAGACGTATTTGTTGGCACCTGTTCTGCTTTCTTCTTTTGGAATAGCCTGTGGGGCCTTGTAAAAGGGCCTTGGTAATTCATCTTCATCGTCTTCATCAGCTTCACTATCTCCGTTGTCCCTCTCTTCAGGTACGTCTTCCTCTTCCACCTCCTCTTCATCTTCTCCCTCACGGAATTCCACTTCAGCTACAATATAATTCATTTCCAGACCTAAGATCTTGCCCCAGAAACGACATTTTTGGATTGGGTGGGTGTCAGTAAGCTGCTTGAGGGCAAGAAATATGCGGTAAGTCTCATCTGTGCCCAAACCAACTCCAGCTTGTTCAAAATAAAAAGCTGATTCCATAATGTTTGGAAGAGCGTGTTCTGCCTAGGAATACAAGCATTGTGATTAATATTTTATCCATAAGAGAACTGCTTGCAACCCGAAGACTTAATGCAATCCCTATTTCATAGAACTAGAACAATTAATACTAAAATTTATTTGGAGCTACAAAAGACCCAGAATAGACCAAGTAATCCAGAGGGGGAAAAAAAATTTGGAGGTATAACCCTCCCAGACTTCAGACAATACTATAAATGCTACTATAATCAAAACAGCATGGTACTGGCACAAAAATAGACATATAGATCAATGAAACAGAATAGAGCACCTAGAAATAAACCTGTGTACCTGTGGTCAATTAATCTACAACAAGGGAGGCAAGAACAGTGTACAGTGGAGAAAGGACAATCTCTTCCACAAGTGGTTTTGGGAAAGCTGGACAGCTACATACAAATAAGTGAAATTAGAACATTCCCTCACACCATCTACAAAAATAAACTCAAAATGGCTTAACAACCTAATTATGAGCCATGACACCATAAAACTCCTAGAACAGAACATAGGCAAAACATTCTTGGACATAAATCATAGCAATATTTTCTTAGATCAGTCTCCCAAGGCAAAAGAAATAAAAGCAAAAATAACAAATGTTTGATCCCCACATGCTGTTTGTCCCCAGACTTGTCAATGCTATATACAGCTCCATAACCAAGTGTTTTGAGTAAGATATTTTTAGAAAAGATCAGCTAATGTCAAATCCTTGACACCTATCACTTGTCCCTTCTGACTCTTCTATATCTCACTGTGTCATTTGTGTCTCCTTATGAAGGCTACAGAGCTCTAGAGGGTTTGTGTGTGTGTTTACTAAGTTGCTTCAGTCATGCCCAACTCTTTGTGACCCTGTGGACTGTAGCCCTCCAGGCTCCTCTTACCATGGGATTCTCCAGGGAAGAATATTGGAGTGGGTTGCCATGCCCTCCTCTAAGGGATCTTTCCGACCTAGATATCTAACTCGCGTCTCTAACTCACTGGCAGGCAGGTTCTTTACCATGAGTTCCATGTGGTATATCCCTACCCCTCCTATCTTTCCTTGACTGAACTCTGTGTCCTTTTTTGAACTTATCTTACCCCAAACATCATATTTGTAAGTATGTAGACTTACAAATAGTTTTAAATAGCCTAACACTAATGGAACATAGAAGCTCAGTAGATGTACAGTATAAATTACTCAGTAGAATAAATTGCAAATATGCAGGCATTAAGAAACAAAGCAGATACTGATTTGAAATATTTGAAGGTAAAATTTCTGTAATACAGCTGATTTCATTCTTGAATGATAGCTTTTAATCTCTGTCAACTTTCTCGGTAAATATTTTCAACAATTTATCTTTGGGGATTAAAAGAAATCTTTTATTTCTCTGCTATTATGTCTCATTGATATACATACTGTCAAGTTACAATATGAAGAAGTAGCCTTGGAAGAAAATGCAAATGACATTAGAAGCTATTTTAATTTTTCCAGTAAATTAAAGGGGAAAATATGCATCTTGATTTAAAACCAAATTTTAAATTTGTGCCATTTATTCATTCATTCAACAATACTTAATAAAAAACAGCTATGCACTCGGGCTGTCCCAGGCACTTTGGAAATATAAAAGATGAAGAAACCATTTTCACTGATACCAAGGAATTTAGCCCCACAAACATAAAATAGCTAAATCTGTGAAATACTAAAACACAATGTGAAAACATAAGAAACTCTAACCAAGGAAATGAGTGGTATGAAATGAGGTTGCAAATACTATTTAGTAAGCTATAAAAAGGCAGTGGGTATGAATTTAAAGCCACACCCCATTCACCTCAAAAAAACCGTTAAGATTGACCTATTCAATTTTACAGAGTGACTTACTATTTCATCTTCCAGTTCTTGGTCAGCTCCTTCTAAATTTCCCTGAAGAAAAAGAGTTTTCTGCTTCTCTGCCATTTCATAGGTTGGAAGCATCTCATTCTCATTTTGGAGTGTATCTAATTTTTTACTAAAATGTTCCATCTTGACATCTTGGCTAATATTTTCAATGATGTCCACAGCATTTTCAGGACGCTTATCTAAGACCTTGGTCAGCATTTCAGAAAGATGATCATATCTACCCGAAAAGAGAAAATTCCAGATAATATCCCTGTCTAAAGCATTTGAAGAAATATTTTATACATATTCAGTGGGTTTTTAGGAAACTTCAACAACCTAAAGACTTGAGAGATTTACCATTGTCAAGAATAACTTATCCTAGAACTTTTTAAGAAATTCCTTCAATATGATATGAATATTTAACTTAATAAAGAAAAACATGTTACAGCAAGATACATGTTCTACATCAGCTACAATTTTTACTTTTTATTTCAGATCAAAATCTCTCAGTTATATATTTAAAAGTGACTAAGCTTATTTTTCATTCTTTTAACATAACTTCTTTTCCATCCCCCTTTCCTACCCCTCATCAAATCCAACTTGATTTTTAAATCCAGCTGACTCTTTTAAGATCAATTCTCTTTTCACATTTCCTAAGCCAGTTATATACTTCAGTGTTTTTAGAAATGTTTTACAAGACATACATTTCATATTGCAATCCTAACCCACCCCACACAAACAAATGGAGAGCAAAATGTCATCTGATGTTCTCACATTTATTAAAATGTGATGCACTCTAATATTTTTTGTCCTTTTCTGTTAAAACCACTGCTGTAGCTTTTTATTTCATAACTGAGTTAGTGAAGCTGCCTCTAATCTCTCTATTGATTCATTAATTAATCTCTAATCTCTCATTAATTCATTACATTTTACACATAACTGCTAGGAGGTGCTTTTTAAGATACCAGTTTTTCAACGTGAAATTTACTACTGAAGAACCCAAAATGCCTGTCAAACTGCTCTCAGGCGAGATAGAAATTCCTCTGTCCAGTGTGAGGACTTGCATAAATTACCTCTCTAGTGGATAAGCACTATATCTCTCCACTTTCATTTCTAACAATTAGTTCAGTTAGAATGTCTGCCCAGCAAGGTAGATGTCTGTCCAGCATCTTGTTGCTGTCTGACTTGAGAGCCTTTGCTTGTGGTGTCCTATACATATTTTTCTCAAGAAATGATTTAAAATACACTTAATCTTCAAAGCCTTACCACTCAGGTTATTCCTGAAACTGTTCTTCCTCAGTGTGGACTGGGCCTTTCTAAGATCACTGATACACTGTGGTGTGATTGTGTACATTACATATTTCTCATTCAGCAACTGCAGTAGGTTCTTCCAGGGTTGAAATTAGGTTTTTGCTTGTTGTTTTAATATATCTCTTTCCTTATCATAGTGAAACAAAATGGATGTTCAATAAATTCCTACTGTCTTTACCCTGCCCTAGTTATTTAATTCTTTCTTTAATATCTGTATTTGTCTAATGGATCTTAAGAATGTCAAAGGAAAATAGGTAAATTATATGCACAACAAATGTGAAGGACAGTTTGCAAATATTATATATGAAGAATATCTTCTTCTTTCTCCAAAAATTGCTATTTTTATAAATGAACAGAAATGTTATGACTGGCAGAAAAGAAGGAAGCAGCTTTTTATTCCACAAAATGAGAACCAATTTTGTATTTTAGTCAAAATTGTCTTAACTTCAATAAAAAATAGCTTTCATGGTTGTTAAATAAGAGCTGTGTATAAGATATGGAGTTTAGTTCATCTTCAATGAGCCACTTTTAACTACAGGCTATAAAGCACTTAGAAAGTAATAGTGAATATTATGGACGGAATTCATTTACCACCTCAGAGACTTAGCATTTGGACACTAAATTAAATTTAGCTATTTAAGCAATGTCAGTTATAAAATAATTCAGTAAAAGAAAATTTCCCATTTTATGTTTTGTATTCAGTTTTAAATTGTGAACTTTCAAGTATTTATAATGAGCTTTTTTGACATTTTATCAAAGTTTGTAAATTCTTGCTTGTTATTTAACCCAGGGAATTGTGACAAGAAGTTTATATCAGCAATTCAAGTAGAATCCAGCAAATCACATACCTGAAGTTTAAGTAAATTATAGTTAAAGACAGTAATTTATAAATAATATTTTAATTTGGGTTTTGTGAAGACTTCTCACATTATATATTAACTGATATCTTATTCTTCAGACTTTAAGATTATACTTCATATTTTTAAAAGCCAAGTAATAGTTACAAGCTTTTGCCACATACGTATATTGAATGGCATTCATTTAATGTTTGCTGACTAATCAGTAGGCATCTCAGCAAATTGTTTTGAGGATTGTTGTCATTGTTTAGTCACTAAGTTGTGTTCAACTCTGTTTCGACCCCATGGTCTGTAGCCCGCTAGGCTCCTTCTGTCCATGGGATTTACCAGACAAGAATACTGGAGTGGGTTGCCATTTCCTTCTCCAGGAGATCCCAACCCAGGAATTGAACCTGCATCTCCTGCATTGCCAGGGGAGTTGTTTACCGCTGAATCACCAAGGAAGCCCCCATGTTGAGAATTAACTAGATTTAAAAGGTCTAGACTGTGTCTCCTGTACTGCCATTAATTAATTAATTAATTAATTCTTTAGTCAGTAAATAGCTGATAACACTGTGCTAGGTATTAAATATATGCTGCTGCTGCTGTCGCTTCAGTCGTGTCGGACTCTGTGCGACCCCATAGACGGCAGCCCACGAGGCTCCCCCGTCCCTGGGATTCTCCAGGCAAGAACACTGGAGTGGGTTGCCATTTCCTTCTCCAATGCATGAAAGTAAAAAGTGAAAGTGAAGGCGCTCAGCCATGTCCAACTCTTAGCGACCCCATGGACTGCAGCCTACCAGGCTCCTCCATCCATGGGATTTTCCAGGCAAGAGTACTGGAGTGGGTTGCCATTGCCTTCTCCGAGGCATTAAATATATAGTGGCGTTCAAAAATCAAATGGTCCCTGTACTCTGGGGACCTGCACTTTAGTGGGAGAGTCAAACATTAAATATAAGTCTGTAAGTCTCTATACAATTATAAATGACCTTAAGTACTATGAAGCAAAGAGCAGGCAGTTATAATAGAGTTCTATGGAAGCTGATTCCTAAGATGTGAAGACAGCCAGCAAAAACTAAGAAGGACTTAGGGAAGAAGCCATCTGGGCCAAGGTAGCAACACTAGAACTGACGAGGCCATGTGGCTGAAGCAGAGTGATGGAGGAAAGGTAAGAGTCAGAGGGTGTTGTACCCAGAGAAATGTTGAGCAAATTAATTTTTCCATGACTTAGTCCCCTCATTTAAAAAGCAAGCGGATTATATTAGATGTTTTCTCAAGTCCCTTCTGGCCCTGTAATTTTGTTGACCCTATGATTATGTAATCCTGGAAGCAAGAACCTCTAGAAATCTGGACTCAATGATGAGATCTGAATCTTAGCTATAATAGGATGGTCAGAAAATTTCTGGGTCATTGGTTATTTTAAAAGAGATCTGGATAAAATGGCATGTACTTGGGTGGCCTGTATAGCAAGGAATTCTCCTGATTTGCCTCAGACTGAGAAGTTTCTCAGGATGCCATGCTTAGTTGGGACAGTCCCAGGTGAAGCAGGTAATTTATCCCTCCAGCACTGGCCTGGGTAGGGACTTGAAACCACATCATACAAGCACTGAAAATGCTTAGATTTTGGTAGACAGTCCTTTTAAAAAAGCATCCTGGAGAGATACTTTATGGTTTCTTTCAAATCCCAGATTCCATAATTCCTAGATTTTATTTCTGTGTATCTAAGGACCTTTAAAGAAGCTAAAAGAAACTCCACCAGTGACCTGTCTTGAGTCCTACAATACAAAGAGTTATGAAGTCACTCTCTCACTAATTCAGACTTTTCAGATATATTTTCATTCACCCACAGAAGCACATCCTCACACAAAGATAATCATACCCCTCCCTTTGCCAAATTTTCCTCTCTCTTTTCCTCCAAGACTTACAGATTTAAGCCCGACTTGCTACTGGTCTTCAGTAGGTAAGCCTTAGTATTCTGAATGGCAATCTCAAGCATGCTGGGGGCCACTTGAGAAGCCCCAGACTCAGGCTGATCTAGATGACAGTTACTGTCTGAGTCATCTTCTTGAAAAATGTCAAATCTCAGCTCTTTCTGTTTAGAGGTGTGGTCGCTCACATCCCTCAGTTCATACAGGGGATATTTAGTTTGCTGAGATTGATGAAACGTGTTTCCCTTTGATTGACATGTTTGATGAGGAGTTGATCCACCTTTATCAGATAATTGTTCCAAATGGCCAAAATGAGGTGTCTCCGCTTCAGAAATAACACTAGTGGTCTTGTCTGACTGCCATGGTGCCATAAAGTCCCGCCTGGCCAGAGCCAGGGGAGAAAGAGTGGAAGGGAGCTCCTGAAATGCGGAAGATGGAAATGATGGGCGTAGTCCTACGAGGTCATCCACAGGTCGATCCGGCGTTCTGGTTCCAGAGAGGGGCATCCTAGGAGGGCTGCTCCTGGGCTGGAGTCCAGTTTCTGGCCCCTGCTCCAACTCTAGGGCCTCGGATAATCCAAGCTCAGGAGCTTGGGAAGTAGTTACCGTTTCTTCCCACGGCCGCCCTGTTTCCACAAGTTCTTGGTGTTCTATTTTTTGGTTGACGGGGATGGAATCTTCCATGGAAGGAGTTAAGAGAAAAAAAAAGTTTTGGATGAAGAGGGCGTGCAGATATGGAAGGCAGCAACGCAGGGCACTGGCTTTGCTTAGGTTTGCTAGGCGATATCTGGGTCCTAGTTGCTCTGCAAGTCGCAGCGTCATGTCTCCATAGCAACCCCAGGCTGGGTTCCCCTAAGACAAACAACGCACGCCTGTTGCCAGGAGTCTAGGGAGGAGGCCGAGAAGGATGAAAATCCTGGGTTTGTGATTTGGTGGAGCCTCTGCTCCTCCAGTAGCTCAGCCAATCTAATCTGCCCTCCATCAGGCCCGCCTGGAAACCTGAGAACTGGGCCGACGCAGAGGAGGAGCCCCGGGAGAATTTTCAGGGTCTGATACTAATATTTTTATTCAAGTTGAGCGTTGAGGGAGGAGTTTTACATTAATGGGGGCGGGAGAGAATGCGTTTACAGAGCTTGTGTGTGTTTGAGAGAGAGAGAGTGTGTGTGTGTGTAACGAAGAAGAGACTGACGGGGGTCAGGGCGAGGTGAAGACCTTGGAAATCTGGAGGTTCAGGTGACAAGGAGACTACAGTGTGCAGAACATCAGAGTCCAAAACTCAGAAATCAAAGGTGTCTCGTTTGTGCCAACCAAACTGGCGACTTTTGGACAATAAACAAAGGAGTCCTGATTTTCCTCTTCTCCCTCCTGTGGAATCTGCCAGATAAGTAGGCAGAAAATTACCTTCAAGGAGAAGGCAATGAGAAGGTTACCCTATGTAAATAGATAATTCATGGGTTACCTGTTTTCTAATAACTGAAATTCAAATTAACCCTAAAACTATATTAGTATAATGTAATCTTTCTTTTATAATACACCTGTGATTTCATAATTTTGCAGTATCTAAGGTCATGATTCAGAGAAGGCAATGGCATCCCACTCCAGTACTCTTGCCTGGAAAATCCCATGGACGAAGGAGCCTGGTGGACTGCAGTCCAAGCGGTCGCTAAGAATCGGACACGACTGAGTGACTCCACTTTCACTTCTCACTTTCATGCATTGGAGGAGGAAATGGCAACCCACTCCAATATTCTTGCCTGTAGAATCCCAGGGACAGGGGAGCCTGGTGGGCTGCTGTCTATGGGGTCGCACAGAGTCGGACACGACTGAAGCAACTTAGCAGCAGCAAGGTCATGATTATGACTATTAATTATTCCATCCCCAACAAAAAGAATGTATAGAGGATGGAATCAAACATACCTGGCCTTGACTAAAAACTAAATTATTTAAAGTCTTTCATGTTAATTTGTTCTGTATCTCTCTTTTAAAACAAGCCAATTAATACTTGGTATAACTTCTAATTAATAACTTGTTGATCATAAATTCTAACTTCATGGAAGAAGTTATGAATTCAAAAGAACAGAACTCCTCTTCAATACTTTATTCAAAGCTGTGGATCTTTACCCCTCCCAAAATGTACATGGGTGTGCACACACAGAATGTTGTATGTAATTTCTTCTAGTTGAGGGACTCCTTGAAGTCAGAGGCCCCAGATTAGAGCTCTTGGAGTAGATTCAAAAAACAAAATGAAAGATAAGCTAGAATTATAAATTGGAGATTTTATTTTTTGTCATTGGTACAAGGATTGAAGGGGGGATAGCATTTTTTTCCCCTTCATAGTTCTATTCTCTCCACCCTTGAAGCTGGAAGAAGTGATGGAGGCTTTTTCCTTGGACTGACAAGCCAGAGCAGGATGGTAAGACCAGGAGAAAGGGATGATAAGGAAGAGTTTTTTGCATCTATATTCTCAAGAAGTCTTTATCTGTAGTTTCCTTTTCTTGTAATGTCTGTCTGGTTTTGTTGTTAGAGTAATTCTAGCTTCATGGAATGAATCAGAAAGTATCTTCTCTGGTTCTGTTTTTTAGAAGAGATTGTAGAGAATTGGTAAAATTCACCTGTGAATCCATCTGGGCTTATTTTTGAGGATTATTAATTATTGAGTCAATGGATTCACACACACACACACACACACACACATATATATATATATGAGGAAATTGCCTATATATACAAGTCTGCCGGGGTCCAGCCCTGGCTGATCCAGGGTATTTGAAGGAGAGACGGCTAGGCGACCTATTCAAATGTTAATTAGAGATAATAAAGAGGAATAGAATGAGGATAGCTCAGTAGGAAAATTCAGTGGAGAAAAGAAGCTGAGTGGCTTGGTTTACGCAGAAAATCAATATAACCCGTGACACCAGGTTAGCTCTGACCACGGAGGCCGCAGGCGCCCTCTCGAATAGCGGAAGGTGCCCCACCTTAGACACCTTCTCGAGTGGGTCTTAGAAGCCCAGGCAAATAAATGGTCGCAGAGGATATCCACGCTCCAGATGGACACTCAGCTGGAAGTTAAAGGGAAGAATGACATGGGGAGACCAAGCGTTGGTGAGCAAGGCCCATAGCTTTATTTTCAACAGGGGCTTTTATACCCTAAGTTACACATAGAGGATAATAGGGGATGCAAAATCAGCAGTCTTTGATGCTTATCAAAAACCAGGGTTTCTTTCCTGCAGATTTATCGTATACAAATGGTTTAGGTGATTTACATCATCTTCTGGCCAGAGGCCTATTAACATTTTATGACTCTTGACAAGGACTTATCAACAAAGACTTATTTTCTCTAAGAGTAATTATTTTAAGGTTTGGCGCCATCTTCCAAAGATAAGATTACGTTCCTATAGGGTGGATGTGTAATGGGTTTACAAAGGAAAGAATTTACTACCTTAAGGGTCTAAAGTTACTAACACCAAGGCCACTACTTATTTTTTCTACATACCAAATATATTAATTAATGCACATTCAAGGATACAATTCAGGGGATGTGAAAACTTGGCAACAAACATTGGCTCATCAATGAAATCTTTTACTAGTTTTATTCTGACAGTTTCTAATTCTCTGAGAGGCTCTAAGCTATTTGAATATCTTAAGCTTCCCGTGCCTCTGGAGGCTGGGAGACTGTAAACAATCGTATGCATAGCTGTAGGTGTCCGGGTAAACTTGTCAGGCGAGTTAGAGAGCCATCTGAGGGGTTTGGATTTAAACACTCCTAATTGCCCAGGAACTTTATTAATTGGAGCTGTAAGTTAACTCTTTGACAGAGAGAGTGAGATGGTGGTGGGGGACAGCCCCCAGTAAAGTCAGAGGTGAGAGCACAAAGCAATAAAGTAGGCAGACTCTGGTTTTTTTGGGGGGTACATGCTCGAGAATATCCGGGGGCACTCCCGAGGCTCGATCCCGCCTTTGCGTATGCCGAGCCCCCTTCCTCATGACCTTTGTCACGAGTGGAATGTCTCTCGCTGCCTCCCGGCACAAGTCTATGTATGTTTTGGCAGACTGATTTTTTCAAGGAATTGGTCCATTTTACCTAAGTTATCAAATTTAAAAACATAGACTTGTTCATAGTGCCTTTTATTATCCTTTTAATGTCTATGGGATCACTGCTGCTGCTGCTAAGTCGCTTCAATCCTGTCCGACTCTGTGCAACCCCATAGATGGAAGCCCACCAGGCTCCCCCATCCCTGGGATTCTCCAGGCAAGAACACTGGAGTGGGTTGCCATTTCCTTCTCCAAGGCATGAAAGTGAAAGTGAAGTCGCTCAGTCGTGTCCGACTTTTCGTGACCCATGGACTGCAGCCTACCAGGCTCCTCCATCCATGGGATTTTCCAGGCAAGAGTACTGGAGTGGGGTGCCATTTGGTATTATATCTTTAATTTTTGAATTAGTAATTGTAACTTCTCTCTTTTTTTTCTTTTACTTAACCTTGCTAGAGGCTTATTAATTGATTGACTCTTTCATAGAAATAGTTTTCGGTCTTGTTAATTTTCTGTTTTCAATTTCATTAATTTCTGCTCTAATTTATATTTATATTGTTTCTCTTCTTTTGCTTACTTTGGATTTAATTTGCTCCTTTTTTATAGTTACCTAAGGTGGAAGTTTAGATGATTGAAGCTTAGATGACTTACATCTTTCTTCTTTTCTGATATATGTGTTCACTTCTATGAATTTTCCTCTAAATACTGATTTTGCTGCATTCCCCAAATTTTGATGTTATATTTTCATTTATTTAAAAATATTTTGAGATTTCCACCTATTTTTCTGTTATTGATTTATAGTTTAATTCCATTCTGGTCTATATGATTTTAATATTTATTTTCTTATATCCTTTAAATTTGTTAAAATGCTTTTATGGCCTAGAATGTGGTCTACCTTAACGAATATTCCATCTGGGCCTAAGCTGCTGCTGCTGCTAAGTCACTTCAGTCGTGTCCGACTCTGTGCGACCCCATAGATGGCAGCCCACCAGGCTCCCCGGTCCCTGGGATTCTCCAGGCAAGAACACTGGAGTGGGTTGCCATTTCCTTCTCCAATGCATCAAAGTGAAAAGTGAAAGTGAAGTCGCTCAGTCATGTCCAACCCTCAGAGACCCCATGGACTGCAGCCTTCCAGGCTCCTCCATCCATGGGATTTTCCAGGCAAGAGTACTGGAGTGGGGTGCCATCGCCTTCTCCCCTGGGCCTAAGCAGAATGCCTGTTCTGCTATTGTTGTATGATGTGGCCTATAGTTGTCAATTACAGTCTGTTGATTGATGGTATTATTGACTTCAACTATGTGCCTATTGATTTTCTCCTTGCTGTATCTATTCTGATAGAGAAGTGTTGAAGTCTACAACTCCAATAGTGGATTCACTTATTTATCCCTGTAGTTCTATCAGTATTTGCCTCATGTATTTTGACTTTTTGCTTGTAGCTGTGAAGCCACTAATGATTGTTATGTTTTCTTGCCTGGCGTGCTGCAGTCCATGGCATCGCAAAGAGTCAGACACAACTGAGCGACTGAACCAAACTGAACTGATGTCTTCTTGGGGGCTTTCTAGGTGGCTCAGTGGTAAAGAACCTGCCTGCAATGCAGGATATACAAGAGATGCAGGTTTGATCCCTGGGTCAGGAAGATCCCCTGGAGAAGGAAATGGCAACCCACTCCAGTATTCTTGCCTGGAAAATTCCACGGACAAGAGAAGTCTGGTGGGCTATCGTTCATGGGTTGGATATGACTGAACAACTGAGCACATGTCTTCTTGGACGACTGATCCCTTATTATGTGATACCCCTCTTTATCTCTGATAATTTTCCTTGCTTTGAAGTTAGCTTTGTCTGAAATTAATATAGCTGCTCCGAGTTTGAGTGTTAGCATGGCATTCTTGCTCATCCATTTACTTTATCCTGTGTGTGTCTTTGGCGATGTTCGTGGCATAAGATTACGGAGTAGAAGGACGTGCGCTCATCTTCTCCTGCGAGAACTCGAAAACTACAGTTCACTGCTCAACAACCATTGACTGGAAAATGTTGGATCCCCCACACACAAAAAAGATATGCAATGTCCAAGGGAAAATGAGAAGCCCTAGCAAGATGGTACGGGGGTGAAATTGTGTTTAGAAATTTCAAACCTCTTACCTGCCACAGACGCTCAGAGGGCTCAAACAAACCTTGTGCCCACCAGGACCCAGAGACTCCACAGAGACTGAGCCAGGACCGTGTTTGAGTGTCTCCTGCAAAGGTACGGGTTAGCAATGGCCTGCCGCAGGGGAGGGGCTCTGGGTGCAGTAGATCTGTGTATGGCAAAAGCCCTCTTGGAGGAGGTCACCATTAATCCCACCATAGACCCGCCAGAACTTACACAGGATTGAGGAAACAGACTCTCAGAGGGCACAAACAGAACTTTGTGTGCACCAGGACCCAGAAGAAAGGAGCAGTGACCCAACAAGAGACTGACCCAGATTTGCCCGTGAGTGTCCAGGAGTCTCTGGCAGAGGCGTGTGTCCACAGTGGGATGCTACAGGGTCCGGGGCACTGAGTGCGGCAGTGCGTGCATGGAACCTTTTGAAGGAGGTCGCCATTATCTTCATTACCTCCATCATAGTTTGGTCTCAGGTCAAAAAACAGGGAGGAACACAGCCCCGCCCATCTACAGAAAACTGGATTAATGATTTACTGGGCATGGCCCCACCCATCAGAAAAAGATCCAGTTTCACCTTCAGTCAGTCTCTCCCATCAGGAAGCTTCCATAGCCTCTTATCCATAACCATCTGAGGGCAGACAGAATGAAAACCACAATCACAGAAAACTAACCAAACTGATCACAAAGACCACAGCCTTGTCTAACTCAATGAAACTATGTGCTATGCCCTATAGGGTTCTCCAAGATGGACGGGTCATGGTGGAGAGTTCTGACAAAACATGGTCCACTGGAAGGGAATGGCAAATCAGTTCAGTATTCATGCCTTGAGAACCCCATGAACAGCATGAAAAGGCAAAAAGATAGGACACTGAAAGATGAATTCCCCAGGTGAGTAGGTGTCCAATACGCTACGGGAGATCAGTTGAGAAATAACTCCAGAAAGAATGAAGAGACAGAGCCAGAGCAAAAAGAACTCCTAGCTGTGGATGTGACTGGTGATGGAAGTGAAGTCCGATGCTGTAAAGAGCAATATTGCATAGGAACCTGGAATGTTAGGTCCATGAATCAAGGCAAATTGGAAGTGGTCAAACAGGAGATGGCAAAAGTGAACATCAACATTTTAGGAATCAGTGAACTAAAATGGACTGGAATGGGTGAATTTAACTCAGATGACCATTATATCTACTATTGTGGGAAAGAATCCCTTAGAAGAAATGGAGTATCTATCATAGTAAACAAAAGAGTCCGAAATGCAGTACTTGGATGTAATCTCAAAAATGACAGAATGATCTCTGTTTGTTTCCAAGGCAAACCATTCAATATCACAGTAATCCAAGTCTATGCCCCGAACAGTAATGCTGAAGAAGCTGAACAGTTCTATGAAGACCTACAAGACCTCCTAAAACTATTACCCCTAAAAAATATCCTTTTCACTATAGGGGACTGGAATGCAAAGGTAGGAAGTCAAGATATAACTGGAGTAACAGGCAAACTTGCCCTTGGAGTACAAAATGAAGCAGGACAAAGGCTAACAGAGTTATGTCAAGAGAACACATTGTTTATACCAAACTCCCTTTTCCAACAACACAAGAGAAGACTCTACACATGGACAGCACCAGATGGTCAGTACTGAAATCAGGTTGATTATATTCTTTGCAGCCAAAGATGGAGAAGCTCTATACAGTCAGCAAAAAAAAAGAAAAGAAAAAGACTGAGAGCTGACTGTGGCCCAGATCATGAACTCCTTATTGCCAAATTCAGACTTAAATTGAAGAAAGTAGGGAAAACCACTAGACCATTCAGGTATGACCTAAATCAAATCCCTTATGATTATACAGTGGAAGGAACAAATGGACTTAAGGCATTAGATATGATAGACAGACTGCACAAAGAACTATGGACAGAGGTACAAGACATTGTACACGGCATTGTACAAGAGGCAGTGATCAAGACCATCCCCAAGAAGAAGAAATGCAAAAAGGCAAAACGGTTGTCTAAAGAGGGCTTACAAATAGCTGACAAAAGAAGAGAAGCTAAAGGTAAAGGAGAAAATGAAAGATTTACCCATCTGAATGCCGAGTTCCAAAGAATAGCAAGGAGAGATAAGAAAGCCTTCCTCAGTGATCATTGCAAAGAAATAGAGTAAAGCAAAAGAATGGGAAAGACTAGAGATCTTTTCAACAAAATTGGGGATACCAAGGGAACATTTCATGCAAAGATGGGCACAGTAAAGGACAGAAATGGTATGGACCTAACAGAAGCAGAAGATATTAAGAAGAGGTGGCAAGAATACACAGAAGAACTAAACAAAAAAGGTCTTCATGACCCAGATAACTACGATGGTGTGATCACTCACCTAGAGCCAGACATCCTGGAATGTGAAGTCAAGTGGGCCTTAGAAAGCATCACTACGAACAAAGCTAGTGCAGGTGATGGAATTCCAGTTGAGCTATTTCAAATCCTGAAAGATGATGCTGTGAAAGTGCTATACTCAATATGCCAGCAATTTTGGAAAACTCAGCAGTGACCACAGGACTGGAAAAAGTCAGTTTTCATTCTAATCCCAAAGAAAGGCAATGCCAAAGAATGTTCACACTACCGCACAATTGCACTCATCTCACACACTGACAAAGTAATGCACAAAATTCTCCAAGCCAGGCTTCAACAGTACCTGAACTGTGAACTTCCAGATGTTCAAGCTGGATTTTGAAAAGATAGAGGAACCAGATATCAAATTGCCAACATCTGTTGGATCATCAAAGAAGCAAGAGAGTTCGGGAAAAACATCTACTTCTGCTTCACTGACTTACACCAAAGCCTTTGACTGTGTGGATTACAACAAACTGTGGAAAATTCTTTAAGAGATGGGAATACTAGACCACCTACCTGTCTCCTGAGAAATCTGTATGTAGGTCGAGAAGCAACAGTTAGAACTGTACATGGAACAGAAGACTGGTTCCAAATTGGGAAAGGAGTACATCAAGGCTGTATATTGTCACCCAGATTATTTAACTTATATGCAGAGTACATCATGCGAAAAGCTGGGCTGGATGAAGCACAAGAAGGAATAAAGATTGCCAGGAGAAATATCAATAACCTCAGAATGCAGATGATACCACCCTTATGGCAGAAAGTGAAGAAGAACTAAAAGCCTCTTGATGAAAGTGAAAGAGGAGAGGGGAAAAGTTGGCTTAAAACTCAACATTTAAAAAACTAAAATCATGGCATCCAGGGTCATCACTTCATTGCAAATATATGGGGAAACAATGGAAATAGTGAGAGATGTTGTTTTCTTGGGCTCCAAAATCACTATGGATGGTGACTGCAGCCATCAAATTGAAAGATTCTTGCTCCTTGGAAGAAAAACTATGACCTACTTAGACAACATATTAAAAAGCAGAGATATTATTTTGCCAACAAAGGTCCATCTAGTCAAAGTTACGGTTTTTCCAGTAGTCAGATATGGATGTGAGAGTTGGACTGTAAAGAAAGCTGAGCACCAGAGAATTGATGCTTTTCAACTGTGGTGTTGAAGAAGACTTGAGAGTCTCTTGGACTGCAAGGATATCCAACCAGTCCATCCTAAAGGAACTCAGTCCTGAATATTCATTGGAAGTACTGATGCTGAAGCTGAAACTCCAACACTTTGGCCACCTGATGCAAAGAGCTGACTCATTGGAGTAGACTGGGAAATATGATGCTGGGAAACATTGAAGGTGGGAGAAGGGGACGACAGGATGAGATGGTTGGATGGCATCATGGATTCAGTGGACATAAGTTTGAGTAAGCTCTGGGAGTTGGTGATGGACAGGGAAGCCTGGCGTGCTGCAGTCCACATGGTTGCAAAGAGTCAGACATGACTGAGCCATTGAAGTGACTGATATGTGTCTTTATATTTAAAGTGGGTTTCTTGTAGATAAGATATAATTGACTTTGTTAAATCTTTTATAACTGAACTGACATGCCCAGTGTACAAACAAAACCTTTGGTATGTACAGGAAGCTAACACTGTAACTACCTGAGCTTAGTTCAGCATCATTATTCCTTGTCCATGGTATGGAGTATGAGTATCAAGTAGACAAAAAACGGACATATCATTATCCTCTCGCTTTCCTGTTTCTACTAACTGCCAATTTAGTAGACCAATTTCATTGCAGAATAAAAAATACTGGAAGAATGCAAAAAAGACAAAAAGAACTAATATTGCATCTCAATAACCTCTGACATACATAATAGCCTATCACATTAGCTCAATCAGATCTCACTGTTATCTCAGACAAACAAACCAATTGCTCCCTGATAGTGATATGTCTTGTCTTTCTGTGAGAAATGCTCCTGAGTTACAGACTCTCAAATTAGGGCCAGATTACTGTTTAACTCTTGAAGGGAGGATTCTAATTCTTTTATAATTCTCAAATTACTCTGAAAGAAACACCTTTGCAGACAATGAATATACAACTTGATACCAGGTTATTTTGGGGAACTTCTTATAGAAATAGGTTCCTGGCTCTCAAACTTTTTATTGAGAGCCACTTTACACTTTTACAATTAATAACTCCCTGAAATAGCTCTTGCTAATGTGGGATATAGTTTACACAATATAGTCACAAACTATTTCCATTTAAAGATATGCTTTTTCATTCTGCCCACTGTCCTTCTCTACCATGTCATTACTATCATCTTAGACAATGCTAGCAATTCTTAAGATGAAGGGTTGCAGAGGCATTTGGGTTTGTTCACAAGATAAAAATCTATTGGGTATTTATGTAAAAACAGGATTAATTAAATCTATTACCTGAAAAATGTTGTTAGCCCTCTAAACTTAGAAAGCTGTCCAGTTTTCTGTTTAATTTTCTGGCATGGGCCTGGTGATTTTGGTTGTGATTCCACTGCCATCTTTGGTATTGCTTTTTTTCTTTTTGCCAGGACTTAAACACATGGAATTGTGAATTCCAGTCCTGGCTCTCTACTTACTAGTTATGTGCTAAACATAGGTAAGTTTCTTAAAGACTTATTGCCTCAGATTTTATCCATAAAAATGTGGGACTAACATCTATAAAGGGTTGTGGTAAGAATTTCAGGATGTGTGGTCAAATAGTGGTATTATGATTAACATCATTATTTTTAATACAGTTAGATATTAATCTTATATTGAGTTTAGTATTTGGAGACTTACTCTAAAGTACTTTCACCTGATTGCTTTAATGACACAAATTACTATTATTTCAGCATTCTCACATCTTTATAGATCTAATTCAGTTCAGTTCAATTCAGTCACTCAGTCGTGTCCAACTGTTTGCGATCCCATGAATCGCAGCACGCCAGACCACCCTGTCCGTCACCATCTCCCGGAGTTCATTCAAACTCACGTCCATCAAGTCGGTGATGCTATCCAGCCATCTCATCCTCTGTTGTCCCCTTCTCCTCCTGCCCCCGATCCCTCCCAGCATCAAAGTCTTTTCCAATGAGTCAACTCTTCGCACGAGGTGGCCAAAGTACTGGAGTTTCAGCTTTAGCATCATTCCTTCCAAAGAACACCCAGGACTGATCTCCTTCCGAATGGACTGGTTGGATCTCCTTGCAGTCCAAGGGACTCTCAAGAGTCTTCTCCAACACCACAGTTCAAAAGCATCAATTCTTTGGTGCTCAGCTCTCTTCACAGTCCAACTCTCACATCCATACATGACTACTGGGAAAACCATAGTTTTGACTAGATGGACCTTTGTTGGCAAAGTAATTTCTCTGCTTTTGAATATGCTGTCTGGGTTGGTCATAACTTTCCTTCCAAGGAATAAGCGTCTTTTAATTTCATGGCTGCAGTCACCATCTGAAGTGATTTTGGGGGCCCAAAAAAAAAGTCTGACACTGTTACCACTGTTTCCCCATCTATTTCCCATGAAGTGATGGGACCGGATGCCATGATCTTCGTTTTCTGAATGTTAAGCTTTAAGCCAACTTTTTCACTCTCCTCTTTCACTTCCATCAAGAGGCTTTTTACTTCCTCTTCACTTTCTGCCATAAGGGTGGTGTCATCTGCATATCTGAGGTAATTGATATTTCTCCCGGCAAACTTGATTCCAGCTTGTACTTCTTCCAGCCCAGCGTTTCTCATGATATACTCTGCATATAAGTTAAATAAGCAGGGTGACAATATACAGCCTTGATGGACTCCTTTTCCTATTCGGAACCAGTCTGTTGTTCCATGTCCAGTTCTAACTGTTGCTTCCTGACCTGCATATAGGTTTCTCAAGAGGCAGGTCAGGTGGTCTGGTATTCCCATCTATTTCAATTTTCCACAGTTTATTGTGATCCACACAGTCCAAGGCTCTGGCATAGTCAATAAAGCAGAAATAGATGTTTTTCTGGAACTCTCTTGCATTTTCCATGATCCAGCGGATGTTGGCAATTTGATCTCTGGTTCCTCTGCCTTTTCTAAAACCAGCTTGAACATCTGGAAGTTCACGGTTCACGTATTGCCGAAGCCTGGCTTGGAGATTTTTGAGCATTACTTTACTAGTGTGTGAGATGAGTGCAATTGTGCAGTAGTTTGACCTTTTCCAGTCGTGTGGCCACTGCTGAGTTTTCCAAATTTGCTGGGATATTGAGTGCAGCACTTTCACAGCATCATCTTCCAGGATTTGACACATAGTTTATTTTTGATAGGATAAACTTTCATTATTCAGGGTACTTAAAAGTAGTTCTCAAACACAAAAATAATATGTGCTCATAATAAACATTTAAACAGTATTAGTATAATGTAAAATTTATGCACATACAATTTTGAATCCATTAATCAAATATGAATGTTCTAATAGTGTACATTTCTAAGCCAATTTTGATAAAAATGCATGAACTTAGAAAAATATTTTCCCACTGTTTAGCTTATCTTTTTTGTTAAAGTAGGAGGGAATATATTTTAGTGTATATATCTGGAGAAGGCAATGGGAACCCACTCCAGTACTCTTGCCTGGAAAATCCCATGGACGGAGGTGCCTGGTGAGCTGCAGTCCATGGGGTCACGAACAGTCAGACATGACTGAGCGACTTCACTTTCACTTTTCACTTTCATGCATTGGAGAAGGAAATGGCAACCCACTCCAGTGTTCTTGCCTGGAGAATCCCAGGGACAGGGGAGCCTGGTAGGCTGCCGTCTATGGGGTCACACAGAGTTGGGCACAACTGAAGCGACATAGCAGCAGCAGCAGCAGTGTATATATCAATAATCACTAGAAAATATTGTTATAAGTATTTATTATCATTTTTTAGGAATAATTTTTTCCCAAACGTGTCCCAAGAGAGGAAAGGTGTAAGAAAGGATGTGTATCCTGATCAGTTTTAATGGAATATATCACTTCATTGTTAAATGCACAAACCATTCTTTCTTAACTTGAGGGAGCCCCAAAATTCCCAATCACTGATGACTAACTTGAAAGATCTTAGAGTGTGAGCTGGATCTACTCAAGTCTAGAAACATTTTCCTCTACTTCCCACTTCCTTTTTCCAGGTATAGCTGTATATGATCCTGTTTTCTGCTTTTTTGTTTTGTTCTGTTCTTGTTTTTCCAATACTTTTACTTGACGACTTTGTCAAATAGAGCCTTTCATAACGTATTTTGAGGAGGGAAAGGCAGAAAGGAGACGGCATAGAAAAAAAGCTCATTTGACTGCTATACTAGCACCTGTTCAGCAGGACCAGTGTCTTGTTTTTTCCCCACATTCATTTAAATGATATATTTGAAGCTGAACGTGCTGTCACAGGATAGATGTTTATCTTTGTGTCTCCCACACAAATCTTGATGATGGGACCCAAGTTTACTGGGCAGGTGCATCTAGTCTGTTTAAAATTTTGACAGGTAATATTCTCAATTCAGTACGGGTTTTAAGACTTGACATGTTCCACAAATTTCTTGAAAATCAGCTGATGAGTGAGCTTGTGGAATCCACCATGAAACAGGCTACTTTCAAAACCACAGAAGAAGACCTCAGAGTAAATTATGAATTTGTGGCCCACACTTTTGGGAGGACAGAGAAATAAGATTTTCTTCCAAAAATTAATGAAGTACTGTGCTCTGTTTCAAAATCAAAGATAAACTCCTACTATCAGAATGTTGTTAGAAATATCCTTCTGTCTGGAGATGGGTTTTGCTTCTTACACTCTCTCATCTCTTGTGTCCAATGACTCAGCTTGGTGAGCCAATTAACTGTTATCAGATGGCTGTCAGGCACTGCTTGGAAATCTAGTCATTTCAAAAGGATGTTGTTCTAGGAAATTTGTCTAAACTCTGTATAACAAAAGAAAGGACACATAAATATAAGTACAATTCAAGAAGAGTTGTTAGATATGTGACTTGGTAAACTAAAATTATAAAGTTACCACATATACTATCCATACCATGTGGAGTTAAGACAATGTTTGGATTTCTAGTATCATCTTCTGGGGTATGATCGTGCTCTCATAGCATGTCTTTACTGGCCTAACTGTGTTCTTTGGGATAAGGTTCATCTCTAAACAAAGGTTTACCACTACTGACTTTATTTGGATCTTTGATTTCATGAATTGGCATTCCTTAACTAACATTGCACAGATTTATTGTTCTTTGATATTAATTACTCATATTGAAGCTGTGGTGAACTTTTTACCAGTTACTTTCCCAATATACTCTTCTGTATATTCTGTGGTTTCTAATAAGAGAGTGGATTATGATGATGCTATCCGAGCCCAAACAAATTACATTTCATATTATCTCTGTTTATTTAGCACAATTTGATAAATATAAAACTAACATTTGGAGCTTTATTTGTTTTTCACATTCACTATGTATATGTCTAGGTATGAACAATAATATAATACTCATGGAAGATCACCAAATTCTTTTTTTAAACTTGACTACATCCTGTTTATTCTAACAGTAACACATCTGAGAGTATCTTCCTTCTCTTTTATGAATTGACAATATTCTTTGTCCAGAAAATATACTCCTTTCCTTATCTTTCACAATCTATGTTCTTTATTATAACACTTCAAAAAGTATTTGTTTTTATATGATGATATACTTTTCTCTAGAAAATATTATTAGTTTGTTCAATATTACCTTTATTCTGGAGCCACAGCCTTGACTCCATATTCAGTCCTCTTCTCTAGATCCTTTCTTCACCTTCTCTAACAGCCAAATTTATCAGGAAGCTAATGAGACTTACCCATCAGGGCCCCACCCTTGTATATGCCCCTTGATAAGCCCTCTATTTAATTCTGAATTCACAAATTTGCATTCTATTTCTTAAAAGACACCCCCCCCCCAGCTTCATCCAAATTATAGAAAATTTAGGCACCACAAAGCCTTTATCTGCCCTATTCCTTTATAGGAATCAAGAGAAGGTTCATGCAAATAAAGAGTAACGCTGTGTCTGGATTTAAACTTGTAACTTTGCAGATTAGCAGTCTAATTCTCTCTGGTGGCCAGCTCTTCTATGTTGTTTGAGGTGAATAGATGTAATTCATTTATGGCTTAGTGCATTCTTCTATAGAGCCCTATTTTACAGTGAGAAATTAATACTTTTGAAAACACGTATGTGCTATGTTGTTGATATGGAATTTTTTATTTAACCCCCACTAGAACGCAAAACTAAGATCATGGCATCCAGTCCCATCACTTCATGGGAAATAGATGGGGAAACAGTGGCTGACTATTTTTCTGGGCTCCAAAATCACTGCAGATGGTGACTGCAGCTATGAAATTAAAAGATGCTTACTCCTTGGAAGGAAAGTTATGACCAACCTAGACAGCATATTAAAAAGCAGAGACATTACTTTGCCAACAAAGGTCTGTCTAGTCAAGGCTATGGTTTTTCCAGTAGTCATGTATGGATGTGAGAGTTGGACTGTGAAGAAAGCTGAGCACTGAAGAATTGATGCTTTTGCACAGTGGTGTTCAAGAAGACTCTTGAGAGTCCCTTGGACTGCAAGGAGATCCAACCAGTCCATTCTAAAGGAGATCAGTCCTGCGTGTTCATTGGAAGGACTGATGTTGAAGCTGAAACTCCAATACTTTGGCCACCTGATGTGAAGAGCTGACTCATTTGAAAAGACCCTGATGCTGGGAAAGATTGGGGGCAGGAGGAGAAGGGGATGACAGAGGATGAGATGGTTGGATGGCATCACCGACTCAATGGACATGAGTTTGGGTGGACTCCGGGAGTTGGTGATAGACAGGGATGCCTGGCGTGCTGTGGTTCATGAGGTTGCAAAGAGTTGGATACAACTGAGCAACTGAACTGAACTGAACTGAGAACCCAAAACTGTAGGAATTATGGTCCCCAACTGTGCCTCAGAGTATTAATTTGTCCAAGCTTATACAGCTGGCAAGTTTGCCTCTGGGATTTAAATGGAGCTTTGTGTGACCCTAAAGCTTGTAGGGCCTCCATACAACAAAACTGTAGTGGTCTTTTAATTTTTCCTCAATTGATATTTGGTTTTATCAAGATCATCCATAAAACAGAAAGTTAGAGATTAATATGAGGGATAAAATAAAAACTTTTCAAATAAATCACTTGGTAATAAATTTAACATAATGTATTGCATTTTTTTCTATTTGCCACAAGATATAATAAAATTGTCCGTGAGGACTATTTAAAAGAAACATTCAGCTCTAAATAGGTGGCAGTGGCAACATTTTGCTTTCACAGAATAACTTTTCACTTCCTCACACAATTAACATTGCTATTCCTCCTCCATACATATCCAAGTGGAAAAATTTGTCATGGGATTCTGCAAGGGCCAGGAAAAGAAAAAAAGAACACGTCCTCTCTTAACTTTCTAGTTGGCTAACTGTAAATTCAATTAACATTTGGAGGATGGATTTATAAAATCTGGCCATAGTTGTGCCAAATATTTATTTGCAAAACGGTAGATTTCCTTAATTCTTAAGCATAGATTTCCACAACTTCTGTCCAATGCCTCCAACTCTGCTCACCCCTACCTGTGACTCCTCTGGCTGGGGTGGGGGCTAGTGATCAAAGTCCGGAAGGTCACGGAAGGAGCAGCCCGGGCAGCCTCGGTAGGCTCTGTAGGCGACGATCAGGTAGTAAAACCCCGGGAGGAACACCAGGATGCCGACAGTCAGGATTGGGAAGGCTCGATTGGCGCCCACTTTGCTGATATAGCCTGCCAGCAGGAGGCAGCCCGTAATAATGAGAAAAGCACCAACCAAAAACTGGGAGAAGGCGCAGGCAATGGCCTTAAAAGGAATGTCAGTACGGCTTTTCTCCAATACATGAGGTCTTACGACACCTGGGCATCTTTTCGGCTTTAAGCTCTCTTTGGCAGGTGAAGTTTCCTTCTGACTGTTAATATGTCCGCCGCCGGGGCTGGAGAGCTTTGCGTATCTCACTTTGCCGCTGGGCATGCTAGCAACCACGTTGGTGCGAGTGGGCACGATAACCCGCTGAGTGGGTGCGGAGCTTGCCCGTGGCCACACAGCGGGCGAAGGCGCCAAGGCCAGGGCGTCCACCCAACGGCCGCCTGACCACGCGGTGGGCTGCCCCGGCACCTCTCCTTCATCTGCCTTCCCCTTCTGGGAGACTGCGCTGTTTTTGATGGAATCTCTCTTTTAACATGTGCGTTTGCTGTTGTTTTGATAATCACCAGATTATTGGCTGTATTTGTTATTTTCTTAAGCCAGTTCTAGTAAACTCCCATATCCTTTACCATTAAAACTATTTAGATTGAGCAGATTAGATTACATTCTTTGTTTTCATTTAGTCAATTTCATAGAATTTCCATTTATACTTGCTTATAGCAGGTGCCCTCAATAAAGCTTAAATCCTGACATGATGATCAAGGGCAAAATATGTTCAAAGACATCAAGGCATTTCACTCCTAAATTTTGGCTCATTTTACAGGGGACAGCTCTCTTGTAGATTGTGTTGTCTCAACACTGATTCAGTGATTTTGGGAGTGATAAGCTCTTTGGAATGTTAGAGTTTAATGAGAAGCGGTGTGATGTTTTAGGAGATTGCAGAGGGGGGTCGGTTCCTACTTTATGAGAGTTCAAACTGGAAACCTCTAAGTTCTCTCTCAATATCTAAAATATCTAGAGAGCTTGGTCCAGAGCTGCAGCCTCTGGTCAAGGTTCTTTACTAACCAAACGTTTGACTCCTCCTTTTCTGTGTTCTATGTCTACTTCTTACTGACCTGTGTATCTTATAAGTTTATAATTCATTTTAAAATTTATTACCTACTACATTCATCATCCTATTTAATTCAATTTGACCTCATTTGGAATGTGCATTCTAAATTCAATCATTACCTCATTATCCTAACTAGAGTATAAATTTGTTTATGGAAGTAATAGTATGACTTCCCCATTCTTTTAACCACAGAGATCCTAGCAGTGAGCCCTTGACCTTCTGCAAACCTAGTGTTTGCTGGTTAAATTTGCTACAAAATGCAAATATTGTTGTTGTTGTTCAGTTGTTAAGTCCTGTCTTCTTTGTGGCCCCTTAAACTCATGCTTAAACTCATATCCATTGAGTCGGTGATGCTGATAATTTTCCTTATAGCTATTTAAAGTTAAATTATAATCTTACTTTTATTTACATGAATTTTATAATGTACATCTCTTCTTCCTAACATATCTCAGAAATGTAAAGTTGGAGTGGTACATTTGACCCCAAGGTCACACAGCTGGAAATTAATGATATGAAGAACATCTCCCAACTATTAAGAGCTAGAGGTGAGTCATTTGTAATGGAGATAAAGCTTAATTTCATTCTAGTTTATTGTGTTATATGCATATGATCACATTTGGTATGAGCCAAATGAGAAAGATAATGTCTCAGACCTGTACGTTATGGGCTGTTGAGAGGAAATCTGTGCATTATGAAAGAGCAGAGCATTCAGAAGAGATATCTTTGAGGAAAAAAGAGTTGAACTGAATCCAGGGAGGACATTCTTATTTGAAACAGGCCAATCTCAGAGAGGCTAACCACTTTCAGTGAGATCCTGCTGGCACAAAGGAGACCCATGTCTGATGTTGAAATTGTGCTTCTGGGAAACAAGAGGAAAAGGTATAAATCAGAGAGCATAAACTGTAGGGCAATGCTGACATAGCAGAATACAGAGGAGTTTGGTAATTCATTGTAGAAATGTATTTCAAATATCTTAACATTATTATTTTATTAAATTGATTTTATCAACTAGGATGATCCAAATTATGTTTTGTTTGCTTAAATAAGGCCGTAAAGTTTATTTTATGCATATGTAGGTATAATGAACAATTTTGAAGTTTAAGAATATAGTAGATATAAATCTCAGTATCATTTAAAATAATTTGGAGTCCAGACTTCGCTGACATTATGTGACAATTTGGCCAGTTGTTACCTTGGGATAATTAAAATGAAGTGGTAGCTTTGTAGACTTGACCCAGGTATCACCTCATGTGTGTATGTGTTAGTCGCTTAGTCGTGTTCAACTCTGCAGTCCCATGGACTGTAGCCCTCCAGGCTCCTCTGACAATGGAATTCTCCAGGCAAGAATACTGGAGTGGGTAGCCATTCCCATCTCCAGGGGATCTTCCTGGCCCAGGGATCGACAAACCCAGGTCTCTCACATTGCAGGCAGAATCTTTACCATCTGAGCCACCTACCTCACACTTCTCTAAATTAAAAGTGGTCAGGATGCAGTAAATTATTCAGAGATTTGAAGCTTTCAACAAAATATGTGTTATTTGTGCAAAACTCACTTGCAGCTGACTTTTTTACTATTTCCTCCTCTGTTACATGTGGTTATTGGCAACTGACAGTAACAAAATCATGACTTTTTTTTTTCAGGAAAAGATGAAAAATATTCCTATTGAGTTTATCTGGGGGTAATAATGAGCTTTAAATTCAAGGCAACAGAAAATCACCTATGATATTTGTGCATTAGAATGACACAGATATGTAAAACAATGCAGGTACTTTCTTGATTTTTTTAAATATTTTGCTCTACATTGCTTCTTTTAAGCTTTGAATTTAATTTTGGGCCTAGTTTTTTTCCCTTGACTAGATGGGGTAAATTTTGACCTTGACTACTTAGAGGAGACACGTTTTCTACTGCTTAACTTACAGACTATTTTAAACTCCCATACCTCTGTTTACCAGGAGAGAAAAATGGGACTGGTGGAAAGAATATTTCCATAGGATCCTTTCATGAATACGGTCCCTCAGTTACAATTCAGTCTTCTCTCTGGTAGTATGCTTCTCAATGATTCTCTCTTTTCTCCTTTGATGAGAAAGAAAAGATTGTCACAGTGAAGTAACTCCAGGATCAGCAGCCACTCATGTTTACCATCATTCTAAGCTGGTCCCATCACTTCATGGGAAATAGATGGGGAAACAGGGAAACAGTGTCAGACTTTATTTTTTTGGGCTCCAAAATCACTGCAGATGGTGACTGCAGCCATGAAATTAAAAGACGCTTACTCCTTGGAAGAAAAGTATGACCAACCTAGATAGCATATTGAAAAGCAGAGACATTACTTTGCCAACAAAGGTTCATCTAGTAAAGGCTATGGTTTTTCCAGTGGTCATGTATGGATGTGAGAGTTGGACTGTGAAGAAGGCTGAGTGCCGAAGAATTGATGCTTTTGAACTGTGGTGTTGGAAAAGACTCTTGAGAGTCCCTTGGACTGCAAGGAGTTCCAACCAGTCCATTCGGAAGGAGATCAGTCCTGGGTGTTCTCTGGAAGGACTGATGCTAAAGCTGAAACTCCAGTACTTTGGCCACCTCATGCGAAGAGTTGACTCATTGGAAAAGACTCTGATGCTGGGAGGAATTGGGGGCAGGAGGAGAAGGGGATGACAGAGGATGAGATGGCTGGATGGTATCACCGACTCGATGGACGTGAGTTTGAGTGAACTTTGGGAGTTGGTGATGGACAGGGAGGCTTGGCGTGCTGCGATTCATGGGGTTGCAAAGAGTCGGACGTGACTGAGCTACTGAACTGAACTTTGCTATACAATACCTATTTTCTTCTTGTGGAAAAGCTTCAATTAAATGGTTGTATCACTGAATCATTAGACTTGGACTTGGTCTGGTTATTCCTCTATGTACATCTGGTTTAATGGAATTAGATTGTTTACAGTAGTTACCTACCCCTCCCCCACTCCTCACTCCCCACCCCCACCCCCTGCCACACACACATTAGTGAACCTGCTATGGGCTACAGCAGAAGCTGTTCTGTCGGGGGCAAGATCATATAGAGACAATAGATTCTCCTTTGTCCAAGGTTTTGAAGAAATTGTCTGTTTAGTTAAATGATTCCTGTTTAGAAATAATTGTTATGAAGATCACAAGTGATTCTACACATCAGCAATTTTGCCAGAATTATTTTGATTAAAAACATTTAACAGTACTCTCCATTCATATACACATGCACTTTTCATGGTCTGTTGTTCACTTGAAGATCCATTCATAAGTTAGAAAACAGTAGTGGAAATATTAGTATTTCCTTCTTTTTGAAAGAATTAGATGCATTACTGGACATGCTTATGTGTTTACTAACTTTTCTTATCCCTTTCCTTTTATCCTGTAATCCTTAGGTGATTTTCTGGGAATTTGTCCTCAAATCCACCTTTTCTGTATATTGTCTGTCCTTTACTGTGTGCATACTGACCTCTGGCCACATCAAACTATTTGGCGATTCACAAAAGCATCAATACTCTTCTCATCTTGTGAGTTTTCATACTTCCTACTTGTTTTCCCAGGAATAATTTCCCTCTTTTGTCTGCCTAGTTACTTTTATACTCCTTTGAGAGTTAAATCACTGAACAATTTGTGTGTGTGTGTGATTGCTATGTACCAAGCCCTGTGAAATAATAGAAAATAGTCAGTCCCTTTTCTCACAGTGTATTTATTTCTCCCAGCATAAGAATGGAGAGTGGAGTGAGACTTCCCTGACCCAGGGGTTAGGACTCTGCACTTTCACTTCATGGGGCGTGGATTCAATCCCTGGTCAGGAAGCTAAGATCTCACATGCTGCAGGCAGTGTGGTCAAAAATAAATTAAAAAAAAAAAGAAGATGAAGAATGGAGAGAGAAGAAGTGTTAAATAAAATACACAAATATAGAACTGTAGACTGCAATAAATGTAATATGAAAAAGTAAATGAATCAATAATACTAATTGTGTGATCTACACCACATTAAGAAATCAGGGAAATCTTAGAGAGAATATAGATGTGGGTGAAAGGACTATTGGTCAAAGAGACTGTGGCTTTGTAGAAACTGATAGGAGACAAAGTGGCTGTAGAATAGCAAATGAAAAGCTCAGCAGTGTAGGCTGAGACTGCAGTTGGACCTGGACTAGCCACACTAGATTTTTAAGGCTATAAAGGTACTGAGGTGAAGGATGAGTGCTCAATTAGTCACTAAGTTGTGTCTGACTCTTTGTGACCCCATGGACTATAGCCCAGGAGTCTCCTCTGTCCAGGTAAGAATACTGGAGTGGGTTGCCATTTCCTTTTCCATGGGATCTTCCTGATCCAGGGATCGAACCTGCATCTCCTGCATTGGCAGGCTGGTCTTTACCACTGAGCCACCAGGGAAGCCATATACATATATACGTATATATATACGTATATATATATACACACATATGTACATACGTATGTGCATACATATATGTAAAAAGCATTGTAAATCAGTTCAGTTCAGTCTCTCAGTCGTGTACAACTCTTTGCGACCCCATGGACTGCAGCATCCCAGGCCTCCCTGTCCATCACCAATTCCCTGAGTTTACTCAAACTCATGTCCATCGACGGAGAAGGCAATGACAGCCCACTCCAGTACTCTTGCCTGGAAAATCCCATGGATGGAGGAGCCTGGTAGGCTGCAGTCCATGGGGTCACTAAGAGTTGGACAAGACTGAGCGACTTCACTTTCACTTTTCACTTTTCACTTTCATGCATTGGAGAAGGAAATGGCAACCCACTCCAGTGTTCTTGACTGGAGAATCCAGGGATGGGGGAGCCTGATGGGCTGCTGTCTATGGGGTCGCACAGAGTCGGACACAACTGAAGCGACTTAGCAGCAGCAACAGCAGCAGCATGTCCATAGAGTCGGTGATGCCACCCAACCATCTCATCCTCTGTCATCCCCTTCTCCTCCCGCCTTCAATTTTTCCCAGCATCAGGGTCTTTTCAAATGAGTCAGCTCTTCGCATCAGGTGGCCAAAGTATTGGAGTTTCAGCTTCAGCATCAGTCCTTCCAACGAATATTCAGGACTGATTTCCTTTAGGATGGACTGGTTGGATCTCCTTGCAGTCCAAGGGACTCTCAAGAGTCTTCAACAACACAGTTCAAAAGCATCAATTCTTTGGAACTCAGCTTTCTTTATAGTCCAACTCTCAAATCTGTACATGACTACTGGAAAAACCATAGCTTTGACTATGCACCTTTGTTGGCAAAGTAATGTCTCTGCTTTCTAATATACTGTCTAGTTTGGTCATAACTTTTCTTCCAAGGAGCAAGCATATTGTAAATCAATTATATTCCAATTAAAAATATATAATAAAAAATAAATTGTAGAAATAAAAATTTGTCCATACACTGTAAGGCTAAAAATAAAAAAGAACTGAATACCAATACTGTAATCCAGTTGGCAAATTTATTCTTATAGAAATATGACTTAGCAATTGTTATACTACTTACATGTGTACTAGTGTTGACTATATAAGCAAGTGGATTGTAGAGATCACTTTCTTAGTGTAAGAGAAAGAGGGAACATTGGGACTATACGCTGTCTTTGAAAAACTTTTGTAGATCTACTTATTTAAAAATAAAGAGGTTTGAAAATAGATCTTGATAACTGTCTAGGATGAATTCTTCAGCTTTGTTCTTCTTTAAGGACTGTTAAACTGATGTTCTATTTTATAATTTTTATTTGGAAAGAGTTTGCTCCATAAGAACATGTAAAAATAATACAGAAACTCATGGAGAAGTTCCCTTCTCCATGTTTCCTCCAATAATAATATCCTACATAACCATAATACATTATCAAAAGCATGAAGTTGATTTTAGTAAAATATTAATTCAAAAACAGACATTGTTAAGATTTCACCAGTTTTTACATGTACTTGTTTTGGGGGTTGAGGTAATTATACTCCAATGAAACATAAGCTCATGTAGATTCATGTAAACTTCAGCACAGTCAGGAGATACAAAGTGCCCCATCAGCACGAAGAAAGCTCCTGTCATTGCCCATTAGTAGTTATACCCACCCACCTACTTAAGCACCTGGATTTTTCTTAGCTGCTTTGCATCACTATAATTTTGTCAGGTTGAGAATGTCATGAAAACAAAATCATAAACTATGTTACCTTTTGAGTTTATCTTTCTTCAGTTAGGGAAATGCCCTTGAAATCTGTTTAAGTTATTGTGTTTTGTATATTTCTTTTTATTCCTGAGTGAAATGCCATTGTATGGCTATACTATGGTGTCTTTATCTGTTCACCTACTGAAGGGACATTTGAGATACCATCTAGTTTAGGTTATTACAAACAGGTGTAATAAATTCATGAACAACTTTGTGTGTGAATAAAAGTTTCATTCTCTAGGATAAATCCACAACAGTGGGATTGCTTAATTATGCCAGAGACCAGCTCCGGCAGCCAGGGAATCAGCCTGAAGGGGTTAGCGGTGTCGGAGGACAAATGATGTAGTCTCTGATTCATAGTACAGAACTACATCAGCAGACAATGATGTAGTCTCTGACTCATAGTACAGAACTACATGTTTATTTCAAGCTTCAGTTTCTCTTTTATACTTTGACCAAAGCATTAGGTCAGAGGTTTGACATTTTCAGTTTCCCCACCCAGATTTACTGTCTCCAGCCACATTCCTCAGTTTATATCTTATCTTTCTAAATCCTGTTTGCCCCTAGCATCTTAAGATCACTAACTCCTAAAAAGGCTTCTAGCTATTCTTAATTATTCCTAAACCCTAAACTCAGCAAACTTCCTTTGCCAATAAACATTTCCCTCACAAACAGGTCTCAGATAACAATCCTTCCCATGGCCTCAAGCTGCAGACTACATGGTCATCCTGGGAAATTCTTTGTAAAGATCCTTGAACAAATGTCAATGGTTACTTTATAGATTATTTTCTGGGCACAGTTGCACAAGGCTTTGTGCTTTCTCATGCTCCTCTCAAGAACAATAAGCACCTTAACATTCTTTCCAGCCAACTCAACCAAAGAAAGGAAGAAACAAGTCAGAATCACAAGAGCTAACTCCTTCATCCCAGACCGTGCCTTCGGAATGAGGAGAGGGGTTTGGGGCCATGCCTCCATTTTGTCAGTAATGCCTAACATGGCTCCCGACATAATTACATGGTGTTGTTGCTGTAGTTTAGTCCCTAACTCATGTCCAACTCATTTGTAACCCCCATGGACTATAGCCTGCCAGACTCCTCTGTCCATGGGATTTCCCAGGCAAGAATACTTGAGTGGGTTGCCATTTTCTTCTTTAGGAGATCTTCCTGATCCAGGGATCTAACTGACATCTCTTGTATTGGCAGGCAGATTCTTTACCATTGAGCCAGCAGGAAAGCCCAATCATATGTTAAGTATATGTTTAATTTTATTAGAAATTCCAAAACTGTCTTCCAAGTGGCTGTGACATTTTGTGTATTACTCAGCAGTGTAAGAGAGATCTATTTGCTCCATATCATTGGCAGCATCTGATGTTGCCAATAGTTCATAAAATTGATTCAAATAAGTAAGCAGTGATATCTCACAATTGCTTTATTTTCTGTTTCTCTGGTGACTAATGGTGGCACATATAGTTGGGAATGTTCACCGTTCCTTTGTCCTCTATGATAAAGTGTTTTTCAAGTCTTTTGCTGATTTTCTGATTGGACCCATTGTTTCCTGTGGAATTTTAGAGAATTCATTTTCTCTGGGTACAAGTCCTTCAGGAGATACTGTATGTGATTTGAAAATATTTCCTTCCAGTCTATGGCTTTTCTTTCTTTCTTTTTTGAAAATAAACAGCTTTATTAAAATAGGAATAGTCAGGAATACTACATTAATTAAAAAGCTTTCTGCATCTCCTAAGAAAATAATTTGCAGTGTGAGTTTTTTCCTTAATTTTAAACAAGTTCATTGTATCTTTTGAATGGATGATGTCTTGATTTCATGGCTAAGAACTTTGTGCCTAAGTCATGAATATTTTATCCTATGTTTTCTTCTAAAAGTGTTATAGATTTGTCTTTTATATTTATATATACAATGGACTTTGAGTTAATTTCTATTAGATATAATATTTAAATCAAATGTCATTGTTTTTGTTTATGAATGTCCAGTTATTACAACATCATTTGCTGAATAATCTATTTTTCTTGACGTAATGGCCTTTGCAATTTTGTCAAAATTTAGCTGTACTTCTGTAATTTTATATGTGGGACATTTATTCTGTTCCATTGGTCTGTGTGTCTTCTGTCAATACGATGCTGTATTGATTAATGGCTCCTCTACGGTCTCTTAAAATTAAATTTTGTGTCATAATTTCTATAAAGAACATTTGAACTGATTACCATTTTCACAAAAATGTATGAGAATGTTTATTTCACTCTACTCTTTCAAACATTGAGCATTACTCAGTTTTTAAAATTTTTCTAATTATGAATTGGGCTTCCCAGGTGGTGTTAATGGTAAAGAACCTGCCTGCCAAAGCAGGAAACATAACAGATGTCGGTTTGATCCCTGGGCCAGGAAGATTCTCTGGAGGAGGGCATGGCAACCCACTGCAGTATTCTTGCCTAGAGAATTCCATGGACAGAGGAACCTGGTGGGCTACAGTCCATGAGGTCGCAAAGCATTCAACATGACTGAAGAGACTTAGCGTGCTTGTATGCAGTTATGAATTAATATTTTGTCTTTTCTATAAATGGCAAGCTTTGTTTTTAGTATACAAAATGTTTTCGTATTTGTTATTTATTTCACATATTTATTAAAATGACACAAATACAGGAAAATTTAAAAATTATTGCAAATAATAATGTTTGCAAAATGACTAAACCTATGGAACTAGCACTAAGATCAAGAAATAAACTATTACTAGGACAAACTAGTGGTTACCAGTGGGGAGAGGGAAGGGAGGAAGGGCAATATAGTAGTAGAGGAATAAAAGGTACAGCTATTATGTATAAAATAAGCTACATGGATATATTATACAATACAGGGAACATGGCCAATATTTCATAATAACTATAAATGGAGTATAATCTTTAAAAATTGTGAATCGTTATATTATATATCTATAACTTATATAATATTGTACAGCAACTATAACTCAATTAAAAATATTACTAAGACCCTAAGGCTTTTCTCATTTACCTAATCAGTTACTATACCATCCTCAAAAGGTAATTACTCTCCTTTTCAAGCCATAGATTAATCTTAATGTTTTTTAATCTTTTATAAAGAATTGTGTGATGTGTCTATTTTTTCCAGTGAATATTATATTTCTGAGATTCATACATGTTTTCCACGTCGTTGTAATTCATGCATTCTTATAGTGTTTCTTTATACAAAGCCACACAATTTCTTTATTTCTATTGCTGTACATGAGTATTGGGTTATTTCTATTTGTTGACTGGATAAGAAAGAAAGAAAGTCGCTCAGTCGTGTCCGACTCTTTGCGACCCCATGGACTGTAGCCTATCAGGCTCTTCTGTCTATGGGATTTTCCAGGCATGAATACTGGAATGGGTTGCCATTTCCTTCTCCAGGGGATCTTCCCAACCCAGGGATTGAAACTGGGTCTCCCGCATTGTAGGCAGACGCTTTACCATCTGAGCCACCAGGGAAGTTGACTGGATAGTAGTCTTCAAAATGTTTATGATTGTAAATTTACTAATTTTTTAAAGTTTCTTCCACTGCTTTATGGTTCACAACTTTTTTGCAATTTGAAAATTATGATCAGATTCACCTATACTTTTCTAGCTGTTCAAAATGGTTTTTTCTTAAATATTTAAGTATTAAATATAGCCAGAGTTAGTTGCTAGTGATGTGTTATGGACATAAGTATGTTTTTCATCCAAATAGTTAAATGATTAATCTACTATGAACTTTTGATCTTTTGTGAAAACTGTGATCTGGTAAATTATTGATAGATGTGTGTATTTACATGTGATTTCTCAATTTCAATTTGTACATTGATTGTAAGCCAAAGCATTAAAGTTTAATTAGAAGGATGAAAAGACTGTTTAACATGTGATTGATCCTAAATTTAATTGAGATAAATAAAAAGTATACACTACAGAAAACTCAAGACATTTACAATTTATGCTGTATGCTTTTTGTCTTTCCTTTATCATTCAGGCTAACAATGCAGACCATCATTTTATTTTTTGAAATTTCAAAGTGTTCATCAAATTCATGACAACTAATCCAAGCACAGTTTACTGATTTTGTTAATGTTATAGTTAAAATTTGTATTAGAAATACAAATGAATGTATATATTAAAATATGCTCTCTAGTTAGTAGAGTTTTTATATGATTCTTTTGTAAATTGTACTCCTCATTTATATCCCTGATGAACTTAAAGGAAAATATCTCATCTTCCTTTGGAATACTCTGTCAGATCTTTCATTTTGCTGCATTGTCAAGTGATGTTTCCAGTTGCCAAGCATACCTAGTAAGACAAGCACATGTGTGTAGTTTCATGTAACCATCAGCACAGTCAGGATACAAACTGATTGCTCAACAGGAAGAAACACTTCCTGTGTCACACACTTCTTTGTGTCACCCATTAGTATTCACAACCACTCCCCAAAGTTAACACCTGGAGATCTCTGATCTGTTCTCCCTCACTATACCTTTGTTGCTTTGAGAAAGTGATAACAAGAAGATAATGAATTATGTAACCTTTTGTGTTTGGCTTTCTTCACTTAACATAATGTCCTTGCAATCCATCGAAGTTATTCTGCTTTGTTCATGCCTGTTCACATCCATCCATACATTCCATTGTATGAATACACTAGAAATTTTTTAATCCATTTACCTATTATAGGACATTTTTAAAGGTTTCTTCACTGCTCTTATGCTTCACAATTTTTCCCCCATTTGAGATTTGTGGTCAGATTCACCTGTATTTCTCTAGTTATTCGAAATGGTTTTATCTTAAACTATTTAGCTTATTAAATACATGTGGAATTAGTTCAGCGAGTGATATATATTACAGATACAATTATTTTTTTCATGCAAATAGTTAAATGTTTGAACCATTAGATGATTACTTCACTTCTGAGCCTTTGATCATTGGTGTAGACTTTGTGATCTGGTAACCACTTCAGTATTCTTGCATTGAGAACCCCATGAATAGCATGAAAAGGCAAAAAGTTATGACACTGAAAGATGAAAACCCCAGGTCATTAAGTGCCCAGTATGCTACTGGAGAAGAGTGGAGAAATAACTCCAGATAGAATGAAGAGGCTGAGCCAAAGCGAAAACAACGTGCAGTTGTAGATGTGACTGGTGATGAAAGTAAAGTCCAATGCTGTAAGGAACAATATTGCATAGGAACCGGGAATGTTAGGTCCGTGAATCAAGGAAAATTGGAAGTGATCAAACAGGAGATAGCAAGAGTGAACATCAACATTTTAGGAATCAGTGAACTAAAATGAACCTGAATGGGTGAATTTAACTGAGATGACTATTATATCTACTACTGTGGGCAAGAATCCCTTAGAAGAAATGAAGTAGCTCCCATAGTCAACAAAAGAATACAAAAGATTTCCATACTTGGATGCAATCTCAAAAATGACAGAATGATCTCTGTTCATTTGCAAGGCAAACCATTCAATGTCACAGTAATCCAAGTCTATGCCCCAACCACTAATGCCAAAGAAGCTAAAAGTTGAATTGTTCTATGATGACGTACAAGACCTTCTAGAACTAATACCAAAAAATGATGTGCTTTTCATCACGGTGGACTGGAATGCAAAAGTTGGAAGCCAAGAGATACCTGGGATAACAGGCAAATTTGGTCTTGGTGTACAAAATGAAACAGGGAAAAGGCTAACAGAGTTTTGCCAAGAAAACACACTGATCATAGTTAACACACTGATCATAGCAAGCACCCTCTTCAAACATCACAAGAGACAACTCTACACATGGACATCACCAGATGGTCAATACTGAAATTAGATTGATTATATTCTTTGCAGTCAAAGATGGAGAAGCTTGACACAATCAGCAGAAACAAGTTTGGGAGTTGACTGTGGCTCAGATCATAAACTCCTTATTGCCAAATTCAGACTTAAGTTGAATAAAGTAGGGAAAACCACTAGACCATTCAGGTATGACCTAAATCAAATCCCTTATGATTATACAGTGGAAGGGATGATTAGACTCAAAGGATTTAATCTTGTAGAGTGCCTGAAGAACTATGGATGGAGGTTCATAACATTGTATAGGAGGCAGTGATCAAAACCATTCCTAAGAAGAAGAAATGCAAAACAGCAAAATGATTGTCTGAGGAAGCCTTAAAATAGCTGAGAAAAGAAGAGAAGCTAAAGGCAAAGGAGAAAAGGGAAGATATATCCATCCAAATGCAGAGTTCCAAAGAATAGCAAGGGGAAATAAGAAAGCCTTCCTCAGTGATAAGTGCAAAGAAATAGAGTAAAACAATAGAATGGGAAAGTCTAGAGATCTTTTCAAGAAAATCAGAGATATTGATGGAATATTTTATGCAAAGATGGGGAAAGTAAAGGACAGAAATGGTATAGGCCTAAAAGAAACAGAAGATATTAAGAAAAGGTGGCAAGAATACAAAGAACTATACAAAAAAGATTTTAATGACCCAGATAACCATGATGGTGTGATCACTCACCTACAGCCACACATCCTGGAATGTGAAGTCAAGTGGGCCTTAGGAAGCATCACTACAAACAAAGCTAGTGCAGGTGATGGTATTCCAGTTGAGCTATTTCAAATCCTAAAAGATGATGTTGTGAAAGTGCTGCACTCGATATGCCACCAAATTTGGGAAACTCAGCAGTGGCCACAGGACTGGAAAAGGTCAGTATTCATTCCAATTCCAAAGAAAGGCAATGTCAAAGAATGTTCAAAGTACCACACAGTTGCACTCATTTCACACGCCACCAAAGTAATGCACAAAATTCTCCAAGCTAGGCTTCAACAGTACATGAACCGAGAGCTTCCAGATGTTCAAGCTGGATTTAGAAAAGGCAGAGGAACCAGAGATCAAATTGCCAACATCTGTTGGATCATAGAAAACGCAAGAGTATTCCAGTAAAACATCTACTTCTGCTTCATTGACTATGCTAAAGTCTTTGTGTAGATCACAACCAACTATGGAAAATACTTTAAGAGATGGGACTACCAGACCACCTTACCTGCCTCCTGAGAAATTTGTAAGCAGGTCAAGAAGCAACAGTTAGAACCAGACATGGAACAATGGACCAGGGCTGTCTGTTGGTGTGCTTGAAGGCTGTATATTGTCACCCTGTTTATTTAACTTATATGCAGAGTACATCATGCGAAATCCCAGGCTGAATGAAGCTGGAATCAAGATTGCTGGGAGAAATATCAATAACCTCAGATATGCAGATGACACCACCCTTATGGCAGAAAGTGAAGAAGAACTAAAGAGCCTCTTGATGAAAGTGAAAGAGAAGAGTGAAAAAGCTGGGTTATATAAACCTCAACATTAAAAAAAAGGAAGATCATGGCATCTGATACCATCACCTCATGGCAAATAGATGGGGAAACAATGGAAACCCCGACTGACTTTATTTTCTTTGGCTCCAAAATCACCGCAGATGGTGACTGCAGCCATGAAATTAAAAGATGCTTGCTCCTTGGAAGAAAAGCTATGAGCAACCTAGACAGCATATTAAAAAGCAGAGACATTACTTTGCCAACAAAGTTCCATCTAGTCAAAGCTGTGGTTTTTCCAGTAGTCATGTATGGATGTGAGACTTGAACCATGAAGAAGGCTGGGCACACCAAAGTATTGATGCTTTTGAACTGTGGTGTTGGAAAAGAAGCTTGAGAGTCCCTAGACCAGAGGATTAAGCCAGTCAATCCTAAAGGAAATCAATCCTGAATATTCATTAGAAGGACTGATGCTGAAGCTGAAGCTCCAATATGTTCGCCACCTGATGCAAAGAACTGATTCATAGGAAAAGATCCTGATGCTGGGAAAGATTGAAGGCAGGAGGAGAAGGGGACAACAACCACCTCAAAGGATGAGATGGTTGGATGGCATCACTGACTCAATGGACATGAGTTTGAGTAAACTCCAGGAGTTGGTGATGGACAGGGAGCCTGATGTGCTCAGTCTATTGGGTCGCAAAGAGTTGTTCATGATTGATTGAATGAACTGACTGACAGAAACTATTGAAATGATGCATGTTTTATTGTGAGTTCTTTATTTCAACATTCACATTGATTTTAAATTAATAAGTAAAATTTCTTAGAAAGATGAAAGGATTTTTAATGTCTGATCCTAAATTTATAAATAAAGGAAAAATACACACTATAGAAAATGGTCTCAAAATTTTTTAATTCATGTTCCATGCTTATTTCCTTTCCCTTTATCATACATAATACCAATGCAGACTATCACCCAAATCATTTTACTCTCGAAATTTCAAAGTGGTCATAAAATTCGAGGCAACAAATCTAAGCAGAGTTTCCTCATTTTGTTTAATAATAAAGTTATCTAAAGATTGAGGGCAGGAGGAAAAGAGGGCAACAGAGGATGAGATGGTTGGATGGCATCACCAACTCAACGGACATGCGTTTGAGCAAACTTCGAGAGATTAGTGAAGCACAGGGTAGCCTGGAATGCTGCAGTTCATGGGGTCACAGAACTGACATGACTTAGCCACTGAACAAGAATAAAAGTTATGTAATTAACTTTAACTTATAATTTGTAGGAGAATCACAAATTAATGTGTATGTTAAAATATGCTCTGTCACTAGTAGATTTTTATGTGATTCTTTCACAGTGATTCTACTCCTCATTTATATCCCAGATGAACTTCAAGGGAAAATCTTTCATTTTCCTTTGAAATGCTCTGTCAAATTTCTCATTTTGCTCCACAGTCTAGTGATGTTTCCAGTCTTCAATGGTACCTAGTGGGACAAGCACATGAAAAGCACCTGAGTAGGAAGGTAGCACAGTCAGGACCAACATTTTCTATAGTCCGCTTAATCTCTTCTTCAAGCCAAGCTAAATATTTATTAGATTTCCACGGGATTTTATCTTATTTCCCTTTCACAATTTTAAGCTAAGAAAACTTTGCATGCGGTAAACACTGAAAATAGAGTTATAGTTCACTTCCTTATCTGTTTGACTTCCACCAACTATTACCATTAAATTATAACCTTTCTTTAGAAAACCCTAAAATATTAAAACATCTGAGTATGTTTTACTAAATTCCACACAACATGCTAAGCAAACTACACCTATCATGTAATATAATTCTTAGCAAAACTCTTCAAGTTAAGTATTTTTCCATTTGTAAAATAGAGAAAAATGATACCCAAAGATTTTAAATAATGAAATCAATATCACAGAGGGTATCCTGAGTTGTTATTTCTGCAGTTTTACTTGATGGAAGATTGAAACCATTATTAAATTATTTTTTAATTAAGATTAACATTTGGTAGCTTTAGCTATCAGATTGTTGGCATTTTTAAGAGTAAACAAGCTTTTATAGGCATGAGAAATGCTTTAAACAGTTGAGCAACAAGAAGTGAAAATCAATAATAAATGGGGCATACACACAGAGGAAACAAGAATTGAAAGAGACACGTGTACCCCAGTGTTCATCGCAGCACTGTTTATAATAGCCAGGACATGGAAACAACCTAGATGTCCATCAGCAGATGAATGGATAAGAAAGCTGTGGTACATATACACAATGGAGTATTACTCAGCCATTAAAAAGAATACATTTGAGTCAGTTCTAATGAGGTGGATGAAACTGGAGCCTATTATACAGAGTGAAGTAAGCCAGAAAGAAAAACACCAATACAGTATACTAACACATATATATGGAATTTAGAAAGATGGTAACTATAACCCTGTATGCGAGACAGCAAAAAAGACACAGATGTATAGAACAGTCTTTTAGACTCTGTGGGAGAGGGAGGGGGGGGATGATTTGGGAGAATGGCATTGAAACATGTATAATATCATATAGGAAACAAATCACCAGTCCAGGTTTGATGCATGATACTGGATGCTTGGGGCTGGTGCACTGGGATGACCCAGAGGGATGGTATGGGGAGGGAGGTGGAAGGGGGGTTCAGGATTGGGAACACGTGTACACCCGTGGTGGATTCATGTTGATGTATGGCAAAACCAATACAATATTGTAATTAGCCTCCAATTAAAATAAATAAATTAAAAAAATAAATAATAAATGGGACAAAAGAAGCAGCAATGATTTTTTAAAATAATCAGTATCTATAGCAATTTCAGTAAAATAACTTTACATAATTAAGAATATATGTTCATCAGCATAATATAAGTTATGTATACATTAGGGAATAAAATCTTACTATAATAGAGAAGTACAAATTATGTTTTAGAATAATGTGCATTAAAAATTGAATTTAAAATAAAGTTTAAAAGTATTGGAAGGGAAATATATTTATTATTAATGACTCCTGGCATGTTACAAAAATACAATAGAAATTTACTACCTATTGTTGAATAAATGAATTTATAGTGGATTGGTTTGATGAGGTATCAGCCTAATTTTTACAAGAAGAAATCTGACACATGAGAAAGTAACAGTAATCCAAACACCCTCCCTCAGAGAAAAGTACATATTAACTAAATCTCTAGTATGTTCTAGGAGAAATAAAGGAAATTGAAGTTGGAGCTCTCTTGTGCCTCCAGGTAAGACTTGCTTACAGATGTTAGAGTAGGGTCATTGTGATCTGAAAGGAAGATCCTAATATTCATTAGTCAGGTTAAAGTGTCCGGCTCTGTACTGTTCTGTTTCCTGGAATACTTTTTAGGGACATTTTCAGTTAGGATTTTGTTTCTCTCCAGGGACCAAATGGCAGTACTGGGAGACACATTTTGGAAGCACTACTTAATTAGTGTAGTAGCCAAGTACTCAAGGAAACTCTCAACAGTTTTGCTTCTATAAACCTTTGAATATCACCTTTGCACAGGAAACGTCCTTGGCTTGTTTTTGTCCCAACTTCAGAGGTCAGAATATTATTGTAATTAGCTCGTGGATCATCCTTCAATTCTGAAATGAAGCCTGCTTCACTATAGCATCCACATCCTCTTCATTCAGTTCCTTCTCAGGAAAATTGCTGATTTTAGTCACAGACCTTCTGAGATCCTGAAAGAATGGTATGAGAAACTATTCAGTCTATACAGAATACATGAGTTACAGCCCAACATCTTTTCCATGTTTTGGAAAACTGGAAGTCCTTGGGTTTATTTTACATCTAGAGCTTTTCAAGGATATATCACAGAGCACACATGAAAAGGAGTGTTCTGATTGTCAGCTGTGTTAGAGCTTCCTACTGATTGATTTTATAAGGATGGCTCGTCATTCATTCATTCAGCACTTTTAGAATATATTATATATTTCAGAAACTGTGATAATTGCTCACAAAGATTGAGAAAAATAATATGCTATCTGTGCTTAAGAGTCACAATTTCAAGAGGAAAAAGTAATTAAAGAGTAATTAAATTCAAGTAATTAAATATAGTGGGCACATGAAAAAGAAAACCCAAGGTTATGTGGCTTCACTGGTGACTTCTATCAAATATTTATAGAACTAACATCAGTCCTTCTCAAACTCTTCTAAAAAATTGAAGAGGAGGAAGCATTCACAAGATTATTCTATAAGGCCAGCATTTCCCTGATACCAAAGTCAGAGAAAAGCACTAGAAGAAAGAGAACTAAAGATCCATATAACTTGTAAAATGTAAGATGCAAAACTCCTCAAAAATTAGTGGCAAAATAAACTCAGCAACATATTAAAGGGTTATGTGCATCATGATCAAGTGGGATACACTCCTGGGAAGCAAAGATGGTTCAAAATATGAAAATTAATTTTTGTAATACCACATGTACAGAGTGAAGGGAAATAAACCACATGAGCATCTCAACTGATATAGAAAAAAAGCATTTCATATCCAACACATTTTCACGATAAAATAACTCAATGAACAAAGAATAGAAGGAAAATACTTCAACATTAAAAGGGGATATGTGAAATACTACTGCCAGCATCATACTCAATGGTGGAAGGCTGAAACTATTTCTGCCAAGATCAGGAAGAAGGCAAGGATACCCATTCTCATCACTTATTCAACATAGTACTGAATATCTTAGCTAGAGTAACTAAGCCATCAATCAATGAAAGGCATTCAAATTGGATGTAAGAAGTAAAATTACTTCTCTTTGCAGACAAGATGACTTTATACATAGAAAATCCTAAAGATGCCACAAAATCTTTTAGAACTAATAAACATGTAGAACAGAGTTGCACAATGCAAAACCACATAAATGAGTCTCATTCCTATATAATAAGAATGCACAGTACAAAGAGCAAACAGCAAAGCAATTCTTTCAAGTATAGTTGATTTACAATGTTTCAGGTGTACAACAGAGTGATTCCGTTATACATATACATGTGTGTCTCTCCTTTTTCAGATTCTTTTCCATTGCAGGTTAATGAACATCTTAATATTTACCTTGTAGATGACAACTGTCAGCGGGATAGGTTGAGTGTTAGTTGGTGAGTAAAATAACAGGACCATCTTTACTATATTATTTCTACAAATAATTTTTATATAGAATAACATGTAAATCAAAATATGCAAGAACATTAAGCAAAAGACAATGCAGTCAACGATCAGCAAAAATATAGGAATAATAGAATGATACATTTTACAGATGCTGCAATTATCTGAAAGTTTAAGTCACTATGCTTATGATATTCAAGGTATAAGAGACAAAAATAAAAATTTGACAGAAAACTGAAAATGATTAAAAAAATAATAACAGAGGGGATTTCAATATATGAACTTGTGAACTGTACTCCAAACAAGACAATGAGCACCCTTCTCCTTTATCACGCTATGACTTCAGCCTCCAGAGACTACTTCACCCATACACACACACACATATACACATAAAGGTGTGTATGAGTTTCTTTATGAAGGTTTCAACCAACATCAATATATAAATGAAACATCACAAAAGATGAAAGATTCATTCTCTTCCCAAATTAGGCTTTAGGCTTTCTCTAGGCTATGTCACTCAGGAGCTTCCCATTTCACTTAAGATAAATTAAAATCTTCATGAGGTGTTTTTTACATTTAACAAAACACACATGTAGAAAAGGCATAAAATAAACATGAAGCATAATGAATTATTATAAAGTGAATATTCATGATTGCAACCTGCTCATCAAGTTAAACTCTGCCAGTATCTCAGACCCCCCACAAAATACATCCCTTTCCTGATCATAAACCTTGCCCTCCACCCCCTAAATAACTACTACCTTATTTTTATAAGTACTACTTCTTTGATTTTATTTTTATTTTACTCATTTAAATATGAATCTCCAAACAGTATGGCTACCCTTGCCTTCATTCCAAATACATACTGCTTGATGCTTGAGACAGGGTAGAATAAAATGACTCTTCATGGTCACTATGATCCTGGAGATAATACCCCCAAATCTGTGGGAAACATGCAAAATCCTCTGAGATAAGTTTTATATGGAGTTTGGGTATTTCCGATGCAATTAATTAGCAAGCCAAGCATCAATAGTTTTAGGTAAAATTACCAAAAATTTTCCATGGGAGGTAGTAGGCACAGAAAGACCTAAAAACCCACAACATAATGTATACTCAATAGCTTGAGAAAACTGAGATCTTTATCTAGACAGAGCTTTAAAACAGAAAACATAATTTGACTAAGATCTATTTTTCTTTGATAGGGGAAGTTGAAAGAAGATTCTCTCCATATTACATAACTAAAAAATTATTATTTTAAAGACTGGCAAAAACCTAGATCAAAAATACATAAATAATTGCTACTTGACGGAAGGTAATTTAACAGTGACACCTGGTGATAGTGTATTGATGACAGACATAGAAATATTAACATTCAAGAGATCTTGCCCAGTTCCTCTGTAGTCTTTATGTCCAAATTTTCAATAAATTCTGTATTTATAGATAGTTTTGTCATGAGCACATTTATATGGAGAAAATCAAATATAAAAATAGGGGAAAAATCAGATTTTGCTTTTTGAGTTGATAACTCTGGTTGAAAAATATGAGAATAAATGTTGATAAGCTGAGATTGCTGGTAGGTAGACCAATTAGGAAGGCTGATCTGGACTAGGGAAAGGGTAACATGGATTGAGAGAAGTTTGTCTTTCACAAAGGTTGTTTGGTTTATGCAACATTTTAAGACAGTTTTGATCAGATGCCTGCATGGAAACATTTTGTGATTTCACAAGAAAGCTACCTTTGAAAATTCTCCTTAAAATTGGGAAGAATTTGCATCAATAGCACACATTCACTTCTAATTGGTCATAGCTTAGTGGCTTCTCACCCCAGTGCTCCCACAGTCCCTTTTCAATTTTTCAAAGTTATGGTTGCTCTGCACATTTGAGTTTGCCTTTATTGCTATAAATTGTTACATGAAAAGGAATCAATCACAAGAGATGACTTGTACACAGTGAGAGGAGAGCTCTGACAAATGAAGGGGCAGGAAATTAGAAACATCAAAAGAAGCCTGAATAGTTAGGTATAAAGATAACTATAGGAGAATATGGTTCATTGAAACCAAGATAAGAAAGGATTTCAAAGAAATAATTAAAATAAGAAAAACACACCTCTTACCGTCTTCATCTCTTCATACATCAGGAACAGTATATTGAAGTCATGTCTGTGTTCATACCAGCCTCTGATGTGATCAAACCAAAGCCTTCCTAAGACTGTGGGAAAATTAATAAAGAACAAGATAAAGTTCTTACACTTATTGAACAGTAACTATAGTTTCTTTTTTGTTCTGGATTTCCCACATAGACAAGAGTCCACCATTGGACATCTTTACTATCTTTTAAAAATGGTGTTCAGGGGAGCTATTACCTCATTTAAATACCAAACCTGCCTTTGCAACCTACTGTCTGTGTCTACAGGAAAACAGCAATGTAGACAAAAGAATCCCAAAGATCTAATTTTGAAAACTTTGTTAAGGTAAGCGCCTTTCTTTTCCTACTTCTTTCATCTGAAAACATACATCTTATTGTCTATTTTAAGGTCTGTGGATAGCAATTTTAACTATCTACAACAGGACAGCACCTGAATATAATCTTTTAAATGAGTGACAGCCCTGATCCAACATTGCCCAAGCCTCTTGCATCACTCTATTCTCAGTGCTGGAATGAACATTCCACAGCTGCCATATAAGACCTACCCTAAGTTCATGACAGAGTCCAAAACCTTCACCCATCCTGAACATTAACTATTCTGAAACACTTGGAGGATCTAGCTTTGAATCTGGCTAGTTTGAGTTGTTACACTGTTCGTGATTATCTTATACTCTGGTAAAAATATTTCCTGTACAATTGCTTCTGCAACCTTGACAATCCCCAGAGTGTTCCTCATGAGGACAGAAAAGCCACTGGATGGCAGACTAAGTAGACAGACAATTGTTGTTCAGTCTCCAAGTTGTGTCCAACTCTTTGCGACCCAATGGACTGCAGTATGTCAGGCTTCCCTATTCTTCACTATCTCCCAGAGTTTGCTCAGATTCGTGTCCACTGAGTCAGTGACACCATCCAACCCGCTCACCCTCTGTCACCCTCTTCTCCTCCTGCCCTCAGTCTTTCCCAGCATCAGGAACTCTTCCAATGAGTTGGCTTTTCGCATCAAGTGACCAAAGTATTGGAGCTTCAGCTTCAGCATCAGTCCTTCAAGTGAATATTCAGGGTTGATTTCCTTTAAGCTTGACTGGTTTGATATCCTTGCAGACAAAGGGACTCTCAAAAGTCTTCTCTAGCACCACAATTCAAAAATATCAATTCTTTGGTGCTCTGCCTTCTTTACGGTCCAGCTCTCACATCCATACATGACTACTGGAAAAACCATAGCTTTGACTATATAGACCTTTGTTGGCAAAGTGATGTTTCTGGTTTTAATATGTTGTCTAGGTTTGCCACAGCTTTTCTTCCAAGGAGCAAACGTCTTTTAATTTTATGGCTGCAGTCACTGTCCGCAGTGATTTTGGAGACCAAGAAAATGAAATATGTTACTGTTCCCACTCTTTCCCCATCTATATGCAACGAAGTGGTGGGATCAGATGCCATGATCTTAGTTTTTTAAATGTTGAGCTTTAAGCCAGCTTTTCCACTCTCTTCTATCACCTTTATCAAGAGGTTCTTTAGTTCCTCTTTCCTTTCTGCCATTAGAGTGGTATCATCTGCATATCTGAGGTTGTTCCTATTTCTCCAAGCAATCTTGATTCCAGCTTGTGATTCATCCAGCCTGGCATTTCCTCTGATACACTCTGCATAAATGTTAAATAAGCAGGGTGACAATATACAGACCTGTCATACACCTTTCCCAGTTTTGAACCAGGCATTGTTACATGTCCAGTTCTAACTATAGTGACATTCTATCTTCAATGTGTGTTCTATCTTTATGATTACCACTTCTCCATCTTCCTAAAATATGTTCCCCAGGTTTGGGAATTTGGCTATACGCCAACATTGCTTCATAAACATGTTGCTTGGTAATTAAATTTACAGTTACCTTTTACATCTAGAAACTGCTCCATGAAATCCCCCATGTTGCCTGGACCTTCTAATGTAGCCACCAAATTTGAAAAATGAAAGAGATCAAAACATCCTTGGGGTTTCTGTAGATGTGAAAAATCTGCAGGAGGAATAATGAAATAATTTTAATAATTCTTGGTTATCTTTACAGGGTTTTTAATGCCTATATAACATTGTTGCTGCTACTGCTAAGTCGCTTCAGCCGTGTCCGACTCTGTGTGACTCCATAGGTGGCAGCCCACTAGGCTCCTCTGTCCCTGGGATTTTCCAGGCAAAAGTACTGGAGTGGGTTGCCATTGCCTTCTCCGACATAGCATTGTTACATCAATGAATAATAATTTATTACTATTTCATGCAGTATATTATACTTGGAAATTTATTTTTCCCAATTTTTTGCTATTTCAAAGACTGTTGTAATAAATAACTTTGTTCATAAGATATTTCATACTGTGCAAGCATACAGGACTAATTCCTAAAAATGAAATTATTTATTTATAAGTTTAATTAGTACTGGAAATTACCTTGCATTGAATTTGTTTCAATTTACTCTCCATGAATATTAAGTGATATTAAGGTAACATTGGACATTCCTGAAACAAGGCAAAACTGCTTAACTGATGACGGTGGAGCAAATAAATTTCCATATAAGAAAAAAAAACCAAAGAAAATAAATTTCAACCTCACAGCATGCATTCAAACACATTTATGAGTGAATTAAGGATTTGAATATGTAAGCAAAACCTCAACATCTAAAACAATTAAGAATGTATTTCTAGTCTTGGATAAGTAAAGGATTTCCTAAACAGGAAAAATTATTTAAAATAAAAATCGATCAATTGGACTACATTAACATTAAGAATGCTATTAGTCAAAATATAGCATAGTGTTACAAAATGCAAGAAAATATGAGGATCAGTGTATATAACCAATAATAGATCTGTACTCAGAGTGTATATATTTGTATATATATATATGCAAATAACAAATCAAAAAGAAAAAGATAAACAACATCATAAAATATTGAGCAAAAGTTGTAATAATTTCACAGAGAAAGAAATAATTATGGCCAATAATATATTAAAATGTGGTTAATTTCAAAGATTAAGAAATGCAAATTGACATTTGAGATACTTTTTTGTAATTATATATTTATAAAAAATTAAGAAGTTTGATAGGAAAATTACTAGATGAGAAATAAGAGCTCATATATTGATTTCAGCTTGAGTTAGCACAACTGCTTTGTTGAAAATAAAACAGCATCTTCTTATAAAGTTGAATGTTTTTTTATTTTGTTCTTTTGCATTTCTATTCTAGGGTGTTTATTCTAGGGCAGCTCATTCAGAAGTGCACCAGGGTATGTGCTCAAGAATGTTTATAGCAGCATGTGTTATGATAACAAAATATTCAAAGAATCTCATTATTCAGTTAGAGAAAATACAGTTCAGATAGGATAATATACACAACTTCTTAAATTATAGAACAATGGAAAATAATACTATAAGTCAAGAACAAAAAATGTCATATGGGAAAACCCCAGTGGGGGTGGGAAACAGTGTCAAAATAAAGTATAGTAAAATTTAAAGTCAAATAGTTTAACAAAACAACATGTAATTTGTTTGCAATGAGCAAAGGACAGGAAATTTTGTGTAATAAATAACATCAACGTATAAGCACTACAGTTTCTAGTAAGTCACTGAAGATTTTGGCTTAGCAACAATCATACTGGGAGTTGTAGGCACATTTATCTTTAGACTTGAGAATGAAAAGATTAACATAATAAATTTACAATGTTATTTAACAAAATATATTATATACATGTGTGTATGTTATGCCTGATACATGGAATATACACTATTTTTCACGAAAATAGTGTATATTCATAGATCATATTGAAAAATTGATCATGCATTTGGCAATAAAACTTATTATTAAATCTTAAAAGTTGGAACTCTTTAGTACCATTACCTCATGACAATATCATAGTACTATAATCAGTGATGAAAACATTTTAAAAAGAAAATTGTAGAAAAAACCTTGAAAACACCTTCAAAATAATTTTTATTATAAAATTATAATTATATTTTATAATATATTATAATTATATATAATGTATAAAATTTATATATTATATATAATTTTATTATAAAATCAAAACTAAAATGATAGATTATTTATAAAATAACAAAATTACATCCATAGCTATACTAAAAAGAATTTTATCATCTTAAAATGTCAATTTTGGAAAAAGATAAAATTAGTATTTAATTAAACACAGAAAAATATTTGCAGGGAAAAAATTAGGAAATAATTTATTAAAATAAAATCAGAAATTGATGAAATAGAAAACTTTAAATTATCTTTAAAAAAGAAGCCAGATTTTTGAAAGAAAACCGTGTAATAGAAAACTGTGATATCCTGAAAAGTGTTCAAAAAATGTAAAAGTTTTCAAAATTACAAATGATTGAAAAAGATGTGCAAACAAGACAAAATGATCAAGTCATAACAGAATACATTGTGATTTTTTTCAGTGTTTTGCAATTTAGATGAAATGAGGATAATTTACTCTGAAAAGAAAATTATATTGTTGGATTAGGAAAGGCAGGTAAGTTAAACTCAGGAGAAAAAGACAGATGTTGTAGATTATAAATTTAATAGGATCAGACATATTTATAATGGACTATACTCAAATCCTCAAAAAATTATGTTGTCTTATATTTAAAAATCACTTGATGACTTAGAAAAAATACACAAAGATTCAAAAAAATCTGCAACATTAGATTTCTAGTGATTCTACAGTCAAATAATAGAACAATTATGGAATATTAAAGTGTGTTTTTTAAATAGCAAAAGGTAATGGCACCCCACTCCAGTACTCTTGCCTGGAAAATCCCATGGATAGAGGAGCCTGGTAGGCTGCAGTCCATGAGGTCGCTAAGAGTGGGACACGACTGAGCAACTTCACTTTGACTTTTCACTTTCATGCATTGGAGAAGGAAATGGCAACCCACTCTAGTATTCTTGCCTGGAGAATCCCAGGGACGGGGGAGCCTGGTGGGATGCCGTCTATGGGGTGGCACAGAGTCGGATACGACTGAAGTGACTTAGCAGCAGCAGCAGCAACAATTCTTGAGTTAAAATTAACAAAACTATTCCAGCTGTTTGTTAACACAAGAACTCTACTATAAGGAAGTAGGATTTATCCCAGGAATAGAACATTAGTAAATTATTAGTGGATTTCATTTCACTCTAGATTAAAGCATGGCAGGAAGAACACGGTACACTGAGTTGCCTAAAAAGGCATTTTATGTAATTAAACCTCTACTGAATAGTAAAACAAAACTACAAGTAAAACTCTAAGTAAACTAAGATAACAAAAATGTATTTCTCAGCATTATGTCCCTCAAAAACCAATTGCAAAACAACACAAAACAAAACCAAGAGAAGATACTAAGAGTACTAGAGTCCAGGACATTTGTCATAATCTGTGTTATTGTATTTTTTTTCTGCAGATTTTAACCACTGAAAGAGAAGGAAAAGAAGTGCAAAGATTGGAAAGGAAAGCAAAAATTGTATTTTCTTAAATGAAATATATTCAAATTAATAAAACTAAAAAAGAGATTAATGGAGCCAACTAAAATAGTGTAACAAAATCAATGTCGCTATTTTAAAACAGTAGTAACTGAATAGAAATATGACGGTGAAAATTTTCCAGTTTTTACTATCAATAAAAAAATTATCAACTGAAGATTCAGGAAAAGATGTGTAGAAGCATATAAAATACATCACATACAACGCGCATGAAAATAGACTTGATAAACAGTGATACAATGATGCTGGAAGGAATGGTGGAATATTGCAATGCAGTGAATGTTCCAGAATTAATATATATCTTTAATCAAATCTACTCAGAATCTAAATTGATGGGAATTTGCCTTACCAGGTATAATATTGAAAACAGTGAAGAACTGCCACATATTAAACAGATTTACCAATTTTAGGAATAAAAATGCAACCTTAGAGGCAGGAACTAAGGAACATTGGTATGGTCAAAATGTAGAGTTCAAAATAATATGTAAAAAGCAAATGCTTAAAATATATTGGGTCCATTGGCAAGCCAGTTTGGCAAATATCATGCAACAGTCATAGTTCAAATCACATATAGTATCAGATATAACTTATAATTAAATATAAAAGTTCAGTAGAAACTCTGAAGAGAATTTGCATATTTGTGGAGGAGGTGTATTTTTGGGTGTCTCAAGAGCCAGAAGTTATGAAGGAGAGATTAATAGACTGGTTCTATAAAATTAAAAGCAGTGAACAATTTTTAAAGGTAAACTGTTAATTAGAACAATATTTGCCCGTATATAAATACTTCAATAAAAAAGCAAATAAAGGACAGGCTAAAGAAAAATGAATAAAGGATATAAAGGACATATGAAGGCCCAAAAATGTAAAAAAAAGATGCTCAAACTTTAACAAGAAAAAAAGGGCTTCAGATTACTCAAGAATAGCATTGTATTTATCTAGCACATTAGCATAGACTGATAATGTCAATCTTTGGCAAGATGTGAACAAAGTACTTCATGAAATGCAGATTGATAGATTTTAGAATGCAAATAGATAATACCTACCAACATATAAAATATTTGGACCCTTTAATCTGAAAACTCCACTTTCAGGGAAATATTTCACCAGAGACCAAAAACGTACAAGGATCTATAAGAATGTTTATTGCAATTTGCAATTTGATGTGTTTATTTGCTGCCACCTACCTGTCCACCAGTACATGCTATATATTCTTCTGCCACCCTGAAATTATGAAAGAATAGAATTTTGTGTGCTGACATAAAAGAGTTTTTGCTATATGTTATATTGGGCTTCCTTGGTGGCTCAGACAGTAAAGAATCCACCTGCTATGAGGGAGACATGGGTTCGATCCCTGGGTTGGGAAGATCCCCTGGAGGAGGGCATGGAAACCCACTCCAGTATTCTTGCCTGGAGAATTCCATGGACAGAGGAGCATGGGGGGTGGCTTGTCAGGGGAGCAGTCCATAGCGTCTCAAAGAGTTGGACATGACTAAGTGACTAAGCACAACACATATAATAACACTGCAAGCAATGTTTGTGATGATCTAATTTACATATATATTGGTTTAATGCATAAGACAAGATCAGAAAGACTATAATAATCACATTTCAAAGAATGTGGATGAGTAGGGATGGAGAACAATATTTGAAGAAAATATTTTTGTTTATGCAAAATATTCATAACTTATTTCTATGACATACTTTAGCTTTTTTGTTCTTGAGATCTTTTGGTGCCAAATAATATGGGTTGTGGGAAGAGAAGATGAGAGGGGATGGTCTCTTGTCATGGTCTATTGTGTGAAGAAAAGTTATGAACAACCTAGATAGCATATTGAAAAGCAGAGACATTACTTTGCCAACCAAGGTCCGTCTAGTGAAGGCTATGGTTTTTCCAGTGGTCATGTATGGATGTGAGAGTTGGACTGTGAAGAAAGCTGAGCGCCAAAGAATTGATGCTTTTGAACTGTGGTGTTGGAGAAGACTCTTGAGAGTCCCTTGGACTGCAAGGAGATCCAACTAGTCCATTCTAAAGGAGATCAGTCCTGGGTATTCTTTGGAAGGACTGATGCTAAAGCTGAAACTCCAATACTTTGACCACTTCATGCGAAGAGGTGGGGGCAGTCTTTTCATTGGAAAAGACTCTGATGCTGGGAGGGATTGGGGGCAGGAGGAGAAGGGGATGACAGAGGATGAGATGGCTGGATGACATCACCAACTCGATGGACATGAATTTGCGTGAACTCCGGGAGTTGGTGATGGACAGGGAGGCCTGGCGTGCTGCGATTCATGGGGTTGCAAAGAGTTGGACACAACTGAGCGACTGAACTGAACTGAACCACTCTAAATGTACCAATGAATTTGCCCAAGTTTTTTGTTTTATTTTTATTTTTACATTAACATTAATAAAGGTGGTATCATGGCCTCTTACTTCCTTTTCAACCTGAAGAGCTGTGGTGATTCTGATTCCAAGACAGTGATTCAGATTAATCCTTCAGCTTTTCTGTTTCCTGTACTTCAAGTAAACTCCCTTCATACACTTTTCTGAGGCTCCCTGTCTCTTCTTCCTTAGTCTTCTCTCTTACGCTTTATCTTTTAAAGTATAGACTAATTAAGAGCTCAAGACTAAAAAAGAGCTTTCACTTCTTTTTCTGTTTTATTATCGTGTAGCATGGCAATGGCACCCCACTCCAGTACTTTTGCCTGGAAAATCCCATGGATGGAGGAGCCTGGTAGGCTGCAGTCCATGGGGTCGCTAGAGTCAGACATGACTGAGCGACTTCACTTTCACTTTTCACTTTCATGCATTGGAGAAGGAAATGGCAACCCACTCCAGTGTTCTTGCCTGTAGAATCCCAGGGACGGGGGAGCCTGATGGGCTGCCGTCTATGGAGTCGCACAGAGTCAGACACGACTGAAGTGACTTAGCAGCATGTCTTCTTACACAGTGTTGAATAAAACTAAGGACAGCAGGCAGTCTTGTCTTGTTCTTGTTTTTTTTTTGTGAAGAAACATCTTTGAAAACATTTTTCACTAAATGTTGCACAGGTGTGTGATGTTTGTGGCAGTTTTTGTAGATTCTCTTTTTCAGGTTAAAAGTGTTCCCTTTTCTCCCTAGTTTGCTAACAGTTGCCTGCATGAATGGCTGCTGAATTTTATTGAATGCTTGTTCTGCAACTATTGAATTGATAATACAGGCTTTCTCTTATACTCTAGCAATGTGAATGAAACTTTTCAAACCAACCTTGACTATTGAACTAAGCCCACCTTTGTCATGGTGTATTTTTTTTTTAACATCGCTACATTGGTTTTGCTTACAATGGTTTTAGGATTTTTTGCATCTATTTTCACAAAAATAGCATCAGTAATCTAAAAGGATGTGAGATGTTAACAGTCTTGTAGTGTCACTACTCTACTGATTTATATAGATGATTGATTTGATACAATTTATAGTGAATCCTGGCGACTCTGTAAGCTTCTAAAGATGAATGAAACTCAGCAAGCTGGACTGAGAACTGGATATTATGTCACTTCAGTCCTGTTTGACTCCTTGTGACCCTATGGACCTTGGCCCACCAGGCTCCTCTGTCCATGGGGATTCTCCAGGCAAGAATACTGGGGTGGTTTGCCATTTCCTCCTCAGGGGATCTTTCCAACCTAGGGATCGAACCTGTATCTCATGTCTCCTGCACTGGCAGGCAGGTTCTTTACCACTTAGTGCTACCTAGGAAGCCCTTATGAAGTGAAGTGAAGTGAAAGTCACTCAGTTGTGTCTGATTCTTTGCGACCCCATGGACTATACAGTCCATGGAATTCTCCAGGCCAGAATACTGGAGTGAGTAGCCTTTCCCTTCCCCAGGGGATCTTCCCAACTCAGGGATTGAACCCAGGTCTCCCACATTGCAGGCGGATTCTTTACCACCTGGGCCACAAGGGGCGCCCATGGGATAGTGCAAATAAAAGCCTGGAGATTGAGCATCAGTCTTCTGAGAATGGTCTAAAAGATTTTACTAAGCATTCCATGACCAACAAAACTGTTGCTATAGCTTTCAAATGCATCCTTTTGTGTGCTGTACAGTTTGTCAAAGTTAAGTAAATATGACTACTGGTTACATGTAGACCTCTTTAATATCTCCAACCCTTTTGACCACTTTTTTGTTTGTTTCTGGAGGAACCTGATATGTTCCTAAAGTCAACAAAATTTTGCCCAATTTATTTATCCAAACTGAGCTACTGGTTGACACACTAGAAAGCTACCTATTGACCAAGACAACCTGCACAGAATATATCTCTCTCAGCAACACATCAGTCTCTCACATCCCTGAAATCACATCAGAAGGGATCTTGTCTCATCAGTTCATCTGTGAGTAGTAATAGGGTAGACTCGATCTCTTTCAAGTCTCACCCTCATTTCAATGTAAAAATGTACTTTTTCTCCTCAGTTTTCTAATTTTCCTCCTTTTCTTTTGAGCTTCCATACAAAAGTAAGGAGACACAAGATCTCCTTTCTCTTTATATAGTCATTATCTTTTATTATATTCATCACGGAAAGACAAACTATTTATGTCTCACCAATCCTGAGCTCCTACATGTATCTATCCTATTCCCTGCTCTTTCTGCATTGTTTCTGAGAGGTCTTATAATGCTCTCTCCTGAGACTGTGCAAGACAGAATGAACTAAATTAGCAAAAAATAGAGTGATGTTTAGAATGTGTGGCTGCCTGCCACTTTCCTCTTTTCACAGCATCCAGAGCCTCTGAAATTATTGCCTGTTAATGACTGTTTGGGGTGACAATGTGGGGTGTCAGAAAATGTGTGATAGTTACTCATACTGCCATTTTGGCTTTTCACTTCAATCACATTTTCTTCTTATGAACTTCTACATTTGTGCATATTATACAATATGGATTCTCCCTTACTATACTCCTTGCTGCTGCTGCTAAGTCATTTCAGTCGTGTCCGACTCTGTGCGACCCCACAGATGGCAGCCCATCAGGCTCCCCCGTCCCTGGGATTCTCCAGGCAAGAACACTGGAGTGAGTTGCCATTTCCTTCTCCTTAGGCTCTGAGTATTCTATGTTTTTTACTGGAGAATTTGTGATGCTTATGTCAAAAGAATGCTCTCCATCTACCTCTATTGAAACCATTCTTTGTGTGGTTTATCAGCCAATCTATTCAGTCCTTAGTTCTCAATAGATGTTGACTGAAGTTCACCAGGAGTGAGGAACCCTCCAAAAGTTTAGTAGGATCTAACCTGGGTGCCAAATAACATTCCACAAAGGCTTCTCTGTAGGTTGAGATAAGCATTCAATGAAATCAAGACAGTGCTTTGGCATTATTTTGATTCTCATGTTTTAGGATGAATAGCTTGGTTGTTAAAATGTAAATTTCTAGATGATACCAGATGCCATGATCTTAGTTTTCTGAATGTTGAGTTTTAGGCAAACTTTTTCCCTCTCCTCTTTCACTTTCATCAAGAGGCTCTTTAGTTCTTCTTCACTTTCTGCCATAAGAATGGTGTCATCTGCATATCTGAGGTTATTGATATTTCTCTCGACAAACTTGATTCCAGCTTGTGCTTTATTCAGCCCAGCGTTTCTCATGATGTACTCTGCATATAAGTTAAATAAGCAGGGTGACAATATACAGACTTGATGTACTCCTTTCCTGATTTGGAACCAGTCTGTTGTTCCATGTCTAGTTCTAACTGTTGCTTCTTGACCTGCATACAGATTTCTCAGGAGGCAGGTAAGGTGGTCTGGTTTTCATATCTCTTTAAGAATAACGTTCATACTGGTCAACAATACAGAACATGCCAGCAAGAGAGAAGAATAATATGTGGTGAATTACATTAACTGTAATCATTTTCAGGAAAAGTGCAGTGATGATGTATAGCACAGGGAACTCTACTCAATATTCTGTAATAACCTACATGGGAAAAGAATCCTGCAAAAAAGAGTGCATACATGTATATGTAAGGCATCCCTGGTGGTTCAGATGGTAAAGCGTCTGCCTGCAATGTGGGAGACCCGGGTTTGATCCCTGGGTTGGGTAGATCCCCTGGAGAAGGAAATGGCAACCTACTCCAGTACTCTTGCCTGGAAAATCCCATAGACAGAGGAGCCTGGTAGGTTACAGTCCCTGGGGTAGCAAAGAGTCAGACATGACTGAGTGACTTAACCCAATCCAATGTATATGTATAACTGATTTCACTTTGCTGTACATGTGAAACTAACACAACATTGTAAATCAACTATATCCTAATAAAAAAAAATTTTAACTACAGTGATATAGAATCTTTGTGGGTAACTGTTTTATGCATTGGCAATCCTGTGATCTTATTAGGATATGATAAGAACAATTGAACTATTTATTTCCATTGAATAAGCATTTACTGGCTGCTCACTCTGCTCTAGATCCTGAGGTCACATGGAAACAAAAAACTGGTCTCTGTCTTCAAGGAAATTGAAACCTACACCTAAAAGCATTATGCAGTCACTAAAATGACTATAGACAAATGAAAGAATGTGAACAAGTGGGAAAGTGAAGTCAAGTGATAAACAAGGTGTCAAATTATGACATCCCAAATTTTGGGGGGTAATAAAATTTGGACAAACAATTTTGCAGTTGTGCTTAGAACTGATTCCCAAGTATGCTTGCTTTAGAATAGTATGAAAGTGAAAGTCCTTCAATTGTATCCAACTCTTTGCAACCCCATGAACAGGAGCCTGCCAGGCTCCTCTGTCCATGGAGTTTCACAGGCAAATCTACTGGAGTGAGTTGCCATTTCCTCCTCCAGGGGATCTTCCCAACCCAGCGATCGAACCCAGGTCTCCCACACTGCAGGAGGATGTTTTACCATCTGAGCCACCAGGGAAATCCTAGAATGCTGTACCTGGCCTTACAGTATATTTTAATTCCCAATGTTTTACAACTGTGGAAACTGAAACTTAGATTAAATAACCTGCCATACAATTAGTAATTCATAGAAATGCAATTAGACACCAGGGCTCCTCTTCACATGAACCGTAAGTAGTTCTTATCTATTAATTCTACATAATCTCAGGTCCTGAACGTTCACAGCTCAGCCTCATATCAGTTGTTTGACTGATAGTTTCTGGACACTGCAGTTTTAATGGTGACATTGACAATAGCTAAATCACTGAAGTGTGTTGAATAATAAATATAGTGAGCTTTAGTTGGGGTCGCGGAGAGTCGGACACTGCTGAGTGACTTCACTTTCACTTTCAAGCATTGGAGAAGGAAATGGCAACCCACTCCAGTATTCTTGCCTGGAGAATCACAGGGACAGGGGAGCCTGGTGGGTTGCCGTCTATGGGGTCGCACAGAGTCGGACACGACTGAAGCGACTTAGCAGCAGCAGCAGTTTTGTATTACTACATAACACATTATCACAAGCCTATGGTTTAAAATATCACCCATTTATTATCTCTGAGTTCTGTAGACAAAAGGTCCAGCATGATGGCTGGGTTCTTTGCTTAAAATCGCCAAGGCTGAAATCAAAGAGTTGGCCAAATTTTATTTCTTTTTGAATACTCTGGTGGGTACCCACTACCAAGTGCATTCAGGTTGTTAGAAGAATTTAGTTAGTTGTGGTTGCAAAACTGTTTACTTGACAGGTGGCCCCTTCATCTTCTAGCAAGCCATGGCCTCTTGAATCCCTCCTGTGCTTCAAATCTTGCTGACTTTCCTTTCACCTTCCTCTTCTGCCCCACAGGTTCACTAGATCACATTGAGTCCAAATGGATAAGCCAGGATAGTCCCCCAATTTTAATCAATGTCAGCTAATTAGTAACCTTAATTACCTTTTTTTGCCTTGGAAGGCAAACACATGCAGAGTTGTGTAGAATGGGGAAACTTCTTGGGAGAAGATTCCTAACTCTGCCTATCCCAGAATGTTAATTTGATTTAAGCCCCATAGCAAGAGCTCATCAGTTTCTATGAGGATGATAGAAATGCTAAGCTACCCCTTTGTTCTCTTGTCCTCTGCCTTTTAATGGGATGGTTAGAGAAGGAAATGGGGGCAATCCCCTTCTTAAGCAAACTGTCTTTCTCTCCATTTAAAATCTTTGAACCTTGGAGTAATGGCATTTATGAAGGCAGTTAATGGTGTGTGGAAAAAGTAGGGCCACCCTAAGGACCACTTCCAGAAAGGGGGAACCTTGCAACTAAAAATGGCATGTCCTCCTTTAAGATGGACCTTTAAGATGGCATGCATGTTGTATCTTAGTTCCCCAACCAGGGATCAAATCTGTGCCCCCTGAAGTAGAAGCACAGTCTTAACCACTGGATGGCCAGAGAAGTCCCCCTTAGGGATTATTTACCATGGACTTCAGTGAAGGATTTCTTTGCAATAAAGAAAACACAAAAAAGAACTTAAATGAAAAGCGGGAAACTAGTCAGATACGTGCAGTCTGACCAATGGAAAACAATGGGCTTGTGTGCTCAGAGGACCAGTAACATTATCAATAATCAGGACTATTGCCCAAGTATTACACCTCATACATTACAGTCCACACTCCCAAGTGAGAAACCAGACCTCTCACCTGCACCCTGAATTAGTATCAATGGGAAAGAACCCAGGAGTCTGGGGGCATGCCACGAAGTTGGGATAAAAATGGTAATATAGAACATTAGATTGTCTTTTATTATTTTAGTATAAAATACAAAAAAATTGGTAATGCTATAATTATAAATCAGTCTGTAAACTTATTTCCAGTTTTAGAAATAAGGTATTATCTTACCACTGTGACGTATGTGTCTGTTCAAAATATTAACTAAAGGCAAAATGGAAGAAAGGATTTAAGATTCAAATTGTTCCAGAATTGGTCAGATGCAATATTTCATCATCAATATTCTGGGGTCCTTTTGACATGTCTCCCAAGACTGTTTGTATACCTCTTTTCTTTCTGGTATAATAAGATGTTCCAATCTCACTTGTATTTTCTTTGCTTCATCTCTGTAATCAGTCATTTCTCCTGATTTCTGTAACTAGAGATTGGTATTAAGAAACCAAGATCTTGGTTTTATTTGTGCTCACCGCTCTGACTTTTCATAGCTTTTATGTCCCCTAGCAGACAGACATAGGAAATATAAAATGGTACAGTCTGAAATGATATGAAATAATATGCCCCAAGTTACCTCAATTTTTTGAGCTCTCAAAAGACATAAAAAGAAAAGATGAATTGATTATTTGGAGTGAGGAAGAGAAGCCAGTTACTACATCACAACTATACAGGACTTTCTAAATCCTTTCTTCCATTTTACCTTTAGTTAATATTTTGAACAATTATTGTACCATCCAAAACCTTAGAAAGCTAAGATTTCAGTAAGCCTTTGAAAGTTCCATGGAAAGAAGATTACTAACATTCTTACTCACTACATGAACCGTATCATGTTTGGTAGAGAACTGAGACAACTAAAACAATGCTTTTGATCACTGATGCAGCACTATTATTTTTTTTAAACTTGTGTTTCTGCAGATTGATCTAGAAAGAATAGGGGAAAGACCCCTTAAGTATTTAGTTTAATGAAAACTCATGTTATACATTCAGAAATTCTTGACTGAGCTATTAATTTAAATAACAAGTCTATTACTATTGATTTTTATCTTTAAGGCTATGCCAATCTCACAAAATGGATTAATGTTTAATTTACAAACATTGTAAGAAACCAGATGGATGGAACATTTAGAAGCTTAACTTACCCTCAGATTAAACACTAGCTCATACTAGTGAAGATTTGTACATTGAAAGGATTAAAAATCTCCTCTAGGATCAAACAGTGGGTTTAGTGGAAACCTGAGAATCATTATTGAAGAGCAGCTTATGCAGGTTAGCTAACAGAATATTGAGTGAAAACTCCAAAGAGATGTTTGCATAGATCTGAGCAAATGTTAATTATGTAGAATACAGAAAAGATGGGCTGAATCTTCTGTAACATCTAATAAAAAAAATGAAGAGCAATGAAAGGCATCATTTAAGTGGTGGACAAGTCTGGGCATTTTGAAAAATTGATTTAAATATTCAGTGAGTTAAGAAGGCTTTTGGATATTTCCATAGCCAGTTTTACATGGGATGATATAAAGAAATGAGAATGCACACCTGCCCTCTGGGATATATCTAAAAGATTTTATTAACCTCCCTTCAGGCCCAACAAAGTTGTTTCTATAGTTTTTAAATATTATACATCCTTTTGTGTGTTGTACAGTTCTCAAAGTTAAATAAATATAACTTACTGGCCACATACATTTCTCTTTAGTGTCGCCGACAGTTTTGACTACTTTATTGTTTCTGAGCAACCTGATATCCTTTCCCTAATGTCAACAGAATATTATTCAATTTGTTTATCCACACTGGGCTACCAGCTGACATTCTAGAACACTACTCATTGGTCAAATCAAACTCTGCAAGGAGTATTTCTTCCTCAGCAACATGTCAATCCCTAACACCCCTAAGGTTGTATCAGAGTGAATCCTGCTTCATCAGTTCCCCTCTAGCAGTGTGTAGTAATAGGGTAGATTTAGCCTCTTTCAAGCCTTACCCTCTCTTCAGCACACAAACACATTTAATTTTTTCTCCTCAGTTTTCTGTTTTTTTACCTCTCCTTTTATTTTAGACTTCAGTGCAAGAATAAGGAGAAACAAGATGTCCTTTCTCTCTACTGTCACTTTCTCCTATGTTCATCATGAAGATACATACAAGTCTTGCCAATGCTGAGATCCTGTATGAATCCACCCCATAACCAACTCTTCTGCTCTTGCATCTGTGACAACCAACTCTTATGATTTTCTCCCAAGGCTGTGCAAGACAGACTGAACTATTAATAGCAAAGAAGTGGTATTCAGAATGTTTGTGTGGACTGCCTGATACGCTTTCAACTTTTCTTAACATTCAGTGTCTGGAATTTGTGTTTTCTAAGCGATTGTTTTGGGCATTGTGGGGTGTCAGGTGGTTTGTCATAGTGACTCATTTTCATCTTTGCTTGCACTTCAACTATACTTTCTATTTATGAACTTATGCATTTGTGCATGTTATACAGAAAAAATTCTGCCTTACCTCACTCCACAGTATGAATTCTCCAAGGTTTTTCATGGAAACGTTGTGATGCCAATGTCAAAATAGTGCTACGTATATTGAAACTATTCTTTGCAGTTTATCAGTCTATTCTGTTCTCAGTCCTCAATAGTTTAGGTACTGTGGACTGCAACTTGGGTGAGATAACTACAAGCAGGTTGGGAGAACCCTAACTGAATCTTCAATTGAGAGGCAAATTGTTTTTGTTGTTACTGTTTATTTGCCAAGTCTTGTCCGACTCTTTTGTGACCTCATGGACTATAACGCATCAGTTCAGTTCAGTTGTTCAGTTGTGAACAACTTCATAGAGAAGCCTGGCAGGCTATAGTCCATTGGATCACAAAAGAATCAGATGCCACTTAGTGACTAAACAACAACAGCAGTGATCAAATGAGTTAGATTGTCTGAAAGGATTAAATGCTGCTTTGTGATTAAGCTATATTTGAAAATTTTTTAACAAATTCATTTTCTTAGTGTGCACAGAAATTTTTAAAAAGTACATAACTGAAATACATGCTGGCTCTAAATATAATATTATTAGAACTTCTTGGATTCCCTCATCTATTTAACAATTAGGAATAGATTTCTCCCTAATAAAGGGCCCCTGGACAAGGGCCCTGTCCTTTCCTCACTCAGACCCATCAGTAAATCTTACTTCCTGACAAAAAAGTAATTACTAAAATTAAAATCTTAGATATTAATTTTAAAAAAAGAATAGATTTTTCTGCAGAGCTAATTAAGAAGTGTTTGGCAGGTATGATTTTTGAAGATGCATCTTTAGACTGCTTCCAACTTTTAATTTCTTTTTCAGACTTACTTCAGAATTCTGATTAAAAAAAAAACACTTGTATTTGAAAATGCAATAATTACCAAATAGTATCTTGCAACTATATGAAGGAATATTTCCAATGTAAATCCAATTAGTATTTCTCCCACAGAACATATTCCACAATTCATTTGAAAGAGCATATCAGATCCAAGAACCTCAAAAGCTTCTTTAAGAGGTAGCAGATTCTTCATGTTCCAGAAGAAAAAAGTACATTCATTAAAGAAATGTCTACTTCTATAACAATGTAAAGTATAAACATAGAAATCCTAAGAAACTGTATGATAAAATGTTTAAGAGCATGGACTCTGTTGCCAAATTGTCTGGCATCAAATTAAAAGATTGTTGCTGAGCCTTGAAAGACACCAGGATTCTTGGCCTCCAGAGGAGAAGAATTCAATCTGGGGTCAGTGATGAGCCTTGATCACTCAGAGCTTTTGTGTAATAAAGTTTTATTAAAGTATAAAAGAGATAGAGTAAGCTTCTGATATAGACATCTGAAGGGAGCAGAAAGAGTGCCCCCTCCACCCGCCCCTGAAGACCTGAGTGGAATGTTATATAGCTACTAGCAGTCGACTAATTAGAGAAAGGAAATGTCTCAAAACTCAGAGACTGGCATCAGGCCCCTCACTCACAACATGCATTTTGAGATAACATTGGCACAATGTCAATTGTCCTGGACCATAAAATGATTGACATGAATCTTGAAGAAAGGCAGGTTTCCAAGCAAATACAGTCTCATTAATATAGCTTAAGAAAACACCTGAATGAGTAAATCATACTGATTTGTCATGTTGGTTCTGAGTCTTAGAAGGAACTAACTTGAAACAGATCAGATCAGATCAGATCAGTCACTCAGTCGTGTCCGACTCTTTTTGACCCCATGAATCGCAGAACGCCAGGCCTCCCTGTCCATCACCAACTCCCGGAGTTCACCAAGACTCACATCCATCGAGTCAATGATGCCATCCAGCAATCTCAAACTCTGTTGTCCCCTTCTCTTCCTGCCTTCAATCCCTCCCAGCATCAGAGTCTTTTCCAATGAGTCAACTCTTCACATGAGGTGGCCAAAGTACAGGAGTTTCAGCTTTAGCATCATTCCCTCCAAAGTAATCCCAGGGCTGATCTCCTTTAGAATGGACTGGTTGGATCTCCTTGCAGTCCAAGAGACTCTCAAGAGTCTCCTCCAACACCACAGTTCAAAAGCATCAATTCTTCAGCACTCACCCTTCTTCACAGTCCAATTCTCACATCCATACATGACCACAGGAAAAGCCATAGCCTTGACTAGACGAACCTTTGTTGGCAAAGTAATGTCTCTGCTTTTGAATATGCTATCTAGGTTGGTCATAACTTTCCTTCCAGGGAGTAAGCGTCTTTTAATTTCATGGCTGCAGTCACCATCTGCAGTGATTTTGGAGCCCACAAAAATAAAGTCTGATACTGTTTCCACGTTTCCCCATCTATTTCCCATGAAGTGGTGGGACCAGATGCCATGATCTTCGTTTTCTGAATGTTGAGCTTTAAGCCAACTTTTTCACTCTCCTCTTTCACTTTCATCAAGAGGCTTTTGAGTTCCTCTTCACTTTCTGCCATAAGGGTGGTGTCATCTGCATATCTGAGGTTATTGATATTTCTCCCAGCAATCTTGATTCCTGCTTGTGTTTCTACCAGTCCAGCGTTTTTCATGATGTACTCTGCATATAGGTTAAATAAACAGGGTGACAATATACAGCCTTGACGTACTCCTTTTCCTATTTGCACCCAGTCTGATGTTCCATGTCCAGTTCTAACTGTTGCTTCCTGACCTGCATACAGGTTTCTCAAGAGGCAGATCAGGTGGTCTGGTATTCCCATCTCTTTCAGAATTTTCCACAGTTTATTGTGATCCACACAGTCAAAGGCTTTGGCATATTCAATAAAGCAGAAATAGATATTTTTCTGGAACTCTCTTGCTTTTTCCATGATCCAGCGGATGTTGGCAATTTGATCTCTGGTTCCTCTGCCTTTCTTAAAACCGGCTTGAACATCAGGAAGTTCACGGTTCACATATTGCTGAAGTCTGGCTTGGAGAATTTTGAGCATTACTTTACCAGCGTGTGAGATGAGTGCAATTGTGCGGTAGTTTGAGCATTCTTTGGCATTGCCTTTCTTTGGGATTGGAATGAAAACTGACCTTTTCCAGTCCTGTGGCCACTGCTGAGTTTTCCAAATTTGCTGGCATAGTGAGTGCAGCACTTTCACAGCATCATCTTTCAGGATTTGAAATAGCTCAACTGGAATTCCATCACCTCCACTAGCTTTGTTCATAGTGATGCTTTCTAAGGCCCACTTGACCTCACATTCCAGGATGTCTGGCTCTAGGTCAGTGATCACACCATCGTGATTATCTGGGTTGTGAAGATCTTTTTTGTACAGTTCTTCTGTGTATTCTTGCCATCTCTTCTTAATATCTTCTGCTTCTGTTAGGTCCATACCATTCCTGTCCTTTATCGAGCCCATCTTTGCATGAAATATTCCCTTGGTATCTCTAATTTTCTTGAAGAGATCTCTAGTCTTTCCCATTCTGTTGTTTTCCTCTATTTCTTTGCACTGATCGCTGAAGAAGGCTTTCTTATCTCTTGCTATTCTTTGGAACTCTGCATTCAGATGCTTATATCTTTCCTTTTCTCCTTTGCTTTTCGTTTCTCTTCTTTTCACAGCTATTTGTAAGGCCTCCCCAGACAGACATTTTGCTTTTTTGCATTTATTTTCCATGGGGATGGTCTTGATCCCTGTCTCCTGTTCCATGTCATGAACCTCATTCCATAGTTCATCAGGCACTCTATCTATCAGATCTAGGCCCTTAAATCTATTTCTCACTTCCACTGTATAATCATAAGGGATTTTGATTTCGGTCATACCTGAATGGTCTAGTGGTTTTCCCTACTTTCTTCAATTTAAGTCTGAATTTGGCAATAAGGAGTTCATGATCTGAGCCACAGTCAGCTCCTGGTCTTGTTTTTGCTGACTGTGTAGAGCTTCTCCATCTTTGGCTGCAAAGAATATAATCAATCTGATTTTGGTGTTGACCATCTGGTGCTGTCCATGTGTAGAGTCTTCTCTTGTGTTGTTGGAAGAGGGTGTTTGCTGTGACCAGTGCATTTTCTTGGCAAAACTCTATTAGTCTTTGCCCTGCTTCATTCCATATTCCAAGGCCAAATTTGCCTGTTACTCCAGGTGTTTCTTGACTTCCTACTTTTGCATTCCAGTCCCCTATAATGAAAAGGACATCTTTTTTGGGTGTTAGTTCTAAAAGGTCTTGTAGGTCTTCATAGAACCATTCAACTAAAGCACATTGCTAAACTCAAGGTTTGAGAAAAGTCAAGTTAAGGTGGAACCAGGTGTCCTTATGATAACACAGAATTTTAAAAGACACCTCTTTTTAAATTTGTATGGAGAAGGGGAAAAAATCTAACACTTGTAGTTTGCTTCCTCCTGCTGCTTAGGAGAGATAAAAAATTTCTGACACTTACAGCCTATTTCCTCTGTTTGGAGACCCTGGCCTTCCTGCTGGTCACCCTCTCAAAATCTTGTACTTCTTCTATCTGGGCCACCTTGAGCAGTTTGCTCACTTACTGACCTGTATGTTTGGAATCATGATAATATTACCCTCAAGGCAAGCTCTTCAACTTAGTATCTTCCTTTCCCCATCTTTAACACAGTGGTAAATCACAATAGACTGTGGAAAATTCTGAAAGAGATGAGAATACCAGACCACCTGACCTACCTCTTGAGAAATGTGTACGCAGGTCACGAAGCAACAGTTAGAACTGGACATGGAACAACAGACTGGTTCCAAATAGGAAAAGGAGTACATCAAGGGTGTATATTGTCACCCTGCTTATTTAACTTATATGCAGAATACATCATGAGAAACTCTGGGCTGGATGAAGCACAAGGTTGCCGGGAGAAATATCAATAACCTCAGATAGGCAGATCACACCACCCTTATGGCCGAAAGCGAAGAAGAATTAAAGAGCCTGTTGATGAAAGTGAAAGAGGAGAGTGAAAAAGTTGGCTTAAAGCTCAACATTCAGAAAACTAAGATCATAGTATCCAGTCCCATCACTTCATGGTAAATAGATGAGGAACAGCAGAACAGTGGTACACTTTATTTTGGGGGCTCAAAATCACTGCAGATGGTGACTGCGGCAATGAAATTAAAAGACACTTCCTCCTTGGAAGAAAAGTTATGACCAACCTAGACAGCATATTAAAAAGCAGAGATATTACTTAGCCAACAAATGCCCATCTAGTCAAGGCTTTGGTTTTTCCAGTAGTCATGTATGGATGTGAGAGTTGGACTGTGAAGACAGCTGAGCACTGAAGAATTGATGCTTTTGAACTGTGGTGTTGGAGAAGACTCTTGAGAGTCCCTTGGACTGCAAGGAGATCCAACTAGTCCATCCTAAAGGAAATTAGTCCTGAATATTCTTTGGAAGGACTGATGTTGAAGCTGAAACTCCAAAGTTGGCCACCTGATGGGAAGAGTGACTCATTTGAAAAGACCCTGTTTCTGGGAAAGATTGAAGGCAGGAGGAGAAGGAGACTACAGAGGATGAAATGGCTGGAGGGCATCACCGACTCAATGGACACAAGTTTGAGTAAAGGCCAGCAGTTGGTGATGGACAGGGAGGCCTGGCAAGCTGCAGTACATGGGGTCACAAAGAGTCAGACAAGACTCAGTGACTTAAGTGAACTGAACTGAAAGAGGATCCTCCCCTGTGCATCTCAGTCCTTGGGAAGAACACAAAGAAAACTCTGAACTCTTACCTGTGGCCAAAACAAATATATTAAAGAAAGAACAGTAAGAACATGTGAAGGGAGAGGTGGATCAAGCCAAGAGAGGCACTGGCCCAGGATTTCCTGAAGAAAGAACAGAAAGAGCACCTGAAGGGAGAGTCGGGCCAAGCCAAGAGAAGCACTGTCCTTGGGTTTATTGAAGAAAGAACAGAAAGGACACCTCAAGGGAGAGATGGGCCAAGCCAAGAGAGGCACTGGCACTGGAATGATGAGGTATGGGTGTGTTCAAACAGGGCTTTTACATATGTATCTAGTTGGTCATGGACTGATAGATTTGATTGGCAGTTGCAAGTTATGTAACAACAGGCTTGAATGCACATGCCTTTCCCATAATTCAGTCTGTTATAATCAGATGTGTGTCCGTATAGAATATTTGTGAACCCTTAATGGGCTCCTGGCTACCCAAGGTCACCTGAAGACACAGCTGTGCATCAAGGATGCATGTGCCTGAATTGGAGAAGCCACTGTGGTCAGTCTTATCCATTGTGTGGTGCCTAGGGTACACAGGCAAAATTGGAACAGTCCGTTTGGTTATTTTGTAGCATATCTGTGAGCTCTCTTGTGCCACATTGGAGTGTGTGGGGGGTGGGTTTAGAGCAGCTAGAATCTCTTTTGGCTAGACAAACCCCTGTGGCTCCTGCCTAACTTACTACCTAACAGGCGACAATGGTGTACCTTTCTTTATAAAAGAGGTATTTACATTTATCATCATTTATATATTCACTAGAACAAGCAGTCTCAGGATTACACTCTGTGTTTTGCAAAAGGAACTCTATTATGAACAAAAAGTTTCTTATGAAACAGTATAGATGTATTTGTATCATATGGCAGTTCCCAAGAAATTTCACATAAATTAGTAATAAAATTTACATGCCAGATAAGCTTGACACATGCTTATTTTTTGCTTCTTTTTTCACTATAAAATGATAAATAATAGAAAATAAACTATTCTCATCTGCTCCAGAACAAGCCTTGCTGACTTTTGAAATAGCTGACCCCAAATTCTTGAAGTGTAACTATAGGACCTCCATAATTTCATATTTACAGGGATCTTTAACAGACACTCTGCTTATTCACTGGAGAAGGCAATGGCACCCCACTCCAGTACTCTTGCCTGGAAAATCCCATGGATGGAGGACCCTGGTGGGCTGCAGTCCATGGGGTCGCTAGGAGTCAGAAACGACTGAGCGATTTCACTTTCACTTTTCACTTTCATGCATTGGAGAAGGAAATGGCAACCCACTCCAGTGTTCTTGCCTGGAGAATCTCAGGGACGGAGGAGCCTGGTGGGCTGCTGTCTATGGGGTCGCACAGAGTTGGACATGACTGAAGTGACTTCAGTTCAGTTCAGTTCAGTCGCTCAGTTGTGTCCGACTCTGTGCGACCCCATGAATCGCAGCACGCCAGGCCTCCCTGTCCATCACCAACTCCCGGAGTTCACCAACACTCACGTCCATTGAGTCAGTGATGCCATCCAGCCATCTCATCCTCTGTCGTCCCCTACTCTTCCTGCCCCCAATGCCTCCCAACATCAGAGTCTTTTCCAATGAATCAACTCTTCGCATGAGGTAGCCAAAGTACTGGAGTTTCAGCTTTAGCATCATTCCTTCCAAAGAAATCCCAGGGCTGATCTCCTTCAGAATGGACTGGTTGGATCTCCTTGCAGTCCAAGGGACTCTCAAGAATCTTCTCCAATACCAAGTTCAAAAGCATCAATTCTTCGGCCCTCAGCCTTCTTCCAGTCCAACTCTCACATCCATACACGGCCACTGGAAAAACCATAGCCTTGACTAGACGGACCTTTGTTATCAAAGTCATGTCTCTGCTTTTGAATATGCTATCTAGGTTGGTCATAACTTTCCTTCCAAGGAGTAAGCGTCTTTTAATTTCATGGCTGCAGTCACCATCTGCAGTGATTTTGGAGCCCACAAAAATAAAGTCTGACACTGTTTCCACTGTTTCCCCATCTATTTCCCATGAAGTGATGGGACCAGATGCCATGATCTTAGTTTTCTGAATCATTGAGCTTTAAGCCAACTTTTTCACTCTCCACTTTCACTTTCATCAAGAAGCTCTTGAGTTCCTCTTCACCTTCTGCCATAAGGGTGGTGTCATCTGCGTATCTGAGGTTACTGATATTTCTCCCGGCAATCTTGATTCCCACTTGTGTTTCTTCCAGTCCAGCGTTTCTAATGATGTACTCTGCATATAAATTAAATAAGCAGGGTGACAATATACAGCCTTGACGTACTTCTTTTCCTATTTGGAACCAGTCTGTTGTTCCATGTCCAGTTCTAACTGTTGCTTCCTGACCTGCATACAGATTTCTCAAGAGGCAGGTCAGGTGGTCTGGTATTCTCATCTCTTTCAGAATTTTCCACCGTTTATTGTGATCCACACAATCAAAGGCTTTGGCATAGTCAATAAAGCAGAAATAGATGTTTTTCTGGAAATCTCCTGCTTTTTCCATGATCCAGTGGATGTTGGCAATTTGATCTCTGGTTCCTCTGCCTTTTCTAAAACCATCTTGAACATCTGGAAGTTCATGGTTCACATATTGCTGAAGCCTGGCTTGGAGAATTTTGAGCATTACTTTACTAGCCTGTGAGATGAGTTCAACTGTGTGGTAGTTTGAGTATTCTTTGGCATTGCCTTTCTTTGAGATTGGTATGAAAACTGGCCTTTTCCAGTCCTGTGGCCACTGCTGAGTTTTCCAAATTTGTTGGCATATTGAGTGCAGCACTTTCACAGCATCATCTTTCAGGATTTGGAATAGCTCAACTGGAATTCTATCACCTCCACTAGCTTTGTTCGTAGTGATGCTTTCTAAGGCCCACTTGACCTCACATTCCAGGATGTTTGGCTCTAGGTCAGTGATCACACCATTGTGATTATCTTGGTCATGAAGATCTTTTTTTGTACAGTTCGTCTGTGTATTCTTGCCATCTCTTCTTAATATCTTCTGCTTCTGTTAGGTCCATATCATTTCTGTCCTTTATCGAGCCCATCTTTGCATGAAATGTTCCCTTGGTATCTCTAATTTTCTTGAAGAGATCTCTAGTCTTTTCCATTCTGTTGTTTTCCTCTATTTCTTTGCGTTGATTGCTGAAGAAGGCTTTCTTATCTCTTCTTGCTATTCTTTGGAACTCTGCATTCAGATGTTTATATCTTTCCTTTTCTCCTTTGCTTTTCGCTTCTCTTCTTTTCACAGCTATTTGTAAGGCCTCCCCAGACAGCCATTTTGCTTTTTGCATTTCGTTTCCATGGGGATGGTCTTGATCCCTGTCTCCTGTACAATGTCACGAATGTTCGTTTCCAAGGCAAACCATTCAATAGCACAGTAATCCAAGTCTATGCCCCAACCAGTAACGCTGAAGAAGCTGAAGTTGAATGGTTCTATAAAGACCTACAAGACCTTTTAGAACTAACACCCAAAAAAGATGTCCTTTTCATTATAGGGGACTGGAATGCAAAAGTAGGAAGTCAAGAAACACCTGGAGTAACAGGCAAATTTGGCCTTGGAATATGGAATGAAGCAGGGCAAAGACTAATAGAGTTTTGCCAAGAAAATGCACTGAGCAGCAAACACCCTCTTCCAACAACACAAGAGAAGACTCTACACATGGACATCACCAGATGGTCAACACCAAAATCAGATTGATTATATTCTTTGCAGCCAAAGATGGAGAAGCTCTACACAGTCAGCAAAAACAAGACCAGGAGCTGACTGTGGCTCAGATCATGAACTCCTTATTGCCAAATTCAGACTAAACTGAAGAAAGTAGGGAAAACCACTAGACCATTCAGGTATGACCGAAATCAAATCCCTTATGATTATACAGTGGAAGTGAGAAATAGATTTAAGGGCCTAGATCTGATAGATAGAGTGCCTGATGAACTATGGAATGAGGTTCATGACATTGTACAGAAGTGACTTAGCAGCTGCTTATTCACTGGCAAATGGACTTGCTCCCTGGAAGCCAGCTCCTAACTGCTAAGTCACTTCAGTCGAGTCCGACTCTGTGTGACCCCATAGACAGCAGCCTACCAGGCTCCCCCATCCCTGGGACTCTCCAGGCAAGAACACTGGAGTGGGTTGCCATTTCCTTCTCCAGTGCATGAAAGTGAAAGGTGAAAATGAAGTTGCTCAGTCGTGTCTGACTCGTAGCCACCCCATGGACTGCAGCCTACCAGGCTGCTCCACCCATGGGATTTTCCAGGCAAGAGTCCTGGATTGAGGTGTCATTGCCTTCTCCAGCCAGCTCCTAGGACTGAATCAAATTCAAGACAAGGCTTTAATTGTATTTAATTCTCCCACAATCAAGTAAGTGGATTACACTCTGCAACATGTATGCAAAAAAAATTATTTTGTTCCTATTACCAATTCATCTTCTTCTCAAATTCCCCCTCCTGCTCATAAATAAATAAGTAAATTAACAAATGAAAAAGTGAAACTTTGAGATTAAAGATCACCTTTCTTTTCATAGTTCTACTATTGATTCACATGCAGTTTCAATTGTTTTTTGAAGATGCACTTGCTTCTGGCTGTGCTGGGTCCTGGGTGCTTTCTCCGGTTGTGGTACACAGGCTTCTCACTGGGGTGGCTTCTCTTGTTTCGGAGCATGGGCTGTAGGCACCCAGGGTTCAGGAGATGCTGCACGTGGGCTCAGAAGTTGCAGCTTGCAGGCTCTAGAGCAGTAGCTCCGTAGTTGTGGTGAAGGGGCTTATTTGCTCTGAGGCATGTGGGATGCTGGACCACGGATTGAACTGGTGTCCCTTGCGTTGCAAGGTGGACTCTTAACCACTGGACCACCAGGGAACTCCCCTCATGCCATTTTAATTTACACTGTAAGATAGATAGTTAGAGAGCTTTTCCACAGCCATGACAGTCCAGTGCAGTGTGAGGAATTTGTGCAGGATTCAAAACCAGTTTTTCATGTTGTGACATTGTTCTTCTATCAGAAAATAGTTAGTGTCTCTGATTGCTAGCCACCCTGACAGCCACAACACCCCGCCTGCACTTTAACAACCCCCACCCAGAGCCACTTCCGAGCACCACTTAGAGTCTATGGGCAACCAAGGGCAATATCTCAAGATGTGTCCCACCAAAATGCCCTCATAGGTTCTGCTCAGTTGTTCTGTCATTGATTCACCCTGATGCTTTAAATTGTGTTGTAAGACTTTTTAGGTTGGGTTCCCCAGGAAACAGACTGAGACGTGCATGCAGCCTGGAAAATGCTCTCAGGGACAATACCTCTGAGGAAGGGAAGGAAGCAAGAATGGGTGCAGGGAGAAGTTAAACTGCAACGTGGTGCAACAAAATCCACAGAGGACCATAAACTGGGGCTCAGGAGCTGGGATGCCCTTCAGAGCTGTTTCACTTGAGGCAGTTTTGCTGCTACAGATGCAAATGCAGAGCAACACTTCTGCATCTGTAAGTGAAGGAGGTAGTAGCTAGGCTGCAAGTGAATCTTTTGGTTTTTTTCGGAATTTGATTTTTTGATGAAGCACCAGCAAAGGAATATGGAGGAGTATTTGTTTTAGTCCATTTGGGCTGACATGAAAAAACAGCAGACTCTAAGTATTTGAATTTATTTCTTACAGTTCTGGAGGCTGGGAAGTCATGGTTGTGACACCTACATGTTCATGTTTGGTGAGAATCTTCTTCCGAAGCTGTCCTCTCACTGCCACCTCACGTGGCAGAAGGAGCAGGCAGCTTTCAAGGGCCTCTTGTACAAGGGCACTAACCCCATTCAGACTTCCTCAAGAACCCACCTCCCAACATCATCACCTTGGGCATTATAATAACAACATATGAATTTTGGAGGGATGCAAGTATTCCATTCATAGCCATAGACTTCATTTTGGTATTCCTTTTGTGTAGTACGGTTAGAATAAGATGAACTGGGCAACGTGCAGATTTGTAGACAAAACCAGGTGTAGAAATTCATTGGTAAATGGACTCTTTGGGGCCATTTTTAATGTTTATTTATTTTCCCTTTAAAAATAATTTTTTAAATATATAAATTAAGGAAGAGTGGTAGCTCAGCTGGTAAAGAATCTGCCTGCAATGCAGGAGACCTCAATTCAATTCCTAGACCAGGGAGATCCCGTGGGGAAGGGGGAGGCCATCTATTCCAGTATTCTTGGGCTTCCCTGGTGGCTCAGATGGTAAAGAATCTGCCTGCAATGCAGGAGACCTGGGTTGGATCCCTGGATTGAGAAAATCCCATGGAGAAGGAAAGGGCTACCGACTCCAGTATTCTTGCCTAGAGAATTCCATGGAAAAAGGAACCCTGCAGGCTACAGTTCCTGGGGTCGAAAAGAGTCTGCCAAGACTGAGCAAATTTTCTCACTATTTCATTATAAATCTCACTGTAGAGTAGAGAAAATTGAAGATCAAATGTCATATGATTTTTTTCTAGCTCCCAGTTAGTAGAAGAGCCAATTACTACAATTCTCACACTTTTTCAGCAGAATCATCTCAATTATTTGTATACCAAACAATGTGTTAAATTTTAGTAGTGATCTACAGTATTAGGTACTAAATATTAAATCTACATTTTATGTCCCCATTTGCTCAAGCACCCAGGGGCTGGATCATAGTTGTTGTTGCTCAGTCACTCAGTTGTGTCTCACTCTTTGTAACCCCATGGTCTGCAGCACACCAGCCTTCCCTAGTCTTCAGCAGCTTCCGGAGTTTGCTCAAAATAATTTCCATTGAGTTGATGATGCCATCCCACCATCTCGTCCTCTGTTGTCTCCTTCTCCTCTGGCTTTCTATCTTTCCCAGCATCAGGGATTTTGGCCAATGAGTGGGCTCTATGCATCAGATGGCCAAAGTATTAGAGCTTCAACTTCAGCATCAGTCCTTCCAAAGAAATCCCAGTGCTGATCTCCTTCAGAATGGACTGGTTGGATCTCCTTGCAGTCCAAGGGACTCTCAAGAGTCTTTTCCAACACCACAGTTCAAAGGCATCAGTTCTTCGGCACTCAACCTTCCTTATGGTCCAACTCGCACATCCATACATGACTACTGGAAAAACCATAGCTTTGACTAGATGGACTTCTGTTGGCAAAGTAATGTTTCTGCTTTCTAACACACTGTCTAGGTTTGCTGAAACTTTTCTTCCAAGGAACAAGCATCTTTTGCTTTCATGGCTGCAGTCACCATCTGCAGTGATTTTGGAGCCCAAGATGGTAAAGTCTGCCTCTGTTTCCATTGTTTCCCCATTTATTTACCATGAAGTGATTGGACCAGATGCCATGATCTTAGTTTTCTGAATGTTGAGTTTTAAGCCAGGATTGAGAATTTTTCACTCTCCTCTTTCACCTTCGACAAGAGGTTCTCTAGTTCCTCTTCCCTTTCTGCCATTAAGGTGGTGTCATCTGAATATCTGAAGTTATTGATATTTCTCCTGGCAATCTTGTTTCAATTTGTGCTTCCTCCAGCCCAGCATTTCTCCTGATGTGCTCTGCATATAAGTCAAATAGCAGGGTGACAATATACGGCCTTGACGTATTCCTTTTCCAATTTGGAACCAGTCCATTGTTCTATTTCCAGTTCTGACTGTTGCTTCTTGACCTGCATACACATTTCTCAGGAAGCAGGTAAGGTGGTCTGGTATTCCAAACTCTTAAATAATTTTCCACAGTTTGTTGTGATCCACACAATGGCTTTAGCGTAGTCAATGAAGCAGAAGTAGATGTTTTTCTCAATTTTCTTGCTTTTTGGATGATCCAGCGATGTTGGTGATTTGATCTCTGGTTCCTCTGCCTTTTCTAAATCCAGCTTGTCAGTGTGGAGGTCTCGGTTCACCTACTGTTGAAGCCTAGCTTGAAGCATTATCTTGCTAGCATGTGAAATGAGTGTGATTGTGTGGTAGTTTGAACATTCTTTGACATAGTGTGGTGGTTGTTAATAATGGAGCATCAGTGTCAGAAAGAGAGAAATCCCAATCTCCTTGAGTAAAAATTACACGTGCACCAAGAGACACTCCCTATTTCAAGCTGAATCCCATAAAACTAGTTCACAGTTGCATGGAAGACAGACATTAAGGGCTTACCCTTGAGAATGTGCCTAATACTGATGGCCTCAGTGTCAATATTTACCTTTTAATACCAACTCCCTTAGTAACATGTTCATGTCTTAAGGGCTTTTACATAAAGATGGAACATTCTGATACTTTAAAGGCTAAATTGAAAGACTAAATGAGAAGTTACATCCAAATTAACATTAAGAATTTCTTAAATGAAACTTTATGTCAAAATTATAGTTGGAAAATGTTCTATATCCATGTTTTCAAAAGAGTCTCACTTCCTCAAGAATCAAACCACTAAAAATACTACCCAATTTGAAGTATAATTTATTTAACTACAGTGACTATAGCACATTGAGATATGTTTGGACTGATCTGGTCAAATCCAATAATCTATGTTTTAATAGATTTAAAACATAAATCTATTAGTTCCACTTTACTTTCTGCCTTAAGCGTGGTATCATTTGCATATCTAAGGTTATTGATATTTCTCCTGGAAATGCTGATTCCGTCTTGAGTTTTTCCAGCCAGGCATTTTACGTGATGTACTCTGCATATAAATTACATAAACAGGGTGACAATATACAGCCTTGATATACTCCTTTCTCAATTTGGAACCAGTCTGTTGTTCCATGTCTGGTTCTAACCATTGCTTTTTGACCTGGATACAGATTTTCAGGAGGCAGGTAAGGTGGCCCTGCATTTCCATCTCGTTAAGAATTTTCCACAGATTGTCGTGATTCACACAGTCAATTATGCTAAATGATTACATAATCATAGGCTGGGGTACCATCAATGTCTGGACAATACACATTTGTGCATGTGTATTACCAAGCCAGAGTCAAGACTGACACAGGCGGCTTCTCCTCAAACTTACCAGATTTTGGATACACAATTATGAAGACATCATCATTTCTAATTTCAAAATCATCCAGATGTTCTAGAAGATTAAAATCAACTGTAGAATGATGAACATCACAGCCTTTAAAGTTCAGCAGATATGTGTCAGTGTTGTCCATAATTATCACCTACAAATAAAAACAAATATAATTATTTTCAGGCTCTTAGTGTTTTACAATAATGACTAAGACTTCTTGAATGTTCACTATGTGCCAAGAATGATGCAAATGTCATATGTGTATCAACTCATTTACCATAAAACCCACCTTACATGTATTACATCACTTAATCTTTGCAGTACTCAGTGTGAGATATTGTTCTTATCATCATATTACAGATGAGGAAACTAAGATCCTAAGAGTTGAAAGTTTTTCCTAAAAGCATATGAAGGCAGTATTACGATAATCCAAAACACACGGATGAGAAAATTGAGGAGCAAGAAGTTTAGCAAACCGTTCAACAGAGTTCAGTTGGTGGAGCTGTAAGATTTTTCAGATAATTTGGCTGGAGAATCCAGGCTTTTAATCACCTTATCATATAGTTTCTTAGTCTTTTATAACTTCAATCTTATATTTTTCACTGTTTTGGAAGTTGAAATTCTTTAATAAATGTACTTTTTATTTCTGTCGATTTCTGGAGTTAAGATAGCCTGCTGTGAAAGAAGTTTTGAGGCTTTGATATCTGGAACATTAAGTGAGTTGTAAATGCTCTGCATGAGTAATAGAAATTCAATTTACTCTCAAAATTGCAAAGAAAATAATATTGCCTACCACTCCCGTTCCATGAGGATCAGGCCACTAGCCAGGGCAGTCACCCAAGGATGATGTACCCTGAGGGAAATTCCAGGTGAAGAAGTCTATGAAGCGTTCTTTGCTTTGGATACTGGCCTTAGGTAGTTAAGATACATATGTAAGGAACAATTTCTATGACCCCAGATTGTTTTGCATTTTCACATACATAGAAAAGCGCTAAGATCGTTAGCTTAAGATGTCAGTTCTTGTGATTAGCACGTTTCTCCCCCCAGCAAAAAAAAGTCATATATATCCTAGCTCCTCTCTTACTTCTTAGGCACACTTCCTTAGAGCTATTTGAGAGGCTGTCTCCAGGTATTGTTTGTTTCATTGAAAAAGACCCTGAACTGATGCTGGCATAGATAGAGGGCAGGAGGAGAAGGGCGTGTCAGAAGATGAGATGGTTAGATAGCATTATCAACTCAGTAGGCATGTGTGTGTGCAAACTCCAGGAGATAGTAAAGGGCAGGAAGCCTGGCGTGCTGCAGTCCATGGAGTTGCAAGGAGTCAGACAGGACTGAGCTACTGAACAACAATGACACCTAATATACTCCAGATATTATAAGATGTCCCAAAAAAACTTATTTTGCAGCATTTTGGTTGTGTATGTTTTTCTTCCAATCTACAAAGCATTGGCATCATGTAGTTGCAAGATATTGTAGGGAAATTATAATATTTTGTGAGAAATCTAAAAGAAATCTATAAAAGAAAGTCAAAATGGAAAGTAAATACTCTTACGATGTATCTGTGCAAAAATTTGACCTCAAGTAGTTCTTCATTAGCTCTGCCTGGTAATCTATTTAGAATGCTAATAGATTAGAAATTCCAGATGTTCTAATAATATTAATTTAGAATGAAGATACCTTTCAGTTATGAACTGTTAAAAACTTTCTGTGTACACTAAGAAAACAAATTTTTTTTAAGTTGTAAATATGGCTTTGTGGAAAGTATGTGTCAAGAACATTTAATACCTCTACAAACCATCTGTCTCATCTGATCAATAGAAGGAGGCCAAGGTTAAAGTTTTTCTAAGAGAAGAAAATGACTTGTGTAGAACCACCCGGGTTTTTGGGTAAACGTTCATGGTTGCAGGCCCTATATCAGATAGGTAGAATCTTGGTTTCTTAGGAGTGTGACCTACAAATCTGCCTCTTAAAACCCCAGCCATTTATACAAAGGGGGAAAAAAAAAGAGTCCCAATAGTGTTAAAGCACGGTTTTTGTTTAAATGGATATTTTAGCTCAGCTTTCAGAGAAGACTTTGTGCCACGTTATTTGACTGTCAATGAAAATGTCCAGTTAAATCCTTACGAAACTTCTATAAGTTTCCTCACTCAAATGAAGTGCACTCAACCTTGACTGTGGAATAAAATAGAGTGGCTGTTAAACCACAAAGAATAGTTTCAATAGAGGGAGATTTAGAGCTCTTTTGACATTGGCATCACAAATTTTCCAGGATAAACCTAACTGAACTCAGCCTGTGGAGTATGGTGAGGGAGAATTTCTATTGTATAACATGGACAGGTGCAGAAGGTCATAAGTAGGAAGTATAGCTGAAGGGGAAGGCAAAGATGAAAGTCTGAGTCACTATCAAATGCCTCCCAACACTCAACTATCTTACCCTAAATTTTCCCTAAATACAACAATATCAAAGAAACTCTATATGCTGAGAAAAAGGAAAAAAGTGCCAGGTCACCCTGCTTATTTAACTTCTATGCAGAGTACATCATGAGAAACGCTGGACTGGAAGAAACACAAGCTGGAATCAAGATTGCCGGGAGAAATATCAATAACCTCAGATATGCAGATGACACCACCCCTATGGCAGAAAGTGAAGAGGAACTAAAAAGCCTCTTGATGAAAGTGAAAGTGGAGAGTGAAAAAGTTGGCTTAAAGCTCAGCATTCAGAAAACGAAGATCATGGCATCTGGTCCCATCACTTCATGGGAAATAGATGGGGAAACAGTGGAAACAGTGTCAGACTTTATTTTTCTGGGCTCCAAAATCACTGCAGATGGTGACTGCAGCCATGAAATTAAGACTCTTCCTCCTTGGAAGGAAAGTTATGGCCAACCTAGATAGCATATTCAAAAGCAGAGACATTACTTTGCCAACAAAGGTCCGTCTAGTCAAGGCTGTGGTTTTTCCTGTGGTCATGTATGGATGTGAGAGTTGGACTGTGAAGAAGGCTGAGCACCAAAGAATTGATGCTTTTGAACTGTGGTGTTGGAGAAGTCCCTTGGTGTTGAGAGTCCCTTGGACTGCAAGGAGATCCAACCAGTCCATTCTGAAGGAGATCAGCCCTGAGATTTCTTTGGAGGGAATGATGCTGAAGCTGAAACTCCAGTACTTTGGCCACCTCATGCGAAGAGTTGAGTCATTGGAAAAGACTCTGATGCTGGGAGGGATTGGGGGCAGGAAGAGAAGGGGACGACAGAGAATGAGATGGCTGGATGGCATCACTGACTCAATGGACATGAGTCTTGGTGAACTCCGGGAGTTGGTGATGGACAGGGAGGCCTGGCGTGCTGCGATTCATGGGGTCACAAAGAGTCGGACACGACTGAGTGACTGAACTGAACTGAACTGAGCCTCCATGAGCATTCTGAACATCACTCATGTTTTGTTTTAGTTTTTTTCTATTTACATATTTAGTCTACCTTACACAGTCTCAAGAGGGATGGAATTTAAGAGCTGTTTGTTAGAGAAACAAGAAAAAAAGTCTAGGGCATGGATATACATAGGATGTCAGCATCGGTAAGACATGTACTGTTTGCATCTCCTTGATGATTGCAAGAGACAATGACTGTATGAAGAGAAAGGACATCTTGTGCCCCTCTCTTATTCTTGCATTGAAATCTGAAAGAAAAGGAGGAAAGACAAAAAACTTAAAAGAAAAATATACATTTGTGTGCTGAAGAGAGGGTGATACTTGAAAGAGGCTAAGTCAACACTTTTACTACTCACTGTTACATATGAACTGAGGAGGCAAAATCCACTTCTGATATAAATTTAGGAATGGTGAGAATTCCTATGTTGCTGAGAAAGATATATTCTGTGAAGAGTTTGTCCTGGCCAGTGAGTAGAGCTGTAGGATGTAAGCAGGTTGCTCAGTTTGGATAAATAAACTGGGTAACATTTTGTTGAATGAGGAAAATGATAATCTGGTTTCTTCAGAAACAATAAAGCAGTCAAAACTGTTGGAGATACTAACAAGATCTTCCTATAAGCAGTTGACAGTTATACAACACAGAAAATAAAGTATTTGAAGGTAGTAGCAACAACTTTGTTAGCCATGACATGTTTAGGAAAATTTTTAGACTTTAAACTAAAGAAGGTTGTTCTCATCTGGCTCTACAAGGATTGAGTCATTAGCGCCTGCTATCGCTGACCATCAACACACACTGAAAAGAGTCAGGGTGGATATCAGGAATGAAGAGCTCTGTGCTTTGGGGAAACTGGCTGAAAAGGACTTCAGATTATTAGCATATTCAGGAGAAAATTTATGAACCCAATTTCTTGCACCTTTCCATACCTGAAAATTCACTAAAATCATTAGCTGAGATAACTGTTGCTCATGAGAAGCAGCAACCCTCTACCACTGTGGGTACTTGATTGTATGTACCCCTTCTCCAAAATCAAACCACCACACAATTGCACTCATCTCACACGCTAGTAAAGTAATGCTCCAAATTCTCCAAGCCAGGCTTCAGCAGTACGTGAACTGTGAACTTCTAGATGTTCAAGCTGGTTTTAGAAAAGGCAGAGGAACCAGAGATCAAATTGCGAACATCCATTGGATCATCAAAAAGCAAAAGAGTTTCAGAAAAACATCTATTTCTCCTTTATTGATTATGCCAAAGCCTTTGATTGTGTGGATGACAATAAACTGTGGAAAATTCTGAAAGCGATGGGAATACCACATCACCAGACCTGCCTCTTGAGAAACCTGTATGCAGGTCAGGAAGCAACAGTGAGAACTGGAGATGGAACAACAGACTGGTTCCAAATAGGAAAAGGAGTATGTCAAGGCTGTATATTGTCACCCTGCTTATTTGACTTAACGCAGAGCACATCGGGTGAAATGCTGGAGGAAGCACAAACTGAAACAAGATTGCCAGGAGAAATATCAATAACTTCAGATATTCAGATGACACCACCTTAATGGACAAAGGGAAGAGGAACTAAAGAGCCTCTTGTCGAAGGTGAAAGAGGAGAGTGAAAAATTCTCAATCCTGGCTTAAAACTCAACATTCAGAAAACTAAGATCATGGCATCTGGTCCAATCACTTCATGATAAATAAATGGGGAAACAATGGAAACAGAGGCAGACTTTACCATCTTGGGCTCCAAAATCACTGCAGATGGTGACTGCAGCCATGAAAGTAAAAGATGCTTGTTCCTTGGAAGAAAAGTTTCAACAAACCTAGACTGTGTATTAGAAAGCAGCAATATTACTTTGCCAACAGAAGTCCATCTAGTCAAAGCTATGGTTTTTCCAGTAGTCGTGTATGGATGTGATAGTTGGACCATAAGGAAGGTTGAGGGCAGAAGAATTGATGCCTTTGAACTGTGGTGTTGGAGAAGACTCTTGAGAGTCCCTTGGACTGCAAGGAACTCCAACCAGTCAACACTAAAGGAAATCAACCCTGAATATTCATTGGAAGGACTGATGCTGAAGCTGAAGCTCTAATACTTTGGCCATCTGATGCATAGAGCCCTCTCATTGGCCAAACCCCCTGATGCTGGGAAAGATAGAAGGCCAGAGGAGAAGGGGACAACAGAGGACGAGATGGTGGGATGGCATCACCAACTCAATGGACATGATTTTGAGCAAACTCCAGAAGCTGCTGAAGGACAGGGAAGGCTGGTGTGCTGCAGACCATGGGGTTACAAAGAGTGAGACACAACTGAGTGACTGAGCAACAACAACTATGATCCAGCCCCTGGGTGCTTGAGCAAATGGGGACATAAAATGAAGATTTAATATTTAGTACCTAATAGTGTTCAGTTCAGTTCAGTCATACAGTTGTGTCCGAGTCTTTGCGACCCCATGAATTGCAGCACGCCAGGCCTCCCTGTCCATCACCAATTCCCGGAGTTCAATCAAACTCAAGTCCATCGAGTTGGTGATGCCATCCAGCCGTCTTATCCACTGTCATCCCCTTCTCCTCTTGCCCCCAATCCCTCCCAGCATCAGAGTCTTTTCCAATTAGTCAACCCTTCACATGAGGTGGCCAAAGTACTGGAGTGTCAGCTTTAGCATCATTCCTTCCAAAGAACATCCAGGACTGATCTCCTTCAGAATGAACTGGTTAGATCTCCCTGCAGCCTATGGGACTCTGAAGAGTCTTCTCCAACACCACAGTTCAAAAGCATCAATTCTTCAGTGCTCAGCTGTCTTCACAGTCCAACTCTCACATCCATACATGACTATTGGAAAAACCATAGCCTTGACTAGACGGACCTTAGGTCACTACTAAAATTTAACACATTGTTTTGTATACAGATAATTGAGATGATTCTGCTGAAAAAGTGTGAGAATTGCAGTAATGGGCTCTTCTACTAACTGGGAGCTAGAAAAAAATCATATGACATCTGATCTTCCATTTTCTCTTCTGTACAGTGAGATTTATAATGAGTAAGTGAGGAAATTTGCTCAGTCTTGGCAGACTCTTTTTGACCCCAGGAACTGTAGCCTGCCAGGCTCCGTTTTCCATGGAATTGTCTAGGCAAGAATACTGGAGTCAGTAGCCCTTTACTTCTCCATGGGATCTTCTGAATCTAGGGATCCAACCCAAGTCTCCTGCATTGCAGGCAGATTCTTTACCATCTGAGCCACCAGGGAAGCCCAAGAATACTGGAATAGATGGCCTCCCCCTTCCCCACGGGATCTCCCTGATCCAGGAATTGAATTGAGGTCTCCTGCATTGCAGGCAGATTCTTTACCAGCTGAGCTAGCACTCTTCCTTAATTTATATATTTAAAAAATTATTTTTAAAGGGAAAATAAATAAACATTAAAAATGGCCCCAAAGAGTCCATTTACCAATGAATTTCTACACCTGGTTTTGTCTACAAATCTGCACGTTGCCCAGTTCATCTTATTCTAACCGTACTACACAAAAGGAATACCAAAATGAAGTCTATGGCTATGAATGGAATACTTGCATCCCTCCAAAATTCATATGTTGTTATTATAACCCCCAAGGTGATGATGTTGGGAGGAGAGTTCTTGAGGAAGTCTGAATGGGGTTCGTGCCCTTGTACAAGAGGCCCTTGAAAGCTGCCTGCTCCTTCTGCCACGTGAGGTGGCAGTGAGAGGACAGCTTCGGAAGAAGATTCTCACCAAACATGAACATGTAGGTGTCACAACCATGACTTCCCAGCCTCCAGAACTGTAAGAAATAAATGCAAATACTTAGAGTCTGCTGTTTTTTCATGTCAGCCCAAATGGACTAAAACAAATACTCCTCCATATTCCTTTGCTGGTATTTCATCAAAAAATCAAATTCCGAAAAAAACAAAAGATTCACTTGCAGCCTAGCTACCACCTCCTTCACTTACAGATGCAGAAGTGTTGCTCTGCATTTGCATCTGTAGCAGCAAAACTGCCTCAAGTGAAACAGCTCTGAAGGGCATCCCAGCTCCTGAGCCCCAGTTTATGGTCCTCTGTGGATTTTGTTGCACCACGTTGCAGTTTAACTTCTCCCTGCGCCCTTTCTTGCTTCCTTCCCTTCCTCAGAGGTATTGTCCCTGAGAGCATTTTCCAGGCTGCATGCACGTCTCAGTCTGTGTCCTGGGGACCCCAACCTAAAAAGTCTTACAACATAATTTAAAGCATCAGGGTGAACCAATGACAGAACAACAACTGAGCAGAACCTATGAGGGCATTTTGGTGGGACACATCTTGAGATATTGCCCTTGGTTGCCCATAGACTCTAAGTGGTGCTCGGAAGTGGCTCTGGGTGGGGGTTGTTAGAGTGCAGGTGGGGTGTTGTGGCTGTCAGGGTGGCTAGCAATCAGAGACACTAACTATTTTCTGATAGAAGAACAATGTCATAACATGAAAAACTGGTTTTGAATCCTGCACAAATTCCTCACACTGCACTGGACTGTCATGGCTGTGGAAAAGCTCTCTAACTATCTATCTTACAGTGTAAATTAAAATGGCATGAGGGGAGTTCCCTGGTGGTCCAGTGGTTAAGAGTCCACCTTGCAACGCAAGGAACACCAGTTCAATCCGTGGTCCAGCATCCCACATGCCTCAGAGCAAATAAGCCCCTTCACCACAACTACTGAGCTACTGCTCTAGAGCCTGCAAGCTGCAACTTCTGAGCCCACGTGCAGCAGCTCCTGAAGCCTGGGCGCCTACAGCCCATGCTCCGAAACAAGAGAAGCCACCCCAGTGAGAAGCCTGTGTACCACAACTGGAGAAAGCAACCAAGACCCAGCACAGCCAGAAGCAAGTGCATCTTCAAAAAACAATTGAAACTGCATGTGAATCAATAGTAGAACTATGAAAAGAAAGGTGATCTTTAATCTCAAAGTTTCACTTTTTCATTTGCTAATTTACTTATTTACTTATGAGCGGGAGGGGAAATTTGAGAATAAGATGAATTGGTAATACAAACAAAATAATTAATTTTTGCACACATGTCACAGAGTGTAATCCACTTACTTGATTGTATTCTAATTAAATACAATTAAAGCCTTGTCTTGAATTTGATTCAGTCCTAGGAGCTGGCTTCCAGGGAGCAAGTCCCTTTGCCAGTGAATAAGCAGAGTATCTGTTAAAGATCCCTATGAATATGAAATCATGGAGGTCCTATAATTACACTTCAAGAATTTTGGGTCAGCTATTTAAAAAGACAGCAGGGCTTGTTCTGGAGCAGGTGAGATGAGTTTCTTTTCTATTGATTGTTTATCATTTTATAGTGAAAAAAGAAACAAAAAATAAGCATGTGTCAAGCTTATCTGGCATGTAAATTTTATTACTAATTTATGTGAAACTTCTTGGGAACTGCCATATGATACAAATGCATCTACACTGTTTCATAAGAAACTTTTTGTTCATAATAGAGTTCCTTTTGCAAAACAGAGTGTAATCCTGAGACTGCTTGTTCTAGTGAATGTATAAATGATGATAAATGTAAGTACCTCTTTTATAAAGAAAGGCACACCATTGTCACCTGTTAGGTAGTAGGTTAGGCAGGAGCCACAGGTGTTGGTCCAGCTGAAAGAGATTCTAGCTGCTCTAAACCCACCCCACACACACTCCAATGTGGCACAAGACAGTTCACAGATATGCTACAAAATAACCAAAAGGACTGTTCCAATTTTGCCTGTGTACCCTAGGCACCACACAATGGATAAGACTGACCACAGTGGCTTCTCCAATTCAGGCACATGCATCCTTGACGTACAGCTGTAGTCTTCAGGTGACCTTAGGTAGCCAGAAGCCCATTAAGGGTTCACAAATATTCTATACGGACACACATCTGATTATAACAGACTGAATTATGGGAAAGGCATGTGCATTCAAGCTTGTTGTTACATAACTTGCAACTGTCAATCAAATCCATCAGTCCACGACCACCTAGATATACATGGAAAAGCCCTGTTTGAACACACCCATACCTCATCATTCCAGTGCCAGTGCCTCTCTTGGCTTGGCCCATCTCTCCCTTGAGATCTTCCTGTTCTCTTTTGTGTAAACCTGGGGCCAAAGCCTCTCTTGGCTTGGCTCACCTCTCCCTTGAGGTGTCCTTTCTGTTCTTTCTTCAATAAACCCGAGGACAGTGCTTCTCTTGGCTTGGCCCGACTCTCCCTTCAGGTGCTCTTTCTGTTCTTTCTTCAGGAAATCCTGGGCCAGTGCCTCTCTTGGCTTGATCCACCTCTCCCTTCACATGTTCTTTCTGTTCTGTCTTTAATATACTTGTTTTGGCCACAGGTAAGAGTTCAGAGTTTTCTTTGTGTTCTTCTCAAGGACCGAGATGCACAGGGGAGGATCCTCTTTCAGTTCAGTTCAGTTAAGTCACTGAGTCTTCTCTGACTCTTTGCAACCCCATGTACTGCAGCTTGCCAGGCCTCCCTGTCCATCACCAATTGCTGGCCTTTACTCAAATTCATGTCCACTGAGTTGGTGATACCACCCAGCCATCTCATCCTCTATCGTTTCCTTCTCGTCCTGCCTTCAATCTTTCCCAGCACCAAGGTCTTTTCAAATGAGTCAGCTCTTTCCATCAGGTGGCCAAAGTATTGATATTTCAGCTTCAACATCAGTCTTTCCAAAGAATATTCAGGAATGATTTCCTTTAGGATGGACTGGTTGGATATCCTTGCAGTCCAAGGGACTCTCAAGAGTCTTCTCCAACACCACAGTTCAAAATCATCAATTCTTCAGGGCTCAGCTTTCTTCACAGTCCAACTCTCACATCCATACATGACCACAGGAAAAACCATAGCCTTGACTAGACAGACCTTTGTTGGCAAAGTAATGTCTCTTCTTTTTAATATGCTATCTAGGTTGGTCATAACTTTTCTTCCAAGGAGGAAGTGTCTTTCAATTTCATGGCCGCGGTCACCATCTGTAGTGATTTTGGAGCCCCCCAAATAAACTCTGTCTCTGTTTCTGCTATTCCCCCATCTATTTGCCATGAAGTGATGGGATCGGATACTATGATCTTAGTTTTCTGAATGTTGAGCTTTAAGCCAACTTTTTCACTCTCCTCTTTCACTTTCATCAAGAGACTCTTTAATTCTTCTTTGCTTTCGGCCATAAGGGTGGTGTCATCTGCATATCTGAGGTTATTGATATTTCTCCCAGCACCCTTGATTCCAGCTTGTGCTTCATCCAGCACAGCTTTTCTCATAATGTACTCTGCATATAAGTTAAATAAGCAGGGTGACAATATACAGCCTTGATGTACTCCTTTCCTGATTTGGAACCAGTCTGTTGTTTCATGTCCAGTTCTAACTGTTGCTTCCTGACCTGCATACAGATTCTCAAGATGCAAGTCAGTTGGCCTGGTACTCCCATCTCTTTAAGAATTTTCCAGAGTTCTGTGGTCCACACAGTCAAAGGCTTTGTTATAGTCAATAAAGCAGACATATATGTTTTTCTGGAACTCTCTTGCTTTTTCGATAATCCAAAGGATGTTTGCAATTTGATCTCTGGTTCCTTTGCCTTTTCTAAATCCAGCTTGCACATCTGGAAGTTCATGGTTCACATACTGTTGAAGCCTGGCTTGGAGAATTTTGAGCATTACTTTACTAACGTGTGAGATGACTGTAATTGTGTGGTAGTTTGAGCATTCTTTGACATTGCCTTTCTTTGGGATTGGTATGAAAACTGACCATTTCCAGTCTTGTGGCCACTGGTGAGTTTTCCCAATTTGCTGGCATTCTGAGTGAAGCACTTTCACAGCATCATCTTTCAGGATTTGAAATAGCTCAACTGGAGATCCATTACCTCCACTAGCTTTGTTCATAATGATGCTTTCTAAGGCCCACTTGACTTCGTGTTTCATGATGTCTGGCTCTAGGTTAGTGATCACACCATCATGGTTAGTGGTAAGTGAAGATCTTTTATGTGTAGTTCTTCTGTGTATTCTTGCTACCTCTTCTTAATATCTTCTGCTTCTGTCAGGGTCATACCATTTCTGTCCTTCATTGTGCTCATCTTTGCATGAAATGTTCCCTTCGTATCTCTAATTTTCTTGAAGATATCTCTAGTCTTTCCCCTTCTATTGTTTTTCCTCTGTTTCTTTGCTTTGGTCACTGAAGGAGAAAGCTTTCTTATCTCTCCTTGTTATTCTTTGGAACTCTACATTCAGATGGGTGTATCTTTCCTTTTCCTCTTTGCCTTTCACTTCTTTTCTATTCACAGCTATTTGTAAGGGTTCCTCAGACAATCATTTTGCCTATTTGTATTTCTTTTCCTTGGGGATGATCTTCATCTCTGTCTCTTGTATAATGTCATGAACCTCCCTCCATAGTTCTTCAGGCACTCTATCAAATCTAATCCCTTGAATCTATTTGTCATTTCCAGTTTACAATTGTAAGGAAATTGATTTAGGTCATACCTGAATGGTCCAATACTTTGGCCACCTCATGCAAAGAGTTGACTATTAGAAAAGACCCTGATGCTGGGAGGGATTGGGGGCAGGAGGAGAAGGGGACGACAGAGGATGAGATGGCTGGATGGCATCACAGGCTTGATAGACATGAGTTTGAGTAGACTCCAGGAGTTGGTGATGGACAGGGAAGCCTGGTGTGCTGCAATTCATGGGGCCACAAAGAGTCAGACATGACTGAGCGACTGAACTGAACTGAACTGAATGGTCTAGTGGTTTTCCCTCGTTTCTTCAATTTAATTCTGAATTTGGCAATAAGGAGTTCATGGTCTGTGCCACAGTCAGCTCCCTGTCTTTTTTTTTTTTTTTTTTTTTTTTGACTGCATAGAACTACTCCATCTCTGCCTGCAAAGAATATAATCAGTCTGATTTCAGTATTGATCATCTGGTGAAGTTCATGTGTAGAAAGTAACAAGTTTTAATGCTATTCTTGACTCTAAGCTTAGGCTCAGATTTAAAGACTTTTCCCAATAAATATCTCCAGAATAATTCTTACTTAACTAAGTCAAAGGAAATCCTCAGGATCTTTGAAAGTACTACTATAGTTTTCAGTTTCCTGAAGATCATCACATGCTAAAAAAGAAAAAGTAAAGTTAAAAAATAAAAAAAAAACAAAATTATCTCCTCAAGACAGAAAACAGAAAATTACACTATTTCATCTCCTCAATGGTTTCATCACAAGAAGGGAAGACTGAACTTTACGGAACAGCCTGGTAAACTCAAGTTTACTCATGACCTCAATTCTGTAGTGAAAACATACTAGAATATTTTAGGGAAATTCTTGTTCATTTTCATTGCCAGGCCCTAAGTTAATCAATTAATATTTTTAATTTAAAACCTCAGAACTTATGCATTAAACCACTTAGATTTTTTACCCTTAGATCAACAACTTCCTGTTTCTTCCGACTCCCAGCTTCTCAGAACCACCATTCTATTCTCTTTTTCTGCAAGCCAGACCTTTCTTTAGTTTAGATTCCACACATAAGTGATACTTGACAATATTTCCTTCATTTTCTAGCTCAGTTCACTTAAACATAAGGCCCTCCAGATTTATGCACATTGTTGAAAATGTCAGCGATTTTTATATGGTTGAATAATATATATATGTACATAAACAACTCTTACATGATATAGCCCTCATTTTTTTCTGAAGATCGTTGCAAATGATGAAGACTAAGCACTAATGATATGTTTATTGGCCATAATTATTTCTTATTCTGTTAAACAAGTATAACTTTTATTCACTACTTAGTTTTTATGCTTTTTCTCATTTATTATACATGTATTTCTGTTGTATATATTTATGCTATTAACTATATATATTTAACTAGTATAAATATATATGTGAATCTGGGTACTGATCTACTAAGGGCTTCCCAGGTGGCACTAGTGGTAAAGGATACACTTGCCAATTCAGGAGCAATAGGAGACTCAGGTTCGACCCCTAGCTTGGGAAGATCCTCTAGAGAAGTAAATGGCAACTTTTCCTGTATTCTTGCCTGGAGTCCCATGGACAGAGGAGCCTGGTGGGCCACAATCTATGGGATCACAAAAGGTCAGACACAACTGAACGACTGAGCATTTGTGCACTAATCTATTACAGATAATGTGTTGCAGGTTTTTTTATTATTTTGCTTTTTGTAACACTATGGTATATTTTAATAAATGCATTCTCAAACAGCAAAGCTTTGCTTTCAAATTTAAATTGTTAATTCATCTGTAATCATGTTTTTATATATATTATGTGAGATAGAATCCATCTTCCTTCGTTTTTTTCCTGGATGGATAATTATATAGCCAACATCATTTGTTAAGTAGATTTTTCATTTTTCACTCATCTCAAATGCTACCTTGGCTGTATATCAAATGTCACTTAATTCTTAGGGTAAACTGAACATCTTCTCTGCAAAATTATTTGTAATATTAATCAAGCATACAAATAAATTTTAGTTTTGTTTTTCCTTCTAAAGAAAGTTTATTATTTAATGGTATGGTAATGGAAGTTGAACAGATAAGAAAGTGGACTATAAGTCATTTTCAGAATTATTCCATACTAAATTTGTTTCTTAGCTCAATCCTATGCAAGGAAAATTGAAGTATCAAACCCCATGGAGAACTCTCAATATTTAGCTGTGTGAGAAGAGATTAGAGTAGGGTGTAGGAAGTGTTTCCATGACAGTGCTACCTCCTCACCCACGGCTGTCCATGAGCTTGTCCCACTAGGTACCACTGGAGACTGGAAACATCACTTCACAGTGGAGCAAGATGAAAGATTTGACAGAATATTCCAAAAGAAGATGAAAGATTTTCACTTGAAGTTCATCTAGGATATAGATGAGGAGTAGAGTCAATGCAAAAATCATATAAAGAAGTCTAAAATGGAGAACATATTTTAATATACATATTAATTTGTGTTTCTCATATAAAACTATCATAAAATTATATATACAAAAGTGAGTACACTGTGCTTAAATGCATTGCTATAATTTTAATGAGACATGCCATCTTTTCTGTATCCTCCAACAATTGGCACTTGTCTCAGACATATTCTAACATCTTCTTGGACTTTTCACCAATTCTTCCTTTATCTTGCCTACATAACTTTCTCTCTGATAATGATTCTCAGATTTCCACCAGACCCAGTGTTTTATCCCTGAGGAGATTTTTAATTCTTTCAATACACAAATCTTCACTGGTAGGATATAAAGTTTAACGTGAGGGTAAGTTAAGCTTAACCACACTTATGGGAGAAAGCAAAGAAGAACTAAAGAGCCTCTTGATGAAAGTGAAAGAGGAGAGTGAAGAAGTTGGCTTAAAACTCAATATTCAGAAAACGAAGATCATGGCATCCGGTCCCATCACTTCATGGCAAATAGATGGGGAAGCAATGGAAACAGTGAAAGAGTTTATTTGGAGGGGCCCCAAAAATCACTGCAGATGGTGACTGCAGCCATGAAATTAAAAGACACTTGCTTCTTGGAAGAAAAGGTATGACTAACTTAGACAGCATATTAAAAAGCAGAGACATTGCTTTGCCAACAAAGGTCCATCTAGTCAAAGCTTTGTTTTTTCCGGTTGTCATGTATGAATGTGAGAGTTGGACTGTAAAGAAAGCTGAGTTCCAAGGAATTGATGCTTTTGAACTGTGGCGTTGGAGAAGACTCTTGAGAGTCCCTTGGACTGCAAGGAGAACCAACCAGTCAGTCCTAAAGGAAATCAGCCCTGAATATTCATTGGAAGGCCTGATGCTGAAGCTGAAACTCCAATACTTTGGCCACCTGATGTGAAGAACTGACTCATTTGCAAAGGCCTTGATGCTGGGAAACATTGAAGGTGTAAGGACATTGGGACGACAGAGCATGAGATTTTTGGATGGCATCACCGACTCAATAGACATAAGTCTGAGTAAGCTCTGAGAGTTGGTGTAGGATAGGGAAGCCTGGCGTCCACCAGGACCATGGGGTGGCAAAGAGTCAGACAGGACTGAGTGACTGAACTGAACTGAACTGAAGTTAAGCTTGTAAATATTCAATCTTGTTTTGTTTTACACAACAAGTTTTTAAATTAGACACTAATCCATTTTGTGGAAGTGGCATAGCTTAAAGGTAGAAATCCATTGTGAGATTGTGTCATAGTATGAAAGACAGAAAGCAGTGGGAAAAAGTCTACCAAGAGGTGCTGTTTACATAACACAGATTTTCAGTGAACTAGATGCTTCAGGGGTCTTTTGAGATGCTTGATAACTTCCCCTATTCTTTCTCTCTAGATCAGTCTGTATTAACACAAGTGAAAGAGACAGTATGGCATCAGTGACCAAAGACATGGTTTCTGTTTACTCATTTCCATATAAAACAATGATACGAGGCATCCTGCAACAATGAATATCACTTAACCTTTTTGTTTCCTTGAACTTTCCAAAATTTAGTGACATTTTAATTTTCTAAGGTTTCAGAAGCATGCCCTAGTCCAGTAATTCTGTGTCCAAAATATAATCTAAAGGCAAAATGGAATAAAGGATCTAGAAAGCCCAGCATAATTGTGATGTAATAAGTAGCTCCTCTTATTCCAAATAATCAACTTATCTTGTCTTTTATATCTTTTAAGAGCTCAAAGAATTAAGGTAATTGGGAGTGCTTCATATCATATCACATTAATTGTACCTTATTTCCTGACTCTGTCTGCTCAGTGACCTAAAAGCAACGAGAAGTCAGAGCAATGAACACACCTGAAGCCCAGATCTTGGTTTCTAAATACCATTTTCTATTACAAGATTTCAGCAGAAGTACTTGGAGAGATGGGGCAAGGAAAGTACAACGTATGAGTGAGTCTGAAGGTCTTATTATATCAGAAAGTAAAGAAGTACAAAATACTCTGGAGACATGCCAAAAGCATATCAGAACCAGTTTGGAATGACAGTACCCATCCAATTCTGGGACAATATGTGTATTGAAATTAATAATGATTGTGTGGATTATAACCCTTTGAACTAAATAATAAAACATATATTTATCAAGGAATAGGCAAACTTGTTGATAAAAGGGCCAGAGAGTAAATATTTTAGCTTTACTGGTCAAGTGACAAGAACAAAGATATGAAAGTGCTTATAAAACAAGGCAGAAAAAGTCACCAGGGCTTTTTTTAATAAAATTCATACTATAATAATAAATTGCAACTTTTTTCGGTAATACAGGTCTACTAAAGACAAAATTAGATTTATGGGCAGGTGAGTGGTGATTTACAGTCTTGGGCAAGTTTATTTTCTCTGAACATACTTTAGATGCTTTTCTCAAAGTCACTTTAAATAATTTTGGTAAAGCAATTTTGTGACAAGATATACTTTTAACATTTAAAATGTTTTCTGGTCATTTGTTTCTTGTAAGTTGGGAATAGTGTGATGAGTACTTAGTCTTGAGCACAGTTATATTATCACAATGCTTTATTTACTGTCTTCAATAAAAGTAATCCATACTGCACTGTGCCTTAAAAGCATGACATTTAAACATTATTTTTCTTCATTTATTTTAATGTGATGAGTATGCACTGATAACAGAAAAATAAAATATTCAGTATGGCCATATAATGGCATATGAAATGCTATTGATTAATAATGACATGTAAAAATATTGGAAGGATACACAAGAAAATACTAAATTCTTATGTTAAAAAGGTAAATGACCCTATTCCAATAATCAACAATAATAATGATGACTGTGATTAGTAGTGGCTACAAGCAGCAGAATGAAGCAACAAGCATGTATAGTATGATGGACTGATTTTATCACAATTACTCACCTCAGTCATTGGAGTGCAAAAGCAGCCATAGACATCCATAAATTCGTAAGTGTATGTATTAAAAAAATTCTATGCATTTAAGCTTAAAGTTAATTTCATATAATTTGCTTGTGTCACAAAATATTCCTCTTTTAATTATTTTTCAGTCTTTAAAACTTGTAAAATAATTCTTAACTCATTCAAAAACAGGTAATGAGTTGGGTTTGGTTAACAGCTATAGGTTGACAACTCCTTATCTATGCTATATGAATGAATAGATTAATAAATTAATATAGAGAAGGGAAATTTGGCTTCCCTGGTGGCTCAGAGGTTAAAGCATCTGCCTGCAATGTGGGAGACCAGGGTTCGATCCCTGGGTCGGGAAGATCCCCTAGAGAAGGAAATGGCAACCCACTCCAGTACTCTTGCCTGGAGAATCCCATGGACAGAGGAGCCTGGTGGGCTACAGTCCACAGGGTCACAAAGAGTCGGGACACGACTGAGCGACTTCACTTTCACTTTCATGGTACCAAATAATACATTTAGAATAAGTAATGGGGAAATTATTTATTATGTTTTAAAAATGTGTAAAAACTTTAAGTCAGCGCTGTATATATTCTCAAAATAAATCCCCACAAGTTCTTAATTTGTTAATAACAAAAGCAAATAAATTCACAATGCAAAAACCCTTGCAGAAAATTTCAAGTTGTCAAATCCAACATCCCTATTATTGAATTATATCAACCTAATGAACTTTTATTATGATCGACGAGGACACAAAATTTCACTATAATTTGTCAAAATGTTCCTATGTCAAAATCTTTCCTATGTCAAAATCTTAACCTATGCTGAGGAAACATTAGAAAAACTAAAAATGAGCAGCATTCTAATATGTACTATTCAGAAATACTATGGTCAAATAACACTGAGAAAGGAAAGAATCTACTTCAGAATTAGGATACTAAAGGAACTTGTCAATTAATGTAATGCATGAGTATGGATTTCATCCTGTCCCAGAAAAAATAAAAATAAAAAACAAACAAAAAAAACCATTATAACAGTCGAAGAATTTTGAACAGATTTTCATGATTTTTGTTAGTGCTACTGTGTATATGAAAGAGAATGTCTTTATTTCTTGGAAATAATTAAACAAGTAATTGAGAAAAACGAGAAAATGAATCACAAACAGTCCAGAGAGAAAAAGAGAGAGAGAATCGCAAAGCAGTTGGGGCAAAATATGAACATTTGAGGTTTATGTCTTTAGGGCACACGAGAATTCCTTGTCCCTTTTTTATAACTTTTATGTTTGAAATTATATAAAAATTCTATTTACCCTAATTTCCTAGAAGTTATTTGGAATGCATGTAATTATCAAAGAGTAGCATTTATTATCTATAAAATTTCACATAAATATGTAACAAAAATATATATAACACAAGAGAACAAATGACAAAAATTATGAATAGGCAAACATAAAAGGAATTAAATGAGGAGTTTAAATACTTTTTAATATACTTAATTGCTACTAATCACGGAAATACAAACTAAAACTACATCATACCCATTAGATTGTCAGAAGGAAAGTGATATTAAGTATACGGGAGAATGTGGAGCAATAGAAACTCTTTGGTACTATTGATGGAAATAAAATAGAGTATAATAGGACTTCTCTGGTGGTCCAGTGGTTAAGAATCTGCCTTCCAAAGCTGGGGATGCAAGTTCAATCCTTAGTCAAGAAACTAAGATCCCACAAGCAAAGGAGCAACTGAACTGGCTATGCAAAATCTAGAGAGCCCATAAGTTGCAGCTACTAAAGTCTGCATGCTTACCCACACTCTGCATGGGTAAGACTCTGTGTGCATGCATACTAGGTTGCTTCAGTGTGTCTGACTTTTTGCGATGCCATGGACTGTGGCCTGCCAGGCTCCTCTGTCTGTGCGATTCTCCAGGCAAGAATACTGGAGTGGTTGGCATATCCTTCTCCAGGGAATCTTCCCGACCCAGGAATCACACTCAGGTCTCCTGCACTGCAGGCAGATTCTTTACCAACTGAGCTACAAGGGAATCAGTGTAGAGTAATATCTTATTTCTAAAACTGGTTTGTAGATAAATTGTTCATTTGGCCACCTCATGGGAAGAGTTGACTCATTGGAAAAGACTCTGATGCTGGGAGGGATTGGGGGCAGGAGGAGAAGGGGACGACAGAGGATGAGATGGCTGGATGGCATCACTGACTCGATGGACGTGAGTCTGAGTGAACTCCGGGAGTTTGTGATGGACAGGGAGGCCTGGCGTGCTGCAAAGAGTCGGACACAACTGAGCGACTGATCTGATCTGATAATTTTTGTATTTCATAATAAAATAAATAAAATACAACCTAATGATCTCTTTATGATCTCTAAAACACAACCTAAAATCACCATCTTATTTTCCCAGCTTTCTCCTATGCCCCCAGACTCCTGGGTTCTTTCCCATTGGTACCAATTTACAGTGCAGGTGAGAGACCAATTTTTCATTTGAAAATATGGAATGTTACTTAAGAGGTGTAATACCTGTGTCGGTGGTTCAGGTCGTTCATGTTATTGGCCACCTGAGTGAACAGGAGCAGTGAGCTCCACTGAGAAGACCTCACCTATCTGACTAGCTTCCCTTTTTTCATGTAAGTACTTCTTTTCTGTGTTTTTTGATGCAAATAAATTCTTCATTGCAAGTCACAAATGTCCATCATTAAAGGAGGTCATGCCATTCTTAGTCATGAGGTGTCTGCATTTTTTGAGCTCCCTCCTTTCTGGATTAAGTTTCCACAGATCACATACTGCCATCCTGGACTTGGTTGCTCCAAGAGTTCGACCCTTCAGATTGGAGAAAAAAGCAGTTTGGTTAAGAAGAAGACTTTCCTCCCACTTCTTCCTTGAGCCATTCTCATAGAAGGCAGCAGAGAGTAAACAGTAGAATATCTCAAAGCCCCACAGAAAGTGATGAGCATTTGCTGTGTGTTAAACATCTGGCCTAGATCATGTGTTTTGGGGGAGGCGTATATATGATCCCCTCCCCAAATCTCCAGGGTGTATTCCCCGAGGCCTTACATGTCTCCTCACATAAGTCCAGTCCTACCTCCCCAAGGATTCAAATTCTCCCAAAAGCCTGACTAAGCTTGGAAGTGAATTCTTTCCCAGAGCCTTCCGAAAAGAACACAGGTAGCCAAAGGATACTGCTTCTGAGAACAACGATCAAGCCTAGTTTAGGAGGAGAGCCAATGAAGAACAAATTGGTGCTGCTGGATGCTTGTGTAGAATTGTGTGAACATCCTAATAATAGGAAGCATCAATTTTCTTCTTATGTATTACTGTAATGAAAGAGGATAATGAAACAAAATGAGAAGACAAAAAGGGACCCATCATGAATGAATGGGATTTTTTTCCTAGAGAGACATTTTTTGAAAGATATGGAAACGTTTAATGTGATCATAGGGGGAGAGAATAGAAAAAAAAGACAAAAAAATTCAGTCTACTATCACAAATCATGTAAGATTTTACTGTTTATTGTCTACTTATACTAGAATCATGGTAAATATCACCGTCATGGTGAATTAAAATTTTGTGTTAGTGTTTTTGTTTTTGTTTTTGTTTTTGCTAAGTCTCTTCAATCATGTCTGACTCTTTGCAACCATGTGGTCTGTAGCCTACCAGGCTTCTCTGTCCAGGATTCTCCAGGCAAGAATACTGCTGGTATGGGTGGCCATGCCCTCCTGCAGGATATACTCCTAACCCAGAATATGTTCCTAAATCTCTAAATAAATATTTTGGAATTATATAGGGCTAGGTTTATCAGAAATCAAGGCAAAACAGTTATAGAATTTTTGCCCTCTTATATGAGCATATAGCTTTCATATATTTAGGTGGCTCTAAAAATTATCAAATAACTAAAGAGTCTTGATTAGTACAGTACAAACAAGCGAAGGGAAGATGAATATATTTGTTACTTTGGCATGTGCATTGTTTTGAGTTGAAGGCAATTAAGACTAAACAGCCTTGGAAATTTTTTCATCTCTGGTTTATCTGTATGAAAGAATTTAGATAAAAGCCCAGTACCAGAAAAATAAATATTACTAGAAGGACTTCTCTGGCTGTCCAGTGGTTAAGACTCTGTGCTTCCACTGCAGGGGGCATGGATCCACTCCTTGGTCTGGGAATTAAGATCCTGCATTCTACATGGTGAGGCCAAAAATGATACTCAGCTCATTCAGTTCAGTCACTCAGTCGTGTCTGACTCTTTGCGACCCCATGAATTGCAGCACACCAGGCCTCCCTGTCCATCACCAACTCCTGAAGTCTACTCAAACTCATCTCCATTGAGTTGGTGATGCCATTCAACCATCTAATCCTCTGTCGACCCTTCTCCTGCCTTCAATCTTTCCTAGCATCAGAGTCTTTTCAAACGAGTCAGCTCTTCGCAACAGGTGGCCAAAGTATTGGAAGCTCAGCTTCAACATCAATCCTTCCCATCAATATTCAGGACTGATTTCCTTTAGAATGGACTGGTTGGATCTACTTGCAGTCCAAGGGACTCTCAAGAGTCTTCTCCAACACCACATTTCAAAAGCATCAATTCTTCGGCTCTCAGCTTTCTTTATAGTCCAACTTTCACATCCATACATGACTAGTGGTAAAACCATAGCCTTGACTAGACGGACCTTTGTTAACAAAGTAATGTCTCTGCTTTTCAATATGCTATCTAGGTTGGTCGTAACTTTTATTCCAAGGAGTAAGGGTCCTTTAATTTCATGGCTGCAGTTACCATCTGCAGTGATTTTGGAGCCCCCCCAAAAAACCGTCACTCTTTCCACTGTTTCCCCATCTATTTCCCATGAAGTGATGGGACTGGATGCCATGATCTTAGTTTTCTGAATGTTGAGCTTTAAGCCAAATTTTTCACTCTCCACTTTCACTTTCATCAAGAGGCTCTTTAGTCTTTCTTCGCTTTCTGTCATAAGAATGGTGTCATCTGCATATCAGAGGTTATTGATATTTATCCTGGCAATCTTGATTCCAGCTTGTGCTTCTTCCAGCTCAGCGTTTCTCTTGATGTACTCTGCATATAAGTTAAATAAGCAGGATGACAATATACAGCCTTGACGTACTACTTTTCCTGTTTGGAACTAGTTTGTTGTCCCATGTCTAGTTTTAACTGTTGCTTCCTGACCTGCATACAAGTTTCTCAAGAGGCAGGTCAGGTGGTCTGGTATTCCCATCTCTTTCAGAATTCTCCACAGTTTATTGTGATCCACACAGTCAAAGGCTTTGGCATAGCCAATAAAGCAGAAATAGATATTTTTCTGGAACTCTCTTGCTTTTTTGCTGATCCAGCGGATGTTGGCAATTTGATCTCTGGTTCCTCTGCCTTTGCTAAAACCAGCTTGAACATTTGGATGTTCATAGTTCACATATTGTTGAAGCCTGGCTTGGAGAATTTTGAACATTACTAGCGTGTGGTATAAGTGCAATTGGGCAGTAGTTTGAGCACTAGAGATAATTTATTGTATCATCTGCTTGGCAAAGCCACCATCTGTTTGCCAGGCATTTGTTCTCCTCACCTTCCTGTGAATTTTCTTCCTCTCCTTCCAATCCTAGACCCTTTTCCCCTTCTCCTTAGCTAAGAATGTAATATAAACACAATTGCCAGTGTATCTTTGAGTTTTCTTATCTTTGTGGGGCACTGTCAAATATGAAACTGAATTTGCTTTTCTTCTGTTAATCTGGTTTGTGTTCTTGAATTACTAGACCAGCCAAAGGACACAGAGGAAAAGAAGGGAAACTTTTTCCACCTCTACACATGTATGAAATTACTCACTGGAGAGATTAGCTGAAATGAAGAGGTAACTTCTGACACAAATGCAAGTTAAAAGAATAACTATTTTGCCTCCAAAGGAGAATGTGAAGACTGAATATTCCACAAAGAGATATTACGGATGACCAATTATAGTACTGCTCCCAAAATCAATAATTCTCTCAAGAAGAGTGATAGGCTGATGCTGAAATGTAGATCTTCTTATGATCTACTGTAGAATGGTGACAGAGTGTAATCCATTCACCACAAATAATGCTAGCAAATGATTCAACCAGCTCAGTGCTACTCAGTTCTTCTGGGTAAGGTTCAAGGTCCATACTTTTGAATAATTCTGAAGAGTAAGGATGTGTTGCTTGGTGTCCCATTCATTGTCTTCCTATATCTGTACATCATAAATACAATAGATTGGGTTGTTCTACTTCAATAGCACTAGAATGGCACCTTTAAATCATTGTGGTTGTCTTGTTTCTGATGAAACAGAATTGAGAATAGGTGTAGTATGAAGAACTGAGATGATGAGGGAAGAATGTGATATCTCCATGTAGTAAATAGATTTACTTTGAAAGATTAAGGTATTCCCAAATTCTGCAGTATTTTTGCCACAATTTAATACCGATCTAACAGTCAATCATCATTTGTGTGCTCTTTGTCACTGAATTGGGAAAATGTTGATAAGGTCTTTATAGAACTATGTGTGCTAAATCCCTTCAGTCCTATCTGACTCTTTACGATGCCATGGACCATATCCTGCTGTGCTCCTCTGTCTGTGGGATTCTCCAGGCAAGAATACCAGAGTGGGTTGCCATGCCCTTCTTCCAGGCATCTTCCTGACCCAGGGACCGAACCTGTGTCTCCTGAAACTCCTGCACTGAAGGTGGAGTCTTTACTGCTGAGCCACCAGGAAGGCCTTATAATACTATATCACAAAGGGAAAAATAGGTCTGGGATTGAGCTTTCAGGTACTGTTTTGTATCATCTTTTTAATGGGTTCTACAATTTAGCAAGTAAATTTGTCCTCTAAATGGAATGGACATAAGGATAGATATTCTAAAGTCTATTCAAATTCCCTATTTGGATATTCCAAATTCAAAGTCTATTCAAATGGGTATATCTGTCCTTTTCTCCTTTGCCTTTTACTTCTCTTCTAATCACAGCTATTTTTAAGGCCTCCTCAAACAACCATTTTGCCTTTTTGCATTTCTTTTCCTTGGGGATGGTTTGATCACTGCCTCTTGTACAACATTTTGAAGTTCTGTCCATAATTTTCAGGCATGTTGTCTATCAGTCTAATCCCTTGAATCAATTTCTCACTTCCACTCTATAATCGTAAAGGATTTGATTTAGGTCATACCTGAATGGTCTAGTGTTTTTCCTTACTTTCTTCAATTTAATTCTGAATTTGGCAATAAGGAGTTCATGATCTGAGCCACAGTCAGCTCCCAGTCTTGTTTTTGCTCACTGTATAGAGCTTCTCCATCATTGACTGCAAAGAATATAGTCAATCTGATTTCAGTATTGACCATCTGGTGATGTCCATGTGTAGAGTCTTCCTTTGTTTTTGGAAGAGGGTGTTTTCAACTTAAGTGCCCATTCACATATGATTGGATTAAGACAAATACAATGGAATATTACTCAACCATGAAAATAATGAAATATTGCCATTTGCGGCAATGTGGATGGACCTAGAGAATATTGTGCTTAGTGAAATAAAGTCAGACGTGTGTGTGTGCGTGCTAAGCTTCTTCAGTCCTGTCCAACTCTTTGTGACCATATGGACTGTAGCCTGACAGGCTCCTCTGTCCATGGGGTTCTCCAGGCAAGAATAACTGGAGTGTGATGTCATACCCTCCTTCTGGGCATCTTCCTGACCCAGGGATCAAATCGGTGTCCCCTCAACTCCTGCATTGCAGGTGGATTCTTTACTGCTGAGTCACCGGGGAAGGCCCTTATAATACTATATCACAGAGGGAAAATAGGTTTGGGATTGAGCTTTCAGGTACTGTTTCGTATCATCTTTTTAATGGGTTCTACAATTTAGCAAGTAAATTTGTCTTCTAAATGGAATGGACATAAGGATAGATAGTCTAAAGTCTATTCAAATTCCCTGTATATTCATTTGGGTTATTGACATTAACTGATGGCTCTCTTCTATTGCTAGTGTTTCTTGACACACAGATATTTATTCCCGTAAACTAAGGAAAATCATGACTACTTTGCACGTGTTGATTTTACACTGGGCACATTATCGGATTTGGAACAAAACTCAAGCTATTCATAACACAATTTCCCTCATCCCTATCTTGTAGTCACTACACCAGGGAAAGTCACATTGGATTCCCTACTTATAACTGCTCTTAGTAGCTGAGGAGTTCATGGGTTCATTTTTCTTATTATTATCTTTCCTTATAAAAATTTGATTCAAATGAAAACCTCAGTTTCTTTTATTGGAGAAATATTGACAGCTAAGAAAATAGGGTTTGATATGACAGAAATCTGATACTGTAATTATTCAGACTGCCTTTGTCCACTGGGATTTCTAAATTTTAAAACATAATCTATTTCTAGGGAGAAAATACATTAATAATTAGAAAAGAATAATTATGAAATTCTCCCAAAATAAGTAATTGAAGAAAGTAAATGGAAATTTATAAAAGTGAAAATTTTAACTTTCGCCTGTGTTGTAAGATGAAAATCTTACCAGCTTTAGATGTTTAAGCACAAGCTCTGACCAAGTTTTGACTGAGCACTAAGCTGTGCTGGCTCAGATGTAAATAAACAAGAATTTAAAAAAGAAATGAGTGGAGACATCAAAATCAGCACACTGCTGAGGAAAGTGGCTGTAGAATCTATTCCGTGCTGCGTGCTAAGTCACCTCAGTCGTGTCCACCTCTTTTGCGAACCCATGGACCTTAGCCTGCCAGGCTCCTCTGTCCATGGGATTCTCCAGGCAAGAGTACTGGAGTGGGTTGCGATGCCCTCTTCCAGGGGATCTTCCCGACCCAGAGACTGAACCTGCATCTCTCTTATGTCTTCTGCATTGGCAGGTGGGTTCTTTACCACTAGTGCCACCCGGGAAGCCCAGTTAATCATTAAAACAAATGATTACAAACAAAACAAAGCAAAAAGGCAGAAACAAACCTCCTTCAGGAGGAGATCAGAATTTAGAGAAACTGTATTACCTGAAATGTTCAGTTTCTAATAAAATGGTCAATTAAATATGCCAAGAAGCAGGGAAGTGTGCCACACATGCAGGAAAAAAAAAAAGCAGTTTATTTTCAAAAGTTTCTGAATGCACCCAGGTGTTGGACATAGCAAACAAAGCAACAGTTGAAAATATATTCTTTATGATGAGTCACTAGGAGAGTTCAACAGTAAGTGGCATTTTACAAAAGAAAGAATCAGGTAATAGGAAGATAAATTCATAGAAACCATCAATCTGTAGAATAGAAAAACAATATAATGAAGAAAAATAAAAATTCTTCTCAGAGACCCACAAAAAACTTTGATTATATCAACATATGTACAAGAAGGAGAGGAGAGAAAAGGGTAGGAAAAGATAATTGAAGAAGCTGTGGCCAAAACATTCCCAAACTTGATGAAAAGCAATTTATGCATTTATGCGGCTCAATGGACTTCCCTGGTAGCTCAGTCAGTAAAGAGTCCACCTGCAATGCAGGAGACCTGAGTTCAATCCTGCAGTTGGGAAGAGCCCCTGGAGGAGGGCATAGCAACCGGTTCCAACTTTCTTGCCTGGAGAATCCCCAGGGATAGAGGAGTCTGTCAGGCTGCATTCCACAGGGTCACAGAGATTCAGACATGACTGAGTGACTAAGCACACATGCAGCTCAGCCAACAACAAATAAAAACGTGAATAGACTTACAGCAAGGTATGTCATTGCAAACCATTGAAACACAAATTTTAGGATTATTCTTTTTGTATCTGTGCAAAATGACTTTGGTATTCTGATGGGAAGTGTATTGGATCTGTAGATAACTTTGGGTACTGTGGACACTTTAATAATGCTGTTTCTCCCCACCCAGAAACATGAGTCATCTTTCCATTTGTTTGTGTCTTTTTTGATTTCAGCAAATTCATGTAGCTTCCATTGTACATATCTTTCATTTCCTTCATTAAATTTATTCCCAAGTATTCTATTGTTCCTGTTGTTATTGTAAATGAGGTAGTTTTCTTCTATTTTTAGGTATTTTATCACTAATGTGAAGGAATACAACTGACTGTATTGATTTTGTATCCTGCAAATTCACTGAGATTATTGATTAACTCCAACAGGGTTTTGGCTGACATTTAGGATTTACTGTGAATGCAAAACTAGGAAGTCAAGAAACACCTGGAGTAACAGGCAAATCTGGCCTTGGAATACGGAATGAAGCAGGGCAAAGACTAATAGAGTTTTGCCAAGAAAATGCACTGGTCATAGCAAACACCCTCTTCCAACAACACAAGAGAAGACTCTACACATGGACATCACCAGATAGTCAACACCAAAATCAGATTGATTATATTCTTTGCAGCCAAAGATGGAGAAGCTCTACACAGTCAGCAAAAACAAGACCAGGAGCTGACTGTGGCTCAGATCATGAACTCCTTATTTCCAAATTCAGACTTAAATTGAAGAAAGTAGGGAAAATCACTAGACCATTCAGGTATGACCTAAATCAAATCCCTTATGATTATACAGTGGAAGTGAGAAATAGATTTAAGGGACTAGGTCTGATAGATAGAGTGCCTGATGAACTATGGACAGAGGTTCATGACATTGTACAGGAGACAGGGTTCAAGACCATCCCCATGGAAAAGAAATGCAAAAAAGCAAAATGGCTGTCTGGGGAGGCCTTACAAATTGCTGTGAAAAGAAGAGAAACGAAAAGCAAAGGAGAAAAGGAAAGATATAAGCATCTGAATGCAGAGTTCCAAAGAATAGCAAGAAGAGATAAGAAAGCCTTCTTCAGCAATCAATGCAAAGAAATAGAGGAAAACAACAGAATGGGAAAGACTAGAGATCTCTTCAAGAAAATCAGAGATAGCAAGGGAACATTTCATGCAAAGATGGGCTCAATAAAGGACAGAAATGGTATGGACCTAACAGAAGCAGAAGATATTAAGAAGAAATGGCAAGAATACACAGAAGAACTGTACAAAAAAGATCTTCATGACCCAGATAATCACGATGGTGTGATCACTGACCTAGAGCCAGACATCCTGGAATGTGAGGTCAAGTGGGCCTTAGAAAGCATCACTACGAACAAAGCTAGTGGAGGTGATGGAATTCCAGCTGAGTTATTTCAAATCCTGAAAGATGATGCTGTGAAAGTGCTGCACTCAATATGCCAGCAAATTTGGAAAACTCAGAGGTGGCCACACGACTGGAAAAGATCAGGTTTTATTCCAATCCCGAA